>NC_080546.1:64447658-65183908 GCF_028640845.1 Ahaetulla prasina
CATACAATTTAATAAAGCTATAACATATAGAAAATAATTAAATTAGCGTTTATAGCACAGAATTGAGTTATATAATTCTAAAAATAATACATAGGAATCAAAGTTGATATATATGATAACTGTGATATAGCAAAACCCAATAGCAGTAAAAGATTAAAACTTAGATTTTAGAAAATGACACGAAGGTATAAACCTATAGCCTCCCTGTGATCTTTTTGCTGATACTCAGTTCCTGATGGGCTTTTACACCAGTGCGTAAAACAGCAGTTTAATATATTGTTGTGGATTTATTTTCTGGTGGTATGAGAATGAGCTATACAATGTGTTTTTCTGTTTCAGCTTTTATTGTCAGGCCTGGAAACCATATTAGACTTTAGGGTTCCAGACGCTGCCACATTTTCCCCTGAGGGGAGGAAGGGGGGCTGAGGGGTATGGTAACATTCTTCAAGCGGTCAAGGTCGGATGGTGTTCACATCTGCAGGAAGAGTGGCAAGAAGATATTCGAATGAACTGGGAGAACGTGGGACCATGTGACCATCAAAGGGGTCAGGGGGGTGGGACTCTTGGGGTTTGTATAACTGGGAAAAGAATCCGGAAATTCAGTTTTGGAATTTCACTCATCGTGTGCCAGTTTCCTCATGCTAGTAAAGAACTCTGGAAAACAATGGCTTCTGAGTTTTTTTTATGCAGAAGAGGTTTTTCTGGAACCTTGACATTATTCCAAAACTCCTAACTTTCTTTTGCTAACGGTACCCTCTCCTCCACTCAGAGGGGGCCCGTTAGGGGGGTGCTGGGCCCCAGCCTCTGCAACCTCCACAGCGGTGCAAAGACCCAGCGAAGATGGAGGAGCAGCAAGCTGAAAGCGTGGAAGTAGCACAGAAGCTTGAATCTGACGATTTAGTTGAAATCACCTACTTCCCATCGGAAGATATGACTCAAAAACCCGAAGTGGTAGAGCCTGCTTGTCAGCTTGGAGCACGGCCCAAAGACTCCGATTCATGGGTAAGCTGTCGTTCGGGAGAAAACATTTCCCCGGGGCGGAATGGAGAGCCCCCTCCCTCTTCTCAACCTCACTGGAGGACAGTAAAACCCGGAGAATCGGGAGAGTCACTGGATTGGGACCTGAGAAACCCCCTGAAATCCCAGTCCCTATTAGACCTCCCTGAAACTTTGAGCGTTTGAAAGTGAGGCCTCGTATAAGCTCAGCTCACCCACCTCGAGAGCCTTTAGCTCAGCCTAAATTCACCTTCCCTCCCACCAGAGAGGGAGAAATTACTGAAGCTCAAAGCCGTTCCGATGAACGCAGGAGGACCTCCCTTCCCTCCTTCAGACGGCAGGGAGTTCAGGCAGCACCAGGGACTTGGGGGGGAATCGCAACTCTCCCCTCCAATTGACTTTTCCCGCCAACAGAGGCCTACGCTGCCTCCAGCTGCTTCTATTCCTCCTGGTTGGGCATTTTATCCTGGACAAGGGTGGATCCAGTACCAATGGCAACCAGCCAGTTCAGCAACTTTCTTTCCTGGGGGCCCCAGGCCGATTTTTGCCTCGTCAACTGAAGCATTTCAAGGACTTCCTTCTCAGCAGCCAGGGGGAATTCCACCCCCCTTCACAACTCAGCAACCAGCCACAACAGCAACGGCCGTCCCCCAAATCCCTCTTCAACCGCAAGCAGGCCAGCTAAACCCACCTGCACCCCCTCACCCAGCCCCTCCCCCTTTCAAACCAACCTTTGATGGGAATCCACACCACTTGGCTTACTTTCTCAGCAGAATTGAGGCTTATGTTGAACAATATAGACATCAATACCCATCAGAAAGAAGCCTAATCAACGCCATCTCGGATGGTATGAATGTGGGGCTAGCCTCAGAATGGATAGCTCAACTACACAATGAACGTGCACCAGAACTAAACGATGTTCACGGATTTATGGCACTGCTTCGCAACCGGTTTCAAGATGATGACCTAATTGCAGAATGTGAAACCACCTTAAAAACGATGAAGCAAGGTAACAAACCTCTAAAACAATTTGTATGGGATTTCAGAAGGGTTGCTGGCAATCTTAGACATTGGCCAGATCGCGTCCTCCTCCACTACTTCAAAGAGGCCATCGATCAAAACATCAGAAAAGCCTGCTCCACCAGAGGAATCCCAGAACAACTAAATGACTGGTACAACGTGTCCATCGCTCTGGACAGAGAATTCAACCCCCTCCAAAGCCAATCACCAACTACAACTCCACAACGACCACCTACAAGACCCTCCCTCTTAAACCACACCCTCCACCTTTCAGCCTTCAACAATAATCAAATGCTACCGTTGTGGAAAACTAGGACATCGGGCGTCAGTTTGCCTAGCCCCAACACCCCTCCCACAGTATCGCCCACCAACTGCTACCCGACCACGCAAACCCCCTCGAAAGAATCCGAATACCAGTCGCTTTGCGAGACAAGCCATAGACCTCCCTACTGACCTTTCGTCATCTGATTCACCTCCTGACGACTCAAACCAAGCAGAAAACGACCCAATGGTGAGTGCACCCATTCCTCCATTTGCTATCAAAGTAAACTTAGTAATTCCAGAGGGAGGGGCCAAAAAAGATTTAGAGGCTATTATGGACACAGAATGCACCAGATGCCTAATTTCAACCTCTCCAGTCGCCCAACTCCGTATAAAAACATTTCCCTTGAAACACCCAATTAAATTCCACCAAGTAGATGGAACCTTGATTGGTGGCACACAACTGGTTCGCTTAGAAATTGGTGCCCATCATGAACTTATAAGATTCATAGTAATTCCCAAGATGTCAGAATCCATCATCCTGGGTTTAGCTTGGTTGGACAAATGGGAACCCACAATCAAATGGGAGGATGGATTCAGGAAAATTATATGGACTTTCAGACCCTTAGACCCAATTCCCCCTACCGAAAAAAACCTTATCCAAAATGACCACCAGAGGGAACCAACAACCACCATATCCAATCCATCTCCTAATGAACCACACATCCCTAAAGCATACATGGATTTATCAGACGTTTTTAGCGAGGATGAATGTAACCTCTTACCCCCCCACCGACAAACTGATTGCGCAATTGAATTGCACCCGGGGGCAAAATTACCAAAACCCAAAATGTATTCAATGACACCAGCCGAAATGTCTGAACTAAGAAAATACATTGACACTAACCTAGCCAGAGGGTTCATTGAACCAGCAAAATCACCTGTAGCTGCGCCTGTGCTATTTAAACAAAAGAAAGATGGTTCGCTTAGATTGTGTATTGACTTCAAAAATATCAATGCAATTTGCATACAAAACACATACCCTTTACCACTTATGCACGATTTGTTGAACCACTTATCAAAAGGCAAAATTTTCACCAGATTGGATTTAAGGGAAGCCTATTACCGGGTCCGCATCAAGGAAGGTGATGAATGGAAAACGGCTTTCAACTGCCCCTTGGGCAGTTTCCAATACCGTGTCATGCCTTTTGGCCTCCAAGGGCTCCAGCTGTTTTATGCAACTAATTAATGAAACCCTGCACCCCCATCTCTACAATGGGGTTCTTGTCTACTTAGATGATATTCTTATCTACACAAACAATATCGAAGAACACATCAAATTGGTCAGACAAGTCCTTAAAAAGCTCCTAGCGGCCAAACTATATGTCAAACTTTCCAAATGCGAATTCCATAAGGAATCCCTAGACTACCTAGGTTACCGGATATCAAACAAAGGTATCGAAATGGACCCAGGAAAAGTAAAAGCGGTGTTGGATTGGCAACCGCCACGCACACGTAAGCAACTTCAAAGTTTCTTGGGATTCGCGAATTTTTACCGCAAATTCATTCCTTCTTTCGCAGAAGTAGCTCTACCATTAACACAATTGTTAAAAACAAAAACGCCAAACCCAAACCTACCCAACCCCTATCTTGGACAATGGACTGCCAACGTTCCTTTGAACACCTGAAACGCCTATTCTCGATGGAACCAATTCTTCAACACCCGGATCCAAATAAACCTTTTATGGTCCAAGCTGATGCAAGTGATGTAGCAGTAGCCGCTGTCTTATTACTATGGAATACCAACAACAATCTAATGCCCTGCGCGTACGTGTCTAAAAAAGTGACGGACACTGAACGCAGATGGGCAGTTTGGGAAAAGGAAGCCTTTGCAGTGCGCTGGGCACTCCTCTCCTGGAGACACTTCCTTGAAGGGGGAAAAGAACCATTCGAGGTGTGGACCGACCACAAAACCTCGAATACTTAAAAACCCCTCGAAAGCTTTCTCCCAAACAAGTTCGATGGGCTCAGTTTTTCAAATGGTTCCATTTCACCCTCAAATACATTCCCGGCGACCAAAATCTACTGGCTGACGCCCTATCTAGGAAACCACAATTTGATAGCCAACGCGAAGAGGTAATACATGCGATGATTCCCGATAGCGAACCGGCCAGCCAAGCACTTACTCGACCACGATCACGCCGTAGTACTAACATCCCACCAAATAAACTACTAGCGGAATTAAAATCAGCACTCACTGACGATGCTTGGTTTAAAGAAAACTTGCCAGACCTCACCTTAAGGGATGGAATACCCTGGAAGGGAACCAAGATTTATGTACCCGTCGCTATGCGGCTGCCTATACTACAGAGAAGCCACGACTCTCGCCTAGGAGGTCACTTTGGATTTTTAAAGACTCTCCACTTGGCTAGAAGACAATTCTGGTGGCCAAAAATGAAATCAGATGTCGAAGATTATGTCCGGAGCTGTGCTACCTGCGCTACCATGAAGTCCAGACCAGGGAAACCCCCTGGACTCCTGCAACCCGTAGCCGAACCCACCAGACCCTGGGAAGAGATTGCCATGGATTTTATTGTTGAACTCCCATCTAGTGGGGGAAATACAGTGATATGGACTGTAGTGGACTTGTTCTCTAAACAGGCCCATTTCACTGCATGCAGCGGATTGCCATCGGCGAGAAAATTAGCAAAGCTCTTCGTCAAACACATCTACAGACTGCATGGAGTTCCTAAAAGGATAATATCCGACAGGGGTGTTCAATTCACAGCCAAGTTCTGGAGGGAGTTCCTACGGTCCATTGGGTCGTCTCAAGGACTTAGTTCTGGGTTCCATCCGGAGACCAATGGAGCGGCTGAAAAATTGAACTCGATGGTGGAACAATACATACGGTGTTATGTAAATTACCAACAAGAAAACTGGTCAGATTTGTTACCATTTGCAGAAGTCGCATATAATAATGCTGTACACAGCAGCACGGGGTTAACCCCTTTTCAAGTAACCACCGGCATGGACTTCGTTCCAATGCCTGAACTCCCTGTGCAACCCCCCACTTCCGTTTCCCTAACGGACTGGATGAATTCGTTGAAAAAAGGTTGGGAAAATACAAAAAAGGCCTTAGCTGTGACAGCTCGGAATTACAAAGCCCAAGCTGACAAACACCGTTCCCTTCAACCCCCTTTTCGCATTGGAGATAAAGTCTTTTTATCTACTAAGTATCTGAGGTTGAGAATACCCAGCAGAAAATTCGGTCCAAAATTTTTGGGTCCTTTCCCCATTGTAAAAATTATTAATCCCATTACCGTCCAATTCAAGCTCCCTCGAATGTTAGGGAAAATACACCCAGTATTCCATACCAGCTTATTAAAACCTGCTAGACAGTCTGGTCTGAGACCTCAACCTGCCGCTCCCCCACCACCCTTGATAATCCAAGGTGAAACCCACTATGAAATCAAGAAAATCCTTGACTCTAGACTATACAGAGGTCAATTACAATATTTAGTCCACTGGAAGGGATATCCATTATCTGAATCTACTTGGGTCAAAAGTTGGAAAGTAAATGCAGAAAATTTGATTAAACAATTTCATGACACTTTCCCTGACAAACCTAAAAAGCCTCTTGAGGGGGGGGGGTAGAAGGGAAGTGTGGACCACTGACACTCTTCTTTATCAACTTTGTTTTCTTTCCTAGGATATAGCTTCTTTTCCAAGGGGGGACGCTTGTCAGGCCTGGAAACTATACTAGACTTTAGGGTTCCAGATGCTGCCACTTTTTTCCCCTGAGGGGAAGAAGGGGGGCTGAGGGGTATTGTAAGATTCTTCAAGCGGTCAAGGTCGGATGGTGTTCACATCTGCAGGAAGAGTGGCAAGAAGATATTCAAATGAACTGGGAGAACGTGGGACCATGTGACCATCAAAGGGGTCAGGGGTTGGGACTCTTGGGGTTTGTATAACTGGGAAAAGAATCCGGAAATTCAGTTTTGGAATTTCACTCATCGTGCGCCAGTTTCCTCATGCTAGTAAAGAACTCTGAAAAACAATGGCTTCTGAGTTTTTTTATGCAGAAGAGGTTTTTCTGGAACCCTGACATCTATCACCTATGTTCCCAGCTCACAGAACTGCCAGATGGACTTGTATTCAAATACGAATATTCTATTTTTGGCCCTCTCCAGACTTGGCACAGAAGTATTTACACCTTTTCCCTGAATGAATAGTTTTAAAAAAAAGGAGCAGAGAGGAAGGCATAGATCTATTGGTTAAGATTTGCTTGCAACAATAATAGGGCCCATATGTCAGAGCATAGATGAATGTCTTCCAGAAAGACCTAGAGTCTGATTCTTCTAATTTTTGTGTGACTGAAGAACACTGATTTCAAATGATTGCATGTGAGTGTGTGTGTGTTTCTCTTCATTTCAGTGAAGAAGTGTTACAACTTTGCCAGGACTGTAAAATTGATTTGGGAAACAAAGGAATTAGAGTAGAAAGCCTGAAGGAGTATTTTTAAACTTTTGATTTTTCTTAAAAATCAAAAGAAATGGAATTGAGTTGAAATGATTGAATGAACTATCATTACAAAACTTTTTCTATTTCCCTTGAGTGAAAGTGAATTGCAGAGCCATCTAGAGACACCAATGAAAAGACATTGTTTTGTACAAATTGAATAAGAGGACTGACCTTGAGACTCTTGGTGGAACTGATAAGAAACTGGTGTGCCTGGTGGAGAGCTGCATATTGAGAGTGTTATCTTTAACACAAGCTGCCTTTTGAAGTTTGTGCAAGAAGCAGCATAAAAAAAATTGTTGACAGTTTGCATATAGCCTTGACTGTGAGATTTTTTTTTCTTTGTTTCTTTGTTTCTGATTTGGGATTTTATTTATTAACTCTTAACAACTTTTTTTTTGCTCTGCTACAATAGTTGATTTTTCGTTACCCCTTTTTTATTTTTTATTTTAATCAGAGTCGGGATTAAGATTTTCTTTTTGGTCTTTTTACATTTGTGGATAATTGCCCCCCACCATATTTAAAGTTTTTCCTTTTGGCTGGTTGCTTTTCTGGATGGTCTAAAATTTGGATTAAGGTATCATATTAGAATAGTTTATGAAAAACTATTGGAATATCCAAAATTGGGGGAAATATTTTCTGCATTGACACACCAAAGTAAAAGAAGTGTAGTATTATATATTAAAAAGAAATTAGAACCTAAACAAATATTTACTGATGAAGAAGGGAGAATCTTTATGGTGGAAGTAACACTGAATTATAGACAAATACTCTTGGTGGCAATATATGCACCGAATGAAAATCAAGCAGAATTCTATGGAAAATTACATAGGAAAATAACAGAATTTGAGTATGAAAATATCTGCATGATGGGAGACTTTAATGTGGTAAGAGAAGTTGATTAAGACTATAAGACGACAAAGATTAACAAAAAGCCTAGAAAAACTCTTCCAAAAGCTTTTTTTACAATGGTAGAGGAACTAGGCATTTAAGATGCCTGAAGAGAAAAACATTTGAAGAAGAAACAGTATACATTTTATTCAAATAGACATAGGTCATGGTCCAGAATAGATACAGTATTATGTGGATGTCAATTGATTTATTAGTTAATGTGCAAGATATAAATATTGAAGCAAGCATTTGGGCAGATCATAACTTGATTACAGTTACATGGAAGGGACAAAGAAAGAGATTAAGATGGACTTTGAATCAAACAATATTAAATGAAAAAGAGTTTCAACAATATATGGAGAAAGAATTGGTTTTCTTTTTCAGGTAAAACAAAAAGGAAGATACCTCACTGCAAAATGTGTGGGATACAGCGAAAGCATGCATTCGAGGGTTGGCAATGACTTATTGAGAAAAAGAAATAAAAAGAAAAGACAAACTCAAAAAAAATTGGAAGAGGAATATAATCATTAAATGCGGATTATAAAATATTTACATCAATAATGGCGAATAGATTCAAGAGATTGTTAAAGGAATTTATTCACACAATGGTTTCAAAGGACAACAAGAGGAGCCCCATCTTGCTCCACGTGCCCCAAAATAAGAACTTCCCGAAAATAAGAACATAAGAACTCAGTCAAAAAAGAGGAACCAACTTCTTCCCTGGTCCAAAACCTTAAAGCCACAGGACTTAAAATTGACTTTAAAAATACCAGGACTATCACCAAAATTGAACACTTTAACAACAGAATAATCAGAGAAGCCATCGAGATAGAAAAACGCCTACACAGCATGAATAAATGAGATGATACCTCCCG
Source organism: Ahaetulla prasina (assembly GCF_028640845.1). Taxonomy (NCBI): domain Eukaryota; kingdom Metazoa; phylum Chordata; class Lepidosauria; order Squamata; family Colubridae; genus Ahaetulla; species Ahaetulla prasina. Next base: position 64,456,220 of record NC_080546.1, read on the forward strand.
CCTACCAGCCATTTGGAAACTTGCCCTTATCGACAAACGAGTCCCTAACATGAAGAATGACGCAAGACCCACACTCATGATTGCCACACGGCATGTCACCACCACACATCCACGCGGAAAACAGACTCAAACCCACACCAATGATGAAGCACGACTATGGACCAGAAGCCAGACTGCAGCTGCATCATTAGCCATTTCAAACCCCTCCAACCCATACATGCAGCAGACTGACACCCACCATGAAGATGTAGTACAACCACGAACGCGAAGCCAAACAACAGCAATGCAGCTCACCAACTCAAATCCCCCAGCAACTCAGACTAACCTGAGCACAACCAAGCCCCCCCACCCAAACAGAACACACACCCATCCAATCAGAGCACAGCCAACCCCACCATCCAGAGCACAGCCAAACCCCAACCAATCAGAACACACCTCCACCCAATCAGAACACAGCCAAGCTCCCAACCAATCAGTTCAAACTCCCACTAGCAGTTAAAAGGAAGAAACAGCTTCGATCACACATTGCTCCTAGAAGCACGAAGCTGTAAACACCAGCCTGAAGATGACGAATGAGACTTCGTCAAAATGTCGCCAAGGGTTGCGATTTGCCAGGGGTTGCCCAAGACCATCAGAAATATGGGAAGTATACTTGCGAGTCGAAGAATCGTGAAGTCGGCTTCAGGCGCGATGAATTAAAAAAGAGAAATCTTTGCTCTGATGTCTTCCTCTCAAGCCAGCTGCAATCACTCCCAATCGCTAGCCTAATCTGGCTTCAAGCATGATAAATTTAATAGGGGAGGAGTCTCCGCTTTAATGCCTCTGTCCTCAAGGCAATCGCAAGCAGTTCAGATCGCTAGCCAATACGGCTTCAGGCGCGATAAATTCAAAAAAACAGTTTGCCGCTTTTTTTCCTCTTCTGCAGCTGCTGAGGCGTGCTGAGATCGCTGCCTAAAAAAAAATAATTTTACGGTTGGGGTCGCCACATTGTGGGGAATTGTATTAAAGGGGTTGCAGCACTGTAAAGGTTGAGAACCACTGCTCTAACCAATAGTAAAATTGCCCCCATATCTTGAAGTATTGATTCCTCTCTTTCTTTAATTGTCATGGTCAATCTATTCATTTCTGCACAATCCAATATTTTCTTAATTACTTCTCCCTCTGTAGGGATTTTCTCTGCTTTCCATCTTTGCACAATTACTATCCTCGCTGCAGTTATTACATGTATAATCAAGTATATATTTTTTTACTAAATTTCTCTGGTAAGATACCCAATAGGAAAAGTTCAGGTTTTAAATCTATACGTTGTTGTATTATTTCTTCTATCCATGTTTTAATTTTAATCCAGTAATTTCTTGCTTCTGGAGACATCCACCATATAGGATAATATAATCCTGGTGTCTGATGGCATTTCCAACATTTAACTGATTTATCTTTAAACATTTTTGCCAATTTTTCAGGTGGCATATGCCATCTTGTAAAATATTTTATATTGATTCTCTTTATACTGTATGCTGTGGACATGGTTAATTTATAATTCCTTTCCCAGAGCTGCTGCCATTTATCTAATTCAATTGGATATCCAAAATTTTTTGCCCAAGCTATCATTGTTTCTTTTATCTGTTCTTCTAATTCAATACTAATAAGTGATTATATATTTTTAAATTTATTTTTTCATCTGTTCCTGTGAGTATTTTATCCAGTTCTGTAATTTCTAAATAAAAACCATATAGTTTAGCATCTTTTTCATATTTTGTTTGTATTTGCATACCAGTCCATCTCAATCCCTTGTTCTTCTATTTCTTGTTTCCCTTTCAATTCTCCCTTATCTGTTAATATATCCTTATATCTAAGAATATTTCTAATATTAGTAATATTTGGGTGTATTAACGCTTCCATTGTTGTTAACCATGTTCGTCTTTTCAAATAATATTTATCTCTAATCTTCTCCTACACTAGTAATAATGCATTTCTTACATAATTTCATCCAGCAAATGCTCAGTCTTACATATAGGAAAAAAGAACCCAAACACTAAGTACATACTAGATGGACATTACCTTACTGACGACCCCCATCCCATTAAAGACCTTGGAGTTTTCATGTCAAATGATCTAAGTGCCAAAGTCCACTGCAACTACATAACAAAAAAAGCTCTAAGGGTCGTAAACCTAATCTCGCGTAGCTTCTTTTCCAAAAACACCACACTACTAACCAGAGCATATAAAACATTTGCTAGACCAATTCTAGATTACAGCTCACCTGTTTGGAACCCTCACCACATCTCTGACATCAATACGATTGAACGTGTCCAGAAATATTTTACAAGAAGAGTTCTCCATTCCTCTGAAAACAACAAAATACCTTACCCCACCAGACTTGAAATCCTAGGCTTAGAAAGCTTGGAACTCCGTCGCCTCCAACAAGACCTAAGTTTAACTCACAGAATCATCTATTGTAATGTCCTTCCTGTTAAAGACTACTTCAGCTTTAATTGCAATAATACTAGAGCAACTAATAGATTTAAACTAAATGTCAACTGCTTTAATCTAGATTGCAGAAAATATAACTTCTGTAACAGAATCATCAGTGCTTGGAATACTTTACCTGACTCTGTGGTCTCTTCTCATAATCCTAAAAGCTTTAACCAAAAACTTTCTACTATTGACCTCACCCCATTCCTAAGAGGACCATAAGGGGCGTCCATAAGCGCGCAAACGTGCCTACCGTTCCTGTCCTATTGTTTTTCTTTTCTTCTTCATATATATATATATATATATATATATATATACATATATATATATATATATATATGCTTATACCTCCTAATATTTACTCATATATGTTTTATATATATGCTATATAATCTTTTTGTATGATACCTACATATATTGTTGTGACAAAATAAATAAATAAATAAATAAATAAATAAATAAATAAATGTCTTTGAAAATAGTATGCATCTTGCTTCTGCCATACCATAAAAAGGCATGCCATCCCAATTGTAAATCACGTCCTTTCAAAGTTAATAGTCTTGTATTTCTTAGTCCAATCCATTCTCTCATCCAAGTCAACGCTGCTGCCTGGTAGTATAGTTCCCAATTCGGCATTCCAAATCCTTCACGTAATCTCGCATCTTGTAACATTTTATGTTGATTCTCGCTTTCTTCCCTTGCCATATAAATTTCCTTATTATTTTGTTAAGATGTTCAAAGTACATCTTTTCCACTTTTATCGCTTTTGTCTGAAATAGAAACAACTGTCTTGGTAATATATTCATCTTGATTGTTGCAATCTTTCCCATTAATGATAACTGTAAATTTTTCCATGTCTCTAAATCTTCTTCAATTTGTTTTTTTAATTTATAATAATTATCTTCCTTTATCATTACACATCTTGAAGTTAGTTGTATTCCTAAGTATTTTACTTTCTTCACAATTTGCATATCTAATTTCTCCTTTAATTCTCTTTTCTGTTTTTCTGTAATATTTTTCACCAATATTTTAGTTTTTTCTTTATTTATTTTTAAACCTGCCACATCTCCATACTCTTCTATTTGTTCTAATAGTTTAGGACCCGTTATTGAAGTTCCTCCAAAATAAGCACTAAATTGTTGAAATGTCCCAAAGGCTGAAGATGATGAATCAGACTTTTTCCAGAATCAGCAACAAAGTTTATTGAAGAATCAACAGCATAAAGAATCCATAGAATCAATAGCATAGAATCAACAGTAAACAGAGTCTAGAATCAACAGCATCTTATTGAATATTACACAAAGTTTATATAGCTTTTCATACCTAGCTCAGCTTAGCTAACATATGTGTTACTTCATTATTGGCTAATGAATCTCCAAGGCACAATAATTGGCTAGTAATTACATCATTGGCTTTCGTGTGAATATGCGTGTATGGGCATGTGTGCAAAAGAGGTAAAAGCAACAAATATTTCAGGGTTACAATTTGTATCATCCTATATATGCTGGGAACACTGCTTAAATGAGGTTTGCCATCCGAGATAAGAGTGTTGCCCTCATTCCAAAATATGTACATGATGATAAACAAAATGTTAACCCTTCATTTCCTTGTTTTTTATTTTTAATGAAGAGAAAATAGATTTTTCAATAGTACTCAATTGAATTGGATGCAAAGTAGGTGGAGGAGGCTTAAGGAAAAGAGCACAAAATGAAGGAATGCATTGCATAAAACAACCGCAAGTTATGAGAAGAACGATTACAATTATACCATAGAAAAACATTTGTATTAACCAGGACCAGTCAGGTAACCAGTTAGTTAACCAATCAAAAGGAGAAACATTTTCATGAACATTGTTTTCTAAGTAAGTTTGCATATTAGCTAGTTTCAATAGTTTTATTAAGCGAATGAAAATGCACAGCACAAGCACGTTGACCAACCAGTTTACAAATCCACCTTGACGAGCCAACAAATAGTATATATCAAAACGTTGCTGAAGTATATCTCAATTTAGTTCTTCAATTTCATTCTGCAAATCTCGAACAATTGCAGCAGTAGCATTTATAGATTTTTCTAATCGACATATGAGTCCCAGAATAGAGTGTCTATTTTCTTGAGCAATTATACCTGGGTATGATCCCAAGATGATGATTCCAGTAATTGCCCCAGCAAATGCACGTCCATAGGTAGACAATGAAGAAAGTTGAGTATTTATGATGACTTCATCAGAACATGTCGGTCCCAAAACTTCATGCTGGGTACGAGTTGATGATTTGCCAGGAACACCTATTTGTACTGGTAACGACAAATATCCAATTGCTGCACATTGATAGTTCTGAGGATGCATATTTGTCAAAGAAAAACCACATATTAGGATCTTTCAACTGCCATCCAGCACAGATAGAGCTGACATTAGAAGAATCAATGGCATGAAAAATAGGAAAATTATCAGGATACATATCAGGTGCAATATTAGAACCTTCTGATTTAACATTAGTAGTATCCCATAACCAAAATCTTTTAGTACAATGATTATAATTCCCCACTTTATCTAAAATGCATTTTGCTTTTGGATAATCAGACCAAGCACTAAGCCAATTATGATGAGCATGACAGCAAAAACATAAACCTTTAGTAAATTGATTGATACGGAGATAACGCCATTTAACTAAATTAAGTTGACCCAGAGGCTTAGAAAATAGTCAAGAGGAAGAAAGATGTTGAAGCTGTGAAACAATGAATGTAGAAGAGGTAATTAGATTAGGAATAAATAAAGGCAGCTTGTCCAAACGCCATAGGAGATTCATAATATAAGGTTACATTATGGCCATGAGTTAAAAACATATATTGAGCATGATGAATCTAAAGGTTAGGGTTGAGGGAAAGGGTAGGAATTGCTTCAGAAGTGTTAGAAACAGGAGAAGGAAAACAAAGGAAACAATATAAAAGAATAGTGACAGAATTAGCGGTTATGACAGCAAAAACAGCAGCTACAAGATTTTCTGGAGTTTGAGGTAAAGAAGCTTTCTTTAGTTGTTGTTGAGCTTCATAGGTAGTAGCTTTAACTTGACCCCAAGTCATGGCTGGAGGATGTAACCACGACCCCAAGTTATAAGTTGAGCAGGTCCACGCCAGGTAGGATTGGAAGTTGACGATAGGATACCAGAGGTTGAGAGACAGGGTCCTGAATATGAAAATGTAACTTGACTGGAATTTCTGAAAAGGAATCTAAAAAGGTTAAGTAATTCGAAGCATAAAGAGCAATAGATATCAAATTTTGAATTTTTTGCAAATTGTATGGGCCAGATTCAGTTTTGACTAATTTAGTCAATGTAGCTTTAAATGTACGATGAGCTCGCTCAATTATAGCTTGCCCTTGAGAGTTATAAGGAATGCCACCTGCGTCAACTGAATGTTCCATTGTTGACAGAAAGAGGCAAATTCCTTACTAATATATGCAGGACCGTTGTCTATCTTCAATTGAGTTGGTCGGCCCATTTTTATTTTTTTTTACATTTATATCCCGCCCTTCTCCGAAGACTCAGGGCGGCTTACAGAGTGTAAGGCAATAGTCTCATTCTATTTGTATATTTACAAAGTCAACTTATTGCTCCCCCAACAATCTGGGTCCTCATTTTACCTACCTTATAAAGGATGGAAGGCTGAGTCAACCTTGGGCCTGGTGGGATTCGAGCCTGCAGTAATTGCAGGCTGGTGTGTTTTAATAACAGGCTATCTTACAGCCTGAGCCACCACGGCCCTGCAGAAAAGGCAGAAAGACACTGCATCAGAAGTGCGCTCATGTCGAGAAGCGGTGACCCACAAAAAAGGAGAATATGTGTCAATGGAGGCATGCAAATAAGAATAAGGTTTAAAATTAGAAAGTTGTGTGACATCCATTTGCCAAATCTGATTAGCTTTTGTTCCTCGAGGATTCATTCCCATAGGAAAGGGAACAGCAAATTGTTGACAGAAGCACATCCTCGAACAATATCACAAGCCTGAGAAAGAGGAATATGAAATTGTTTAGCCAAAGACTTAGCATTTTGATGAAAATATGAGTGACTAGCAACAGGATCTGAAAAAAGCATTGTAACATTTTTTAGAGCTTCGTCAGCTTGTTAATTCCCTTTTGTTAGAGAATTCTGAAAAGAAGTATGGCTTCGAATGTGCTCCAAAATATGTTTTAAAGATAAAAATAAAGACAAGAGATTGACATCAAGAGAAACTGCACAATAAGCATAAGGAAGAAATTGCATAGCAAGATATACTGGTTAACACCAGTAGATGGCATAGAACGACAATCTTTTTGAAAATGACCAGATTTAATGTATTTGTAATAACTATTTGAGGATCTTTAGGCAAAAAATAGCTAATATCACCAAGATATTGAGAAAAAGCAATCTGATATGAGTCAGAGACAGTCATTAAATGTTCATGTTCAAGTTTAGTACAAGTGAAAGCAATACCATCCAAATCTCGACCTATTAATTGTAAAACACGTCTCCGTGCTTTCATAATTAGTTCCTCTAAAGCTGACTGATAAGGAAAAATATTTTGAGGAGGAGAAGCAGATAAATTTAACCATTCGTGAATGTGAATTGCCTTTTCAGTAGAGAGAGAAGACAACCAGTAGGTAAAGGTGAAGTAGGAAGAATTGCTAGTCCCATAGCCGTAGAAGCTATTCTATCAACATATCGCAGTTTAAGTTCAGTTAGAATATCATGTAGACAATTCTTCTGCAAGGTGGTGAGAGACACCAAGTCTCCAGGATGCTTGGAACCTTTTAACAAAGAGAAAAGAGATAACATTTCTCCTGTAGAGATTTGAAAATATGGACGAGCCCAGTTAATTATGCCTAACAATTTTTGCCATTGAACTAAAGTATATGAAGTTTGTACTTAAGATAGAAGAAGATTGTAAAACTTTATGCCCCAAATATGTGTAAGGTGCAGTGCCTTGTATTTTTTCAGGAGCTATACAGAGACCCCTACTGGCCACAATGGCAGTCAATTTTTGTAACACTTGTTCTTCATCAAAATCTTGGCCAGCAATTAAGATATAATCCATATAATGATAGACTAAATAAGAAGGAAATTAATCACGAAAAGGTTGAAAGCTTGATCTACAAAATATTGACATACCCTGTGGTAAAACACACCAATGATAGCGTTTTGTGGGTTGGCTATTATTTAACACAGGCACAATAAAAGCAAATTTTTCTTTGTCCTGTGGCTGTAAAGGAATAGTAAAGAAACAATCTTTCAAATCAACAACCAGTAATTTATGAGACTGTGGGATTAAATTAGGATTTGGAAGACCACATTGTAAAGGACCCATAGGTTGAATACATTTATTCATCTGGCGAAGATTATTCCACGGACTAGTGGAAGGCTCAATATGGCCAGCAATCAGTTGCTCCTGTACTAAGGAATGAAGAGCAATCAATTTTTCAGATGATAAAGGTCATTGTTCAATCCAAACAGGTGTAGAACAAATCCATTTAAAAGGAAATGCCATCGTCTAAAACCAGATAAGCATTGAGAAGAGAAAGAAGGTCCCTGCCCCATATATTAGTACGAATATCCCTATAGAAAGAGAGGTAAAGCTAAAACCAGAATCACCAAGATGCCCTGTGCCAGAAGCAGGAACCTCATATAGAAGAAAAAGAAGTTGTGCTACAGAAGAGCGTTTAGAGAGAAGTTGTGGAATATTAACTCAGATTTGCATAAGAATAACCCCAGTAGTCAGAATCAATAATTCTTGGAACTATAAAACAGCCTAATTTATGAGCAGAAGAACCATAGGGAATAGGACCAGTGTATTGAGAATGCACAATTTTAACTTCTAAAGGAAACTTAAAATACAAATCTTCCTGAGTAACTAAATCAACCCCAGCACTACTGGCTGTGGTTAGGGCTGCACAAGAGAGGGGGGTAATGTTACGGGAAAGGCATGCTTTGTTTTCTTCATTGGCAAGTTTCCCGAGCGAAAACTTAATGCCTTCTAACAAACCCTTTGTAAAATTTCCACTAACTCCATAATCTGTAATAGCTTTCTTTAACTCCCGTAAGATTTGATATGGCAAACCCTCCCATTCTGCTATCTGTTGATCAGCCTGAGGTCCTTGATGATATTAAACAGGACTTACAGACAACAATTCAGCTAATTCTTCCCCAGAAATAGCAGCATCCTTCTTGCAAGTTTCCACTATCTTTTGAAAAGAAGATTGTGGAACTTTGTCAGGAGGAGGTTTTTGTGGCTGTTGTCCAGTATCGTAAGGAGCAGAAGATAATAATTCAGACACCGGAGGAAGCACAACAGCAGTGGAATGCTAAGGTGAAGGAGGTGTTAAAAGAGAAATTTCCTTATGACCAAATGTTTCTACAGCATAGCGACATAAACGCCAAACTTGCAAAATTTCTATCTCTGTCTGTGGCTCTGAATGCAAAGCCGTTCCAATTTTCTCCCAATCTGACAATTTTAAATAGCCTTTTTCAGGATACCATGAACATTTTAAAGCAATCTCTTGGACCAGCCGAAAGAGAGCTCGTTGTGAAACAATTGTTTCATTCTTCTTAAGAAGATAAGCTAACCCCTCTGCATGCTTTCTCTGTCCCTGAGAAAGTGAAGACCCCATACTTACAGAAACCAAAAAATGGTTGAAGAAGCCTGAAGAAGGCTGTCGGTGCACCTGTCCTTGCCGGACGAAGTAAGGAGTCCCTGTTTGGGAGCCAATTGTTGAAACGTCCCAAAGGCTGAAGATGATGAATCAGACTTTTTCCAGAATCAGCAACAAAGTTTATTGAAGAATCAACAGCATAAAAAATCCATAGAATCAATAGCATAGAATCAACAGTAAACAGAGTCTAGAATCAACAGCATCTTATTGAATATTACACAAAGTTTATATAGCTTTTCATACCTAGCTCAGCTTAGCTAACATATGTGTTACTTCATTATTGGCTAATGAATCTCCAAGGCACAATAATTGGTTAGTAATTACATCATTGGCTTTCGTGTGAATATGCGTGTATGTGCATGTGTGCAAAAGAGGTAAAAGCAACAAAAATTTCAGGGTTACAATTTGTATCATCCTGTATCCTTGTATATGCTGGGAACACTGCTTAAATGAGGTTTGCCATCCGAGATAAGAGTGTTGCCCTCATTCCAAAATAAGTACATGATGATAAACAAAATGTTAACCCTTCGCTAAATCATCTGCAAAGGCTTGTATCTTATATTCTTCATTTTAGTTTTCATTCCTTTTTCTTCATTTCGTCTTATATTTCTATTTAATTCTTCTAGTGTCAACACAAATAACAGTGGAGATAACGGACATCCTTGTCTTGTTACTTTCATTATATTAACTTTTTCTGTCATCTCTCCATTCATCATTATCTTAGCCGACTGTTTATCATAAATTATTTTTATCATATTTATAAATTTCTCCCCAAAGTCCATTATCTGTAATTGCTTTATCATAAACTGCTAATTCACATTGTCAAATGCTTTCTGTGCCATTTGTTTTTCTGAGTATACCTCGCCATTATTTTTCTGAGTGTATCTCATAATATTACAAGGTATTCAGAATTGTCCTCATAAACTCTAATTTGTCTTTTAGATAAAAAAACCATTTTGATCCATATGAATAAATTAATTTAACAACCTTTTTAATCTATTCACCATTATTGAGGCAAAAATCTTATAATCTACATTGAACAATGAAATTGGTCTATAGTTTTTAATTTGTTACAAATCTGTATCTTCTTTAGGTGTAACATATGCCTCCATCCATGGGTTTGGAATCTGCTTTCATTAAAAGCTCATTAAATAGTTCCAGCATTACATTGCTTAACACATCTTACATATGTTATGTAATGTTATGTAGTGACTTACATAGTTCTGCCGGTAATCCATTTGGGCCTGGTGTTTTCCCATTTTTTTGTTTTTTGATCGTTTCTGTTAATTTCATCATCATTCTTCTTTCTTCTTGTGCTTCCTTATATTGTTCAGGCATTTTAGGTAGGTCAGATTTTTCTAAAAATTGTTTTATCTTCCCGTCAGGTACCAGTACCATCTGTTGGTTATATAGTCTCTCAATTTTGAATTATTTTTTTCTTCATTTCTATAACATACATTTTCTTTTTCATCTTGTAGATAGTTGATTAATTTTCTCTCCTTTTCTTTTTTCATTTTATACCCCAACTATCTACCTGGCTTATTCACATTTTCGAAAAAGTTCTGTTTAACTGATCTTAATTTACATGCCAAAAATTCTTGTTCAAGTTTATTTCATGTTTTTTCTGTTCTTTGTTTTTTAACTTTATTATTTTGTGAATCCTTTTGTAATTCCTTCTCTAACCTCTTATACTCCTCTTCCAATTTCTTATGTGTTTGTCTTTTCTTTTTATTCTTTTTTCCCCAAATATGTTATTACCAGGCCTCTAATATATGCTTTCATTGTATGCCATACATTCTGGAGTGATGTATCTTCCTTTTTGTTTATTTTGAAAAAGAACTCTAGCTCTTTTTCCATAAATTGTTGAAATTCTTTTTCCTTTAAAATTGTTATTCAAAGTCCATCTAGGCTTTTTCTTTTGTCCTTTCTATGTTATTGCAATTGGGTTATGATCTGCCCAAATATTTGTTTCAATGTTTACTTCTTGTACATTGTCAGTTATTGACATTGTTATTACATTGTCTATTGACATCTGTATAATATCTATCCTAGACCATGACATGTGTCTGTTTGAATAAAAGGTGTATTGTTTTCCTTCAAGTGTCTATTTCTCCATACATCTTGTATACTTAATTCCTCTATCATTGTAAAGAAAGTCTTCGGAAGTGTTTTTCTGGGTTTCTTATTTGTTTTTGTCATTTTATAATCCAAATCAGCATCAATTACAGCATTGAAGTCACCCATTATACATATGTTTTCAAATTCCAGTTCTAGTATTTTTCTGTGTAACTTCCCATAGAATTCTAATCAAGAAGATTTTTATGGAAAATTACACAGGAAAATAATAGAACTTGAGTATGAAAATATTTGCATGATGGGTGATTTTAATGCAATAACAGAAGTTGATTTGGATTATAAAACTACAAAGATAAATAAGAAGCACAGGAAAACTCTTCCAAAAGTCTTCTTTACAATGGTGGAGGAACAAAGCATTCAAGCTCCTTTGAGAGGAAGATATCCGAAGGGAAAGCAATATACTTTTTATTCAAACAGGCATATGTCATGATCTAGATGTGGATATCAACCAATTTATTAGCTAATATACAAGATATAAACATTGAAGCAAGCACATGGGCAAATCATAATCTAACTACAATTATATGGAAGGGAGAAAAAAGAGATTAAGATTGACATTAAATCAAACAATATTAAATGAAAAAGAGTTTCAACAATTTATGGAGAAAGAATTGGTTTTCTTTTTCAGAGAAAATAAAAAGGAAGATTCCTCATTACAAAATGTGTGGGATACAGCAAAAGCATATATTCGAGGATTGGCAATGACTTATTTGGGAAAAAAGAAAAGACAAACTCAAAAAAATTAGAAAAGGAGTATAAGAAATTAGAGAGGGAACTGCAGAAAGATACACAAAATAAGAGGATTAAAAACCAAATGGACCTAAAAAAGCATGAATTGAATTTAATCGAAAAAGAGGATTTGGCACTCAAAATAAAGGCTTCTAAGCAAAATTTCTTTGAAAATGCAAACAAGCGAAGAAGATGGTTGGCATATAAAATGAAAAAGGAGAGAGGCAAAAAGTTAAATAATGAACTAACAGATGAGGAGGGAACTGTATTTTATCGAAATGAAGAAAAAAACAGAATAACGATGATGGAATATCTTGGGCCGGTTTAGCTCAGGCTGGTAAGGCCTGTTATTAAGAACACAAAGCCTGCAATTACTGCAGGTTCGAGCCCGGCCCAAGGTTGACTCAGCCTTCCATCCTTTATAAGGTAGGTAAAATGAGGACCCAGATTGTTGGGGGGGCAATAAGTTGACTTTGTAAAAATATACAAATAGAATGAGACTATTGCCTTATACATTGTAAGCCGCCCTGAGTCTTCGGAGAAGGGCGGGGTATAAATGTAAACAAAAAAAAAAAAATACTATTTTCTGATCCTGTTGCTAGTCATTCATAGTTTCATCAAAATGCTAAATCTTTGGTTAAACAATTTCATATTCCTTTTTCTCAGGCTCGTGATATTGTTCGAGGATGTACTTCTTGTCAACAATTTGCTGTTCCTTTTCCTATGGGAGTAAATCCTCGTGGAACAAAAGCTAATCAAATTTGGCAAATGGATGTCACACAATTTCCTAATTTTAAACCATACACTTATTTGCATGCATCCATCGACACATATTCTCACTTTTTGTGGGTTACTGCTTCTAGACATGAGCACACTTCTGATGCAGTATCTCATTGTCTTTCTGCTTTTTCTGCAATGGGCTGACCGACTCAACTGAAAACAGACAAAAGCATACACTAGTAAGGACTTTGTTTCCTTTTGTCAACAATGGAATATTAAGTTGACTCATGGAATTCCTTACAACTCTCAAGGGCAAGCTATAATTGAGCGAGCTCATCGAACATTTAAAGCTACATTAACTAAATTACTGAAAACTGAATCTGGTCCATACAATCTGCGAAAAGTTCAAAATTTGATCTCTATTGCTCTTTATGCTTGGAATTACTTAACCTTTTTAGATTCCTTTTCAGAAATTCCAGTCAATTTACATTTTCACATTCAGGATCCTGTCTCTCGACCTCTGGTGTCCTATCGTCAACCTCCTGATCCCGTTTGGCGTGGACCTGCTAAACTTATAACCTGGGGTCGTGATTATGCTGCAATTGAGGATCCGCAGACAAAACAAGCTGTCTGGATTCCAGGCCGGTGTGTTCGTCCTTATCATGGCATGGCATCAGAGTCTTCACAATCCCATTCCAAACTTCAATCCGAATCTCAAAACGGAGACTCGTCTCCCCAGGTCGCCACATCCTCCTGCCATGACTTGGGGTCAAGTTAAAGCTGCTATCTATGAAGCTCAACAACAACTAAAGAAAGCTTCTTTACCTACCAGAAAATCTTGTAGCTTGTAGTTTTTGCTGTTATAAATGCTAATTCTATTACTATTCTTTTGTGTTGTTTTCTTTATTTTCCTCCTCCTGTTTCTACTATTTCTGAAACAACTTCTGCTTTTTCCCTCAGTCATAACCTTTGGATTCGTCATGCTCAATATATGTTTTTAATTCATGGTCGTAACATAACTTTATATTATGAACCTCCTATGGCTCTTGGTCAAGTTGCTTTTATTCCTAATCTAATTACCTCTTCTACCTTTATTGTTTCGCAACGTCAACATATTTCTTCTTCTTGGTTATTTTCTAAACCTCCAAGTCAATTGAATTTTGTCAAATGGAATTATCTTCGTATTAATCAGTTTACTCGAGGTTTAAGTTTTTGTTGTTATGCTAAACAAACTTGGCTTAATAACTGGTCTGATTACCCAAAAGCAAAACGTATTTTAAATAACTTGGGAAATTATAGTCATTGTACTCAAAAATATTGGTTATGGGGTAATATTAATAAAACATCACAAGGTCATAATATTGTACCTGATATGTATCCTGATAATTTTCCTCTTTTTAAAGCCAAAGATTCTTTTAATGTTGGATCAATTTGCGCTGTCTGGCAGTTAAAAGATCCTACTATGTGGTTCTTCTTTGATAAATATGCAACAAATGTACACCCTCAGAACTATCAATGTGCTGCAATTGGATATTTGTCTTTACCAGTACAAATAGGTGTTCCTGGTCGATTATCATCTCGCAGGAAGCGTGCAGCCTTGGGACCAGCATGTTCTGATGAAGTCATCATGGACACTCAACTTTCAGCATTGTCTACCTATGGACGTGCAATTACTGGAGCAATAACTGGAGTCATTACCTTGGGATCATATCCAGGAATAATTGCTCAAGAAAATAGACATTCTATTCTAGGACTTACATGTCGTTTAGAAAAATCAATCAATGCTACTGCTGCAATCATTCGAGATTTACAGAATGAAATTGAAGAATTAAATCAAGATATGCTTCAACAACGTTTTGCTATAGACTATTTGTTGGCTCGTCAAGGTGGATTTTGTACCTTAGTTGGTCAGCGTGCTTGTGCTGTGCATTTTCATTCACTTAATAAAACTATTGAGGATGAACTAGCTAATTTACAGGTTTCCATAAAAGATAATGTTCATGAAAAGTTTTCTCCTTTTGATTGGTTAACTAATTGGTTACCTGATTTTTCTTGGCTAAAACTATTGTTTTTCTATGGTTTGATTGTATTTGTTTTTCTTATAAATTGTGGTTGTTTTATGCAATGCATTCTTTCATTTTGTGCTCTTTTCCGTAAGCCTTCTCCAATTACTTTGCATCCAATTCAATTACGTGCTATTGAAAAATCTCTCTTTTCTTCATTAAAAACAAAAAGCGAGGAAATGAAGGGTTTGTGAAGGGCTAACATTTTGTTGTTCATCATGTATGCATTTTGGAATGCGGGTAGCACTCTTATCTTGGACGGCAAACCTCATTTAAGCAGCATTCCCAGCATATACAAGAATACAGGATGAAACAAAGTTATAGCCCTGAAACACTGTTGCATTCGCTTTCTAGCATGAACACGTATTCTCACGAAAAGCCAATGATGTAATTACTAACCAATTATTGTGCCTTGGAGATCAATTAACCAATAATGAAGTAACACGTATGTTAGGTGAGAAATGAGAAACTGAGAAACTATATAAACTTTGTCTGATGCTCAATAAAGTGCTGTTGATTCTAGACTTTCTATGCTGTTGATTCTGGACATTGTTTGCTGTAAAGTCTTATCAATCATCTTCAGCCTCCTGGCCCATGCAACAGGCATTGATGTTTTTTGATACATTTGACAATGTGAATTGGCAATTTATGATAAAACAATTACAGACTATGGATTTTGGGGAGAGATGTATAAATATGATTAAAAAAAATTTACTACAGGCAATCAGCGAAGGTGATGGTAAATAGAGATATGACAGAGAAGTAGGGGTGAAATGCTACCCGATCAGACCAGATCGGACGAGTAGGTAGCGGAGATTGGTTCTGGTTCGCCGATCCGGTAGCAATCGCTGGCTGGCCACGCCCCCGAACCACTCCACGGCCCGCACTCCAGCTTTTGCAAGCTGGACACCGGGACACCGGGAAGGCAGCTCGCCACCTGCTCGCCCTTCGGTCAGGGGCTGGGGCCCATTCCCCGAGGCCCCAGAGCCGCCGCCTGCCCCAACCGGGTTGGGGAATGCATCATTCCCTGACTCCCTGGAGCCGCTGCCCACTCTTCCTTTGCCCACTTGTTGCCCGCTTGCCGCCTGTTCCCCTTTCGCCTTTGGTCAGGGCGCAGGGATACCTCATTCCCCTGAGACCACAGAGCCACCCCCTGCTCGCCGCCTGCCTCAACCGGGTCGGGGAATGCACCCTTCCCCGACACCAGCCTTGTCCCGGAGCCGCCACTCGCTCTTTCTTCGCCACACAGTGTATACTTACTTTCTTCCAGCGGCTGGCTGCCAGGAAAGGCAAGCATCCAAAAGTTACTGGAGTTCCTCCCCTTGAATATGCCGCCACCATTGCTGTTTGTTTCATGCACCGACTGCGCAATCGCGCACCGTTTATTTCATTTATTTATCAGTGGCAGGTTGAGTGTGCGCTTGCACAGCCGGTGCATAGAACAAGGTGGCATATTCAAGGAGAGCAACTCGGTTAACTTTTGGATGCTTCCCTTTCCTGGCAGCCAGCCTCTGGAGGAAAGTAAGTATATGCCGCGTGATGAAGGAAGAGTGGGCGGCGGCTCTGGGACAAGGCTGGTGTCAGGGAATGGTGCATTCCCCGACCCAGTTGAGGAGGCGGCGAGCAGGGGGTGACTCCAGGGCCTCAGGGAATGGGGCATCCCTGGGCCCCGGCCCCTGACCAAAAGCAAAGGGCAAGCAGGCGGCGAGCGGGCGGTGAGTGGGCGACAGCTCCGGAGAAAGGCCGGAGTTGGAGAATGGTGCATTCCCCGACCCCATTGAGGCAGGTGGCGACTCCGGGGCCTAGGTGAAGGAAGAACAGGTGGCGAGGGAAAGGGAAAAGGCAGAATAGAAATTAATTTTTTTTCCCTACTGGGTTCTGTGGGCGTGGCTTGGTGGGGGGGTTGTGACTGAGTGGGCATGGCTATGAGTGATATTGAGTTGGCCACGCCCACTCAGTCACAGGACACACCCACCCACCAAGTCACACCCACAGAACAGGTAGCAAAAATTTTTAGATTTCACCCCTGCAGAGAAGATTAAGATTATGAACGATACAAGGCAGGGTTGTCCTTTATCTCCTTTACTATTTGTGTTGACATTAGAGATATTAAAGAGAAATATAAGACAAAATGAAGAGATAAGTATTAGAATTAAGAAAGAAGAATATAAATTACTTTTCTTTCATTGTATGTGCTTTTATATAAAAAAAAATTACAGGCATTTGCAGATGATTTAGTGTTTATTTTAGAAGAACCGGAAGTAGTAGGGCCAAAATTAATAGAAAAAATAGAAGAATATGGAGAAGTGGCAGGGTTGAAAATCAATAAAGATAAAATGAAAATATTGGTGAAAAACATCACAGAGAAGCAGAAAAGGGAGTTAATGGAAAAATTAGATATTCAGATTACTAAAAAAGTAAGATACTTAGGAATTCAGTTAACAGAAAGATGTATAACGATAAATTGAAAAGACAAATTGAGATGGACTTGGAGAGATGGAAGAATTAACAATTATCATTAATGGGAAGAATAGCAATAATTAAGATGAATATAGTATCAAGATTGCTGTTTTTATTTCAAACAATACCGATAAAATTAGAAAAAAATATTTTGAAAATCTTAACAAAATAATAATGAAATTTATATGGCAAGGGAAAAAAGCGAGAAATAATATAAAAATGTTACAAGATACAAGACTTAGAGGAGGGTTTGGACTACCAAAGGGGGAATTATATTATCAGGCAGCAACATTTTCATGGATGAAAGAATGGATTGTATTAAGAAACATAAGTTTATTGACATTGGAGGGATATAATCTACAACTGGGTTGGCATGCTTTCTTATGGTATGGGAAGAATAAGATATATAGTTATTTTCAAAGACAATATGCAAGAAATGCTTTATTATTAGTATGGGAGAAGGTAAGAGAAAAACATTATCTGAAAATATCAACGTGGCTTTGAACAATGGAAGCATTAATACATCCAAATATTATTAATATGGGGAATATTATTAGGTATAAAGATATTTTATCAGAAAAGGGGGAATTTGAAAATGAAACAAGAACTAGAAGAACAAGAGATTGATATGGTGTGGTATACACAACTGCAAATACAATTGAGATATGAAAAAGATGCAATTATATGTTTTTTACTTGGAGATGACAGAATTGGATGAGATACTCACAGGAAAAGATGAGAGAATGATTAAAAAAATGTATGGTTACTTACTTTGTATTAAATTAAGAAGAACAAGTAAAAGAAGCAATGATAGCATGGGCAAAATTTTTTGGATATAGAATAGAGCTAGATAAATGGCAGCAACTATGAGAAAGAAACTATAAGGTAACAATAGCAACAGCATATAAAGAGAATTTGTATAAAATGTTTTATAGATGGCATATGTCACTGGAAAGATCAGTAAAAATGTTTAAAGATAAATCAACTATATGTTGGAAATGCCACCAGACACCAGGATTGTATTACCATATGTGGTGGACATGTGCAGAAGTGAGAAACTATTGGATAAAATTCGGATATGGATAGAGAAAATGACTCAGCAACCTATTGATTTAAAACCAGAGCTATTTTTGTTGGGTATTTTACCTGAGAAATTTAGTATAGAAAATGTATATTTGATTATCCATGTAATAACTGCAGTGAGAACTGTATTTGCATAAAATTGGAAAGTGGAAAAAATCCCTACAGAGGGGGAGGTAATTAAGAAAATATTAGAATGTGCAGAAATGAATAGATTAATATTGGCAATTAAAGGGAGGGAAGAATTGGAGTATTATAACATATGGGGGCAATTTTACCATTGGATAGAAAATGAATATGGACAAAAAGTGGTATAAAATTAAATAATTTTGGAAGAAAAATGTTTTAATAGGAGATATTTAAATTGAAATATAAAAGCAAAGATAAATATATTTATATATATGTAGGTCTTGGTGTATTTGGGTCTTTTCCCGTGTCAGGTTGAGAGTATCTTGGTGATGTTTCGACGAGGTCTCACTTGTCATCTTCAGGCTGGTGCTTTTGGCTTTGTGCTTCTGCGAGCAAAGCATGGTTGGAGCTGCCGTCTCTCTATAAATAATGGTGGGGAGGTGTGGAGTGTGGGCTTTGTTGCTGTAAGCGGGTTGGTTGGCTGTGTGGTTGCATCTTGGGTGTTTGCAGATTAGTTGGCTGTTTCGTAGCATCCTGTGTGGGTGTGGTCCTAGTTGCGTGCCCATTAGTCTTTTGTGCTGTAATGACCTGGGTAATGGGCTGTGTAGAAACGTCCTGAGTTCTGGGAATGTGTTCTGTCCCCTCCCAGCCTCAGCCACGTGAGCTGGCTAAACGAGCCAGTAATTGAGTTCACGGCTGCTATCAGTCCTGGCAGGGAATCTGCAGCTGCCTGCCAAAGTCTCCCTTATCTTGGGGTTGCCAGGCAACCAAGAAGTCAGCAATCCAGGCTGAATGTTCAGCTCAATTCTCCACGAGTCAGAGTTCAGCTCACTTCTCCACGAGTCAAAGAGTTCAGCTCAATTTTTGCTCATCACGGAGCAGAAGAGCAGCCAGGGCTGCTTTTATACTCTGTGGGGTGTGGCTCCGTGACTCAGCACTCTCTAGGCCTGTGCCACCCCTTCCTTTGTTGTAGCCGCTTCTCGTATCTCCAAAACCTGGGATCCAGCCAGGCCTGATTGCCATCAGCCAGGTCTGGAGGCGTGGCCTGGGCAGGGAGAGTCAGGGGACGGTGGCCTTGTTATCTCCTCCACCTGGCCTGCCTCTGGCTCCTGGAGCTGAGCCAGAGGAGCCGGTGCTCCAGAAGTAAGTCCTGATGGCCCTTCCCCCTCACTTTCCGAGTCACTTTCTGGCAGGGGGCCCGGCTCGGGGGGCGCAAATACAACAGAATGTGACCTCCTGTAGTGATAATGGGTTGTGTGGAAATGTCCTGAGTTCTGGGAATGTAACCTCCTGAGTCTTGTGCTGTAACATCCTGGGTGGTAGGTTGTGTTATAACGTCCTGAGCTTTGGTGTTGTGGCCTGTTGGGTTCTGTGATGTAATGTCCTGAGCAGATGGCTGTGATACGCCAAGACCTACATACCTATATCCGTGAACATACCTATACCCGTGAAATATATATAAATATATTTATATTGATATATAAATATAATAAATAAATAAATGCTGGTAAGCGTTAAATGTGAGACAAAAATTTGTACCCCGCTGACACACTGATTAATGATGTAAAAGTTTGTTTTAAAATAAAAAATAAAAAACTTTTTATTAAAAAAAGAGTTGGAAGGGACCTCAGAGGCCCTGGATTTAATGCATTTAAAGCCAGCTGTATTGCTTCTGCTGTGAAGCACCCAATTTAGAACACAGAGAACATAGAATAATAGAGTTGGAAGGGACCTCAGAGGTCTTTTAGTCCAACTCCCTGCTTGAGCAGGAGACCCTATATCATTTCAGACAAATAGTTGTCCATCACTTTTTGAAAGCCTCTAGTGATGGAGCACCCACAACTTCTGAAGACAAGTTATTCCATTGCTTGATTGGTCTCACCCTTAGGAAATTTCTCCTTAGTCCTAGGTTGCTTCTCTCTTTGGTTAGCTTCCATCCATTGTTTATTGTTGTGCCTTTTGGTGCTTTGGAAAATAGATTGACCCCCTTATTTATTTATTTTATTTATTTATTTATCAAATTTATATACCGCCCTATCTCCCGAAGGACTCAGGGCGGTGTACAGGCATATAAAACACATAAATACAATGTAAAAAATATAAAAACAGTTAAAAAACTTATTCTAAACGCCTGTTAATTTAAAATTAAAAATACAAAATAAAAGCCAATTTAAAAACCAGTAATTTAAAATTTAAAATTTAGCTCAGCCCTGCACAATTAAATAAATATGTTTTAAGCCCGCGGCGGAAGGTCCGGAGGTCCGAAAGCTGACGAAGACCGGGGGGTAGTTCATTCCAGAGGGTGGGGGCCCCCACAGAGAAGGCCCTTCCCCTGGGCGTCGCCAGACGACATTGCCGTGCTGACGGCACCCTGAGGAGACCCTCTCTGTGAGAGCGCACGGGTCGGTGAGAGATATTCGGTAGCAGTAGGCGGTCCCGTAGGTAACCCGGCCCAATGCCATGGAGCGCTTTAAAGGTGGTCACCAGCACCTTGAAGCGCACCCGGAAAGCCACAGGTAGCCAGTGCAGCCTGCGCAGGATGGGTGTTATCACGGGAGCCACGGGGCTCCATCTATCACCAGCGCAGCCGCATTCTGGACTAACTGCAGCCTCCGGATGCCCTTCAAGGGAGCCCCATGTAGAGAGCATTGCAGTAATCCAGGCGAGGCGTCACGAGTGCGTGGTGACCGTGCATAGGGCATCCCGGTCCAGAAAGGCGCAACTGGCGTACCAGGCGAACCTGGTAGAACGCTCCCCTGGAGCGGCCGTCAAATGATCTTCTAGAGACAGCCGTTCATCCAGGAGGGCGCCTAAGTTGCGGACCCTTTCCATCGGGGCCAATGACTCGCCACCGATGGTCAGCCGGATTTAGCTGACTGTACCGGGATGCCGCATCCACAGCCACTCTGTCTTGGAGGATTGAGCTTGAGCCTATTTCTCCCCATCCAGACCCGTCGGCCTCCAGGCACCGGGACAGCACTTGATAAGCTTCGTTGGGGTGGTCGGTGTGAAAAATACAGCTGGGTGTCATCCGCATACAGCTGGTACTTCACACGAAACCACTGATGATCTCACCCAGCGGCTTCATGTAGATGTTGAACAGAAGGCGAGAGGATCGACCCTGCGGCACCCACAAGTGAGGCGCCTCGGGGCCGACCTCTGCCCCCGTCAACACCGACTGCGACGGTCGGAGAGATAGGAGGAGAACCACCGATAAGCGGTGCCTCCCACTCCCAATCCCTCCAACCGCGCAGCAGGATACCATGGTCGATGGTATCGAAAGCCGCTGAGAGGTCTAATAGGACCAGGGCAGAGGAACAACCCTATCCTGGCCCTCCAGAGATCATCCACCAACGCGACCAAAGCCGTCTCCGTGCTGTAACCGGGCGAAAACCGGACTGGAGCAGGTCTAGATAGACAGTTTCATCCAGGTGCAAGGAAATTGATATGCCACCATACTCTCTACAACCTTCGCATGAGCGGGTTGGAGACGACGATAATTACCTAAAACAGCCGGGTCCAGGGGCGGCTTCTTAAGGAGGGCCTCACCACCGCCTCTTTCAAGGCAGGCGGAAGACACCCTCCACCAAAGAAGCGGTCGTAATCGCCTGGAGCCAGCCTCGTGTCACCTCTCGGTGGCCAGCACCAGCCAAGAGGGCACGGGTCCAGTAAACACGTGGTGGCATTCAACCTACCCAACAACCTGTCCATGTCCTCGGGAGCCACGGGGCTCCATCTATCACCAGCGCAGCCGCATTCTGACTAACTGCAGCCTCGGATGCCCTTCAAGGGAGCCCCATGTAGAGAGCATTGCAGTAATCCAGGCGAGGCGTCACGAGTGCGTGGTGACCGTGCATAGGGCATCCCGGTCCAGAAAGGCGCAACTGGCGTACCAGGCGAACCTGGTAGAACGCTCCCCTGGAGCGGCCGTCAAATGATCTTCTAGAGACAGCCGCTCATCCAGGAGGACGCCTAAGTTGCGGACCCTTTCCATCGGGGCCAATGACTCGCCACCGATGGTCAGCCGGATTTAGCTGACTGTACCGGGATGCCGGCATCCACAGCCACTCTGTCTTGGAGGATTGAGCTTGAGCCTATTTCTCCCCATCCAGACCCGTCGGCCTCCAGGCACCGGGACAGCACTTGATAAGCTTCGTTGGGGTGGTCGGTGTGAAAAATACAGCTGGGTGTCATCCGCATACAGCTGGTACTTCACACGAAACCACTGATGATCTCACCCAGCGGCTTCATGTAGATGTTGAACAGAAGGCGAGAGGATCGACCCCGCGGCACCCACAAGTGAGGCGCCTCGGGGCCGACCTCTGCCCCCGTCAACACCGACTGCGACGGTCGGAGAGATAGGAGGAGAACCACCGATAAACGGTGCCTCCCACTCCCAATCCCTCCAACCGCGCAGCAGGATACCATGGTCGATGGTATCGAAAGCCGCTGAGAGGTCTAATAGGACCAGGGCAGAGGAACAACCCTATCCTGGCCCTCCAGAGATCATCCACCAACGCGACCAAAGCCGTCTCCGTGCTGTAACCGGGCCGAAACCGGACTGGAACGGGTCTAGATAGACAGTTTCATCCAGGTGCAAGGAAATTGATATGCCACCATACTCTCTACAACCTTCGCCAAGCGAAGGTTGAGACCGGACGATAATTACCTAAAACAGCCGGGTCCAGGGAAGGCTTCTTAAGGAGGGCCTCACCACCGCCTCTTTCAAGGCAGGCGGAAGACACCTCCACCAAAGAAGCGGTCGTAATCGCCTGGAGCCAGCCTCGTGTCACCTCTCGGTGGCCAGCACCAGCCAAGAGGGCACGGGTCCAGTAAACACGTGGTGGCATTCAACCTACCCAACAACCTGTCCATGTCCTCGGAGCCACAGGGTCAAACTCATCCCAAACAATGTCACCAAGACCACCCTCGAGCATCTCACCCGCATCACCGCAATCTTGGTCCAAACCATCCCGAAGCTGAACGATTTTATCGTATAGATAACCGTTAAACTCCTCAGCACGCCCCTGCAACGGGTCATCCCGCTCCCCCTGGTGTAGGAGGGAGCGAGTCACCCGAAACAGGGCGGCTGGGCGGGTATCTGCCGCTGCAATGAGGAAGGAGGCGAGCTACGCCGCTTCCTCAATGCCACTAGGTAAGTCCTAGTATAGGACTTCACTAGTGTCCGATCAGCTTCCGAACGGCTAGACCTCCAGGAACTCTCTAGGCGTCTTCTCCGGCGTTTCATCCCTCTCAGCTCCTCGGAGAACCAAGGAGCCGGTTGGGACCTACGCCGGGTCAGAGGCCGCAAAGGCACGACACGGTCTAAGGCCCCCGCCGCGGCCCGTTCCCAGGCCGTAACAAGTTCCTCGGCCGAGCCGTGAGCCAGACCCTCAGGAAATGGCCCAAGCTCCATCCGGAACCCATCCGGGTCCATCAGGCGCCTGGGGCGGAACCAACGTATCGGCTCCGCCTCCCTGCGGTGGTGAATGGCGGTCAGAAAGTCCAGGCGAAGATGTTGTAGGAGCCCCTCAAATATTGGAACAGTGCTATTTTATTGTGAGTTGTGAGCGCTATTTTATTGTGAGTTGGGGAGATGTTTGGCAAAATTGATTAAATGGAAAAAAGGGCATGGTTGAATTTGCTTTTTAAATCCTGTCAGCGCTTCTCTAGATAAAAAGTGAAAGGTCACTTTTTATCTAAAGAAAAAGATCTCTAGATTTTTATCTAGAGAAAAAGATCATTAAAAGGATCACCAGTATTGTAGAGCTAGGGCAATTTTTGCACCATCACTGTGAAACAATCTCAAAATTTCCAATGGAAAAAGCACATAAAAGAGGCATGGATGATTTTCCTACCTTTCTGTAGTTGACTAGGTTGTGCCAGTTTGATGAAAGGTGGATGTCTCAGCTCTCTTCTCCCTGAGATCCTCTGCTTTTTGCATCCTGGTGCCTCCACCTTTCTGTCTTAATGTAGTTGCTTAATGATTTCTGCTGCCATTGCCTGTCAGTCACATGGATGTGTTTACCTGATGTTTTCCCACATAACTTTGGCATGTGAGACAGGTAAGAATTTCACAGGCTATGCCATCATTGAAGAATAAACCAAAAAGTAGAGAAAAATAAAGTGGATAAAAATTAAATAAATGCTGTAGTGTAAGGCATGTGACAAGGCAGTCAGCACCCCTTCTCCTTAAGGATATCATTCTCACAAATGATTTATTTATCCTGTCGTTATTACTTTATAAGGAACTCAAGGCTGAGAACTTAGGTAATATTCCTTCTTCCGCTTAGTTTCCCCACAACCACAATCTAAGAAGTGGTTTGGGCTGGGAGAGAGTGACTGATTACTCGGCCATTTTTTCAAACCTAAAATGGGATTAGAACTCAGAGTCTCTTGGTTTCTAGGCTCACTACTTTGTTTAAAAAGCCATTGAAATGCACTTCCATCCTAGCCTCTTTCGTGGAGTTGTGGGGAGAAAAAGAAAGAAGACCCTGGCCCGTTTATTGAAGGACAAGGAGAACCAACAAGAAGTCTCAATCGATCACATAACTCCATTTACGTCTCTGCCCTGGGCATCCCACCCATTCAGTGATGTGGAAGCCAAGCGTAAAATACTAAACTCCTCGCTCGGCGAAAAATTCACCACAAGAGGCGTAGTTTAAAGGAAGGTTGCATTTTCCGCCGCGTCGTCAGACTTTCTTCCGACCTTCTGCTTCCGGGGTCGCGGGTTGTGCGGGAGAAGGTGGAGCCTCATCGCGGTCGCGGCTTGGGAATCGGCCGATGTGGGTGACGCCGCTGCTGCCGCCATTATGTCCGGCAGTGGTGGCACCCTCGCCGCTGCTGCCGCGGTCCCCACCGCCGCCACTTCTCCCGAACAGCCACCTCCCCCACCTCCGCCTCCTCCCCCGCCTCCCCCACCGCCGCCGCCGCCGCCGGGAAGCTCCGCGGGCGCCGCCGAGCCAGAGCTGGTGTCGCTCATTCTGAATCGCCTCAAGAGTCAAGGCCTTTTCGACCAGTTCCGCCGAGATTGCCTGGCCGACGTGGACACCAAGGTGGGAAGGTGCGGGTCTGGCCGTCTCGGGGCCCCGACGCCCCCGACGCCGAGTCCCTATATTGTCCTCCCCGTTTGGTCTTTTATCCGCAAAACGACCGTCCACGGGGTCTGAGTCCTTTCTGGAGCTTGCGATTTTCTTAGGAACGCTTTTCCCCGCCACTGGGCCTGAGAGCCACTACTTTAATTAATCGAGTCCCGCACGCATCGATTTAGCGGCAATCTCCTTTCGCACTCCCCATAAGATAGCCCTGCTATACACCCTATATGAGCAGCTCTGATCTTAGCGGTGTTCCTACCGGCCTCACATGCCTAATTTTGGACTTGTTTAACTGGCTGCTCAGTGGGCAGCTGGCTTCCGCTGCCTAATTCACCCAGAATCATTTTGCAAGTCTGGATAGATACTGATTGCAGATGCATTTTCTTAAAATAAAAACAGAGAGAGAGGAAAAACCGTATTTAACCTGACAGGGAAAACTCGGACTAGATGAATCCCAATCAACAGCAATCAGATGCATCCGAAAATACATACGTGGGGTTCAAAGGGAGAATCTTTTCCTGATATGGCATCTTTAAACAGGAAAGTTATATCTCCCTGACTTTTATTTTATTTTATTTTATTTTATTTTATTTATTTGTCATAACAGTATATATAAGCATAAGCATGAAATAACTACACGATATATAAGCATATATATAAGCATAAGTATGTAATAACTATACGAAATTGGATACAATCAAAGGGAACATTAGGACAGGAACAGTAGACTTAGCAATAGAAGTGTCATTAATTGTGTTTTAAATAAGCATTTCTGTTTCACTATCACTGACAGATCTAGATTCAACTCTCTTTTCAAGAACTGGGCTGTTTTATATTTGGATACTTGGACTTGGATGCAGGGTAGATAATTTCTGGGCTTTATTAACAGAAAATATTACAGAAGAGACTAAGTTTTCTCATACTCTTTCCTAGATATATTTGAACAACTTGTCTACTGCCCTGATTCTAGTTTCAATATAATGCTGCCCTATTTTACAGACTAAATTTTAGAATTAGTGAAACATACAAGTATTTTTTACACATTCAGAGTATATATAATTTTAATAGTGTTTCCAATGTATCATGAGCACTATTTTGAATAATAATATATTGTCAGTGTAATACCCATGTGCTATTCTGATTCTATCACCCATTTGGTCCTGGTCTTGGAAGTTCAAGGTTAGTTACCGAGATTGAAAAATAGTAAATTTCAACAAAACTAATATTGCATGGGGGATGAATTAATTTAACTGTTGTTGAACTGTAAAAATACAGACATCTCAACCTTGGAAAAAATAGGATAATTGATATCACTCTTAATTTAAGAGTAAAATTAAGTTTTTCTTAATTTAAATATTTTTACATCAAATTATAAACTATCTTGTGAATCACTTCATACAATGATTGGATAAAAATACATATGATTTAAGATAATTACTAATAAGATAATTGAAATAATTAAGATAATTGGAATTTACTGTTGGAATTACTGTCCGGAAAGTGCTTTTCAAAAGGCAATTGGACTTTCTTGGTTTTTTTTTCCCCTGAGTTCCTGAGTCAAAACTAAAAAGTTTGTTGCATGAGAAACAAAACATTTTCAAGGGGAACCCATCCCCCCCCCCCGAAAGTCCTGTTGCCTTTTGAAAAGCATCCTTGGGACAATCATGACTGAGATGGATGATTGAGAATCTCCTTAGACATGTTGGAATTATTAAAATCATGAAATGATTTTCCTATCACAAAGGAGTAAAGAAAGCAACAAATTGGAACCTCCTTTAACAGTTTCTCAGTAGAATTGCTCTTTCTCAATATAATGGATCTATGATGGCCTTGTCTTTGTAAAAATAAGACTTTGGAGAAAAGATCTAGCTTTCTTTTCAAGTAAATAGCATTGGGCTTCTGATCACATTTTGCCTCCAAGGAGCATTCAGATATCACAATATTTGGTAATTGAAATATTTGCCTCTATTTTTCAGAACTTTCGGCAATGAAGTTTTTTAGAAGTATGTTTTCTTAATCTGCAATATTTTTTTTCCTAGTTAAATAAGCCTGGAATTATTATAGTGCTCTCTCTACTGTTTCTGTATTGTTTTAAGCTAAGATTCTTAAACATTTGTCTCCACTGATGAGAATGTGAAGGAATGTTATTCAAGGAGGCTTCACAAGGTATCTGTTTCTTTTTTAGCCTGCATATCAGAATTTAAGGCAGCGGGTGGACAATTTTGTTTCCAACCATCTAGCAACGCATACATGGAGTCCTCATTTGAACAAGAACCAATTAAGAAATAATATCAGGCAGCAGGTTCTTAAGTAAGTTTTACAAGTTGTCCTTCTCTATGATCAACTGATTTGCCCACCACTTGCACAAATGGAGCTTCGCGTGCCGTGCTCACTGCTTGCACAGCCCAGTTCTCAACAGACTGCAGCCC
Source organism: Ahaetulla prasina (assembly GCF_028640845.1). NCBI lineage: Eukaryota > Metazoa > Chordata > Lepidosauria > Squamata > Colubridae > Ahaetulla > Ahaetulla prasina. Next base: position 64,484,211 of record NC_080546.1, read on the forward strand.
AGTACTGGGCCATGAACCAAAGGTTGCAGACCCCTGTAATGTAGTACTGCTGATGAATGAAAACAGAACTTATTTATAGATTTATAGATGTTAATGATCATTCATTTGTATCAACCTACTGATATATCATTAAATTGATTTTCTGAAGTAACGGGTTATTATAGTATGATTTTTATGATCTTAATTAATTTCCTTTTTTTTACTTGAATAGTTGGTCAATGATCTCCAATCCACTGCCCAAAGCCCCTCTGTAAGGGAAATGAGCAGTTTAGAAATAGGAAATATAAATAAATTAAATTTAAAAATCTCATTTTCTGGTATAAGGACTCTTCCTTGAGCAGGGGATTAGAAGATTTCCAAGCTCCCTTCCAGCCCTGTGATTCTATGATTCAGTGATGCTGAAACAATACTTTAAGGATACATAAATGAGAATGAAAATTTAAAAAAAGCAACAATAATACCTTAGCTATTATTGAGTCTTAAATTTTTATTATTTCTGAATACAATTTGCATAAATATTTATTTGTTGGAATTATTCAACCATCAATAATCTGTGACAGAAATAGATAGCCTTGTCAACTGCTACAAAAAGAAAATCATTTTTATTTGTGGTGCCCCAGTCATAGTGATTTAAGGAAGTGCAGATTATAATAAACATTTTTTAGAAAAATTTAATGTGAAAGAAAATATCCAATATATTTTCCACCGCAGGGAGACGGAGCCGATGCGTTGGTTCCGTCACAGGCGCCTGATGGACCCGGAGAGGTTCCTGACGGAGCTTGGGCCGTTTCCTGAGGATCTTACCCACGGCACGACTGAAGAACTAGTTGCGGCTTGGGAACGGGCCGCGGCTGGGGCTTTGGACCGTGTCGTGCCTTTGCGGCCTCTGACCCGGTGTAGATCTCAATTGGCTCCCTGGTTCTCCGGGGAGCTGAGAGAGATGAAACGCCGGAGAAGACGCCTAGAGAGTGTTTGGAGGTCCAGCCGTTCCGAGGCTGATCGGACACTAGTGAGGTCCTTTACTAGGACCTACCTAGTGGCAATGAGGGAGGTGAAACGTTCCTACGTTTCCACCCTCATTGCATCGGCAGATAACCGCCCGGCCGCCCTGTTTCAAGTGACCCGTTCCCTCCTTCAACAAGAGGGACGGGATGACCCCCTGCAGGGACGAGCCGAGGAGTTTAACGGTTATCTATACGATAAAATCGTTCAGCTTCGTGATGGCTTGGATCATGATTGCAATGATTCAGCCGAGGCGGCAGAGACTCGTCTTGTTGAGGTTATTTGGGATGAGTTTGAGTCTGTGGCTCTCGAGGACGTGGACAGGTTGCTGGGGAGGTTGAATGCAACTACGTGTTTACTGGACCCGTGCCCTTCCTGGTTAGTACTGGCTGCTCAGGAAGTGACACGAGGCTGGCTCCAGGGGATTATAAATGCTTCTTTGGTTGAAGGGGTTTTCCCCACCGCCTTGAAGGAGGCGGTGGTGAGACCTCTCCTGAAGAAGCCTTCCCTGGACCCAGCTATTTTGGGTAATTATCGTCCAGTCTCCAACCTTCGCTTTTTAGCGAAGGTTGTAGAGAGTGTGGTTGCATGGCAGCTTCCCCGGCACCTGGAGGGCACCTGAAGCTGTCTATCTAGACCCGTTCCAGTCCGGCTTCCGACCCGGTTACAGCACGGAGACGGCTTTGGTCGCGTTGGTGGATGACCTCTGGAGGGCCAGGGACAGGGGTTGTTCCTCTGCCTTGGTCCTATTAGACCTCTCAGCGGCTTTTGATACCATCGACCATGGTATCTTGCTGTGGCAGTTGGGGGGTTTGGGAGTGGGGGGCACCGTTTTTCGGTGGTTCTCCTATCTCTCCGACCGGTCGCAGACGGTGTTGACAGGGGGGCAGAGGTCGTCCTCGAGGTGCCTCACTTGTGGGGTACCGCAGGGGTCGATTATCTCGCCTACCCTGTTCAACATCTACATGAAGCCGCTGGGTGAGGTCATCAGTGGTTTCGGGGTGAGTTATCATCTGTACGCTGATGATACTCAGCTGTACTTTTCCACCCCGGACCACCCCAACGAAGCGGTCGAAGTGCTGTCCCGGTGCCTGGAAGCCGTACGGGTCTGGATGGGGAGAAACAGACTCAAGCTCAATCCCTCCAAGACGGAGTGGCTGTGGATGCCGGCACCCCGGTACAGTCAGCTGCATCCGCAGCTGACTGTTGAAGCGAGTTAGTGGCCCCAGAGGGGGTGGTGCGCACCTTGGGCGTCCTGCTGGATGGACGGCTGTCCTTTGATGAACATCTGGCGGCCGTCACCAGGAGGGCCTTTTACCAAGTTCGCTTGGTTCGCCAGTTGCATCCCTTCCTTGACCGGGATGCCTTATGCACGGTCACTCACGCTCTGGTTACGTCTCGGCTGGATTATTGCAATGCTCTCTATATGGGGCTGCCCTTGAGGTGCACCGGAGGCTGCAGTTAGTCAGAATGCAGCTGCGCTGAGTGGTAACGGGAGCCGCTCGTGGCTCCCATGTAACACCACTGCTCCGTAGTCTGCACTGGCTTCCTGTAGGCTTCCGGGTGCGCTTCAAGATTCTGGTTACCACCTTTAAAGCGCTCCATGGCTTAGGACCCGGGTACTTACGAGACCGCCTGCTGCTACCTTATGCCTCCCACCGACCCGTACGCTCTCACAGAGAGGGCCTTCTCAGGGTGCCGTCCGCCAAACAATGTCGGCTGGCGGCCCCCAGGAGTAGGGCCTTCTCTGTGGGGGCACCAACACTCTGGAACGAACTCCCCCCTGGCTTACGTCAAGTGCCTGATCTTCGGACCTTTCGTCGTGAGCTTAAAACATATTTATTCATTCAAGCAGGACTGGCATAAATAGTTGTTTTTAAATTGGGGTTTTAATAATATTTTAAATTTTTAAATGTTTTAATTATCGGCCGCATAGTAATAGTTCATTTTAAATTCTTTTAATTGTATATATTCTGTGTTTTATTTTGGCTGTACACCGCCCTGAGTCCTTCGGGAGAAGGGCGGTATAGAAATTTAATAAAATAAAATAAATAAATAAAATAAATATATTATACTTCACAAAGAGAAAGGAAACATGCAAAAATGCAGTGAACAAATAAGTTCTCTTCATGAAAGCAAATCTGTATTAATTTTTTGTTGCATTTTGAACTACATTATATTTTAAAGGAGAAATTTAGTGAATCTGTAAGAATTATTGATTTTATAAAACCAGGATTGAAATTGTCTTAATTTAAATTGATCTATGTTGGGGTGTCAGACTCAAGGCCCACGGGCCCCCGAACTCCGTTTTCGCTGGCAGAGGGCTAGCAAAACAGACTAAAACAAAGCCAAAGGAGAAATGTTTCCCCTTTTGCCTTTGAGCATGCAAGAAAGGACAGGAAAGGAGAAAGGGAAAGAGGAAAGAGGAAAGACAAAGAAAAGGAAAGATGGGAAGAGAGCAAGGAAGGAAAAATAAGGAAAGAGGAAAGGAAAGAATGAAGAGGGAAAGGGAAGGAAGGAAGGAGATTATAATGAGAGTGAGGGAGGGTCTGAATGAAGTCCTGCCTTAGCACTTGGCCACCACAGGTGCCCCCAACACAAGTGACGTTGAGTGTGCCATGCCCTCCCCCCCCCGACCTCCGCAAGGTCAAACACAACCCTGATGTGGTCCTCAAATCGAATTTGACATCCCTGATCTATGTGGATGAATTAAATCCCTTGTCCAATATTTTGCACTGTTTTTCTTAGGATATCTGGGAGTTCTATTGAATTCTTCATTATATTCTCTTGATATATATGCAAATAATGATTCTAATCTGCCATATAATCTTGTGACGATTACTAAGAATATCCATAGAAGAGACTTAATATAAATTAGCATTAATACGTTCCCCTTCTTGCATAAATTCTTATATTGATTGTGTTAAAATAATTGTGTTAGCTTTGATAGATAAGTTATATTGTCATTTTATTTCAGATCTGGAATGTTAGAATCTGGTATTGACAGAATCATTTCTCAGGTCGTGGATCCAAAGATCAACCACATATTCAGGCCACAGGTAGAAAAGGCTGTCCATGAATTTTTAGCCACAATGAACCACCAAGAAGAGACCAACCCCAGCTTTGCTCTGCCTGAAGAGAAATTAGAACCTTTTCTTTTGCTGCAAGGTATTTCTTCTCTCTTCCCTTGGCAAAATGAATATGCTTTTAATCTTTGGGTTTTAAAGAGGTGAGTGTAAGAAATCAAGAGTTGAAGTAATGCCTCCTAATCACAGGCATACATTCAAATGATGTCATTGAAACCAATTTCCAAATTAATGTGCTAAAGGGAAAATAATTTCTTTATCAACAGAGACTTTGATATTACGGTACCTCTTTGGAGGCATCCCAACCTAATTACATCTGTCCAGTCTGGATATACTAATAGTTTATTTTCTAGAGATAGCCTTCCTACTGAAAACTGTGGTTTATGGAAGGCTACTCCCAGCTTCTGCCATTGTCTCAATTGTCAGAGTCAAACTGCAAGCTTCTCTTTTAGGGATGTGTATTGTTCCAGTATTGCTCGAATCCTCCCCTTTTTAGAGATTGCTGTATTACAAGCATTTCTCTTTTTGAATTAAATTCCGGTGCATCCATCCTAAAAAATTCCTCAGTAACCTATTCTTGAATTCATGGGGATTAGGATATGGAAGATTCAAATAAAGCTGTATATCATTCATATATTGCTGTTGATATTGCAGTTGAAGCTGATGAGGACCATATTTAGCTATCAAAGTTACTGAGGTTCCAGATCAGTCAGCAAGATTTGGCCATATGGGGGGGCAGGGGTTAGAGTGGAAGCTGGAGTATAGGCAAAAAATTCAATTGTCTTTGTAATATTTATTGTCTTTTTCTTCCACCATCATCACTGTTGCATCATTCAACTGATACAGTAATCACTCATTTCTGAATGACCTTTCTTTTCTTCAGCCTATTCATACTCATTCCCAAAAGATATTAAGGTTTGCACCTGATGTTGTTCCCCTTTAACCAACCTTCTCTCCAAGGTAGCCGGCATTGTCTCTGATGTAGTGTTGGAGACTTCAAAAACAATGTTCCTTAGCAACTTCTACTTGTCAAGGCTAACTTTAGACTTCAGGGTCTCTATGACATTCATAAGGCCTTAATATGTTGTAGGACTAACACATTAAAGAAGACATTCCTGTTTTGAAAGTAATCATTAATAGTCTTTGCTCTCTAATAAAATTTGGAGGTGAGATCTCAACTGCTTCTAAGATATTGTTAGGAGGATCTGCCTCCAGAGTCATTAATTCTTGAATGCTGTAGGAATTTTCCAAGTCATAGGACTTATGATTCTGTTGAAAATCTAGTCTAGTTATGGGGATGAGATGAGCACTGATGAATTCCTTGGATCTCAAGAGAAATAGCTTAAAAGTTAGATGGTTAGAGTGCAAGTGACAGAAATCTTGGTACAAAGTTGATCAAATGTAGGTTAGAGCACATTATCTCATGATAATGAGGGGTTTAGGACCCTTGGCACAGTGGGCTTTCCTCCACCTGTGGCCCTCTGGCAGCAATTGTTCACCGCCAATGGCCCCTTGGCACTAGGAGAATGCCTCCCTGAGGCTTGGTTTTACTTGGTTTTACTTGGGTGTTTTGCTGCACCAGACAAGTACCTGCCAGCCAATTGGGGGTGAACGACAACAATGGTGCTGGAAAGGTAGTGCGTGATTGGTGGTGGGGCAAGAGAAGGGGTTGTGGGGGCAAGGGAGGCGCTATGGGGCAGCACACAATTGACAGCAGGCAGGGTAATTGTGGGGGCTATGAGGTGCAGTACGTGATTGACGATGGGTGGGGCAATCATGGGGATATGGGGCCGTGGGCATTGGCAGGCGGAATGATTGTGGGGCTGTGGGGGAACAAGCAAGGGGCAGGTGAGCCATTGCAAATTAAGACAACTCCGCCCAACTCCACCTGTCATGCAAGCTGTAAAAGCAGCTTGCAAGCCATATTGGCCTGCACACCCAAATCCCATGCAGGCTGGGATGTCTTTGCATGACATCCCAGCCAGAGCCAGAGGGACCGAGAACATGTAAAGCCATGTAGCTTGGACGTTTGGCTCAGTCAATCAGCAATTTAAGCTAAAAGCAGAAAGGCCAGGTTTGGTTTTTTTCTTTCTTGAGCTCGAGGAAGCTGTTGGTTGCAAGGAATTTGATCATTTTGATTAGCCCAGAGCAACTGCAGGAATTGGAAAACAGTGCCAGCTTCCAGGTTTCATGAAACCATAAAGAAGAGAGAAGGTGAAGCCCAACAGCTCCAAGTTTGTCGCAAATGCAGAATTCCAGATTAAAGCTGGGCAACTAGCTTGAAGGCCCCTCGTTTGCCCCCCCGTGCCTGCCCTGCCCAGTGCCAATCTCACGCTGCCTCTCCACTGCCCCCGTGATCATCCTACTTGCCACCAATTTCACATTGCCTCTCTACAGCCCTTGTGATCACCCTACCCACTCCCAATCATGCACTGCCCCCATAGCTCCTGCAATCGCCTGGCCACTGCCAATTGCATGCCACAGCCCCCACAATTGCCAGGCCCACTGCCAATCGTGTGCTGGCCCCCATAGCCCCCGTGGCCCCACCCACCACCAATCACACGATGCCCCCACAGTCCTCATGATTGCCTCACCCGCTGCCAATTGCATGCTCGCTCTCCAGCACCACCTCTGCCACCACTGCCCAATTGGCTGTCAGCTACTTGTCCAGAGCAGCTAAACGCCCAGGTAAAATCGTGCCTCGGAGAATGGCTGGGATGCTGGAGGTGGAGGGCCAGGGAGCCATTGGTGGTGGACAATCGCTGGCAGATGGCAAAGGAGGAGGAAAGCTGGTGCTGCCAAGAGTCGGCACCTAAATGTCCCATTCCAATAATGAGAGTAATAAAAAGCTTTCTTGACAGTTTATTGCTACCACTGCATCATAGCAGAGTTATGCCACATGGCTTACTGTCACAAATGGAATGTTAGTATCTAAGGATGTGCCAAAGTTGGACTCACATTGAGCATTCTGAACCAAGAGATTCTTTTTTGGTTTGGCTTCTTCAGTACATATGCAATATCATACTAATAGTTGTACTTAACCTTACTCTTATTTGAAGGTGTTCCTGCTGTCACTCCAAATGTGAATGTGGCTAATGATGCTCTGTCTATTTTGGAGACTATAACATCTCTCAACCAAGAAGCCAGTGCCACCAGGGCTTCTACAGAAGCAATCAACACCAAGACAAATGAGAGATTCTCAAAGAAACTCCTATCTCAGCACAGTTTGGATGGCACCATAGAGAGAGACCGTAATGCAGAAGATGCTGCTGATGAAGAAAAAACTCCTTGTAACTCTACCGAAGAAAGTTTTGAACCAGTAGTAAACTGTGAAGATATAAGTAATTCATTTTCTTCAAACGAAGACGGGAAAACTATATCAAAAGAAGCTAGTAGCCTGCTTAATCCAAGCAAGGAAAATTTTCAGGAAAGCGATGAACAAAAAAGTAAACTGGTGGATAAATGTGATAGAAGACTGGAAAACTTGGAAAAAGGAGAAAAGAAGAAAGAAAAGAAAGAAAAATCTGACAAAAAAGTAGATTTCTCGAAGAGAAATGGTGTTGATGTAAAAGCAAAAGAAGAAAAGACAATAAAAGATAAAGAGACAGAAGTGATAAAACATTTAACCCTGGAAAAGAACACTAGTAAAAACAAAAATGAAAGCACAAAAGAAGGTATAATATCACAGGTGTTTATTTATTATGAACAGGTTGAAACAAATGGAAGGGGTTTTTAATTTATTTGGAAAGTTTTGATATAGGTGAAAAGATATTGGCATTACATTTTACTGGTTGACTTCAGATTTTTTTTTACCTGCAGCATGGTAATTTTTTTAAGATTTTAGCTTACTGGACTTAGAGAATACTTCAGAATATAACTTGTTTTATAGACATAGCAGGTAACATGTTGGCAAGATAATACTAAATATTGTGAAGAATGTTTTTATCTATCTCAAACTATACCTATTCATTGCTTGTAGTGAGTATCTTTGCACTCTTTTCTTAGTTTTTAATTGCCCTTGTTTCAAATTTTTAAACTAGAAAGTTTTCTTTTTACTCTTCTCTACTACTCTGCACACTACTTATGAAAGGAGATATTACTGCATTTAAGTTTTCAGCCAATTTTTCATCAGATCTTTTTTACAATGTCTCATTTTCATGTTGCATTTTGAGATTCCTTATCCTTTGCTTTCTCATTCAGGATCCTTTATTTCTCATTTTATGGTGTTTTGCATTTTAATTTCATTATATGCCAGGAATCTTTTTATATGGATGGCTTTTTATACTTGCATATTTTGACAGTTTCATCATTTAACAATCTTTCCAAAATACATTAATTTCTCACAGAAGATATACTTAAACTCATGTTTTATTCAGCTTTAATTACTGTTATCCTTTATCTCATCTAAAGCAATTGACATCTCTTCCATCTTCTTTTTTGCCAAATTTCTTGTCCTCTTTTCATAGGTATTACATTAAAACCTTCTTGTATTATTTTGATTTCTTATTTTATGTGTTTTATTAAGCTAGTTCTCTTGCTACAGCCATTTTCAGCATGGTGCCCTCCTGGTTGATGGCATGTCAGACATTGCAATTCCAAGCTGATTTAACTAATGGCTATGCTGCGAATTGTTGGAAATTGGAATCCCAGTGTGCCTGGAGGGTACCAGACTGGAGAATGGAAGCCTGAGGATTGGCATTTCACTGAGGAGGAAGACTCATGACTATTCTTAGGACAACATTTTTTCATATCTGTCTTATCTTATGATGATGCTCAGTTTCTGCACTGAGACCTTTTTACATACATGCACACCTTTTGCAGAGAGAGGCTTCTAAAGGTCATTTTCTTCAACAGCACTTTGGAAGGTGGGTAGTGCCAGGCGTGCATGGAGCTGTTTCTACTTTCTTGTGGGATGTTTTGAATTCTGGATCAGATTTTAAGTCATCTCTGTCTGTTTTTTCTCAACTAGTGTTGGAAGATTCTGATGTGGACATACTGAGTGATATTACTGTTAGCTCTGTGCATACCAGTGACCTTTCTTCGTTTGAAGAAGATAGTGAAGACATGCTTTCTGATAGCACAGAAGAAGGAGAAATTGTTTCTGATGGTAAAGTAATCTTGACCTTTGGCTAATGAGAAGAATAAAAGTATGATTTTTTTTTTCCTTAAATACAACTCCCTTGTTTACTTGTGGTACTATTAGTTGGAATGATTGAATATTATGTACATTCAGTGCAGTGTATCACAAAACCCCAAATAAATACAGTTCTTCATTGCATGAGGCTGTTCCTGAAATGGATTAAAATTAGCTTGAATATGATTTCAAATGCTTGCATGGCACAGAATCCAAGCAAAGATTGGTGAGAAAACTCTTCTTGGCAAGACAAGGTATAAACATCCCTCTTGCCTTAACAAATAGCCTTGATTTGTCTTTTCTCATATATTTAGATACCACATAAATGAAAATAATGTTATTTCTAAATATATTTGTTATTTAATATGATGTGTTCTGCATTAACCATAAACCATAAGTGGACTCTCATTTAGCAAAACTCATTTTATGTTCAATAGAATGAGAGTTAGTTTGGTCTAATGGGCTAGAAATCAGGAGGCTGTGAGTTCTAGTCATGCCATAGGTAGGAAAGCCAGTTGAGTTGACTTTGAGCCAGTCATTTTCTCTCAGCTCACGATGTCAGTTCCTACGGCAACCAATGAATCAACGTTCAGTTCATCTTAAAGCAGAGTCTGCACTTGCAGGAAAAAACACTAGGAAGAAGAAACATATTTAATAGATATCAGGCAAACTATAGCATAGTGTCCTTTGTTCATAAGAACAGAGTCAGTTTGTTAATGTATATGGAAAAGTCATTTGAAAGATTTTGGTATTTTGTTGTTAAGGTTGAATGTATGCTTTTGTTTCATCTTGATTGATTTGTATTTTATTTTCTATGGTAAAACAGTAAATATTAAGAAGATTTTAGTATTTTAAGTTCAGAAAACTGGATTTAAATACTTAGCTGATTTGGTTGCTTTGATCTTCCACCATCTGTGCTAAAAGGATAATTCTGTGCTTTTACTGGCTGGAATATCAGGAATCAATTCATAGTTTTCCTAAGATAATTGTAGCTTAGGCTATCGGATAATAGACAATATGCAATATAGCAATAGCAATAGCATTTAGACTAATATACTGCTTCACAGTGCCCTCTCTAAGCAGTTTACAGAGTCAACATATTGCCCCAAACAATCTGGGTCCTCATTTTACCAACCTCGGAAGGATGGAAGGCTGAGTCAACCTTCAACCTGGTGAGATTTGAACTGCCAAATTGCAGGCAGCCAGCAGGCAGCAGAAGTAGCCTGCAGTACTGCATTCTAACCACTGTGGCTCATATAGCAATATTACAATTCCAGAATCTTGTGGTAAAAATGAAAGCTAAATTTACTATGATCTGTAGTTCTGGATTTACCATAATAGTGGGATAATAAAATAATGCAAGGTGTTGTTGTTGTTTTTTTTAAAAATTGAATTTATATCCCGCCCTTCTCCGAAGACTCAGGGCGGCTTACACAGTGTTAAGCAATAGTCTTCATCCATTTGTATATTATATACAAAGTCAACTTTTATTGCCCCCAACAATCTGGGTCCTCATTTTACCTACCTTATAAAGGATGGAAGGCTGAGTCAACCTTGGGCCTGGTGGGACTTAAACTTGCAGTAATTGCAAGCAGCTGTGTTAATAACAGACAGACTTAGTCTGCTAAGCCACCAGAGGCCCTTTTAACATATTATGTTGTTATTTTGAACAGCTGGAGGATAGCTGAGTCTAGGATCCTGAAATGCCAAAATATTTTTTGCTTTCAGATAGAGTGATGATTTTTCATTTCCAACTACAGTCCCTTACATACAACATCAGTTTTGAGAAAGGGTTTGGTTGAGAAGGGGCTTTCACTTACCTTGGGGGTAGTATCTGGTTCTTTGGATCTTAGCCTATATCTAAATTATAAAATGAGCATTTCCTCATTCTTTTGTTCTCAACTTTTATCTAGACGAGGAAGATGAATGTAGTCAGATTAAAGGAAAATCAGAGGCAGAAGGGACAAATGATAAAAAAACAAAATCTGGACGACATGCTTACATCCACAAGCCTTATCTTTATTCCAAGTATTACAGTGATTCAGATGATGAAAGAACAGTGGAGCAACATCGCCAGTCGGTTGTAAGCTGAATTGCTCTTTTATCTTTATCTTTATTTTAGAATGACACTCTGAAAAATTTCTTCCAGCATCACATGGTCATTTATAACGCAGCTTGTTCTGTGCTCCAGGCTGAGGGTTCTGGGTCACAGAAGTGCTTGTTCCATTTTCTTATGAATATCAACTTGTCAAAAGATTGGCAAGGAAAGTTTTGTACACATGCAGTCCCAAATATGCTTTTTCAAGAGGCAACTGGATTTTCTTGTTTTTCTTTGAAGGTGTTTCACTTCTCATCCAAGAAGCTTCTTGAGCTCTGTCTGGATGGTGGGGAATGGAAGGATTTATACTCATTGCAGACAACTGATTATTTATATTCTTTTAGAGTCATTGGGGCCACCTGGAGGTTTATCTGTGTCGTCAGATTCACTTGTGGTGCAAATGGGTGTGGAGCCTTCTTGGAACTGTTGAAAGGACTGTGTTCTAGACTGGAGATAGATGATGTTGTAACTTTCCCCTCTGTTGAGAGAGGGCTGTTCAGTTTTGACATAGATGGTCTCTTTGACCCTTCTTTCAAACCAGCGGTCCTCTCTGTCCAAAATGTAGACTTCGCTGTCTTCAGAAGAGTGGCACAACATAGAACAAAACCATCAGAACAAGATTCATCTGCATTTAAAAGACAAAGGCCACACAGTCCTTTCAACAGTTCCAAGAAGACTCCGCACCCATTTTCACTACCCAGGTGACCCTGTAGACACTCCAGGTGGCTCAACAAGACTAAAAAGAATGCAAATGATCAGCTGTCTGCAAATCCTTCCATTCCCCACCATCCAGTCAGAGCTGAAGAAACTTCTTGGATGAGAAGTGAAATGTCTTTAAAGAAAAACCAGAAAGTCCAGTTGCCTCTTGAAAAAGCACCTTTGGGACAATTATGACCTGGATGACTGAGAATCTCCATAAATGTACACATGCATTGTTACATCTGCTGCACGCAATCCAGGTAGCCAAAATTTTCTTTATTAACTTTGAAACTCTTGGATACATATCATGGTTGCAAAATTTAAGGCAAGAAAAAAAAAGCCTGGTTTCAGAATCCCTTTCTCCTAATTTTTTATGTGTTGCTGCTACTCTAACATTATTGTTATCTCTTAAATTGAAAGAAAGATTTAAGGATGTCTCCATGAGTTTAAGTGCCTTGTTGCTATCTCTGCCATCTTTCACCAGAATAACTACTGGTTGTATCTGCCTCATTTTTTCCTAACTAATTTCATCCATAGTGTGGTATAGATGGATATCTATCTGTATATTGTATTGTATCTTCTGTATATTGATTTCTCTCATGCAAATGCATGATTCTTCCATCTTGTGTTTGTGTTTGTTTTAAGATTGTTTTAATCTGGGGTATCTGTGTAGTTTTATGTTTTTCTCTTTTTTATGGATGTTTTGCTATTATACTGATGAGTCCATTGACAATCACTTGCTATAACAAATCTGAATAAATAATTTATTAGGAGTATAGGTATTAAATTTTGCTGCAACTTTGAGGGATTTTGCATCCACATATAATACAATGTAGTAGTTGGGATGTAGTCCAGCTATGGACAGTCATCACAACATCCAACTAATTGAGAAGATTTGGATGATGCACCAAGTACAATTGATCCTCTGTGTAGATGTCCTTTCTAAATTCAGTGTCGGCTGAGGATCCAAGAGTAATCTAAGACTGCAAACCTGTTCTTTTAGGATGAGAACAAACTTACCAAAAATTGACAGCACCTAATCACCAAATTGAGGATTTCATTCTCCCAGTAGCACCGTTGTCTTAGCTGGATTCAGTTTGTCATCTATTCTAGCCCGTTGTGGAATTTAAACAGTTTCAGAAGTGAACTACTCTCAATCTCCAAATGAATCTCTTTAAGCACTTTTTTTGTGAACGTTGAAGACCAATGGGAAATAGATGGAATTCAGGGATCAGTAGCCTCACTTTGGAAGAATATTCCTTCAGCAGCATCTTCTAGACTTAATCTAACAGGAAAGGATCTGATCCATTGTGAAACAAGACTCCTAAAGTCCAGCCTGGCAGGCAATCTATTAAGAATACTATTATTCTTAATAGTATGGTAAAGGGTAGGAAAGAGTTGCTAGGAAATACAAGCCAATTGGCAAGGTTTCCCTTCCCCTATCTAGTTTCTGGCACAAATCACTCATCAAATTATTAGAGCAGTTTTATTATTGTCTCCCAGCCAAATAGAACTACATCTAGATAGAATCATACGGCTGGAAGGGACCTTGGAGATCTTCTAGTCTAACCCCCTGCCCGAGGCAGGAGTCTTTATTCCATCCTGGACAAATGAATGTCCAGTATTTCCTTGAAAATTACCAGCGATGGGGCACCACAGTTACAGGAGACTTTTTTTTTACTGTTGACTTTTTTTAAATAACAAAAGTGGCTCAGAACAGGTAAAATTCTGTTCTTATGGCGTGCACAAAAAATGTACTATTGATTGATTTGTTGTCTGGTTTTGGATGGCACATGAAAGCATGCTAAGTTAAGTCCACAACTGTGGACTTTATTTTTTTAACCAACATCTGTGTCCCATTGTTCATTCAACTCAACCATAATATGGTTCAACATGTTCTGTGCACAGGAAATAGGAAAGATGCTCCAGGGAATGCAGTCTTAAATAACAGGCTGCTGTAGACATATATCACATAAGTTGACTCCAAGATACTTAGCAGTATTAAAGATAGTATATCCTACTAGATCTTGCAGATCTTCAAACATAGCAGAAGAACAATTCCCAGCTTCCCTTAGCACTGTCTGTACTGAATGAGGCTGCCAGAAATTATAGTTGGGCAACATCTTGAGAGCTACAGGAGGGAAATTCGTGGTCTGTGTTGTTTTCTGACAAACCAGAATCCAGTTAATAGTGATGCTTCACATGGGCTCATAAACTTAGGTAATAAAGGGAAATTTGAATAAGGGAACTGAAATGGCTTACTCTGGATCACACGCTTTCCCACTCTATTTGTATCTTCAGGCTAGAGAAAAAGAAGAGAGATTTCTGAGGAGACAGCTTAACAGAGAAAAACTTGAAGAAAAGAGGAAACAGAAGGCTGCAGAAAGAACAAAATCTCTGAAAATTGGCCACCAAGGTACTAAGTTTTACTTTATGCCAATCTTTCTCTCTACTACTGGATGCATTTTTGGCAAACCAGTAGAAGCCTCCTTTATTCTGAAACCATGGAAATATGAGATACAGCAGCTTGACATGTTCTGGTATTATTTTAGGTAAAAGCATTCAAAATTTGGAAGACCTTTCAGGAAGAAGCTTTGAACTAAAAACTGGTGGTGCCAGCATTAAGGATGTGCTTAAAGAACAAAGATTTTTGGAAAAGAAAGTAGCACTAAGCAGAAAAAGAAAAAGAGAGTCAAGGTATACCTTCATTTTCTTTTACGTTAAAGTGGAGTTACCTTCATGTTGGCATATTACAGATTTGACTTTTGGTTTTCAGATATTAATCACTGAAGACATGCTTTGCTTGTGTGATTTAAAAAGATCAGTAAATTAGTTTTTTTTTTTGGGGTTTTGTTTTTTTTTACATTTATATCCCGCCCTTTTCCGAAGACTCAGGGCGGCTTACAGTGTATAAGGCAATAGTCTCATTCTATTTGTATATTTACAAAGTCAACTTATTTCCCCCCCAACAATCTGGGTCCTCATTTTACCTACCTTATAAAGGATGGAAGGCTGAGTCAACCTTGGGCCGGGCTTGAACCTGCAGTAATTGCAGGCTATTGTGTTCTAATAACAGGCTCCTTACAGCCTGAGTTATTCCGGCCCTTTACCTAGTTATAGGTAGTGCTTGACTTACAACAGTTTGTTTAGTAACCAAAAAAAAAAGTAACCATTTAAAGTTACAAAGGCACTGAAAAAACGATGCATAACTGTTTTTCACATGACCATTGCAGCATCTCCATAGTCATTTGATTAAAATTCAACTGACTCATGGCAACTGACTCATATTTATGACGGTTGCAGTGTCCCGGGGTCACATGATCACCAGCTGCAAACTTCTGACAAGCAAAGTCAATAGGGGAAGCCAGATTCACACTACAACCATGTTTGTCAAGGTTCCAGAAAAACCTCTTCTGCATAAAGAAAACTCAGAATGTTACTAAGTTAACTGCAGTGATTCACTTCACAACTGTGGCAAGAAATGTCACAAAATGGGACAAAATTCACTTAACAACTGTCTTGCTTAGCAACAGAAATTTAGGCTCAGTTATGGTTCTAAGTCAAGGACTACCTGTACTTTATTATAAGTCACTGATATAACATGCATATACAAAAACTAAATGTAATCAAATAAGAATGTCAGGCTTACCCCAGCTAGGCCCTAGGAAAGAAAGACCATCAACTCCATTTGGTTGAACTGATAGGTTCTATTACTAAAAAGTAGTGGTTGCAGCAAAAGCAGTCTAGAACTAATGTTCCTGTGTAAGAGGTTAAAAATTTTCCCCTTTTCCCTGGCCGCCTTGACCGGTTCATCTTCAACCAATAGTGTGCCAAGTAGGTGTTCTGGGAATTGCTCAGATGTTTGGTACCTCATGGTACAATTTGCATTCCTTTCTGAGGCTCTGTGGCCTTGAAGACTGGAACAAGATGGTTCTCACAACTCTGGTTTCTGTCAAACCTGTCTCCCCCCCTTTTAATTATCTCTACCCTGCACATGCCAATTGCCTATTTCCTCTTCCCCTCTCTAATGATTGATGGCAGGATGCCAGCAAGGAATCAAGCTGAAGATTCATTCTGCCCCTCTTAGACACATTAGTCCTGCAAAGAAAACACAAGCGGGGGAGGGGGAGAGATACAAGTACATTATTTGATGTTCAGTGAGGCTTGTCCAGGTATTGTCTATGGAATTTCTTAAGTAATTTGGAAGCTCTAGGGTGTTGCACCCATTCTGTTTCGAAAGGTGGAAAGTCTTTTCATGCCATTGTTAGGTTTTCACCTAGTGTGTGTGTGAATTCAAAATGTCTTTGCTGTCCTTCATGAGGGGTAATGGGTAAACATTTCCACGCAAATATCATTAAGGCTACAGTAGTCCATGCATAGACATAAGGTACCATCTTTCTTTTCTCTGAAAAGGATTGGGGTGGCCATCCAGGGTCTGGCTGGTTATATGAACCGATGCTTTAAATTCTTATCTATGAATGATTGGAGCTCTTTGAACTCCTTGGGGATCATTGAATATAGCTTGGGCTTAGGAAGCTTAGCCCCCAGTAGGATTTCTACGGCACAGTCGATAGGGTGATGAGGGGGTAGCACATCCAAGCTCTTCACTAAACACGTGTTTAGCCCTTTGAAAATGGACATTCAGGTAAGCCAATATCCGTTCTCCTTCTCCCCACCCCAGTTGGTCATATTGTCCAATTATGAGGCGGTCTTTTGTTACGAGAACGGTCCATCTCTTTCTCATTTTTATTTTTATTAAATAACATACAAGAAAAGAAAATAAGAAATTAAGGGAGGGAAGAGGGAAAAGGGGGTGTGAAATACAAGGAAGAGAAAAAGAAAGAAAAGTAGACATTGACTTCCAACTCTTCCTAACACAGTACGAGATAAACACACTCCAGCATCAACTTTTTGCTTTTACACATTAATATATAACTAGCCATTTCTATAACACCAAATCTTTCTAATCCACAAAACCAAGATCAAAGTTTTATTTTTTTTTCACAAGCACAAATTCTAGAATGATAGCCAAATAAAAACATATTTTCCTGTTTAAATAAAGTAATCTATTTAACCATTCCTGCTTTATCTTCCTTGCTATAGAAATAATGTGTATTTCTATTTGTGTCAACTCGCCTCAGATCAGTACTTAAGAAAATAAAGACCCAACTCCATCATTTTGAAGAAATTGGTAATTTTTACTAAGCAAGTCTGATAACGATTCAAGCAAAGCCAGAACTGGAAGTAAATCAAAACCACAGAATAATATCCTCTCCTGAACCCTCCCCCTATTAGAGGTCATACAGTAATTATCCAATGTTGTCTTCCTCATGTTCATCAAGATAAACAAGAACCCCTTTAAACAAATGTTCATGGAGAACTTCATTTATTAGCTGCATGAAAACTGCTGGGGCCCCTTGTAACCCAAATGGTAGGACTCGGAATTGAAAGCAACCAAGGGGACAATTGAACGCCGTTTTCCATTCATCCCCTTCTTTTATGCGCACTCTATAATAAGCTTCCCGTAAGTCCAGTTTGGTAAAGAACTTTCCTTTGGCCAAGTGGGCGAGCATGTCTTTCATAAGAGGCATGGGGTATACATTTTCCACGCACACACAGTTCAGGTTTCTATAATCAACTATCAAGCGAAAGGTGCCATCTTTCTTTTCCCAGAACATGACTGGGGCTGAAACCCGAGGCCGTTGCTTTTTTGCCACTAGGGGTCGTCTTTGGTGGCAGTTTTGCACGATAATCAGCTGCTCAGTGGCCTTCCTTTCCACATCTGAAACAGCCCGTGGGTTTCTTCTTCCCACCCTCTGCTGCAAAGAATCTTTGGCCGGTTCCCTCTGGAACTGAGTTGGGGTTTGCCAACAAACCCGATCACTTCGCAGGCGGTCCTTGGCCAGGTCAATCTCCATTTCTGCTGCCAGGGTGTACCAGCCATGCAGGGTAGTCGGGGATGCTCGGGCTCTACACAACTTATATAAATCCCCGTTTAGGCCGCCTTTGTATAAGTCCAAAAGAGCCACTTCCTACCACCCTCTCATGAGAGGTACCAGATCGCTGAACTCGGTTGTAATCAGCTACTGGTCTCCTCCCTTGTCTGATGGACCTCATGCGAATCTTGGCTTTCTGCTCTGCCAAGGGGTCCTCAAACCTCATTCTCAGGCTGCCATAAAGTGGTGGTAGTTCCTCAAGAGAGGGGAATTCTCTTGGTACAAGGACACGTACCAGGAAGCCGCCCTTCCAGTCAAGACTTGGGTCACGCTTCTCACTTTAGAGGCTTCTGACAAATAATCTTCACCCCATTCTTGCATGTGGCTGTCCACCATAGCCTGGAATAAACCTAATTCCTTAGGGTCTCCATCAAATTTCCCGGGAATTGGGGGAATTTTAGGTTTTTTCCTTCTGCGAGGTAATATTTGTGCAGCAGGAGTCCCCTGGCCTCTATCAAAATCTGCAGCCCCTGGAGAACGCCGCTCAGGCTCTCGTTCCTCCAGAATATCTCTGCTGTATGCTGCTCCCTCGGTGGCCATCGAAATTTCTGTTTCCACTTCTTCCCCCTCCCTCCAGGGCTTTTGTGTGGGGACCTCATACCTTTCACGATCTCTGTCGCTCTATCACCTCACGATACAGTCTGACGGCTTCTGCGATTTGTAATTCATCCTTAATTAGCTGTTCATGTTGCCAAGCAGAGAGGGTTTTTTTCTGCTTACGTCTAGAAAAGATTCTTTATCAACTCCTCTGAGATAGTCCTGGGATGAGATGTCTGCCAGCTGCTCATCATCAGCTTCGCATTCATGCTCCGACATCGTTAAGGGGAAAAAAAAAGTTTTCAGTCCCCTCGGTTGTGATCTGGGATGACTGATTTTTTGATGAGTTCTGGCTTAATGTCAACTCACCTCAGATCAGTACTTAAGGAAATAAAGACCCAACTCCATCATTTTGAAGAAATTGGTAATTTTTACTAAGCAAGTCTGATAACGATTCAAGCAAAGTAAATCAAAACCACAGAGTAATATCCTCTCCTGAACCCTCCCCTTACTAGAGGTCATACAGTAATTATCCAATTTTGTCTTCCTCCTTGGCCACGTGTAGTTTCACTTCCGATATTCTCCCTCTGTCAATCTTCAGGATGGAATGTGAAGCCAGCAGCTGCCGTTACATTCACGCGCCAAAACAGTTCAAACGTCTGTTCAAAAGGCTAACTCCCCCCCCCCATGCAATGTCAGCCGAACGCTGGGAACAGTAAAAACCTCCCCCCTCCTCCATTAATCATGTAAGACACTCAGTAGAGCAAACTTTTAACAAGGTAATAAAACGGTAAAACAGTTTAGTAGGAGAAATACACTTAATTAAAGCGGAGGCTGACAATTTGCACCTAGTAATATTTGTGAACTGTCACCATTTTACAAAATTTATTGTAGTTTCAAATTCTTTGGCCTAAAAAGGGGGGGGGCTTTTTTTTCTTTCACCCTCCTTTTTCCATCAAAGTACTAAACTTTTTAAAAACCAAAAAGCACTTTTTTAAAAAAAATCAAAACTTTCTAATACATCTTATTCTTTGACTTTAACATACAAGCTTTAACTTGTATTATTAACTTCAATATTGCATTTAGCTCCCTCCCTCCAAACTACCGTGTTTCCCCAAAAATCAGATCTTATATTTTTTTGAACCCTGAAATATTGCCATGCGCTCAAAAGCCCAATTGGGCTTATTATCAGGGGATGTCTTATTTTGAGGGAAACAGGGTACCCTTATAGAATAATTATTTTTTTCTTTAATATACAGAATTTTGGCACTAAATTTGAGAATATTATGATGGCAATATACTTGATACAAAAAGCAAAAATTATAATTAATAGAGAAAACACCCAAACTTTAAATATAGAGAAAAAAGTTCGACAAGGTTGTCCTCTATCTCCTCTGCTCTTCATACTGTCACTAGAAGTATTATTAGAATAAATCAAACAAAATTCAGAAATAAAAGGATTGAAAACCAGAAATGAGAAATATAAATTGCAAGCATTTGCAGACGATTTGGCTTTTATTATCGAAGAACCAATAGAGAAAGGACAAACATTAATTAAGGAACTAGAAAGATATGGGGACGTGGTGGCTCAGGGACTAGGACGTTGAATTTGTCGATCAAAAGGTCAGCAGCTCAGTGGTTCGAATCCCTAGTGCTGCCGTATAACGGGGTGAGCTCCCGTTACTTGTCCCAGCTTCTGCCAACTTAGCAGTTTCGAAAGCACGTAAAAATGCAAGTAGAAAAAATAGGGACCACCTTTGGTGGGTAGGTAATAGCGTTACGTGCGCCTTTGGTGTTTAGTCATACCGGCCACATGACCACGAAGATGTCTTTGGACAGCGCTGGCTCTTCGGCTTTGAAACGGAGATGAGCACCATCCCCTAGAGTCGGCAACGACTAGCACATATGTGCGAGGGGAACCTTTACCTTTAGAAAGATATGGAGCTCTAGCAGGACTGAAAATCAATAGACAGAAAACGAAACTTCTAGCGAAAAATTTAACAGAACTACAAATAACAGAATTGGAAAGAACACTTGAGACTCCAACAAGAAAGAGCAAATATTTAGGTATATGGTTGACAGTGCACTGCAAATCGATGAGAATAATTATAACAAACTATTACAACAAACAAAAAAAGATTTAGAATTATGGAATAAGATGCAACTATCACTTTTAGGAAGAATAGCAGCCATAAAAATGTCTATATTACCAAAATCTCTATACTTGTCCAGACCATCCCAGTTAAATTAGAAAAGACCTTTTTTAATGAACTTAATAAAACAATAGCAAAATTTATTTGGCAGGGGAAACAACCCAGAATAAAAATGAAATTATTACAAGATATGAAGAGCAGAGGAAGATTTGGATTGCCAAACTGGGAATTATATTATAGTGCAGCAATATTAGTTTGGTTAAAGGACTGGATTAATTTAAAGAATAAAAGAACATTAGCTATAGAAGGTCACGACCTGCAGAGAGGATGGCATGCCTTTCTGTGGGAAACAGGACCTACAAAACAACAATACTTCCATAGACATTTGATTAGAGATTGGCTAATAAATAATTGGATTAAAGTTAAAAAGAAACATTACATAAAAATCCCAACTTGGCTATCAACAATGGAAGCGATGATCCACCCAAACAATTTAGACTTAAATAAAATGTTAAAATATAAAGACCTATTAGATATCCATGGAAAGTTAAAAACAATACAAAATCTCCAAGAACAAGGGCTACAAGTGGACTGGTGGGTTTATCTCCAATTACAAAACCGATATAAACAAAATACAAAAGATTATGGAATATATCTTAAACCACAACAATTAGACAAAATTTTATTAGGATCAGACAAAAAAATATTACTAAAATTTACAAATACCTTCTGGAAGTAGAACGGGAGGAAGAAGTAATGAAAGGATGCATGATTGCATGGGGCCAAAATATTGGACACAACATAAATCTATCAGATTGGGAGAACATATGGAATAGAAACCATAAACTAACAAAATGAGCAGCATATAAAGAAAATGCATATAAAATGTTCTACAGTTGGCACTTACCCCCTTAAAGATTAGCAAAAATATACCCTAAAATGAGCCCCATATGTTGGAAATGTGAAAAGAAAGAGGGAACATACTACCATATGTGGTGGTCCTGCCCTGTGGCTCGAAAATATTGGCTTAAAATTAAAGATTCGCTACAGGAAATTACTAACAAACAATTAGATTTAGAACCGGAACTCTTCCTACTGTGGATGTTATAAAAAAAAAATGTGAAGAGCACAAAATATCTAGTACTACACATATTAACTGCTGCCAGGATGGCCTTCGTTCAATGCTGGAAACAGCCATGCACACCTGCAGAGAAACTTGTCATACAAAAGGTCATGAATCGCGCAGAAATGGACAAATTAACGTTGAGTTTAAAAGATAAAGAGGCATTGATATTTTACAATGTGTGGGAACAGTAGTATAACTGGATAGAGTGGAGATAGATTAAAGATAGTTAATTATTAAGTATAAGTAATAGATAAAATAAGAATGTAAACAGCACAATTTAATTTTTGTAAATAATGCACAAATTATTGTCACAAGAAAAACACCACAAATAGCTGCTGTTGAGTGATATAATTTTTTATGTTTTTAATGTAATAAAAGTTTAATAAAGTGTATTAAAAATAATATAGAGTTTTTCTTTAAATTGGTACATCATTTTCTTTAACTTTCTCTTAATACAGATACTCTCAAATACATTTTCAATAGCTTTTGCTTTTTTAAGTGTTACTTAAGCATTATATATATGTAAAAAAAATACATTTTCAAATTTTGGGTTAAACCTTTCAGTTGCACACATCAAGCAGAGAAAAATGCATCCTGATTCCAGTTAAATTTAAGTCACTTCTTTCAGCTTATCTTCATGGAGTAAAATCTTTTTCTTCCCTGGAAGTTAAAAAGCACTTTTTCCTTCTCTCTCCTCCCCCACCCCGGTTGATCATATTGTCCAATTATGAGATGGTTGTTTGTTATGAGAACAGTCTATCTCTTTCTCAAGCACTTGCAGCAGTGACCTTGTTGGCTTCATGCTCTCTGCATACATTCTCCACATTCCATTTCCCTCCCCCCAGTTCATCAGCAAGTTGAAAAACATTAGGTTTGAAAGAAGCAAAGTGGTTCAATCTTGACATCCCTCTTTTCTCTAAAAGTCCCAAGTGGTTCTCTTCAGACCCCAATGTTGCATGCTGAGCCTGTGTGAAAGTTTATCTATTTCTCAGGGAAAAAAGAAGGGAATAAATTATTTTCTTAGCAATAACTTTTGGAAGAAATGTTGTCTTCCCTTAATCTTCCTCTGGTAAAAGGAATTACATTTCCTTTAAAAAAATTAAATTCATTAAGGATGAACTGCATCTGTAAGTGTCTAGGCAATAGTCTCAAAAGTGCTTTTCAAAAGGCAACTGGACTTTCTTTGTTT
Organism: Ahaetulla prasina; assembly: GCF_028640845.1. Classification (NCBI taxonomy): domain Eukaryota; kingdom Metazoa; phylum Chordata; class Lepidosauria; order Squamata; family Colubridae; genus Ahaetulla; species Ahaetulla prasina. The sequence continues at coordinate 64,507,231 of NC_080546.1, forward strand.
TTTCTTGAAAATGTTTTGCTTCTCATCCAAGAAGCTTCTTCAGTTTTGACAATGGTGGAAAGGTTCTTGGATGAGAAGTGGAACGTTTTCAAGAAAAAAGTTACGTTTTGAAAAGCACATTTGGGGTAACCATGACAGGGGTGAAATGCTCCCAGTTCAGACCGGATCGGCCGATCTGGTAGTGATGGCAGTGGGTGGTTTGGAGAACTGGTAGCAAAAATCCCTCCCTCACTTCCATGCCCAGCTGAACCACGCGATCATTAGAGCCTCTTTTTTTACTTTTAAAAGCTTTTCCCAATCTATTCAGCCAAACAGATTGTAAAAAATGCTTTTAAAAGGTTAAAAAAAAGGCTCTGACGATCACAGCTGAGCCACACGATCATCAGAATCTCTTTTATTTTAAAAGCAATTTTTCTGCATCATCTTTGGCCAAAGAAGTTGTAAAAAAAATGCTTTTAAAAGTAAAAAGATTGTGTATTAGAGCTGATCACACACACACACACACGTACGTGCTGTTCTTCTTACAGCATACCTCCTTTTGCTGTGCACTGCACGCGTGCACCTCGCATTAGGTAGTAAACCAGTTCAGATGTCACCACTGAACCATGAGCAGGATGATTGAAAATCTCCCTAGACATGTCTAACATCTGTCTGTCTGTCTACCATCTATCTCACATTTTGGAACCACCTATCTCCTTCATAGGGGGACCCTTGGTAGTGTACAATAAAATTATATTAAAATATAAAAACAATATATAGTTAAAAAAAATTAAAAGGCAAGGATGATTAAAAACACTATTAAAAATAAAAAGGTGATGAGAGGGCTTTCACAGGGACCTAATCCACCCCATGGTTCTGGGCTTCCCAAGCCATAGAGCCATATTTTCACTCCTTTCTGGAAAGCCAAAAGTGTGGGGTCTGCTTCACCTCCTGGGGAATAATGTTCCTGAGGGCGGGAGCAACAGAGAAGACTCTCTTCCACCTGTCAGAATTATTTCAATGATGGGGTCTGCAACATACCTTTCCTGTCTAACTGAGTAGTTAATAACTTAGTATCTATATTAATTAACGAAATAGGCTACAGCTACCACAATATATATACTGTATTTTTCGGAGTATAAGACGCACTGGAGTATAAGGCACACCTTAATTTGGGGGGACGAAAACAAGAAAAAAAGAATTCTACCTCAGCCTACCAGTATTTAAGGTGGCACTGCTACTCGCTTTCCCCGAAGAGGCCCCTCACATGCTGTGCAGGGAGGGTCGGGGCACAGCCTGAGGAACGATTGTCTTTGGGATGATCTGGGGGCAGGGGAATCTGTCCGGCGGCTTTGGCAAACAAGGGGGGCCTCACGGTTTGCATCTGGTTTCCCCTCTGGCTGCCCAGCGGGTAGCTCAGGGCAGACATTGGCCACAATGACTTCACTCCCAAAGAGGTTGTAGAAAAAATGCTTTTAAAAGTAAAAAAAAAAAAGTTGGCCATGCCCACCCAGTCACATTACCCCCCTAAGCCATGCCCACAGAACAGGTAGTAACAAATTTTACATTTCACCCCGATCTAGCTCTTGTTCAGATGGAAAAGAAACTGGATGCTATGAATTTGACCTAATTGTAAATGCTGACTGTTTAGCAGAAGGGGCAAGTCAACAGATTGTCAGCTGGTTAATTTGTTTAAATATTTAATTAATTAAAAAATAGATTATATTTCTATCGAAATAGTTATTTCCAATAATTTTATCCTCTCATACTTCTAGGCATGATGAAGAAGGCTGGAAGAAAAAATGTGAACAGCCTGAAGAATATTTTGGAGAATTTGAAAAAATAAATGAAGTAAGTCTTAATTTTTAGAAAAGGTTTTAAAATTGCTGGCTAAAATTGTTCATTTGATAAATGCTTCTAAAGTGAATTCTGTTTCTGGTTATTAAAACACCCATTTCTGTGTGAGCCTTTGCTCATGGCATTTGTAGAGTCAATGGGAGACCTGTGTTCTTAGATCAAGAAGGTACAAAAGGGATTCATTTGAATCGACAGCCTTCTTCAGGGAGATGTGCAAGAAATCTTTAAATGAAATGAACTCTGTTGACTCCACCCAGAAATGGCATCCTGAACTAGCTGAGAATTTCTTTGTTCTGCTAGACAACTGGCTGGTTTGTTTGCCAGAAGTTAGTCTGTGTAGCCAGTTTGCTCCTGGATTGGAAAAGGAACAACATGAAATTACTCTGAAATTCCGTGGATAGTTGTGCTTGGTGGGAGGAGGGAGAGATTCAGTAGATTTCATCTCCCTGGTAAGTTCAGCGGAAGGAGGAGGGTCACACCCTGTCCTTCTAGCCTTTCTTTTCAAAGGACACATATGATTTTAACTGCTTTGTATAGATTTTTTTTTCAGTGTGTAAATTGCTGACTGTGTGCTGGAAACTCAATACTATTCCTCCACATGAGTGTTGGAAGAGTGGGATGAAATAGTTTATTTCCCCATATGGAAAAGAGATAAACAATAAATTATCTTAGATTACTGAGAAAATTATTGAACATTACTCTCCTTGGTTTGCTTTTGGAATTCTCCTTCTGACTTTGAAAAAAGAACTGTGTATCTTTTTCCTTTTTTCTGCTGCTCGCAATTGGCTGTAAGAGGGGATTTGCATATAAGTTGTCGGCTTACAACAGTTCATTTACAAAGTTACAACAGCACTGAAAAAAGTGACTTATGACCGGTTTTTACACCTATGACTATTGCAGCACCCCATGATCACGTGATCAAAATTCAGTTGCTTGGCAACTGGTTCATATTTATGATGGTTACAGTGTCTCCAGATCATGTGATCACCTTTTGTGACCTTCTGACAAACAAAGTCAAAGGAGAAGCCAGACTCACTTAACAACTATGCTTCTTGTCAGGGTTTGTTGCACAATCAGACACAATTAAATGAACTTCAGCAGGATTCAAATTACGTAAGAAACTTCTTTATATACAATACCAAACAGGAAAATACAGCATACAATATCAGGAACACAGAAGCAATATTCATAGAAGCAAGTTATTACAGAGCAGAGAGATACAGAGGCTAATATCTTGTAGAGGCTCCCATTAGAGGCCAAACCAACTGTTATATATAATTCAGCAAGTCTAAGCCACTCCCAGACTCCAAACTGTTTTTTACGGCCCCATACAAAAAAATACTATGTTTCAGTTTAGAATAAACTCAGCATATGCAATCAGAAGACAATTGTCAAAAGATATCATGATCCAATTTGTAAGAAAATTTATTAAAGAGCAAGTAATTCAGAAGCATTATTAGAGATTTAATACCTTTGGGAAGGAAGCAAATATTTAGAGAAATCCCAATTATAATATTAAAGAAATGCAAAAAATATTCCTTCCTGACAGATATTTTAAAGCAAAATAATGTTCCCTCCCATTGGGAAAAACTGGAACAGGTTATCTTTACGTTTAGAAATCAACGTTTTAGACTAAATTCAATCTCTAAAGCACAAGACTTTTTGGAAAGATATGGGGTGGAATTACACCATTTTTCAAACCACAAAGATTAATTATCACAAGAATTGGCTCTGAAAGATAAAAAGAAGTCTCATGCTGATCAAGGACAGGCTCTGGAGATGAGAGCCATAGCTGGAGTGCTTGGTGCTTGGAACTTCCTCTTAATAACAAATAGATGAATTACAAGATTCTGATATGGAATGTCAATGAGGCAAATTCCCTACAAAAGAGAAAAAAATATTTCATTATTTGAAAAAAATAAATCATGATATATGCAAGAAACTCATTAATATGAGTTGCATAATATGTAACTTATGCAATATATCTTGCATAATATGACTGATAAAAAGTATTTAATAAACAATACTTTGGGTGCAATTACACCATTTTTCAAACCACAAAGATTAATTATCACAAGAATTGGCTCTGAAAGATAAAAAGAAGTCTCATGCTGATCAAGGACAGGCTCTGGAGATGAGAGCCATAGCTGGAGTGCTTGGTGCTTGGAACTTCCTCTTAATAACAAATAGATGAATTACAAGATTCTGATATGGAATGTCAATGAGGCAAATTCCCTACAAAAGAGAAAAAAATATTTCATTATTTGAAAAAAATAAATCATGATATATGCAAGAAACTCATTAATATGAGTTGCATAATATGTAACTTATGCAATATATCTTGCATAATATGACTGATAAAAAGTATTTAATAAACAATACTTTGGGTGTGGAATTTATTTCTGCTAATTCTAAGAAAATCAATAGCTTTGTATATAAAACTCCAATTACATCCATATCTACTGTTTTGCTGATTATAAAGACAGATATGTAATTGTGCAAACTGAATTAAAGGAAATAAAATCTATTGTTAGTGGAATTATACACCCCACACCAAGAAAAAACTTATTTAAAAATCTGTCTGAATATTTATTTTTCTATTCTTTTCAGTATTAGTGTGTACTTAGAGACTACAGTGTGGTAGTAACCCCACAATTGGACAGATAATTAGCAGAGGAATGAAATAAACATAAGAGAAACTTCCCCAAACTTTTTTAGAATGATTGATACTTTTGATAGGTTTGTTTAATGTATGGAGATGTAAAAATAAAATAGACTATCTTCTTTTCAGAGAGACACATCTTTTTCTAGGATCAATATGATTTGGATTACAAAAAATCTGTTTCACAAAGCAATTAAAACTAATATTTTACCAAAATCTTTTTCTGATCATAATCCAGTGTCCTTACATCTTAAATTTGGTTTTTAGTCTTTTAAATTGAGATTTATAAAGAATGTAAACAAGTTCTCCAAGACTACTTTAATAATAATCTGGGTAAAGGAACAAATTTGACAACAATTTGGTACATTTGTAAAGTTATGATATGAGGATAACTTATACAGTACAATACAGTACAAGAAGAAGATGAATGGAAAAATCCAAAAAAATTTACAAGAAATTAAATTGAAAGAAAGAGAACTCCAGAAATCACCAGAGCACCCCCAACATATTTAATCAACTAAAATTACTGCAACAGCCTATCTCCTTGTTGACTGTTTCAGATATTAAAAAGAGACTGAAATACACAAAACAACACTTTTTAAACATGCAAATACTGTAAACCAGGGAGATGGTTGGCATATAAATTAAGAAAACAGATGATAAGATAATCAAATTTCAAGAGGGAAATAAGATCTACACAGATAATAAAAATATTCAAAGAGTCTTTTTGTCAGGGTTCCAGAAAAACCTCTTCTGCATAAAAAAAACTCAGAAGCCATTGTCTTTCAGAGTTCTTTACTAGCATGAGGAAACTGGCACACGATGAGTGAAATTCCAAAATTGAACTTCCGGATTCTTTTCCCAGTTATACAAACCCCAAGAGTCCCACCCCCCTGACCCCTTTGCTGGTCACATGGTCCCACGTTCTCCCAGTTCATTCGAATATCTTCTCGCCACTCTTCCTGCAGATGTGAAAACCATCCAACCTTGACCGCTTGAAGAATGTTACCATACCCCTCAACCCCCCCTCTTCCCCTCAGGGGAAAAATGTGGCAGCGTCTGGAACCCTAAAGTCTAGTATGGTTTCCAGGCCTGACACTTTTGGAATTAGGCGAGTGTGTTTTCTTAGGTGAGGTGGGGGGGGACAGAACAGAGGTGAAGAACCAAATCTAGGTTTGAGGACAATTCCAGGTCCTGCAAGCTGAAGCCGAGATCCGTGAACTAAAGCAGAGGGGCCAACCCACCAAGGAATATGTCTGAGAGTTCTGACAAGTAGCTGGGAACCTGCGACAGTGGCAGGAAAGACTACTGGTCTACTTCAAAGAGGGCCTGGACCATGAGTTGCTAAATGTGTGCATTTACCAAGGAGTTCCTGATCAGATCCACAAGTGGTATTGGATGGCAGTAGCAATGGACCTCGAGCTCAAGTGATGCAAGAGGTGCGGAGCCAAAGCCAAAGACCCAGCCAGCAAAGCGACAACTGGGGAGACAATTAACCCCTACTCAAGCCGCAGACTCCTCCAGTGGAGCTTCGGGACTGCCCGTCAAATGCTTTCGCTTTGGCCAGCAAAGCCACCGAGCTGCTAAGGCCTTGCCCCCGCTTCCCAACCTAGAGGGAAGCCTCCAGAGTCTGCCAAGGCAAAGAAGCCCCCCCTCCCCCAGCAGCCAAAGGAGGGGAAAGATTGCATGTCAGGCCATTGAGGTCTCGTTCCTCTCCAGTGAAGGAGAGAGAACTCCATCTGGAGACATCTGGCAGCCGGTGCCCTATGACAGCGATGATGAGGGGGAGGATGACCCAATGGTAAATGAAGCCATCCGTCCCTTTGCCATTGCCTTGAAAATCATAGCGTCAAAATCCAGAACCCAGGGGAATGTAGAGGCCATAATAGATTCGGGATGCACCCGCTGCCTAATCAACTGTTGTGGCCCATCTGCAGTCTATGGAGCTGGCAACGGAGTCAGACAGCGATGAAGCTGAGGTGAGCCCAGGGCCATCAGGAAGTGAGGTGCGGACTCTAGAGCCTCCAGAGACTGATAATAGTGAGGCAGAGGAATAGGAGGAGCCTGTTCCTAATGCACGCATGAGAAGAAGGCAAGAGCAGCTCAAGCAGAGAGGACAATTCGGGAGTAGGGCCAAGAGATGATTGGCCCCTCCCATAAGGCTTAAAACAGACCAGCACCGGTGTTTCAGCTTTGCCGGAAAACAACGTTGTAGCTGCGTCTTCTGCTTCGTCCTCTGCTTCGTGTACATCTTTGTTTTCGTGGCTTCTGGATGTTTGCCAGGAAGGATCTTTGGCTGTTTGCCTAATTGGACTATGGTTTGTGAGATAACTGAGGAATTTATGTTGGGAGGGATTTGTTTTAGTTTGAGTTGAACGACGTTGGGAATGAACTGTCCCAGCTGTTTGAATAAAGTTTGTTTTTCCACAGACTAAGTTTATTACTACCTTCTTGGGCCTGGGTCACAACATCAACTTGCAAACTGTCCTGAAGCTAGGAATCAGGGTGAGGACCCTGACTCAACCCATAAAATTCAAATAAGTTGACAGATCATTGATAGGGGGAGCCCCCGCCACACTTCTTACTGAACCAGTGAGGCTAGAGATGGGCAACACTCATTCTCCTGTGCGCCGCTTGGTGAGTCCAAGCATTGTTTTCAACTCCTGATTGGCCCAATAGTGAGTTGCGAAATCTTTGGCCATGCCTCTTTCTGGCCGAGCCTTAGTTTTTTTTTCAACTTAGTCGACCTAGATAAACATATTCTGAGTTGCTCCCAATAAATTAATAATTAGAATTAATTGGAATTTTTTTTTAAAAAATAGGGTTTGTCTCGTTAAGAGAGTGGTGTGGCTGAGCGAGCGGCTATTGTATACAGCTTAGATCGGAGCTGTGATAACGCAGCGGGTGCCATTGCCGTGAGGTCAACTTCTGGCTTACCAGACGACCCAGAGGCAGTGTGGCAGCTGGAATGTTCATAAATCACTCAGAGAGCGTGGAGATCGGAGCTGATAGCGCCATCTTATGGGCGTCAGCTCTTCTTATTGCATTGCTGTTTGCTGCTGGGAGAGAGAGAGAGAGAGCGTGCTGGGAGAAGTGCTGCAGCACTTTTGATTCCGTCAAGGATCGAGGCTTTGATTAGGAGCTTGGAAGGCACCTGGAAAGCGCTTGTGGATTGTGTTGCCGGTCTTCGCGCTCATTGGGCAGGCGTTTGTAGCCATTTTGACAGTTTTCGCATCCTTTTTGCCCCTGCCGCCATTTTAATAGCTGGCCTTGCGCTTACAAGCTGTTTTGCCGGTTTGGTGCTTCTTTATTAAACCCAAACTGCGCAGTGAGTATATAAGCGTTTATTGTGTGATAGCATCCACTTTGGAAATTGATTTATTCTGGGATTTACCAAGCCTTCATTAAGGATTCACAGCTATGCCTAACAATCAGGATTCAGATAATAGTGATTATGCTGATTCATCCCCTGGGTGTTCTGATCCTAAGAAGGCTAAATCTGGAGATAAAGGCAAAGGCCTGCCACCAGATCTAAGGCTAAGCAGTCTAAAACCTCTTCTTCTGCTTCTAATAAAGGTGCTGAGAGAAGGCAAAAAGCATTGGAAAAGCATTTTGCTAGAGCTCAAAAGAAGGCGGAAGCTGCTAATGCCCCAAGGAGTTCTGGTAGTGCTAATATACCTAGCCTCACATTAGCTCCTTCTCTGCCAATGCTAGTGCAGGAAGATCAGATAAATTTGTCTCCCACTTTGATTACTGAATCACAGCAGTCTCAGGATATTCCCCCACAGGGAAGAAGTGATCAGGAACCTTTACCTTTTACTTCAGGAGTAGTGCCAAGGTCTGGCCCCAGGTCTTCCCCCCATCTGCAACATTTATGCCCACTGCAGCTGGAATCTGTCCTCAGGGCAGTTCTGAGCAAATTCTGTCTGCTGAATTGTGCAGTGCCATTGCACAGACTATTACTCAAGGCATTAATGATACACTCATCAATGTTTGAGGAGCTACTTCAGGTGCCAGTTGTAGATGCTCTCCTTGCTACCCTAGCTTCCGTTGCCATTCTCCCTTCAGATACTGCTGAGGGATTGAAGGCGGAGGATAGAAAGGCAGAATTATCAGCCCTCAAGACTTATCAGGCAGCTGTTTGGGCCATAAGATCTGCCACAGCCACTTCCTTTTTCTCCAGGATTTCCCTCTTGTGGTTAAAACAGATGCAGGCCTCTCCTGAGGACACCTGGCTGCAGCAAGATATTAGCAAATTGATCGCTGCAACTGGGTGCTCAGCTGATGCGACCTCAAATGCAGCCAAATTCACATCTAGCGCCTTGGCTTTCAATGTTGCCTCCAGGAGATTGTTATGGCTTAGACAGTGGCAAGGTGACACAAAGTCAAAATGGCGTTTAGCCGCTGCTCCTTTTTAGGGTCGCCAGTTGTTTGGGGTTATATTAGATCCAATCCTAGTAGAAGGGAAGGATAAGCGTAAGGTCCTCCCTCACACTTACAAGAGAATGGACAGAAGATTCTTTCCCTTCTATCAGAGGCAGCCCTTTTGTGGCTCTTAGCCGGGTTTCACCACCTCACAGTACCACAGGCAATATTCACAAGGTGGTGACAGGGCTCAGGATAGACCAGCCTTTAGAGACAGGTCTCACCAGCCACAGTCCAGAAGGCCCTTTAGAGGAGCCAGTAACCGGCCTTACTGCCACTCAAAATGACTCTCAGTCACAGATTCCCATTGGTGGCAGGTTAAGATTGTTGGTCAGCCAGTGGAGAGAGTCCACCACCGATGCCTGGGCGATTCAGATGATCAGGCTCAGACTGACCCTAGAATTTTATTCCAAGCCACCTCAAGAGATTTGTACAATGTCTCGTTCCCAGAGACCCTGCCAGGAAGGCTATGATGAAGGCAGAGATTCAACATCTACTAGACATCGAGGCAATAGAGCCGGTGCCCTTGGGGCAGAGAGGCTGGGGATTTTACTCCATACTCTTTTTAGTTCCCAAGAGTTCAGGCGGCCAGAGAGCCATATTGAACCTACAGACCTAAATGTACATATTTATTTATTTATTTATTTATTAATCATACTTTTATACCGCACCATCTCCCATAGGACTCAGGGCGGTTCACAGGCATATTAAAAAACAATATAATAAATAAGCATTAAAAACCCAATTAAAACTAAATATTATCATAGCCAAATCACTAAAAACGGTAAAAACCCATTAAAAAACCCTTAAAATTTAGTTAAAACATTTTATTCTTAAGCTAGTCCAGCGCGCTGAAATAATAAAGTCTTCAGTTCACTTCTGAAGCTCCAGAGGTCGGGGAGTTGTCGTAATCCCGGAGGAAGCTCGTTCCACAGGGCTGGTGCCGCCACAGAGAAGGCCCTCCCCCTGGGGGTCGCCAACCTACATTGTTTGGTCGACGGCACCCTGAGGAGGCCCACTCTGTGGGAGCGCACGGGTCGTTGGGAGGCAATCGGTGGCAGAAGGCGGTCTCGAAAGTATCCCGGTCCTAAGCCATGGAGCGCTTTAAAGATGGTAACCAAAACCTTGAATTGCACCCGGAAGGCTACCGGTAGCCAGTGTAGACCGCGCAGGATGGGTGTTATATGGGAGCAACGCGGTGCTCCCTCTATCACCCGTGCGGCCGCATTCTGGACTAACTGGAGCCTCCGGGTGCTCTTCAAGGGGAGCCCCATGTAGAGAGCATTGCAATAGTCCAGGCGGGAAGTAACGAGGGCGTGAGTGACCGTGCGTAAGGCGTCCCGGTCAAGGAAGGGGCACAACTGGCGAATGAACCTGATCAGGTGAACCTGATAAAATGCTCCCCTGGCGACGGCCGTCAAATGAAATATAAAGTAGCACAGGTTCAAAATGCAATCTCTTCTCATTATCCTAGGTTGCATTCGGCAGGGGGATTTTTTGACATCAATTGATCTGAAGGAGGCATACCTCCATGTTCCGATCAGGCCGTCCCACCGCAGATTCCTCAGATTTGCTTATGCCAGTCGGCATTGGCAATACAAAGCTCTGCCCTTTGGCCTTTCCTTGGCCCTGCAGATCTTTACCAAACTGCTGGATGTAATAACAGTACATCTGCAGGCAAGGCCCATTCATCTGCAGTGTTAACTCGATGACATATTAATACAGTTGTCATCCCTAGAGCAGGCAGAACAGGACCTTCACTTCACGATCTAGACTTTCCAGGCTCACGGTTTTTCTGTGAACAGGGAAAAGAGCCAATTGGCACCCTCTACCAGATTAACTCATCTAGGAGCGGTGATAGACACTCGATTATCTCAGGTCTTCCTGTCCCAGGAGAGAAGAGACAGCATAAGTGAAATGGTAGGACAGGTCAGGTCCCTAGACTTAGTTCCCTTAGTTCCCTTGCTACTACTCTCCCGCCTATTAGGGAAGATGATATCCTGCCTATAGTCCCTTGGGCTCGGTTGCATTCAAGGGCTCTACAATGGCTCCTTCTATCCAGCCAGAGGGCAGGCTAGAGCAATTCAGTGGCTGAAATCAGGGTACCCAGGCAGGTCCTTCACCCTATCCTGGTGGACATCGGTGGCCATGAAGGAGGGGTGTCTGTTTCGAGATCCTCCCAGACAGGTGCTGACATTGGACACCAGCTTGTTCAGCTGGGTAATGCACCTGAATTCCAAACTGGCCCAAGATCGATGGTCTCAGCAAGATTTACACAACGACATCAACTGGCTGGAACTGAGAGCGGCTCTGGCGCTTCATCACTTTCAATCAGACTTATACAAATAGCACGTAATTTTCAAGCAAGGTGATTTCTACGATGCTGGCCTCCCGCAAAGCCTCTGCAAACAGAATATATGAGGCCACTTCGACTTCTTTTTGTCGCTGGTGTGCCAAGGCGAAGATAGTTCCCACATCAGTGGCAGTTCCACAGTATTGGACGTTTTGCAACTTGGTTTGGATAAGGGATTGTCGATCAACACTCTTCGCAGGCAGGTTGCGGTCTTGGCCACCATTCTGCCAGAAGACGGCACAGTACCCTTTTCACAACATCCAAGGGTACGTACTTTTCTGAGAGGGGTATCCAACCTTTTACCCCCAATTGTCCACAGATATCTGACCTGGGACTTGTCGCTCATGTTGCAGGTACTGACAGTACCTCCGTTTGAGCCCTTGAGATCTGCCAGCCTTTTCACATTTAAAGTTGCCTTCCTCTTTGCGATTACATTGGCGCACAGGATTTCGGAGCTGGCAGCTCTTTCGGTGCGTTCACATTCATTTATTTTCTACCCAGATAGAGTCATCCTCCATTTGGACCCGACTTTTGTCCCAAAGGTCAATACATGGTTTCACTGAGCGCAGGAAGTTATTCTGCCGGACTTCTGCCCGAATCCCAGACATTCGGACCTTCCGCCGCGAACTGAAGACACATCTTTTCATTCGCGCGGGGCTGGCTTGAATTTTATTGGTTTTTAAAATTTTCTTAAATTTTAATATCAATTTTAAACGGGATTTTAGTTTTTTATATATTTTAAAGTTTCGGGCTAATTATAATAAGTTTTTTAATTTACATTTTAAACTGTACCTTGTATTGTCTTTTTTACTTCTGCCTGTACACCGCCCTGAGTCCTTCGGGAGAAGGGCGGTATAAAAATCAAATCAAATAAATAAATAAATAAATAAATCCACTGCGGAAATACATTAAAAGGACTGCTTCCTTCAGATGCACAGAAGCCTTGTTTGTCTCATTCCAGCCCAGGTTAATGGGCAAGAAAGTATCGCCTTCCACCATTGGACATTGGCTTAATGCTTGTATTGCGTTGGCCTATGAGCATCAAGCTCAGCCCACTCCACGCCACATCATCACACACTCCACCAGAAGTGCGGCCACTACAGCAGCTTGGGCCACTCAAGCTTCGATCCTGGAAATTTACAGGGCAGCCACATGGTCTTCGCCTTCTCCCTTCGTGAGAAATTACAAGTGGGACGTTTTTGCTTCTGCAGAGGCAGCATTCGAGAGACGAGTGTTACAGTGCATCCTGCCGGCCGAGGGGATCTGGGACCGTTCTATCTCTCGCCCAATGTCGATTTAGCTTGGGTATATCCCAATGCTTGGACTCACCAAGCAGTGCATAGGAGAAGAGATATTGTACTTACTGAACATTCCTTTTTGGTGCGCTACAGGTGAGTCCAATCCCACCCTGGTTTGACTTGGTCCGGGGTCCAGGAGTAGTTGTTCTTCACTTGGACTACGTCTTCTCCAGATCCAAGATTCATTGAAAAAAACTTAAGGCTCGGCCAGAAGGAAGAGGCATGTCCAAAGATTTTGCAACTCAGTATCGGGCCAGTCAGAAGGAGTTGAACCCAATGCTTGGATTCACTAAGCAGCGCACAGGAGAATGGATGTTTTCCCAGTGCTGCCCATCTCTAGCCTCACTAGTTTGGTAAGGAGTGTGGCAGGGGGCTCCCCCTATCAATGATCTGTCAACTTATTTGAATTTTATGGGTCGGATCAGGGTCCTCACCCTGATTCCAGTATTGGGCCAATCAGAAGGAGTTGAACCCAATGCTTGGACTCACCTGCAGTGCACCAAGAAGGAACGTTCAGTAAGTACGTCTCCTTCGTGGTGGCACCAAAATCTTCACCAAAGTAGACCTATGAGAGGCATATAACAGAGTGAGGATTAAAGAAGGGGACACGTAGAAAACTGCATTTAATTGTCCCCTCAGGAGTTTCCAATATAAAGTCATGCCCTTCGGCCTGCAGTATTTATGGAGCTGATTAATGAGGTGCTACATGAAAACCTATACAGTGGGTTCCTCGTATTCTTAGATGACATTCTCATCTTCACTGAGACATTGGAAGAACACATCAAACTGGTGTGCCAGGTGCTCAAGAAATTTCTAGTAGCGAACCTGTATGCCAAATTGTCTCAGTACAAGTTCCATAAGCCCAGCCTAGACTACTTAGGGTATCGTGTGTCCAGTGAGGGGATAGAGATGGACCCAGGAAAGTCAAAGCCATCCTGGACTGGCAACCTCCTCGAACCCACAAGCAGCTCCAAAGCTTCCTGGGGTTTGCTAATTTCTACAGACACTTCCTTTTTTGAGTTCACCCTCCCAATCATCAAACAGGAGGGGGGAGTGAAACCACAGCCAGGTCAACTCCTTAAATGGACCTTGGAATGCCAAAAGGCATTTGAGACGCTCAAAAGACTGTTTGCCAAAGAACCGATCCTTAAGCATCCAGACCAGACCAAATGTTCCTTATCCAAGCAGATGCCAGAGACATAGCGGTGGCTGCAGTCTTCCTCCCAAAAAATGCAGTGGGGAACGTTCAACCATGTGCATACACCTCCAGAAAACTAACAGACTAAAAGGAGGTGGGAAAAAGAATCATACACAGTCCGCTGGGCTCTGCTGATCTGGCGCCACTTCCTTGAAGGGAGCCAAGTGCCATTTGAAATATGGACAGGCCATAAGAACTTGGAGGTACTTAGGACCCTGCAGAAGCTCTCACCAAAGCAGATCCGATGGGCACAGTACTTCAGCCATTTAATTTCAATTTCACTTAAAATACATCTCGGGGGGACAAATCTTTTAGCCGACACTTTGTTATGAATGTCACAATACAACAGCAAGCGTGAAGAGGTGATCCATGCTATGCTGCCTCCCTCCCAGCAAGCCAAACAAGTCATAACCAGGCAGCAAGCGCAAAGGTGGAAAATTGGCAAGGGAGGGGGTTTGACTCAACAGTTAAAAACAGAGCTGACCACTGATCCATGGTACCGAGACGACAAGGAGCTACTAACCCTCAGAGATAGACTTGCCTATAGTTTAGAAGGGCTCTAAACTATAGTGACCAGATGTCCCGCTTTTGGCGGCACAGTCCCGCTTTTTAATAATTTGTCCCGCGTCCCGCGGCAATTCCAAAAAGTCCCGATTTTTTTTTGTTTCACTCCCATTCTGAAAATGGGAGGCGGCAACGCAAGAGGAGGAGGCGGAGAAGGGGGAGTGGCAGAGAAGGGGGCGCGAGAGGGAGGAGAGACGCCGCTTGACCTCACCCGAGAGGAAGAGAAGAGCCAAGAGGAGAGCCAAGCCTGCCTGGAAGAGCGGAGAAGCAGCAGCCGCTCCTCCTCCTTCAGGCAGGTGGCAAGACTCAGCGCGCATGCGCAGCCCCCCTCCCCCCCGTCAATGGTGTCCCGCTTTGCCATCACTGAAATCTGGTCACTTTACTCTAAACTATATGTCCCCAGCAAACTGCGCTTCCCAAGTACTGCAAGGGAGCCACAACAGCAGGCAGGCGGGCCATTTCGGCTTCCTGAAAACCCTGCACTTGTCCAGGAGGCAATTTTTTGTGGCCAACGATGAAAGTAGATATTGAGGACTATGTCAAGAGCTGCACTATATGTGCCACAATGAAAAAATGACCAGGGAAGCCCCCAGGACTAGTCCAACAAGTAGCTGACCCTTCCTGGCTGTGGGAAGAAATAGCCATGGATTTTATAGTAGAGATTCCTGAGAGTGGGGGAAGTACAGTCATTTGGACAGTGATTGATCTCTTCTTTAAGCAAGCCCACTTTGTAGCCTGCTCCAGTCTTCCGTCAGCCCACAAGCTGGCGAAACTATTTATAAAGCAGTTTTATAGGCTGCACGGAGCTCCTAGGAGAATTATCTCCGACCAGGGGGTCCAATTGATGGCCAAATTCTGGAGGGAGTTTATAAGGTCCATTGCTTAGCTCTGCTCCATCTGAGCACTAATGGAGCTGCGGAATGTGCGAACATAATGATAGAACAATACTTAATATGCTATGTTAATTATCAACAAACCAATTGGGCAGACCTGCTACCATTTGCTGAGGTAGCATACAACAATGTGCACACAGCACCGGGCTAACCCCTTTCCAAATCACTAATGGCATGGAGTTCATCCCCATGCTGGAACTCTCTAGAGAGCTACCCTCCTCCAAGACCTTAAATGAATGGATGGAGTCACTGAGGACAGCATGGGAGAATGTAAAAACAAGCCCTTCAGGAGGCTGCAAAAACCCAAAAAGTGCAAGCGGATAAACGTAGGTCCTCCCAACCACCCTTTTGAATAGGGAGTAAGGTTTACCTCTCCAGCAAGTATTTGAGACTAAAATTACCCTGCAAAAAGCTAGGACCCAAATTCATAGGCCCCTTCCCCATCGTGATTTTTAATCCTGTCACGGTGGAGTTGAAGCTTCCCTGCCTCCTGGAGAAAGTGCACCCGATCTTCCATAGCAGCCTGTGAAAGCTGGCAATCAGGTCTCAGCTGAGGCCAGTAGACCGGGCCACCTCAAAGCCAATCATAGTTCAGGGAGAAATGCATTATGAGGTAAAGTGAATCCTGGACTCCAGACTGTAAAGGAAGGCTCCAGTACCTAGGGCAATGAAAGGGGTACCCATTTTCCAAAGCCATCTGGGTAAAGAGCTGGGATGTAAAAGCAGATAGACTAAGCAATTTCACAATAAATACCCTCAAAAGCCAAAGGCACCTCCAGGAGGAGGGAGGGGTGGATGATTGAAAATCTATTTTTCTCCATTTGAATTTTTCAGGAAATTCTCTCCAATTAAGGGGGGAGATCCGATTGTCAACTCTGAAGCAAACCTGGCTGAAGCCATCTTGTGCTTGAAAGAAAGAAGGAGGGGGGAAGTAGATAGCCCAGCTTACAGTCAAAATAAAAAGTTTTCCTGTGAGAACCAAGGTCATTGTAACAGGTGGCTGGTAAAGGAGAGAAGCATGCCAGCTATATTCATTGGATAATGTAACTGATGATACTAGGGAGGGGGGAAGTTTTATTCTTTTAATTAGGTGAAAACCGCTGGAACTTTCAGAGTTGGTTTATTGGATACGTCATATCAGCACTGCCTGTGATGATGTATGCAATAAATGTAAATGTAATAAATAAATAAATAAAATAAATAAAATAAATGTTCTTCGAAGAATCTACCTGCCTCGGAGTTCTGATTTCAGTGGCTGCGTTACTCAGAACCCTGACAAATGGCATAAGCAATTGTGTTGGAATGCAGGAACAGAAATTGTGTTGGGGGAAATTGTTTCTAACAATAGCAAAATTCCACTAAGAAGAGCACTGGATCCAATCCATTTTATAAGTAATTATAAATGACACTATCAGTATTTGAACTAAAGATGACTTAACAATTTGTCCCTTTTTTGTCTTGCAGGGTACTGAAAAGTTGTCTTCAAAAGAAATGAAAGTCAGTCAAGGCAAAAATGGAAATAAAGTTGTTAGAAAAATTGCAGAATTCGGACTTTCACCGGAGGAAAATAAAAGTGAAATCAAAGTTGAAAAGGAGCACAAGAGAAGAATGTCTGCCTCTTTCCAATTGGAAGTTATCCAGCCAGATGTTGAAGGAAAATCTCAATTTGAAATGGCAGAGGCCAGTCCAGAAGAACCTCAAAAGCAAAGGAATATACTTAAAAATGAAAAACTTTTTAAAAAGGATGAGTCAGAAACACCAGGTGTTAAGAATGTACTGAAGAAAGAGGCCAGACCATCAAAAGATAAAAATGAAAAAGAAAGAAGTCTTTCTGAAGACAAATCATTAATGAAGTATAAATGTAAAGGAGATAATGTTCAGAAAACAAGTGAAAATGTTGAAAATGTACCATCTGAGAAGAGCATGAGAAATGAAGAAACTGTTGTGAAAAATAGTCAGCTAGCAAAACTTTTGCCTGATGATAAAACTGAAAAGAAAAACAAGCAGAGAAGTGAAAGAAAGGCTTCCATGAATAGCAAAGAGATGAAATACACTTCAGAAAAAAATGAGATTATACGTAAAGAGAACAACAGAAAAGAGGGGCAGCTTTCCACAGAGAAATTGAAAGCAGAATACAAATCTAGGAAGTTTCCAAATGATTCTAGGCCACCAAAAGAGTCACAGAGTGCCTCAAAGATTCATGTTTCTTCCATAACATCAAAACGAAATGAAGAAGAAAAGCATGATGCAGAATCATCCAATTTGGATCATATTTTGCGGCAAGGTGATAATTTACACAAAGTCAGGCGAAGATCAAAGAGTGGCTTAGAAGAAAGGATTGTATTAAAACCGATGTCCAAGAGTTACAACAAATCAGCCAAAGTACCTGAAAGTGAATTACAAGAAAGTTTATCTAAGCAGGAATCTGTACAGAAATTGGACAAAGATAAACATTCAGAAGAGAGTGATCGAGATAAACAATCTAAATTCAAACAGGAAATGAAATTCTTTGAAGAAAATTCCACTGAATTGGAAATTGAAAGTGAAGCACAATCACTTAGTAGTTTCCAAAAAGATGCTAATCATAAAGTTAAGGGGCAGTTGGGAGAAAAAATAAGAGAGAGAAGTAAAAGTGATAAATATTTGAGTACTTCCAGACTGGAAAGGAGATTGTCAGCAGATAATCACAAAAGCAAAAATTTTAAGCATAATAATAAGGACATGAAAAAGAAAGAAGATGAGGGCAAATCAGAAGACAAAGGCATTAAAGAAGTAGAAAACAATGCAAAGATGCCAGAAAATCTGCATACAGAGAAGAAGCCTATTAAAAGATTAAGTAATGAACATCGAAAGGTGAATACATCAACCCAAGAAATAAATACCAGAGAGGAAAAAATACCAGCTGTCACAAGCCCTTTCATTTCTTTTCAAAAGACTACTGGGCAGTTACTGTATTCTGAACAAATCCAGGAGCCAATGGAGGAATATTGCGGTGTTATATATAATCAACAAAGCCAAATTGAGGAAGAAAGCAGTAACAATTTACAGGGAAAAGCTGAACTGAAAAATATTGTCAAAGACCAAATACATCATCATTTAAGGTCTGAATTCAATACATTGTATTCAAATTTCAGTAACTCTGAAGAAAAAGTGGAAGTTTTTTCTGCTAAGGAAGTAAATGTCTCAAGTGGCACCTTCAGGCAGATTCCAAAGGATTTAAGTTGTTTTGAAAAAGAACAGCATCATGTAAATGCTACTTATGAGGAAACTGATCACGTTTTACCTGGTGCTGCTCATGAAAATGAAAAATTAAAGTTCCATGGAATGACTGAGGATGATCATTGTCCAAAGAATCTTACAAGTAGGGATCATCAAAGTTGGAAAAATAGTTCTTCAATAAAGAGTTTAACAAGAGAATGTGCACATCAGAAATCTATGGATGTAGATCTTCCACAAATCACAGAGCCTTCAAATAATGGATCTAAAGAGAAATCTTTGAATAGATCTTGTGCTAAATATACCATTTCAGATAGTCAAACCCTTGCTGTTAAAATGAAATTTTATGATAACATTGTGTTCAATGCAAACCTGAAAGATGATATTGCCAATATAAGGATTAAAAACTCAGAAGACACAATACATTTACCTTCTAAACTAATACCTAGAAAAAGGATAAGTGCTGTAGCAGGCATTCAGGAAGTTACTAGGCAAAAAAGAACTGAAACTGCATCAACTAGTATTTTAGAGAATGATAATCTCATAGGCTCAGAAGCAGTATCTACAAATAGAAGTGCAAACAAATATGTTTTAATCAACTTGGAAAAAGTAGAAAGGGATCATTTCAGTGAAGATATTGCAGAATACAAACTGAAAACAGACAAAGACCAGAGTATTAGTAAGTTAGTAGAATTATCTTCAGGTTCAGTGCCCAAGAGTGTTCCAGAAAAAAAAATTGAAGTATCTGCACTCATCAAAGGAGGAAATGATATGAAAGAAGTTGCTGAAGATAATAGTGAAAGCAGTGTAGTAGGCAGTAGTGTAGAAGGTAGCCATTGCATTGTTAGTTACAGTAGCGTGGAAGCTGATGCAAATGTTATAGGAACTAGCACAGAAAGACCTACTGGGAACCCTTCCATCACTGATAGTATTGGAGAAAACCATGGAGATGAAGACATGTCAAATTTGCTGACTGAAGGTGAAGCCATCATTACTTGCTCAGAAGAACAAAGAAAGTCTCATTTAAGTTGTGCAAGTATAGAAGCAGATGAAGGTTTCACCTTGGGCCCTTGGATCAAAAGTAAAGAAAATGCCCATTCTGTAACAGAAAAAACAATTGGTGAGTGGACTGTCACAACGGCTGAAGAAAGTGGTGCTGTTATGGAAGAGCTTGCAATATGTGAGAGTTCTTCAACCAGTACAAAGGAAAGAGAAAGTGGTGAATGCACTGTGAATTACATAGAAGAATGTACAAAGAAGGCAGTCAATGGAAGAAGAAATGAACTTGATCAAAGTGTGAATAGCTGTGTAACAGAAGAGAAAGATGATGCTGTAACCAGTGCAAGCTCTGAACAAAACTGTGTGGCTTCCAACTATGTTGATATAAGCAAATTTGATGGTGGTGCCACATGCACAAGTGAAATAGAAAGTGATGGTGCTGTAACCAGTGCAGGTACTGAAGCTCAGAATCAATCTATGATGGGTGAAAATCTGGATACCTTTCAGAGTAACTCAGTTCAATCTGAACAAGCTAAAGCAGTTGAGGGCAGTGTGACTTGTACAGTTATAGAAACTGAGCACATTGGTTCTGTTATCTGTTCAGTGACTGGTACAGATTCACAAGAGAATGCTGTAACTGGGCTTTGCCCTGAAATGGTAAATAACATAGCAACAATATCCCATGCTGACAAAAGTGAAGACGTTGTAAATGGTGAGAGTGCTGTCACTAGCACAGGAATAATAGCAGAAGATGATCCTGCTTGTACTCTTTTGGAGGAAAACCAGAAAGGGTTTGTAGGAGTCTCGGACCCAGAAGAAAAATATCAACCTGCCACAGACAGTACAGAAGTTAGAATTGAAACAAATGCTGTTGAAGTCAGTCAAGGTTCATATATTGATGATGAAGGTTGTGTAACCAGCACAGGTGAAAAAGAAGAGGATGAAGAAAGTGAAAATTTTGTAACTAGTACAGGAAGAGGCAATGAAGAAACAGAACATGTGTTGGCTTGTACAGGAACAGAAGAAAGTGGAATGTTGCTTATTAACATGGGAAGTATAGAACATGAAAGTTCTGTCTGTCTATCTACAGATCAGCTTGGAACAGGGTTAGATGAATATTCTTTAAATGCAAATAAAAGTTCTATTGATATTGTGGAATGCTTATCAAAAGAAATGAAGGTTGATAGTGTTTACAATAATATAAAGGGGACAGTTGCAAGTAGCACCACTAGCGTTGGCATAAGTAATGAAAATAGGGCATTTATCTCCCTGAAAGAGGATTCTCTGTTTGCCCAGGCACTTAAAAGTAACGAACTCTTAAATAAACAAAGTATAAATCAGCCATTAGTTAGTGAAAAGAAGAGTGAGAACACTGAATCTTCCTTGGATAACAGGAAATGTGAAGAGCTGATTAAGATGGTATCTAAGGAAATAAATATAGTTTCAGCATCTACTAATGAAAATGATAAAAGTAAAGGTGAGATCATCTCTACAAGTGGGGCCAAATTATGCTCTCTTTCAGTACATTCTGCCAAGCACGATGAGCCAACATTACCACTTGTTGCAAGAACAGTTGAAAACTTAGAGAAGGTCGAAGGTCTGCTAACATCTGAAGATTTCAGTTTTCCTGCACCAAGTACAACTGTCAAATATATAAATCAAGATGGAGATGTTATGAAATCTAATAAAGTTTCTACTAGTATTTTAGAAGAATTTGAAACTCCAATGCCAATCATAACAGTGAAAGATACTGACACTGTACTTGCTACTAACAGAGTTGTAGAGAAAACCAGCAGCATGGAGATAAATGCCATTCATATGCCCAATGTATTCACTGGAGGAAGTGATGAAATCCAGGTGGTTGGTGATAAAGAGGGAAGGGATGAATGTGCTACAATTTCCACAAGTATAATTGAAGACACAGAAACTTCTGTTTCAGAGGAAGGCAATGACGACATTGCTCAATGCTTTGATGTAAGACTGGAGCAAACTACTGATACTGCCACAATCTCAACAAGTTCAGTGGAACATTTTGAATTTTCTGCTGAGAAACAAATTAATCAGATCTCTGTAACAGAAGGAAAATTGAATTTTGCTCAGCTTGCAACTGAGATATGTAACAGAGTTACAAATAGTGTAGTTGTGCCAACAGAAACAAAACACAGAAGTGAAAATACAGTGGTCTCCCCAGAAGTAGAAAAGTACAAGACTGTTCAAGAAGCTACGAGCCAAGAATCTGAATTAGATGAAAGTGACATCCATTTACTTACAAAAGTAGGAATATGTCATGGCCTTGAGTTCAGTATTAATAGAAGATCTGAACAGATGTTTATTGCTTCAACTACAGAGGTTCTTGCAAAGAATCCTGACAGAACAGGGGCTGCTGCCTCAGAAGAAATTCCATGTACATTGACAAGCACAGAATTGGAAGAGAAAACCAGTATGTGCCCTGAAGAATTAGATCCCACTATGTTGACAAATTTAAAAAACAGTAATTTAGTTGAGTTACCTAATGATGGTCAAGGGATCCAGGGTGAGGAAGAAAGTAGAGAACCTTCAGTTATATCCAGGACTGATGGCAATAGTGAAAGCATAGAAATTTCCACAAGTACAATGGAATTTGTTAATGTAGTTGAACTTCCCTGTGCAGAAATAAGTTTTGATTCCTGTGTCTGTCATGGTCTATCTGCTGAAACACATATGGCTAGAAATAAATCCAAAGAAGATGGGAAATATATTGAGGTTCTGTCAAAACCTGCTGGTCTACTAGAAAAAAAATTGTGGAATGAGAAGATAGACTTTATTATTCACCAACCACTATTAAAAGCTGATGTTACTGAAGAAAAGGATGTCTCCAACTCCAGTTCATTACCATTTGAATTAGGAGGAAATTCTGAGAATGCTCAATGTAGCAAGGCTGATGTAAATGCTAATGTACCAGATGCTCTTGTTCATGGAAATATAGAAAACAATTATGGTAAGAATTAAATAGAAGAGACTAGCTGTAGCTCAGGGTTGAACTGTTGAGTCCTTGGTGTTCTCTGTACTTGCTTGCTTGCTTGCAGATGTTTCATTTTCAATTAGTTAATATCATCACTGCAAATGGGTATGGGATTTGCTCCCTGTTTATATACAGTACATGCCCAGCATATTCCTTGGATAAGAGTATTGTTTTCTGCTTGATTGTTTGCTTGGTGTTAACTCCTGCTTATTTGACAGTTAGAAAGGATGTGTTCCAGTCTTTCCTCTCTTGAATGGTTTGTTAATATGGTTTATTTGTATGTAACTCATCTACCAGAAATTCCCTAGTATTTATGGATTTATTTATTTATTAGATTTATATTGCCGCCTATTCGCCTATGATGACTCAGAATATAACTTTAGCTTGATCTAAGGTGCTCATGGTTTTCCAGTTGAAACTATTATTGATTTTGTCCATGTGCTGTGAATTTTCAGCATGTCTTCTGATTGCACATTTGTGTTCATTGAAGTGTTCTGCTAGTCTTCTATCCGTCTGTCCTACATAGTTGTTAGTCCTTACACGACATATTGTAGATGACTCCTGTTTTTTTCCTTCTCTTCCATGATAGCACTTACCTTTGTTGGTTCTGTACTGGGTTGAGTCATTTTTTGAGTAGCATAATAGGTTTAATCACTGTAGTGGGTTGATAACTTCTTGATCCTTTATAAAAAGGTAACACTACCATACATCGAAAATTTCAGAACAGCCAAAAGACTACTACAACCACACAACATTTGTTGTTGTTGTTAGTTGCGAAGTCGTGTCCGACCCATCGCGACCCCATGGACAACATTCCTCCAGGGCTTCCTGTCCTCTACCATCCTCTGAAGTCCATTTAAACTCATGCCTACTGCTTCAGTGACTCCATCCAGCCACCTGGTTCTCTGTTGTCCCCTTTTTCTTTTGCCCTCAATCTTTCCCAGCATTAGGCTCTTCTCCAGTGAGTCCTCCTTTCTCATTAGGTGGCCAAAGTATTTCAGTTTCATCTTCAGGATCTGGCCTTCTAAAGAGCAGCCAGGGTTGATCTCCTCTAGAACTGACTTGTTTGTTCGCCTTGCAGTCCAAGGGACTCGCAGGAGTCTTCTCCAGCACCAGAGTTCAAAGGCCTCAATTCTTTGACGCTCAGCCTTTCTTATGGTCCAACCTTCACAGCCATACATTGCAAATGGGAAAACCATAGCTTTGACTATATGCATTTTTGTTGGCAGGGTGATGTCTCTGCTTTTTAGTACGCTGTCTAGATTTGCCATAGCTTTCCTCCCCAGGAGCAAGCATCTTTTAGTTTCTTGGCTGCAGTCCCCATCTGCGGTGATCTTGGAGCCCAGGAAAATAACATTACTGAGGCACATAAACACAACATTACTGAGGCACATAAACCAACAAAGTCCTTCCAAAACATCATAAATAAACTAAAAGACACAATAGCCCAAAAACAAAAATCAGGAATCATCTACAACATAAAGAATAAGCTCTGTAATAGCTACTATGTAGAACAGCGGTATCAAATTCAAGGCTCATGGGCTGAAACCAGCCTGTGGGGTGCTTAAATCTGGCCCATGGGGCCAGCCTGGAAATAACAAAGGACTGACACATGGTGTTTCTGGCAGCCAAAATGGGGCACAGTGGGGTCGTGTGCCTCCCTCAATGTGCCCTGTTTTCTGCTTGGTCAGGCTCCTCCTGCAGCATTCTGCTGACCAAAACGGTGCGGGAGGGCCGTATGTGGCTCCTTTTGGCCAGCAAGGTGCTGCAGGAGGCATCCATCCCATCTCCTCTCCCTCTCCTTGGATGCCATCAAGCTTGGTGAAGCATAGCAAAAATGGCAGAGCTGGCAGCAAACAACCAAGCTCAGAGAGCACCAGGACTTGGTAATAATGGTAAGATTCTGAGGATTTTAATCTAATGCATACAAAAGCTAATGATTTGAATTTTTTTTAATATAGTTTGAAATCAATCAACAAACTATCTCAAGTTTCATCATTTTATGAAAGAACACTATAATAAGGGTTCCTCAGTACTCCCTGAGGTTGTTTGTTTTCTTGCAGACATTTCTTTTTTTTTTATTGAAAAACTTTTACAACAACAATTAAATTTTTCCCCTCCCATCCCCCATCCCCCCTCCTTCCCCCCTCCCTCCAACCCCCCCCCCCATTTCCCGGAGTAAACACAAGGTATAGTTCAATAAACAAACAGTCATACATTAAATTTTTAAAATCTAACACAATTATAATCCTTCTCTTTCACATAACCTGACTTCTTCCATTAAAATCAAAAACAACATCCTTCATTCAAAGGCAGTCTGAAATTTCTTAATCTGATATCTATTTTGAATATAATCAATCCAATTCTTCCATTCATTTAAATATTTTTCTTGAGTACTGTCTTTCAAGAAGACTGAGATTTTAGCCATCTCAGCCAAATTAGAAACTTTCAATATCCATTCTTCTATTGTGGGTACTTCTTTTTTCTTCCAATATTGTCCAATTGACAGTCTTGCTGCTGTTATTAAGTTCAAAATCAATTTCGTCTCAAGCACCGTACAGTCTGTTATTATTCCCAAAAGAAAAAATTGCGGCAGGAACTTTATCTTCTTTTTCAAAACATTTTGCATAATCCACCAGATTTTTATCCAGAAAGACTTAATTTTCTTACAAGTCCACCATTCATGAAAATATGTAGCATCACAATTACATCTCCAACATTTCGCTTGCATATCTGGATACATACATGATAATTTCTTAGGATCTAAATGCCATCTATAAAACATCTTATAAAAATTTTCCCTTAAATTCTGCGCTTGCGTAAATTTAACATTTCTAACCCAAATTTTCTCTCATGTGTCCAACATTATTGGTTCCTGAATATTCTGTGCCCATTTTATCATACAATCCTTTATTAAATCTCTTTCAGAGTCTATTTCTATCAAGACATCTCTTTATATGCCCCTGGGTTTGATTTCTAATTTGTTTAACCAAATTTTCTTCATTTTGAATAATACCGATTTTCTGATCTTCTTTTCATCTAGCCTTTAAGTGTCCATATTGAAACCAAGTATAATTCCTCCCTTCTTCTTTTAATGTATACAAAGATTTTAGTTGTAAATTTCCCCTCTCATTATATAAAAGATATTTATAAGTAATCAATTCTTGTTCCTGTTCTATATTTATATTCTCTACTGCGTGCCGAGGACTTGTCCATATAGGAATTTTATAGTTTAACTTATAATAATATTTTTTCCAGACACGCAAAAGAGAAATTCTCAACACATGATTCTTAAAAGCTTTATCTATTTTCTTATCATACAATAAATATGCATGCCAACCATATAATAAATCATAACCTTCTATATTCAAAATCCTTTTCTCCGTCAAATTAAACCAATCGCTTATTACAGAAAGAACAACTGCTTCATAATACAATTTTAAATTAGGCATTTTTAATCCTCTTTCCCGTGTATCTTGCATTATTTTCATTTTAACTCTCGCTTTTTCCCCTTCCCATATAAATTTATTAATCTGCCATTCTTCCAAATTTTTATCTTTCTTAATTATTGGTATCATCTGAAACAAGAACAAGAATTTAGGCAAAACATTCATTTTTATAGCTGCTATTCTCCCCAACAAAGATAATTGTAATTTTTTCCAAGTATTCATTTCCTTCTGAATTTTTTGCCATAACACATCATAATTATTCTTATACAATTTTATATTTGATGATGTAAGAAAGACTCCTAAATATTTAACCTTTTTTACAATTTCAAATCCTGTTATTTCCTCTAATTTTTCTCTCTGGTTCTTAGTCATATTTTTGGTTATCACTTTTGTTTTATTTTGATTCACTTTAAACCCTGAGACCTTTCCATATTGATTAATTACTTCCAACAAATATGCACTCGAATTTATAGGCTGAGTCAACATAACAACCAAATCGTCTGCAAATGCTCTGACTTTGTATTTATGTCTTCTAATTCTAATACCCTCTATCTCCCTTAACTCTCTTATCTTATCCAATAAAGGTTCCAAAGACAAAATAAACAATAAAGGTGATAAAGGACACCCCTGCCTCGTTCCCTTCGCAATTTTAAATCTATCTGCCAAACTACTATTAATTATTATCTGAGCTGTTTGCTCTCCATAAATTGCCCTAAGTATTCGTATAAAACCATTTCCAAATTGCATTTTGCCTGTTAATTTAAATAAAAATTCCCAATGCAAACAATCAAAAGCTTTCTCTGCATCCAAAAATATAAACGCTGCCGGAATCTGATTTTTCTTTTCCAAATATTCCAATAAATTCACTATCTGCCTAACATTATTCCTCATTTGTCTCCCTTTTATAAAACCAGACTGGTCAGTATGAATCCTTTGTTGTACAATTTCCATTAACCTATTTGCCATTATTTTTGCAAAAATCTTATAATCATTATTCAAGAGTGAAATCGGTCTATAATTCCCAGGCTTAGTACAATCCTGATCCTCTTTTGGTATCAATGAAATAAAAGTAGTCCTCCATGATGGTGGCACTCCTCCTCCCATCTGTATCTGATTAAATAACTCTGTAAGTGGACCAACTATCTCATCCTGTAAATTTTTATAATATATTGCAGTAAGTCCATCTGTGCCCAGGGATTTCCCTATTTTTAATTGCTTTATTACCAAAATAATTTCCTCAGAAGTTATAGACCGATTCAACTCTTCCCTTTGTTCATTAGTTAAACCTTTAACCTTATATTCTTTCAAATATTTATCAATATCCATATTCAATATTGTATCTCTGGCATATAAATTTGTATAATATTCCAGGAAAGCTTTTTTAATTTTATCCTGTTGAAATCTCACTTTACCCTTGTATTCAATTCTTTCAATAGTACGTGCTTTCTGTTTTTTCCTTAACACATAAGCCAGCCACCTCCCTGATTTATTAGCATTACAAAAAGTATTATGTTTAGCATATTGTATATTTGTTGCCACTTGATCTGCCATTAACATATTAAATTGAGTCTGTAATATCCTTATTGCATCCCTAATTTTTGAATCGTGGATTCAAAATAATAATTGTTGTTTTCTCTGAATTTCCTTTTCTAAATACCTACGCTGTTTTTGTAATTTTCTCCTCTGTCTATTAAAATACCTCTCATAAAGGCCTTGCTAGCATCCCAAACCATTTCTATTGAAGTTCCCTTATCCAAATTATAATCAAAAAATTCTTTCATTTGTTTTTTACATTGATTTACATTATCCTCATATCTAAACAAATTTTCATTTATTCTCCATGATCTTCTTCCACCTTCATATTGCAACTCCATCCATACCGGACTATGATCAGTTAAACACCCTGGAAATATCTTTGTTTTCTTAACCCTAGAAAGCAAGTCATTAGTAATTAATATAAAATCAATACGTGAAAAAGATTGATGTCTATCCGAAAAATAAGTGTAATCTCTGTCTTCAAAATTCTGTATTCTCCAAATATCTCTCAACTCAAGATCTTCCATCATCTCAAAACAAGATTTGGGCAATCTTGCATACGTAGGAATTTTCTTAGAAAGAGTTTTTTTGTCTTTTTTAATATCCATTACACCATTCAAATCTCCTAATATGATAAACGTTTTATAATCCCAAGAAGTCAATTTTTCATGTAACAATTTATAAAAATTTTCTTGTTGTTGATTAGGTGCGTAAATACCAATCAAAAGTGTCTTTTTTCCTTCTAATACCAATTCAATAGCTATATATCTTCCTTGAGTATCCGCTTTGATTAATTTAGCTGGTATATTTAATTTCAAATATATTACTATATCATTTTTCTTATTCGGAGATGAAGAAACAAAATGTTTACCTAATTTTGAGTTAATCAAATATTTCTGATCTGATGATTTTATATGTGTCTCTTGCAAACAAATCACATCATTTTTAAATTGTTTCAAATAATGAAATATTTTTCTTCTTTTCTGTGCTGAATTCAAACCATTAACATTCCATGTCAGAAATTTATTTGACATCACTGGCATCTTGAAGCCTTTGAGCAATCAGCTGAAAACTCTCACTCTTCAGCCTAGCTCCTCCCACAGCTTCAGAAGTAATATCCCATTCCTTTCTTTGTAGTTGTTCCTCTTTCTCCTTACGCCTAATAGCTCCCCTTGTCATTCTTTGTTCTTGAGGTTGTTCTTGAGATAATGACATCACAGGTGCCATTTCAGCCTCCTCTTTCATTTGTCCCTCTTGAAGGCTTTTATCCACTGCTTCTACATCCACTTTCAACACATTAAAAAGAAAATCTTTTGCTTTAAGCTCTGTATCAATTCGATATCTCCTGCTGTGAAAAAACACTGTTAAACCAATTGGCACCTCCCATCTGTATTGAATCTGATGTTTCTTGAGCTCTTGTGTAAAAAATCTAAAATACCTCCTATCCTTTAACATTTTAGCAGGAATCTCTTTCAGAACCAACACCTCCCGTTATCCTATTTGTAATTTCTTTTGGTATGTAGCTTGAAAAATCTGATTTCTCATTGTGGTGGTCAAAAAGTAAATTACAATGTCTCTTGGGAGCTTTTTCTGCCTCGCTACCCATGAATTAACTCTATATGCCTTATCAATTTGAAAAGCAACATCTCGAGGGTCCAATCCTAACATTTCAGCTAAGGCTTCTGAAATAACTTTTTAAAGATCTTCTTCCTTCCGTTCTTGAAGGCCCCTAATTCTCAAAGCCTTCTCCATCGCCCTATATTGTAACACCACCACATGATCTTCATTTTTATCCACTTTATTTTGCAGTTCTCCCACTTTATTTTCCAAATACTGATTTGTTTGGCTAATTTCTTCCACTTTATCTTCTATTACTTCCAAATCTTTTGCCAAACCTTGAAATGCCATCAATAAATCTTCTCTAATTTGTTTATTATTCTCTTTAATTTCCTCTGTAAGCTGGCCCTTCACCTCATAAATATTATTCATAAGTTCCTTAAATCTTTCTTCAGAAACTCTATTCTGTTCCCTTAACGTATCTTTCAGGTTAGATTCAGACCCCCTCCTCATTATAGAGACTTTAGGTGGCTTAAAAGCCATTCTGATTTAAATGAAGTCTCAAATTAAGGTTGTAAAATAAAAACTTTTACCTTGCTTCCTATGGAGAGCTTCAATTCAGCTGGAATACACAAAGACGCAGTTCACTTTCTCTCACAAGCAGCTTCCAATCCACTTCCTCTCAGACGCCATTTTTTTTCCTTCACTAAGAAAAAGTTCTTTCCTTTTTTTGAAAGAAATAGAAGTCAGCTCTCTTCTTGCTTCCCCAGTGATCGATCACTTGTATTTGTCCCGTCTGCATGCAGTATTCAAAACGGAATCAATTGAGCAGAGGTGGGTGCCTTCCTCTCGTCCTGCCTAATTAGCAGGATCGCGCCGAGTCCGGAGCAGGTCTGGATTAGGCAGGCTCCCCTCCAAGGCTCTGCTAAACAAAGCAGAGCCCCTGGGACGATCTTCTCTCCAGCCGCTCTTTGCTATTCCCTTTCACCCAGGGAAAGCTTTAAAGCTGGCTAACAGCTGTTCTTCGCTGTTTTGCCGGCTTTTTACTGGGTCTTGGTTCGGGGCGCCTTTCCAGGTGTCCTCTGGGGAAGACGGAAGCCACTGGAAGTCCTTCTTGCAGACATTTCAGTACCCAAATTAGGTAAATCATAGTATAGATAGCCTTTATTGTCATTGTACATCATGTATACAACGAAATTGGTTTTAGCCTCATTGATGCAATCTATGACAAAAATATAAACAAAATAAATAGTATAAAGATGCATTACTATGTAAGTACTTAGTGGGAAGAAAGAAAAAGAAAAACTAGTCATACATTTCTGCGTATGCGTGGAGTGATTGCGGTTGTCTTTAAGAGTTGGACAGCCCAAGGATAGAAACTATTTTTAAATCTATTTGTTCGGCTGGCTATGCTTCGATGTCTTCTGCCTGATGGTAGAAGTGCGAAGAGACACTGACCATCATCAGTGCTAGTAGGGAGTGGGTTTTGCTTTCATTTATATTCTAGTAGTTTGCCCTGTCAAAGTTGCTGAGAGTGTTCTTGGTAGTCCTTTGGTTGGGCTGTTTACTGTTAGCTTGTTTGGGAGTTCCTTAATTGGGTATTGTTTGCTTCTTGTTGGACTAATGTTAATCTTAGCATTAATCTTGTCATCTGGGTGTTGATTGCTGGTGAGGAGGTCTTCTGGTCTTTTTGTTCCCTTGTTGGTTGTCTCTTTTGAATGGTATATAGATGTTGTTTACATCTTTGTGCCTATTGATGGTCAATTTGTCAGAGTGCCAGGTTTTCAGGAATTCTCTAGTGTTTTGGATTTGATCTCGGATAGTCTAGGTTTCCTAGCTGAAACTATGTTTAAGTCTATCCATGTATTGTGAAATTAAGGAATTTTCAGCATGTCATCTGATTGCTAGTTGATGCTCATGAATGTGTTCTGCTAGTCTTCTGCCTTTTGTCCTATGTAGAGGATGTTGCAGTCCTTACACTCCTGCTTTCTGCTGGGTCTTATGGTTTACTTGGGATGTTTTTGAGGGCTTTATTGGGTTGAGTGGTCAGGCACCTTTTGATGAAGTTGCATGGATATCCATTTTGTTGGAAGATGTATAGATGATCTGTTTCCTTTTTCTGATGTTCAGGCTTGTTGCAGCATGTTTGTGTTCATCTAAATAGTTTTCTTACAAAGCTACTCTTGTGAGAGGTTGGGTTAATATATTAATAGTGGAACATTTGGTTGGTGTGGGTAGTTTTTCAATAAGCTTGTATTTCTATATTTGCCATTGCTATCTCTGCTGATGAGGATACCAGGAAAAGTAGCATGTTCTTTTCTTCCTCCCTTGTGAATTTTGTATCTTTGAAAATGTTGTTGATAGTTTTGTATGTGTTCTTTAGTTGTTCCTTTCTTATTATAACAAAGATGTCACCTTCATACTGGATGCATACTTTGGGTTGTATAGGTGCGAGTGCTATAAATAGATTAAATAAGAAGCATCTGAAATCAGGACTAAGTTTCAACACTTTTATAATATTGGCATGAACACTATTTTCTGCTTATTGAAAATGTTTCTATTCTACCATTCAATTCATAATTTGTATTTCAGCTTATAAAAATAGAAAGCTAAATCTCACAGCAGAAGTAAATAACCCACATATACATGGCTACAAAAATAGAAAGGTCTATATTTGGGTGGTAAAGGTCTAGATTCTCGAAAACTGATCCTAATTTCATAGGTAAGGACAAGAGCAGCCTCTGAGACAAGTGTTTTCCAGTCACTAGGACATGTGGAATAATCACATTCCCCTGAGGAGTAAGCCTGTGGCGGTTTCCATTAATTCCCTTGTTTTAATGTATGTACATTTTCATTGGAAAGACTAGCCAATGATGATTTCAAATGGTTAAATACAGAGTACAGTGAATCAAATACAACTGAGCTTTCCTGACAGCCTTAAAATATGAAAAATAACATATATTTATTTAGCCCATGTTTCTGAAAATAGGTTTATAAGAGGGCAAGTGGGGGAAGGGAAGTACATGATGTCACCCTAGCACATGAACTTGGTAATAGAAGATGTTGCCCTGATGTTTACATGTCCCAAACATGTCGCAAACCTTCTATAGAATATTAAGCAACTACTATATTTTCCCGAAAATAAGTCCTGGCCCGATTTTCACGCCTGTTCCTAATATAAACCCTATCCCCAAAATAAGCCCTAGTTAAGCCTGGTCCCACCATCTGGTTGCTCACGGTCACAATGGCAGGAGGGCGCATGGTACCACCACGAGGTGAGGCGAGGTAGGTGGTGGTGGGAGCTGCCGCCTCCTCCTCCACCTACCGCTTCGGTCCTGCAGCACTGTCTCGCTCTGCCTGGTCCCTGTTCACCATTTCAAATAGGCAGCTGTGGAGGCCTGCAGCTCTGCTGCTGCATTTTGGGAG
Source organism: Ahaetulla prasina (assembly GCF_028640845.1). NCBI lineage: Eukaryota > Metazoa > Chordata > Lepidosauria > Squamata > Colubridae > Ahaetulla > Ahaetulla prasina. The sequence continues at coordinate 64,539,644 of NC_080546.1, forward strand.
ATGCTGGCTTCAGACGGGTCCATTTTAGCATCTGCAGCCCTGGGGGGGGGGGTTGCCTTGCCATCTGCTTCCCAGCTCTGTTGCGTTTCTCCACCTCTGTAGAGCTTGGAGCATCACCGCCCAGCTCCCCTCTCTTCTCCAAAGCATTCCTTTGCTAGCCTGCTTTCCAGCTCCGTTGCATTTCTCTGCCACCACTTGCAGGGCAACAGAAGAAGTTTGTGGGACTAAAAAAAAGTTCAATCAGACCTTCCAACTTCACAAGATCTTTTCGCGACAAGTTGGAAGGTCTGAATGAACTTTTTTTTAGTCCCACAAACTTCTTTTGTTGCCCTGCATGCGGCAGTGGAGAAACGCAACAGAGCTGGAAAGCAGGTGACAAGGCAACCCCCACCCCAAGGGCTCTAGGCATTGAAACGGGCCCATCTCAAGGCAAAACTGGCATCTACTGAAACAAAGCCTCCAGACCTGCCGCCTTTGAAACGGTGAACAGGGACCAGGCAGTGCGAAGCAGTGCTGCAGGACCAAAGAACAGGTACATGAGGAGGAGATTGCAGCTGCTGCCGGGCAGGTGATTCAAGGAAGCTCCTCCAGTAGTGGCTGCAGCTGATGCGCAGCCCCAGCAGTGGCCTTTTGCCATCACTAGCTCTGAAAAAGCGTAGAGGGGCCAGGTAAGGGAACCGAGCCTCACCTGCCCATCCTCTGTAGCATGGAAGTCTGGCTTGGGAGGGGAGTGAAAGGGAAGAGGTGGCCGGGCAACCATGTCATTGAATTGGCGGAGCAGTTCTTTCCCCATCTCATTCAACTGTTGATGGGGGCGGAGCTGGGGGATGATGTAGGATGGCATGGCACCATCCCCACCCAACCTTGCCTGGTCCATTCATCATCCAGCCTGCAGAGCCTGATGCTGGTGGCATGAGGTGGCAGCTGGAGTGACTCCTTCCCATTTCACCTGGTGGCAGAAGCCAGCAGGGCGCCTTCTGCCGCCACTCCCATGTGTGGCTGGGACTTGTGCCGTCGCCTCGCCCCATCAGCATCAGTGGCCTCACCACCCCAACAGCATCACCCTTCTGGAAGGGGTCCGCAGCGAGATGGGCAGCATTGCGGGGCTGGAGGGGGGCTGTGGCTGTAGGAAGGATGGAAGGACCCATGGGAGGCAGCAGACTCCTTCCTGATGGGGAAGGGTGGGCAAAGCTGGCTGGTGCTCTGCAGGGCAGGCTGCCTATGTGCCCTTCTCTGCGCTCCACCCCATAAGTGGGATCGAAACTTTGGCTTCTCTCCAGAAGGGTGAAGTGACCTGGCGGGCAGAAGGGTGTGACTGTCAAGGTTCCAAGTAACACCCCCAATGAAAGAAAACTCCAAGGCTTGAAGTTCCTCAAAGCTACATTTTATTAGAGATGTCATATTGGGCATCTGGGAAAACCTGAATCTGAAATTTTCCAGGTTTTCCCCACCCAAAAGAAAGTTCAACTCCCTGCCTAACATCCACAAGTCCATCACATGGTTCAATCAAACATCGTTCCAACTGGAGATGCCTCCCAGTTCCAGTCTCCAGGTGCAGGGCAAGTTGTTGACTTCTTGAGAAAGGAATGTTATTATGACTATATATCATCCATGCTCCATACATTCTCCGTATTGGTGAAGACAGCAGCCAGAGTAGGTAATCCTCTGTTCAGATTGGTGGACTGAGTCTGACAAAGTTGTTAGATCTCGCCTCTTGCCGGGGGATCCCGCTTTTGACTCAGTCCGACAGACTAGACAGACACATCGAGAGTTCTTCTTTATATCTGGCTACTATTTTCACCACTATTTCCACTTTCTGGTTTGGACATTGGACTGTTTTTTCTGGATTTCTTCATCTAAATTGTGAGTTTGTTATGGATTGGTCTGTAAGTCCCCGCAGCCTGAGGCTTCGGCTCTGCCTGGGCTGGGGCCCTATGGCTGCCAGGAAAGCCTTTCACTTTCAATTACTGTCAATTTCAGTCGAAAGGCTTTCTCCTGGTTCCCTTTCTTAAGAGTCTTGTTAGGGACCAGCTGGTGGATTTGAGTGTTCCCGAGGCTGCCGCGGGCTGGCAAGTGGAGTCTCGTGCTCCCACTGCCTGAGGGAAGCCATTTTAAAGCCTTTTGCTGAAGCCTTGCAGTTTGACAGTTGGAGTGACAGCGATTGAGTGGTGAAAGGGCTGCTTCTGCTTGGTGGCTTTTCGCAGAGCTAGTTTGCGCTCCCTTTCAAGTCCCAAATTGTTTCCTGCCTCGGGAGGCTTCCCTCATTGTCCAAATGGCCATAATCAGCCATGATTGAGCAGCGGAGACAGCACTTGTGGATTTGGAGCTTTGCGCGCCTTTGCCTTGCTGCAGCAGCCATTTTTGAACATCTGCCACTTTTCGCACCCTCTTTTCTTCTCACTGCGGCTGAGCCATTTTGACAGGAGCGCTGAGCTCTGACCTCACAGCCAGCCACCAGGCTTGGATTTCTTCAAGGTGCCTTGACGTTCAATGACCTTTACCACCATTGAGCTTCTGCTCTACCACTGTTGCCTGCTTGAGCCTGATTACAGGCTTACCTTGATTGTGCCTGGTGCCTGTTGTGCTCCATCCTATTTCAGCCTAAGGGAATTTTTTCCCCCTGCTGGCATTTGTTGAGGCTATTCCTATTGAGGACATTAGCAGCCTTATTCTTCTTCTGTGAATTGCTGACAGACTTGCCTGCTTCATATTCCCAGCCTCCTTGGGTTTGTTCACAGAAAATCATTCTGTTCAGCATGCCCAAAGCTTTGAGTAAATCAAGGAGGGCCAATGATTCCAACTCTCCTGGCAGGGATGAGTCCTCCATACAGGAGTGTGACCCCTTGTCTGCGGCACCAGACCATGCGCACAGTGTTTCTTCAACTGGCACGCCAAGGTCTCATAAATCCATTTCAAGAGCGGTCAGCAGGCATGAGAAACAACGTGATCTAGCACTACGCAAAATATGTGACCAGGCAGTGGCCAAGTCATCCAAGCACATCCGTTCCACTTCTCAGGTTCACGCTCCAGGGGGTTCACCCAGCTCCATTTCTATTGATCGGGTGTCATTGCAGGGTGACCCATTGCCTATATCTACGGCCAATCTCTGGTGGAGCCTCGACTGTATCTTCTGAGCATCTGGCTCGAGACAGCAATCTAGTGGAACCAGCGGCAACACTGCAGGGTCCTGTCCCAGTACCTCCTGGCGATATCCAATTGGGAGGTGTCAATGCTCCCTTCTCTGGCGATCTACAGGCTATTATTGCCCTTGCCATACAACAAGGTATTCAAGCGGGCCTTCATCATTCTTCCAGAGCGCCCTCAGAACATTCTGCAAATTATAGCCACTGCCTTGACCAGAAGGACGAGTCTCACTCCTATGATGACCCATTTTCACCTGACCGTTCACTGGCAACTTCTGTGCTGGAGGACATTGAGCGCTGTGAGTTGGATCTCTTTGACAATGAGGGATTGGCACCTGACCAGCCGGCATTCACAGGCCTTTTTCCGCCTAACTTATTTAAATCCCTGCTGTTCAAAGCCATCAAGGTGACTCAACTTCACCAGTGGGCGAGATCTCATCTACTCCATCACAGGGGCCCGCAGCCTCTCTTTTTTCCGAGCCTGATCGGGCTGTGGACACTATCCCAGCACCTCGCTTGTTTGTGAACGTGGTTAAGAGACAGTGGTCAACACCAACCACGGCTCCGCTCCCTTCGTCTACAGAGCGATGCCATTTCAACGTGGCCTCTGATTTGGTTTCCTTGTTGCAATCACCTACGGTTGACGGCCCCATCATTGCCTCCTTCACAGGTTCCACTATCCCTGAACAGCCTGAGGAGGCGCTGCTGCCGGATGACAGGCATACAGATCAGGTGTTACAACGGGCATAGCAAGGGGCCTCTTGGGCCATTCGATCTGCGGCCACTGCTTTTTTAATCGGGCCACATTGCTCTGGCTCAAAGAGTTGCAAGATAAATTGCCACCTGACAATACCAGGATCCAACAGGACCTCAACAAGGTCATGGCAGCTGTACAGTTCTCGGCGGATGCCACTTTACATTCCGTCAGGCTTGCCTGTTGTGCAATGTCATCTGCTGTTGCGGCTCGTCTCATGATCTGGTTACGTAATTGTCAGGCGGATACCTTCTATAAGTGGCGCCTGGCATGTACACCCTTTGGTGGGGACAAGTTGTTTGGTGATGGCCTGGAGCCGCTGCTAATCGAAATCAAGGATAAAAGGAAGATATTGCCTACGGCCCAGCATCGAGGGGAGTCCCGATTCCTTCCTTTTTCCCATCGCCCTTCTGTCCGGGGGTCTGACTGGGGGGCTGGGTCTTCCCGTTTTCAGGGGTCGTATGGTTCCAGGCAACGGGCTTCACAGGATAGGTCATTCTGCGTATTTGAATAAACGGCTCTTTCGAGGGGGAGGGAGCCGTTCTATCCGCCGCCGCCGTTAACTGCCATAGTAGTTCTACTGGCAGCAGAATGGCTCTTTATGCCGACCATTGGAACGAAACTACATCTGACTGCTGGGTCAGGGATACGGTAAGAATCTGGTCTATCCCTGGAATTTGTTTCTCCACCCCCATAATTCTTCATTCGATGCCCTGTGTCTCGTGATGCAACTAAGAAGGTCCTCATGAATGCTGCGATACAACACCTTCTACTCATAAATTTTATTCAGGAGGTGCCAGAGGATCAACATGGGCTAGGGTTTTATTCTCGACCTCAAACGTTTGAACCAATATATAGTCTATAGGAGGTTCAAAATACAGTCTTTACAATCTATTCTAGACGGCATCAGGAAGGGTGACTTCCTCACTTCAATCAATATTACTGAGGCGTATTTACACGTCCCTATTCTCCCTGCTCATAGGCAGTTTTTGTGGTTTTTCTATGCAGGGGTTCATTACCAGTATACGGCCTTGCCCTTTGGGCTGTCCTCGGCCCCGAGGTGCTTTACAAAACTTCTGGCTTCATTAGCAGTCTTTCTCCGGTCCCACGCAATTTGTCTCCAGTGTTATCTGGATGACATCCTTATTTTGTGAACCTTGGTTCAGGGGACTCTTAGGGATTTGCAGGTAACCCTGCAGTGTTTGGCAACTCATGGGTTCACTGTCAGTAGAGAGAAGAGTCAATTGACTCCAGTGACTTGTATCCTTCACTTAGGGGCTGTGATTGACTCGACTGTGCAACGGGAGCATAAGATTTCCCTATTCCTTCTCTCCCAACTCCTAGAGAAAATGATTTCCACCATTTCTATCACTCCTTGGGCCTAACTGCATGCTAGGGACTTCAGTGGTTTCTTTTGCCATTCCAGAAGGCAGACAGGGTCTTCTTCAACCACAGTCAGGGTGCCCCAGGACATCCTCAGGTCTCTCAACTGGTGGCGGTCGCCGACACTGACCAAGGGGGTTCTTTTCAATGCTCCCCAATGCTTGGTGGTAACAACAGATGCCAGTCTCTCCGGCTGGGGAGCCCACTTCGAGTCGGAATTGGCTCAGGACATGGGGTCTGCCCAAGACCTACGACACAATATCAATTGGCTAGAGCTTCAAGCCGTGTACCTAGTCCTCCATCGCTTTCTGGGAGCAGTCTCGGGCAAGCACATTCTAGTGCTCACAGACAACATTGCCACAAAGGCGCACATAAATCACCAAGGGGGCACCAGATCCTGATCCTTGATGCGGGAGGCCATGAGATTGGGTCTTTGGGCAGAGTGCCATCTTCCGTTGTTAGCAGCAGAACATATTTCCGGGACTGCCAATGTGCAGGCGGACTGGTTGAGTCACCAAATGGTCGATCTCTTGGAGTGGCGCCTAAATCCAATGCTTTTTCAGGCCCTGGTAAAACGTTTTGGCATTCCAAAAGTGGACCTCTTTGCAACACAGTCGAAAGCTCAACTCCCTCGCTTTTACACATGGTTCCCATCTCGAGCAGAGGGCGTCGATGCTATTCGCAGCCAGTGGCCAACAGGCCTCCTTTCCGCCCATTCCTCTTCTGGCGAAGGTGTTACGCAAAGTTGTGGACGAGCAGGCGGCGGTCATCCTTCTGGCACCTCATTGGCCACGGAGGTCTTGGTTTGCCGATCTTGTGTCACTGTCAATAGCTCCACCCTGACGGATATCTCCGATTGTCGATTCCCTCAGCCAGGGGGCAGTGGTCCACCCGGATCCCCACTGGATTCAACTGACTGCATGGCGGTTGAGCGGCACGCCTTGAGATGGGACATTTTCCCGGGCGCCATCCGGACTATTCAACCTTCTCATAGACATTCCACTCAATGCATTTATTCTGCGAATTGGCAGGCCTTTTGCTCGTGGAGTAGCCGTATTGGACTCCTACCTCTTCAGGCTTTGGTGTCACATGTTGTGAACTTCTTGCAGGCCGGTTTGGAACGGGGACTTTCCCCTAATACATTATGGAGGCAGGTGGCGGCACTCGCTACTGTGTTGCCTGCAAAGAATTCTCTTCCCTTGTCTCAGGAGCCAGTCATTCAGCGCTTTTTGAGAGGGGCCACTAACCTGTGCCCTCCTGTACTATATCAGTACCCCACTTGGGACCTTTCAATTGTTTTGAATTCGCTCATGGGACCACCTTATGTACCGTTGCGGGAGGCCAGTTTACGCTTATTGTCTTGCAAGGTTGTCTTCTTGGTCGCGATCATGTCTGCTCGGAGAATTTCGGAACTGGCGGCTCTATCCGGAGCGATCTTTGCGTATTTCACGCAGACCGTGTAGGCTGCATCTTGACCAGTCCTTTGTGCCCAAGATTAATACCTCTTTTCACTGAATGTAGGAGGTGGTGTTACCTGATTTTTGCCCGCATCCGAAGCATCCGTCTGAACGTCGATGGCACTCTTTGGATGTCCGCCAGATGCTGCGTATCTATCTGGACCAGATGGCTACCATACGCAGGACAGAGTCGTTGTTTGTCTCTTTTATTCCCCTCTCATGGTGATGTCCTAGATGTTCCAAAGTGACGTCCTAGACCATTGGCAGGTGGATATGGCAGACAATTACTAAGGCCTATGATTTGCAATCCCATCCAAGGCCCAACCGTGTGACGGCTCATTCGACCCATAGTGCGGCAACTTTGGCAGCCTGGGCAAATCAGGTTTCATTGCAGGAGATCTGCAGGGTGGCTGCGTGGACTACCCCTTCGTCCTTTGTCAAGCACTACAAGTTTGACAAGTTTGCTTCTTCTTTGGTCGTAGAGTTCTTCAGCAAGTTATTGTCGGCGGGGGGCCTTCAGACCAGCCAGGGATCTAACAACTTTGTCAGACTCAGTCCACCAATCTGAAGGGAGGAGGATTACCCACTCTGGCTGCTGTCTTCACCAAACGAGAAGGTCCGTCTCAGGTAAGCATCAACGTCCCATCCCTCCTCCCAGTTTCCCACAGTAGTAAACATGGTAGGTCTGAAGGCCTAATACAGAAGCTGGCTTCTAGGCCTGGCTGAATCTTCGTGATTGAAACTTTGGCTTCTCTCCAGAAGGGTAAAACAACCTGGCAGGCAGACGAGTGTGACTTTTTCCCCTGCTCTTTCTGCTTTTCTGCTTTCTTTTTCTGATCGGGCCTTTTTCCACATCCCACCTGCTTTGTCTTTTGCTTTGTCTTTTTCACACAGGAGGCGGCCCTTTTTCACACAGGAGGCGGCCCATCCCACCCCCGGCCTTGACTCATGGTTACAGCACCGGCTGTGCAGCTCCCTGTGTGGAAAAAAAAGACATTCCCCAAAAATAAGGCCTCATCCTTATTTTGGGGCCCAAAAGAAAATAAGACCAGGTCTTATTTTCAGGGAAATGCGGTAGAAGGAGTAGATGTTTAAAATGAGAAAAAGGAGCAGAATGTGAATAAATTGATTCTGTTCATATATTACACCATCACAAGCTGTTTCATTCAATAAGAGAATTAGAGTGAAAAACCTTGGCAAAATATGAGTAATTAAACTGATCTTAGTATTAGGAAAATAAGGTAGAAATAATCTATGATAATATGATTTATAAGAAGGAAATGGAATATTAGTAAAAAGCCTAATAATTAACACAGTTGAGATGAAAGAATTGAAAATTGTGAAAATAGATAATACAATTTTAAGGACTTGCCTCTCCTCTCTTTTCAAAAAAGAACTCTTGAAAGAAGCATTATTTCAAAAGGAAGCTTTTATTTTTTTTATTTTTTTTTTTCATAAAAAGTTTTATTTTTACAATCATATCAAATAATTCATCCAATGTACAGTTATATACAATTAGTCGGGCTTGCCCAGTCACCACCCCCCTTTTTAACACTCTTCCCTCTTCTACCTTCTTTTACTTTCCAAACCTTCCTCTCCTTCTCTTATCTACATCCGCTCCTCCCTCCACCCTACACCTTCCTTCTCCCTCTACTATCCCTCTTCCTTCCTCTTCTCCTCTTTCCTACCTCCTACTCTCTCTTTTCTCCCTCCTCACCGTTCTAAAATGGTAACTATGCAGACCCGATCCTACATTAATTATATTTCTTCAATAATCCCTGTACATTAACCATCACTCCATCTCTACCAAACCCCCAATTCCCTCCCCTTACCCCCACCCCCATGCCGACTTCCCAGAACGAAATGCAGGGTATCAAAACTAACAATCATAATCCAAAATAATTCCTAAATTATAATCTCTAGTCACACCACACTTAGTCACACTCTCAATTCCCCTCTCCTTCAAAAATATATCTAATACAAAATATTTCCTAAATTTACTCATATGCTATTCAATATTTTTTTATCTGATACTTATTTTAAATATAATCAATCCACATTTTCCATTCTAGAATATATTTTTCTAGTGTATAGTCTTTCAAGTAAGCGGAGATTTTGTCATCTCTGCCAGATTTGATACTTTGAGTGTCCATTCTTCGATTGTAGGTAATTCTTCTTTCTTCCAATACTGAGCAATCAAAAGTCTTGCGACTGTTATTAAGTTCAAAATCAATTTAGTCTCTATAGCTGTGTAGTCCATAATTATTCCTAGTAGAAAGAACTGGAGTAAACTTAATCTTCTTTTCAAAATATTCTGCATGATCCACCATACTTTAATCCAAAATGCTTTAACTTTTTTACAAGTCCACCATATATGGTAATAAGTAGCATCTTCACAATCGCATCTCCAACATTTAGCAAGATCTAATATGTGTTTCTTGTAAACAGGTAATGTCATTTTAAATTGTTTCAAATAATGAAATCCTTTCCTTCTCTTCTACGGTGAGTTCAGGCCATTAACATTCCAAGATAGGAAACTTTTGGAACACCAGCCGCAGATCACATTTTACTTTAGGCCTTGCTCCTCCCACTGTTTCCGTTGTAGTAGTTGCCAGTTGTTGTTGTGCCTTCATCTCTTGTTCCTTGCGCTTAGCAGCAGCTCTTGTCAACCTTTGTTCTTTTGAATCTAAACCCGTCGAGGTATTTCCAACACTTGTAATAAATCTTCTTCCATCACAATCTGTTCTTGTACCTGCTTCACTTCTCTTTCCTTCACTTCAGCCTCCTTCCTCTAGCTTCCAATGGGGAAGACTTCCAACTTTAATACCTCAACATAAAATTCTCTTGCTTTTCCAACCGTATTGAAACGATATACTTTCCTGCATAATATACTATTATACCAGTTGGAATATCCCATCTATATTCAATCTGATGTTTTTAAGTTCATTCACCAGGAAGGCAAATTCCTTCCTAGCCCTTAACATTTTGGTGGAATTTCCTTTAATATCAAAATATCTTGACCAGCAATCTGAATCTTCTCCCCTTATATGAAGCTTGCAAAATCTGATTTCTCACTGTTCTGTTTGTAAAATAAATAACAACATCCCTTGGCAACTTTTTTGCCTTGCTATCCAAGAATTCACACGATATATTTTATCAATTTGATAAGCCACATCTGCTGGACGAGCTGCTAATATCTCAGCAAATACTTCAGAAAAATTTCCTTAAATTCTCTTCCTTATTTTCTTTCAAACCTCGAATTCTAAGAGCAAATTCCATATTTCTATATTGTATCAAAACTATTTCATCCTCTGTTTTTCCATTTTACTTTGAAATTCATCCATTTTATTTTCTAATTTTAAATTATGTTGCTTAATTTCTTCAACCTCCTCCTCCAATAAAATCACATTCGTTGCCAAACTTTGTACTGCCATTACAAATCCTTCTTTAACTTCTTTATTTCCCACTTGAATTTCTGATATCTGCTCTTTCATTTCAGACATCTCATCAGTTATTACTTTAAATTTTTCTTCTATAAAGCCTTTTAAGTTCTCTTGTAACGCCTCTAAATTCAATGTTCTAGTCTCTGCTGTATGAGCTGGAGAGGCACCAGCTGATAAAGTTCCAGAGCTCTTTGTTACAGTAGACTTTAATTGTTTGGCTGCCATCTTCTATAAAATTATATATTTATTTATTTCCAACTTAATATTCACTTTAAATCTTCTTAACCTCTAAAAAACACAGTCTTTTAAAGCAGTATTTAAAAATCTCCCCTAGATTCTATCAGCAGGCAGCAAAGAGTTAAAGAGTAAAAGCAGCAAGTAACATGCAAATTACCAACTGCAGACGGAACGCTGAAAGTATCGCTTTCGCTTTCCACTCGTTAACTTGTTAACAATTCGCCTCCATTTTTTTACTGTTTTCAAGCTTGTTACAAAGTATCGGGGAATTGGCTTGGCTACTTGCATAAAGTTCTCCCACTTTCGTTCTGTCCGGTATAATCCTTTATTGTCCAAAATAAATCTCGGCGTTTGGTCGTGGTGATTGGTTCCGCCAAAGCAGAAGAATCCTCGGATCTGGAGCACTTCGGGTTACTGGAGGGAACTTAACCCTTCAAACCCCTTTTTTCTCAGGGGCTTTAGGGAAATTCAACCTCTGCCCTCAGCTCACCACCTTCTCCTTCTCCCGAAGAAGGGGTTTTCCGAACCGCTGGACAGCAGATTTAAGCTGTCCTAGCGATTCCACATAATCCAGAGGTTGGTGATCGTAAAGATCACCGCCATCACCTACGGTGCCAAACCGGAAGTCAAAAGGAAGCTTTTATTGAGAGAAAGTGATAGCAAAGAAATCAAGGCAGGATCTGAAATTCCCGCTTAGAACCATTGCAGAAAAAACCCTCTCCTATGCCCAGTCCAAGGTGGGCCAATCTGCAGGTGTGAAGTTGTTATGAGAACTTGAGCGCTCTGCGTTCCTTCAGAGCAGAGACAAAATAAATCGCCCCAGGCCAATTCCTCCCCCTCCCTTTCCCAAGCAGATACATCAAAGTGACAGGTAGACCAGAAACAGGAAAGAGGTTGTAAAGGAACATCCAGGGAATGGCAGTTTCCCCGATAGGGATGTAAGGGAACCTCACAGTAATATAATACGTTGAAAAATGGAAAAAAAGTTACATATTTAGATTTCAGCTGTGATAAAATGATTCTGCTGCAGTTTATCTTTTGGACAAATGTATTAACTGAACAAATAGAAAGATGGTTTTGTTTTTACCCTAGAACTTTGTATTTCAAAAGTTCTAAATTGCCTCAGCAGAACCAAAACCTAGAACATCTGAGTTGTTCAGGTCTCAGGTGAAACAAAATATGGAATGGGCAAATCAGTGTTGTTGGTTTTTTGCATTCATTAAGCCAGGCCAGTCTATCCTTTTGGCCAGCCCGGATCTAAAGTTCTGGCTGTCAGTTCATCTTTTCTGTTCTCAGGAAGAAGTATGGAAGTGCCCACAGATTGCAACTTTATGTGGGAAGAAAAGGCTTTTTTTTCTTTTTCCTGATTGTGAAGGAATTATATAGACCTGCCTTAGGAATGGTGAAAGAATTAATTAACTATAAAGTGGGGAATTGTAGAAAGAACGACTTAGTCTTAAGAAAGAGGATACCAAAGAAGACATTCAACACAAATACACACACAAGCACAGAAAAATCTAATGAAATAAGGAATTATTCAACTAGATTAAATAAGTGACAGCTGTACTTTGTCTTTATAGGCTAGGATAAATGCCCAAGAAATTCTATGAAAATCTCTTGTTGAACATAGCTGGCTTGGCCAATAGTCAAGGCTATAGTCTGCAAAACCTGGAAGGAATCGGATACTGTTTCCAGACTTTACGGACCACCTTATATATTACATTGCCAAAAGCTTTATAGACAATTGATACTTGAAAATAAAAATTAACTATCTTTATGTCATGATAAATTGTGTTAGCCACCTCAAGCAACCTCATGAATAATGCAGGAAATAATAATTCTTTATTTCTTGCCACAGATGACTTAAATGGGTCTGTGTTTCTGGACATATTATTATTTATTATTATTATTTATTATATTTGTATACCGCCCATCTCCCGAAGGACTCAGGGCAGTTCACAGCCAATAAAACTACAGAAAACATATAATACATATAAAACAGCAAAAAAGAATAGAAAATTAATTCAATTTATGGCCTAAAACTTTTAAATACAAATTTAAAACCCCGTTTAAAAGCCCTGATTTAAAACCCCAATTTAAAACTACGTTCACGCTAGTCCTGCTCTTCGAAACAGCAACGTCTTCCGCTCGCGGCGGAAGGACCTGAGGTCGGGGAGTTGACGAAGCCCCAGAGGGAGCTCGTTCCAAAGGGTAGGAGCCCCCACAGAGAAGGCCCTCCCCCTGGAGGTCGCCAGCCGACATTGTTTAGCTGACAGTATCCGGAGGAGGCCCTCTCTGTGAGAGCGCACTGGTCGATGAGAGGCTAATGGTGGCAGTAGGCGGTCCCGTAAATATCCCGGCCCTAAGCCATGGAGCGCTTTAAAGGTGATAACAAGTACCTTGAAGTGAACCCGGAAGACCACCGGGAGCCAGTGCAGATTACGCAGGAGGGTGTTACAGGAGCCACAAGGTGCTCCCTCTATCACCCGCGCAGCCGCATTCTGGACCAGTTGGAGTCTCCGGGTACCCTTCAAGGGGAGCCCCATGTAGAGAGCATTACAGTAGTCCAGGCGGGATGTAACAAGGGCATGAGCGACTGTGCATAAGGAAGCCCGATCCAGAAAGGGGTGTAACTGGCGTATCAGGCGAACCTGATGAAAAGCTCCCCTGGCGACGGCCGTCATATGATCTTCTAAAGACAGCCGTGCATCCAGGAGGACGCCCAGATTGCGAGCCCTTTCCGTGGGGGCCAATAGCTCGCCCCCAATGGTCAGTGATGGAATTAGCTGACTGTACTGGGCCGCCGGCATCCACAGCCACTCGGTCTTGATGGGATTGAGTCTGAGTCTGTTCCTCCCCATCCAGACCCGTACGGCCTCCAAGCACTGGGACATCACTTCAACAGCCTCGTTGGGGTGGTTAGGGGTGGAAATATAGAGCTGAGTATCATCAGCGTATAGATGACAACTCATCCCAAGACCACGGATGATCTCACCCAGCGGCTTCATATAGATGTTGAACAGAAGAGGCGAGAGAACTGACCCTTGCAGCACCCCACATAAGAGGCGTCTCGGGGTCGATCTCTGTCCCCCTGTCAACACTGTCTGCGATATAGGTAGCAATTCATGTTTTCTGAAACATGAGTAAAGATAGTATTGATTATTACTTCTTTCCCCAGTCTCAAGGATTAGACCAATCAAGTATAAATTCAAAGTTATTACTATTTGACTAGGGTGATGGGATTTTAGTCTAACAAATGAATAGGAGCCTGTTTATGTAAGGCTGCTTCAGAATAGACTTTCACTGTGTAGTATGAGGGATGCCAACAAAAGCATGTTCTGTTTTGTTGCATGAAAAGCATTATAGAGTAGGCATTTTCTGTACAAAAGAAAGAGAAGAGGCTGAGAAGACTTGTGGGGGAATATGGTAAGGCCAATGTGGGAGCTGTTGTGGAGAGAGGAAAAAACAGATGAATCTCCATATCTTCAGTTGCCCTGGGTTCTCTGCACTCTTATTCCTCTTAATCCAATCCATTTTTGCCTAAACAGCTAATTTCCTTCCAGTCAGGAACCAAATCAACAGAAACACCTATGTTTCTGCTCAGGCACAGGCGTTCAAAAATATATATTCTTGCACAACTGTACTAATAAAGGTGAAAGTAATTTTTATTGATAGTGATTATTTCATTCTAACAAAACAACAAATGTATTATTATAATTTGATAGTTATAAATAATACTTGTAAAAAAAATAATCTTACTTTGCCACTCCAAAAGTTACTTTATTAATAATGTGCATTTAAAATACTATATTTTTTGGAGTATAAGACGCACCTTTTTCACCCAAAAAGGAGGGTGAAAATCTGGATGTGTCTTATACTCTGTATGTAGCCCCGCCCAGCTTCTCAAAGGGAGGTTTCAGAGACTGAAAAAGCATCAGAAACGAAGCTTTAGAAATGAAGCCCTCAAACAGAGCTTCAGAAAAGAAGCTCCCAAGCAGAGCTTCAGAGGCTTTTTTTCTGAAGCTTTTTTGGAGACTTTCAGAGGCAGAAAAAAGTTTTTTCTGAAACAGAGTTTCAGAGGCAGAAAAAGAACAAAAAAAAGCAAGGCACAGAGCTTACAACCAAGGAAACTGTTTCTAAAATTCACCTCTGGGAACAGCTGATTGGGGGTATTCCAGGAGGTCAATCCACCTGCCAATCAGCCTTTTTCTTATTTTCCTACCCAAAAACTAAGGTGCATTTTATACTAAGGTGCGTCTTATACGGTATTATAAGCAAATTCATAATGAACTTCAAAAACTGAATAAATAAATGAAAAGAGATATTGCCTGTCTCTGCCATAATACATGTTTCATACTCTAATAGAAAATTATAGAAGTTGTAGTGATTTTTCTTCATTATAAATTTAGCTTTCCTATTAAATTTTGAATATTTATTAAATCTAATAAATATTAAAATTATTAAATTTAAGCAAGCTATAATATTCTAATTGAAAATAGTAAAACAGAATAACATTCTATTGCAAATGAAGGTGAATATACAGGATAATGTTACAGGATCTAATCTGGGTTAATCTTCCAAGCTTTTGGACTCGGCCTGGAGCCCATCTTCAGGGAAATTCTCTCCAGTAGAATGTGTCTTTGGGCTATTCTGTTTGTGGTGTATATTTGGTGCCTGATGTGTGTGGGTTTTTAGCCATACCCAGATTGGATTCTTTTAGATTGTTATCTCTGGAATATCCCCCTACTGTTTCTAAAAATTTTTTTTAAAAAAATAATTTACTAAAATTGGCTTTATTCAGCCATCTGTATAGGGTAAAGTTGCCAGATAAGATCATAGCCTATTGTAACTGTATTACAATTGCTTAAATTATTTTCATTAGACAGTAAAGTGGTGCATCCATTTGAGACTAACAGTCTGGAACCAAGGATGGAGACAGCAACCGACAAGGTACAATGATATTTTGAAATAATTAGTTTTTTAAAGTTGTTTGTACTTAATTTAGAAGAAAACAATTATTTGAAATTAAGACTATTCAAGAAACATTGGACTAACGTGACAAAACGTTCCATGAGCAGATTCTTGTTGGGAGTCTGCCCATGCCTATATTTCTGCCCCTTATGTGAAATATAGTCTCTGTATCTAGTTGCTTGCCAACATATGGAAAGTAGCACAAAACAGTTGCAGTCCAGTAACAGCTTTATAGAACATAGATGCTTATTAAAAAAATCCTAAACAACCTATGACAATTGAATTTTAGAGATATTTCCTTTCCCGAACAGAAACTGAATGACCAAGAGCAAAAAGCAATGGGAGAGGGAGTAACTTCATGCCATCTTAACCACGGCTGACTGATCTATTCAGCCTCCAGAGGGCCATGGTTGTTCCAGTCTAGATGATCTCCAATGGCCAAAGGAAGGATTGGTCTGCCCAGCCTCCATAAGATTAGGGCAGACCCATTCTACTGAACCTATGGGCAGTGGCACGACAGCATTTAAGTGACCACAAATTAGCCAAATTTCAATCTTATTGGTTTATTTGGTCCCCAATTTATTAGTCATTCCATAAGATAGCTCATTTGATATACCTCAATTCAAAATTTGTTGCTTTGTGGTATATTTTTTTTTGTCCAGTTAAAGGTTACAGACAAAAGAGTTTTAGTAGTACAGCATATAGATGTATATGCTGCATGTATGTAGCTGCACATTGTTTGAAGTATTCCAGCTTCCAATTCATTTGTTTAATTGAAATATACTTCTTGTGCAGCATAGTCACAGTACCTTCTCATTTGACTTCCATTCACTCTGCTGGAAGCTTTGTGTTTAGCTTGTGTGTGTGTATGTGTGTGTGTGTGTGTATACACACACACATACACACACACACAATTCCAGGTAAGGTAAATCATGCAGAAGATGTGTCTGTAACTCTTGCTTTCTCCCACATTGATTTTTTTAAAGATTTGAAAACTCCCTTAGGGTTTAAGAGAGTTAGCAAGAGTGCATTTTCTATATCACCATGCTTCCTGCCCTTGCTTTAGAGACAAGACAACAGTATATTATTGTTGTTATTCTTCTGCAGTTTACTCAGCAGCATGCTTGCTTTCAAATAGAGGTGTATTAGGCTTTGATACTGTTGAAAGATATTTTTTTCTCTTTTCTTCATAGCAGCTCCTGTGTACAAATCCAGAAGAGGAACTTCACTATGAAGAGAAACAGCCTGGAGAGGTTCTCAAAAGTAAATTCACATTTTAATAACAGTAATTTTTATGATCCATAATTTGGTGTCCCAATCAATGAAACTACAGTATCTATATTTAACATAGGACTGTACATCCATTCACTTGTAGTGTCTTGAGTTATTAAAAACGAAGCCTCAAAACCCTCCATTGCATTTCTAGCAGATTTCAGTTGAACTGAAATAAGAGACTTGATAACACTGGATCTCTTCTTCCCTGGATGTCTCAAATAGAGCAGGATGGCCACTGGTTAATAGTGATGTAATTAATTCTTTCCCTTAGCAAGAAGTGAACTAATTGATACCAATAATCGTTTCCAACTCACATATTTTGTGATTCTAGTTGTGAAAGGTAATCTAAGGGATTTTAAATCTGTTTGTTCACAATATATGCCAGTGTGTGAGTATCATAGACGAGTGAAAGTTGCCTTCTCATTGATCCCTGCTAACAATGCAACATTTCACTCAAAGGGCCTGACATAGTTTCCTGTACAGTTTTCAAACTTTTTTCAGGACATGGAATCCACTGATAAAAAAAAATACATTCCCAGAACACCTGACCAGGAGGAGCAACTCTAGTGAATAAAACATTTTAAAAATTCTCTTCCAGAAATTCTGCATACTCCTGTTTGCCCTCTGTTGTTGTGGGTATAATTGTAGTTTAAATGAATGATTCATGGATATTTGTTGCTTATACTCCACAAAGAATAGCTAAAATACATTTTCACATGTAAGTTTCTTACATGGGAATCAGTAGTGGGTTTCAAACCCCATCGCTCCTGGTTTGCTTGTAAGTGTGCAGTGCTTCTATGCATGCGTGATGCTTCTGTGCATGCGCAGAGATGTCTGGGCGGGTGGGTGGAGCCTCCCGCCGCAGCTACCGGTTCACCCAATGCAGGGTGAACTGGTAGCAACCCATCACTGATGGGAATCTTATGTATCTATTATTCTATATGACATTAAGTGTTACAATTGTATTATTTTTTTCCACTAGAGACATTTTTAGAAAGCTCCTTCATTTGATAAAATTCAGCCTAAGTAAAAGGAAGTTGTTCAAAAGAGAGTCAATGTCTTCTGTCAAAGATGTGTCTGCAGAGCAGACCAAGAGCTTCATATTCCAAAATTGCAAAGAATGTAAACCCCCGGTTACTGTTTAATGAACAAAGATCTAACTCTGTATTTGATGGTATATTTTTAAAACTGAAAGATTATTTCCTTTGTATCTTATGTAGTAATAATAAAAGAAACCATGTGCATACTTAAAATGATTTTAAATGAGCATTCACAATGAATAATTTGAATAGCAGAGGTTAGCTGTATTCTAAGTTTATAATAGGAAGTTCCAAGCTTCCTGTCAGTGACTCACCTTGACCTTTCTATCTCCTGGGCCTCTTTCTACCTTGCAGTGAACAAGTAGGGCATATCAGAATTTGACCTTTCCAATTCTTTGTTGCTGCTTTGCTTTCTTGGGTTTTGTGCAATCTGGTTAATAAGAGTATGGGAAAGTTAAAGTCCTCTCTTAATCCCAAAATCTCTTCTGCTACACTTAAACATGATCACTCTGTTATCTTTTCAGACAAATGATGATGAAAGGAGAGAAGTATAATTATTACCTTAGGATACTTTAATTAAATGAGCTCGTTAAATAGAGAATATAACATTTTTCTTCCCATCCAGGTAGATTTTTTTCCAACAAATTACATATATACAAATATTCTTGGTTTATGACCACAGTGGAGCCCAAAATTTCTATTGCTAAGCAAGACAGTTGTTAAGTGAGTTGTTCTTTATTTTACAACCTTTTTTGCCACAGTTGTTTAAGCAAATCACTGCGGATGTTAAATGAAACTTGGTTTTTAAGTGAATTTTTCGACTTCCCCCATTGACTTTGCTTGTCAGAAATTCTAGCTGGGAATGTTACAAATGGTGATCACATGACCCTGGGACATGCAACTATAATAAATACATCCAGTTCTCAATCACCTAAATTTTGATCATCTGATCTTAGGTATGCTACAACAGTTGTGTGAAAACTAGTCATAAGTCACTTTTTTCAGTTCTGTTCTGAACTGTCACTAAACAAATGGTTGTAAGCCGAGGACCACCTGTAGAAGCATTTTATTTTTTGCATCCACAAACTTGGAAAATAACAAAATGTGGCTAGTGTTTATCTTAACTGTGTTTTAAAGAAATTTCCTCCAAGGCAGATGTGTAGCAAAAAGTATTTTTGTTCATGTGCTTTCATCAACCACTTATGCAAAGTGTTGTGGCTTTCAGTTTCTCCTGTGCACTGCTTGGAGAGTCCAAGCTGTGGGTATTCAAAGCGTCTGATTGGCCAGAGACTGAGTTGCAAAATCTTTGGCCACGCCTCTTCCTCCCTGCTGAGCCTTTTTTTTCAACTAGTCGGCCTAGAGAGACTCTATTGAATTGCTTCTTACTGTGTTTTTTTTAAATCAGATTCCCTGAGATTCGGATTTCTTGGATTAGTGTGGAGTTTGATAGCTGGCCGAGGAGAGTGTACCTTGTTGTAGGCGGCGTGAGCGCCCGGCGGTGCTCAAATCGCAGCTGGGAGGCTATCCTCGCCAATTCCACAATCAGCCTTTCCAGCAGGCAGGCCAGATTGGAGGCGAAGTGACAAGCAGAGACTTCAAAAAGACTGAGGCTTCGGTCTTCTGTGAGTGTGGGCGGCAGGTCAGAGCTCTGGTGAGCTGTTTTGTCAGCTCTGCGCCATCTGGTGTTAATTCCCCAGCATTTGGGCCATGTTGTCGGTTACAAGCTTTGGGTGAGAGGCAGCGCTTGGAGAGAGGTGCATGGAAGCCGTTTTGCCAGCTTCGTGCCAAAGTGCTAATTTACTGCCGTGCCTCCATTAATTGGCATTTCTTCAAATGTGTTGTCAGTTTGAGGCCAATTGCTATTGTGTTTTTCTTCAGGCTTAACAAATTGATCCTACTTGTACTTCGGTTGAAGTCTGCCTAAATTGTGAGATTATTACCAGGATTGGTGTTTTCCTAGCCTGATTGCAGCGAGTTTTGCAACAGCCAACACCCAAGATGGCGGATCCTGCTGGCTCACACAGCAGCAATTCAGCTAATTCATCTCCCAGACAGAGATCAGAGGTGCTTCTCGTGGCACCGCAGTGGTTGCGATGTCCATGGTTTGCGGATTTAGTGACACTCTCCATCACATGTCCTTGGCAGATTCCTCTTCATTGGATCTCCCTCAGCCAGGGGGCAGTGCAACATCTGGACCCCCAGTGGCTTCAGTTGGCTGTCTGGCACTTGAGAGAGAGATCCTCGCTTTTCTAGTAAGGAGATTGACACTATGCTGGCATCTCGCTGGGCATCTATAAACCGGATTTACAATGCCACCTGGACTTCCTTCTGTTGCTGATGCCAGAGGGAGAAGCTGATCCCCACATCGGCATCTGTCCCTCATGTGTTAGATCTCGATAAGGGGCTCTCGGCTAGCACTCTTTGCAGGCAGGTGGCAACCTTGACAACTATGCTACCTGGCAAAGGATCAATCCTGCTTTCCCAGCATCCCCAGATGCAGTGTTTTTTGAAAGGGGTCACCAATCTCTGGTCGACACCTGTTCATCAATATTCTTCCTTGGACCTTTCTGTAGTTTTGCAGGCGCTGACAGCTTCCCCATTTGAACCCTTGGCATCTATCAGTATCAGACTGCTGACCTTCAAGGTGGCCTTTTTGGTGGTGATCACATCAGCGCACAGGATATCGGAGCAGGCAGTTCTTTTGGTCCTTCCAGATTTGTGCATTTTTCATCCTGACAGGGTCATTCTTCACCTCGACCTGAAATTTGTTCCAAAAGTTAACACTTGGTTCTACAGGGCACAGGAAGTGGTTTTGCCTGAGTGAACGCTGCTGGCATAAGCTGGATGCCCGAAGGACACTTTGTAAGTATATTAAATATACGGCCAGGTTCTGGAGAATGGAGTCCCTATTTGTTTTCTTTCAAACCAGGTCCATGGGGGAAAGGGTCTTGCCCTTCTCAATTGAACGATGGCTGAAGGCCTGCATTGCGTTGACATATGAACAGCAGGCATGGCCACTCCAGGGGCTTATCACGCCTCACTCAACCAGGACCACGGCTACCACGGCTGCCTGGGCCACGCAAGCATCAATTCTAGAGATCTGCAGGGCAGCCACCTGGGCTTCTCCTTCGCCATTCATGCGGAATTACCAGTTGGACATGTGTGCTTCAGCTGAGGCGGTGTTTGGGAGACGAGTGTTACAATGTGTCCTTCAAGCTGAGGGGACCCTGGACCAACCTGTTTCCCGCCCTACTGCGATTTAGCTTGGGTATATCCCATAGCTTGGACTCTTCAAGCAGCACACAGGAAAAGAAACGCTGAATTTACCTGAACGTTCTTTCTTTGTGCGCTGCAGGAGAGTCCAATCCCACCCTGGCTAGCATCGGTCCAGGGTCCAGGAGTGGCCTTTTCATCAGGAGTCTACGCTCTCTCCAGTTCCAACTCTTCGTTGAAAAAACTGAGGCTCAGCCAGGAGGAAGGGGCGTGGTCAAATATTTTGCAACTCAGTCTCTGGCTTTGAATACCCATAGCTTGGGTTCTCCTGCAGCGCACATAGAAAGAAAGTTCAGATAAGTCCAACGTTTCTTCTCTGCATTTGGGGCAAATGTGAAGAGATTTAGAATCATACACTAACAGAGTTGGAATGGACCTTGGAGGTATTCCTTAATACTAAGATGCGTTCTTGATTAATGATTATATCTATGTTTAGAAAATACAGATCAGTATCCACAGTAAAGAATTTCACCAGTATGTGGGTTTGGGCTTCCTTTACCCTAGTCTCATTATCCAGTTTTTAGACTGGATCAGAACTGTCACAAACAGCATCTAATGAACAGGTGTACGTATGTCTCCCATATCAAGCAAAGGCTATCTGTGTGTACCACTCCCTGATGCTAATACAGTTCATTTTAAATGATTGAGATTATGTATCTCTACATAACCCCTGCATTCCCCTGAGTGATATCTGGGATTGGGACAAAGTTTGTGTAGTTCATACACTGCATTCCTACTCCTTTCATTGTTTAGAAAAGTTTATGAAGGGAGCCAAGTGCCTTGTAAAAAGTCATTAAAATTAGGCACAATAACAATTTTTCTCATTTTTATAATGCATACCTTGAGATAATATAAATATTTGTAGTCTAGGAAATTGGGAAGTGACTCAGATCCACCCTAAACTTTTCAGAGGATCTTGTGCCAAACCAATATTCCATTCATCTTAGTCCCACATCATCTCAGTCCCACATCATCTCAGTATTGCAATGAGGCTGAGCAATCCACCCCCCACCTATCATCCTCTCCACAATGCCCAACAGTTGATTGATTGCTCATTTTCTGAATAAATCCTCAGTGCAATACCACTGAGCTCATGGACACAAGATATCTGCTCTAATTAATCATGGGAAATTAGGATTTGGAAGTACAGTTGATGGGAATGAAGAGACTATATCAAGCATACCCCCATCTCCCCTCCACTAAAATCCAGCAATTGACAATCTTCAGAGATGAAGATTAGATATGTGGGCAGTATGCTTCCAAGCACTCAATATGAATAGAATAGAATTCTTTATTGGCAAAGCGTGATTGCACACACAAGGAATTTGTCTTTGCTGCATATGCTCTCAGTGTACATAAAGAAAAATAAAATACATTCATCAAGAATTATAAGATACAACACTTAGTGATAGTCATGGGTTACTAATAAGCAATCAAATCATACTAGGAAACAAAACAATATAAATTGTAAAGATAAAAGCAACATGGTTATAGTCATAAGTGGGAAGAGATAGGTACTAGGAAGGATGAGAAGAATAATAGTAATACAGTCTTAGGAAATAATTTTGACAGTGTTGTGGGAATTAGTTGTTTAACAGTGATGGTGTTAAGGAAAAAACTGTCCTTGTGTCTAGTAGTTCTGGTGTGCAGTGCCCTATAACGTCATTTTGAGCATAGAAGTTGAAACAATTTATGCCCAGGATGTGAGGGGTCTGTAGATATTTTCACACAGCCCTCTTTTTGACTCATGCAGTATACAGATCCTCAATGGAAGGCAGGTTGGTAGCAATTTTTTTTTTGCATTTCTAATTATCCATTGAAGTCTGTGTCTATCTTGTTTGGTTGCAGAGCCATACCAGACAGTTATAGAGGTGCAGATGACAGACTCAATAATTCCTCTGTAAAACTGAATCAGCAGCTCTTTGGGCAGTTTGAACTTTCTTAATGCAGAAAGAACATTTTCTGTTGTACGTTTTTGATGACTTTTTTGATGTTAGGTATCATGAGATATGATAGAACCTAGAAACCTGAAGGTGTCTACTGTTGATACTGTGTTGTCTAGTAAGAGGTGGTAATATAGGAGGGTTTCTCCTAAAATCTACTACCATTTCTATGGTTTTGAGTGTATTTAGTTCAAGATTGTTCTGGTTACACCACAAGGTATTCAACCTCCCGTCTGTATGCAGATTCATCGTTGTCTCAAATGAGACAATCACTGTTGTATCATCTGCAAACTTCAGTACTTTAATAAAGGGATCTTTTGAGATGCAGTCATTGATGTATAGAAAGAAGAGAAGAGAGAGCACACAGCCCTGGAGGGCTCCTGTGCTAATTGTACAGGTATCTGATGTGATTTTGTGTAGCTTCACCTGCTGCTTTCTGTCTGTTAGGAAGCTTATGAGCCATTTACAAGTGTGGTCAGGTATAGCTAGCTGATTTAGTTTAGTTAGAAGAATATCTGGAATGATGGTATTGAATGCTGAGCTGAAGTCTACAAAGAGGACCCTTGCATAGATCTTTGTAGATTCAAGATGTTATAGAACAGTGATGGCTAATCTTTTTGCCGTCACGTGCCAAAAGTGTTGGAGCATGGGGAAGGTCGCGCACGTGCGTGCCTCCATTCATAATTCATTGTGCCCTGTCCCCTGTGCATGTGTACGCTTCCCCCATGCTCCCCCCCCGCTTTTGGCACGCAATGGCATAGTGTACCCGATAGGCCCATTTTTTGCCCTCCCCAGGCTCCAGAGGCTTTCTTGGAGCGTGGGGAGGGCGAAAATGGCCTTCCCCACCACCCTGGAGGCCCTCCGGGAGCTGGAAATAGCCCATTTCCCGACTTCCGATAGGCCCAGAAGGCCCGAAAATTAGCTGGCCAGCGCGTGCATGCATGCTGGAGCTGAGCTAGGGCAACACTCGTGTGCCCACAGCTATGGCTCTGCGTGCCACCGGTGGCACGCGTGCCATAGGTTCACCATCACAGTTATAGGATATAGCGCAGAGTCATATTAACAGCATCATCTGTCAATCTATTTGCTCGGTAGGCAAATTGCAAGGGGTCTAACTGTGGATCTGTGATGGTTTTCAGGTGGGCCTGCACTAGCCTTTCAAAGTTCTTTATAACTACAGATGTTAGCGCAACTGGTCTGAAGTCATTCAGTTCCTTGATGGAGGGTTTCTTCGGCACTGGGATCATAGTAGAGCATTTGAAGCAAGAAGGAACATAGCACATCTTTAGTGATTTATTAAAGATGCAGGTGAAGATGGGAGCCAATTGGTCAGCACAAGCTTTTAAACAAGAAGCAGTTATCTTGTCTCGGCCTGGTGCTTTTCCTGGCTTTTGTCTGTGAAGCAGACCTTGCATCTCATTCTCTGTAATCACCAGAGGTGATGGGCCCAATGGGATGGGGTAGGTTGCAGGAGGCTTAGCTGTGTTGGTGTGTCTGAGATGAGGATTGTGGAGATAGGTGGCAGTAGTTTTCTACTAGTAGTAGTTTTCTACTAATATGTCACATCAACATTAGATTCTGATTAATACCTCTATATTTCTGTTTTTGTTTTTTAGCCTTTGGAAATACATATGCTATCGTCATAACAGAAGCAATAGAAGGTCAAATTCTTAAAGAAAAATTATCAGAGGTATGCACTGGGGTTCGGGGTTAGGAAGTGTTTGCTTGTTTTAATGATTGTGGGGTTTTGTCCTTATTGGAAAAGGGTTTTTTTTTAAGGGTTTTCTGAAAAGGGGTAAGTGAAAGTCAATTTCAGATAGATAGTTCAATATTGTTTTAAAAAATATTCCTGTTAGATCACTTTGTCAAAGGTATAATATTTGATGAAATCTCCTGGTTCAAAGGCAACATATTGAAACACATGAACTGTTACTTCACCCTGCTATGACTTCTCCCTGGTCTACCTGGAAGGCTTTGTCAGCTGGCCAATCCAAGGCAGTCCTTGTCCTCATTTCTCCTATCCTTTGGTTGCAGCCAGAAAGACCTGATCAGAATGAAGAGAGTTTCATGCCAGAAGCAATGAGGAGTCCTACTATTGAAGAGGGTAAATGGGGGAGTTCAAACCATGGCCTTGCTTGATTAAGATAATGGTGCAAACAAGTTTCATCCTTTTGACTACTCTTTTAGAAATCATTTCAAGAAAACAATGTCATTTTACAGGTGGTGGTACACAGTGCCAGATTTTGGAAGAGGAGGCCAAACAAGAAATTAATAAGGTACTGTGTGATTCATTAAAATACATGCAAGCGATACATATTATGGGCACATAATGATAGCTAATGATAAATTGTTTTCCTTTTTACATCCAATATCATTTTTGGATATCCCTGCTTGGAATGGCAATCATTATTTATAAATAAAAACAGAGAAGAATCAACTTATTCCATTTCAACTGTACTCATGCTGACTTGCAAGGTCTAATATATCCTTGTGGTTACAATTGCTGGTTTACAAAGTCATCTTGCTTTGTACCTTGCACCAGATGACAGTATGCAGAAAGTCTGAAATTGAGAGGGGACAAAGAGATAACACTTCATTTATTGTAACCAAAAACAACCAAAATTGCTTAAATTTGAAAAGGAGGTAACTCAGTAACCCATGTCAAGTGACATTGAAACAGGAAGATACCAGTCATATCCCTTGTCCTGAAGATCTTTCTGAGTAAATAGAATGAGTTAATGCAGGGTGACGCAGAGAGCAAATTGCCAGTGTTTTAACAGTATTAAATGGGGATTGTTCTCTTTCATCAGCAGTTATTTATTTATAATTCTTTAGGAAAAAACTGCCAACAACTCAGAAGAAATGCCTGAATGTCATGCTGTGGCTGGGAAACATTCCTCAGAATCTGTAAAAGAAAAAGGTGATACCAAGTGTGGTGCTTTTGAGTTTTCCTTAAAAAACAGCAGCCCACAAGTAACTATTATTTGCATGACTCATTTAATGAATGACAATTTGTTTACATACATTTCAATTTTTGAGCTGATAATGGTGATACAGTGCCTAATTATTCCAAAGAGGCATCATGGCGCAGTGGTTAAAATGCAGTATTGTAGGCTAATTTTGCTCACATTGCCAGGAGTTTGATTCCTTTGATCCTGATCCTAACCGGCTCAATTTTGACTCAGCTTTCCATCTTTCCAAGGTCGGTAAAAGGAGGGGCAATATACTGACTCTGTAAATTGTTTACGGAGTGCTGTAAAACATTGTGAAGTGGTATATACGTAAATCTAAGTGCTATTGCTATTCCACAAAATTTGAAACTTCAGCTTGAAAAGCCTCTCAGACAAGTTATTCAAAAGCGAGCCTTTTCTTCCAGCAGTTGGCTGTACAATCTTAGCATAGAATTCCAATATTTATATTTATATTATAATAGTTTCCTTGAACATTATTTTTCCTTACACTCCCTAATTAGTTACCTGGACATAGAATCTAAAGACACTGCTTAAAAAATTATTCAGAAGTGACATGGAAAGGATTAACATTAACATTTAGCTGTTACTTAGAGGTGTCTGCAGAAGGGCAAGGAATAAAATGGGTGTGATGATTTGCATCAGATGATGGGACACAAGTATACAGTCTTAGCATTTTTTGATGACATTGCTATATATATGGTATTAGTTTTACTTATTTGCTACTTAGGATGTTATTTGCCTCCTAGGATGAGGAGCTGTTTCCTACTCTTTTTCAAATAGATAAATTAGTTGCAAGATCAAATTTGGATTGGCTGTCTCGTCACCGGGACCAAAGATTTACTTTTCTAAGCTAAATGATTGAAGCCTGGGAAATGGGTCCCTTGTCAGTTAACAGGAGTGCTGATTTACCACTAGCTTATCAAATATTTAGGAGCTGAGGGTTTGGCAGCACAAGGAAACAACAGTCAGTCGCCAACCATCAACACACCAATCAGCCAATAAGAAGGCCCCACATAA
Source organism: Ahaetulla prasina (assembly GCF_028640845.1). Classification (NCBI taxonomy): domain Eukaryota; kingdom Metazoa; phylum Chordata; class Lepidosauria; order Squamata; family Colubridae; genus Ahaetulla; species Ahaetulla prasina. Next base: position 64,566,552 of record NC_080546.1, read on the forward strand.
ACACAGAACAGCCCAAAACACGTATTCTAGTAGAGAGAAGTTCTCTGAACATGGGCTCAGTCCATCATGAGTCCGAAAGCTCTGGTCCCATTGACCAATCTAAACTTGATCTCACATCATTATCCTGGGACACGGATATTTGCCTTCATTCATGAAATAAATTATAAGCCATTCCATGTTGGGAATATTGTATTGAACAAGAGGAAGTAGATAGGTGGTTTTCTGTTATTTGACATTTCTGTCCTGTAGAAGCAATATGCTTATTTCTATTTTTTGGGATAGTCAGTTCCTGATTAATTTTTAGCATAATAAATAGCCATATAAATGTGAATTTTAGATCCATGATACAACAAAATATAAGGCAAGTAATTATCTGAAGTTTATTAAGGTTGTCATAGAAGTAAAAATGATGGGGTGTGCAGCAAATGGAAGCCAGACTTATGCCGTTCAGAGGAAGTCAACAGATAATGCCGTTGCTAAAAATAATTATATAAGCATTTCATATAAGTTGGGTTTCTTGAATTTCTTTCCTGCAGATAAAATTATTGGCAGAATGGATATTTCTAACACTTCGGGTCTAGAATCCAGTTTGAATCCTGTTAAGGGAAGCAGCCTGGTCAGTATCAGTCACTCATTTGAAAGTTGCTTGTATGTGCTGATCATGTTTTGCCCAATTGTAACAATATAAAAGACAAAAAAGCAGACTAACAAACAAATTCAATAATGCTTTTCTAGGTAATCAAAATAATAGCTACGTTGCAGATAACTAATGGATCAAAATCCTAAAACTATTTAGTTCCTAATGTAATCTGAAGGAAAGAAAGAAAAAAACTTCCTTGTATTGTAAAAAATGAACCTTTTTGAGTTCAGGTAGTCTTCAATTTACAGTTGTAATGGAGACTGCCCATGGAGACTGCCCACTATGGTCACAGGTGGTGATAGCCGTTAAGCTAAATGGCCTTACAACAACCCCCAGCCCTAGCTCTCTCTGATGCGGCTATTAAATGAATTTACGGAATGGGGTTTTTTTGTAAAAAGTTTTTTATTTTATTTCTTATAAACATATAAATGTACATTCTCTTATTCATAGTTAATCACACATATACATATATTTTCTAAAGAGAAACAAAAAAAATCAATTATATTATATATAAGGGTTGCTCTTCTACCCTTTCTTCTCTCTTATTTTACAACAAATCTTCTCTTTCTTTCTTACTTTCCCTTCCCTACCTTCTTCTATCCTCTCCTGCTTTCTTCTTTCCTCCTTTCCTTTCTCTTCTCTCCTTCCCCTTCCTTTCCCTCATTTCCTCCCTTCTTCTCCCCCTTTTTCACCTTCTCTCCTACACTTTTTCTCTACTCTTTTTTCCTCTCTTTTTCCCTTTCTTCCATTCCTCTCACTCCTTCCCCTTCCTTTCCCTCATTTCCTCCCTTCTTCTCCCCCTTTTTCACCTTCTCTCCTACACTTTTTCTCTACTCTTTTTTCCTCTCTTTTTCCCTTTCTTCCATTCCTCTCACTCCTTCTTCTCTCCAATCTTATCCTCTACTTTCTCTATTCTTTCTACCTTGTCCAATATTTCCCCTATTGGTATCCAAGCAGCCCCAATTTTCTATTAATATATACTTTCTTTTCAATTTTACCCATTACACCTCTATCATCATAATTGTACATTTATATAATAACGTTCTTTCCCCCCATCCCCCTTTTCCATTTATACAGGTGTCATCCGAGTTTCTATTTCTTTTTGTCTTCTCTCTCATTTACCTTTACCTTGTCTGATTTATTAATCTGTAATGTTTTATTCATATTTCTTTTCTAACCATACATAAAATCTTCCCCATGTCTTGAAATACACCGATTCCTCTTTATCTTTTATTCTTTATTTATTTATTTATTTATTTTTCAAATTTATATACCGCCCTATCTCCCTAAGGACTCAGGGCGGTTCACAGGCAGTTAAAATACATATAAATACAGATTAAAAAACAATTAAAAAACTTATTCTATTGCCCCCAAATTTAAAATAATATAAATAGTAAAAACCCCTTAAAACCCATAACTTTAAAATCTAATCCAGTCCCGCGCAGATAAATAGGTGTGTTTTAAGCTCGCGACGAAAGGTCCGGAAGTTGGCGAAGTCCTGGAGGAGTTCGTTCCAGAGGTGGGAGCCCCACAGAAGGCCCTTCCTGGGTGTCGCCAGACGGCACTGCCTAGCTGACGGCACCCTGAGGAGTCCCTCTCTGTGAGGCGCCTGGTCGGTGAGAGGTATTCGGTAGCAGTAGGCGGTCCCGTAAATAACCCGGCCCTATGCCATGGAGCGCTTTAAAGATTGTCACCAGCACCTTGAAGCGCACCTGGAAGGCCACAGGTAGCCAGTGCAGTCTGCGCAGGATAGGTGTAACACGGGAGCCACGAGGGGCTCCCTCTATCACCCGCGCAGCTGCATTCTGAACTAACTGGAGCCTCCGGATGCCCCTCAAGGGGAGCCCCATGTAGAGCATTGCAATAATCCAGGCAAGACCTCACGAGGGCGTGAGTGACCGTGCATAAGGCATCCCGGTCTAGAAAGGGGCGCAACTGGCGCACCAGGCGAACCTGGTGGAAAGCTCTCCTGGAGACGGCCGTCAAATGATCTTCAAAAGACAGCCGTTCATCCAGGAGAACGCCCAGATTGCGCACCCTCTCCATCGGGGCCAGTGACTCGCCCCCAACAGTCAGCCGAGGACTCAGCTGACTGTACCGGGATGCCGGCATCCACAGCCACTCTGTCTTGGAAGGATTGAGCTTGAGCCTGTTTCTCCCCATCCAGACCCGTACGGCTTCCAAACACCGGGACAGCACTTCGATAGCTTCATTGGGGTGGCCCGGTGTGGAAAAGTACAGCTGGGTGTCATCAGCGTACAGCTGGTACCTCACACTGAAGCCACTGATGATCTCACCCAGCGGCTTCATATAGATGTTGAACAGAAGGCGAGAGAATCGACCCTGCGGCACCCCACAAGTGAGGCGCCTGGGGCCGACCTCTGCCCCTGTCAACACCGTCTGCGACCGGTCGGAGAGATAGGAGGAGAACCACCGATAGCGGTGCCTCCCACTCCCAATCCCTCCAACCGGCGCAGCAGGATACCATGGTCGATGGTATCGAAAGCCGCTGAGAGGTCTAATAGGACCAGGACAGAGGAACAACCCCTATCCTGGCCCTCCAGAGATCATCCACCAACGCGACCAAAGCCGTCTCCGTGCTGTAGCCGGGCCGGAAACCGGACTGGAACGGGTCTAGATAGACAGTTTCATCCAGGTGCAGGGGAAACTGATATGCCACCATACTCTCTACAACCTTCGCGAGCGGGTTGGAGACCGACGATAATTACCTAAAACAGCCGGGTCCAGGAGGGCTTCTTGAGGAGGGCCTCACCACCGCCTCTTTCAAGGCGGCGGAAGACTCCCTCCAACAAGGAGGCACTCGTGTCGCCTGGAGCCAGCCTCGTGTCACCTCCTGAGTGGCCAGCACCAGCCAGGAGGAGCACGGGTCCAGTAAACACGTGGTGGCATTCAGCCTACCCAGCAACCTGTCCATGTCCTCGGGAGCCACAGGGTCAAACTCATCCCAGAAAATGTCACCAAGACCACCCTCAGACGCCTCATCTGAATCGTCGCAATTTTGGTCTAGACCGTCTCGAAGCTGAATGATTTTATCGTATAGATAACTGTTAAACTCCTCAGCACGTCCCTGCAACGGGTCATCCCGCTCCCCCTGGTGAAGGAGGGAACGGGTCACCCGAAACAGGGCGGCTGGGCGGTTATCTGCCGACGCAATGAGGGAGGAGGCGTAGCAACGCCTCGCTTCCCTCAGTGCCACCAGGTAGGTCCTAGTATAGGACCTAACTAGTGTCCGATCAGCCTCTAAACGGCTAGACCTCCAGGAGCTCTCTAGGCGTCTTCTCCGGCGTTTCATCCCTCTCAGCTCCTCGGAGAACCAAGGAGCCGGTTGGGATCTGCGCCGGGTCAGAGGCCGCAGAGGCACGACACGGTCTAAAGCCCCAGCCGCAGCCCGTTGCCAGGCTGCGGCTAGTTCCTCTGCCGTGCCGTGAGCCAGACCCTCAGGAAGTGGCCCAAGCTCCGTCCGGAACCTCTCCGGGTCCATCAGGCGCCTGGGACGGAACCAACGTTGTGGCTCCGTCTCCCTGCGGTGTTGAGTGGCGGTCAGAAAGTCCAGGCGAAGGAGAGAGTGATCTGACCATGACAAAGGTTCTATGACTACATCTCTCAAATCCAGATCCTTCAACCACTGACCAGAGATAAAAATAAGATCCAGAGTGCCACCCCCGATGTGAGTGGGGCCATCCACTACTTGAGTCAGGTCCAAGGCCGTCATGGAAGCCATGAACTCCCGAGCCACTGTCGGTGGCGAGCCGGCCGATGGCAAGTTAAAGTCCCCCATGACTTAAAGACTGGGGTCTCCACTGCCACCCGGCAAGCACCTCCAGGAGCTCGGGCAGGGCAGCTGTCACGCAGCAAGGAGCCAGGTACGTGACCAGCAAGCCCATCTGACACCGATGACCCCATCTCACAAGAGGATTCACACCCGGCGATCTGAGGTACAGTGGTCTCCCTCGGCTCTAGACTCTCTTTAATAGCAACCGCCACCCCCACCCCTACCCTGGGCCTCGGCTGATGGAATGCACGGAAACCCGGTGGGCACATTTCGACCAGGGCACGCCCCTTCAGTGCCCAACCAGGTCTCCGTGCGCCTATAAGATCCGCAGCGCCACCCTGGATAAGATCGTGTATTAGGGGGCCTTATTGGCCACGGACCGTGCGTTGCATAACATAAGACGAAGGCCCAGGCTCTGAGGGTCTTGACCATCCGAGGCAGGAAAAGTCAGAGGATCGGGCACGCGATCGCTTGCAGACATCGAACGCGTGACCCCTAGACCGATCGATCCCCCTTCCGCCATATCTGCCCCTCCCACTTACCGTGCAAATGGAACCACCCTCACGAAAGGAACACATTCCCCCATAACCTCCGAACCCACTAAATAATCGCCACGAGCACGCGCGAGACTGGTTTCCCTCCCGACGGGCTACCCCAATACCCGCCCTAACCTCCCACCCCCACCCGACACTACCCTCCCACCCGCCTCCAACCTAAACCCGTCAGTTCCCGCCCTCCCCTTAAAATTCCCATTAAAATTCCCCTTAAAAACCCGATTAAAATAATTAATTAAAAATCCCCTGAGTCTCCTATTTCTTGATGTTGTTCATTTCTGCACAATCTAAAATCTTCTTTATTACTTCACCTGACGGGATTTTCTACCTTCCAATTTTGAGCAAATACAATTCTTGCTGCTGTTATTATGTGTATGATTAAATATGTATCTTCTTTACTATATCTCTCCAGTAAAATGCCCAATAGAAAAATCTCTGGTTTTAATTCTAGACGCTGATGTAATATTTCCTGTATACATGTCTGTATTCTAATCCAATAATTTTTTGCTTCTGTACATGACCATCACATATGATAGTATGATCCCAGTAAATACAAAGATTTCCAACATTTAGCTGATTTAATCTTAAACGTTTTTGCTAACTTTTCTGGTGATATATGCCATCTACAAAGCATTTTATATAGATTTTCTTTATATGCAGTTGCCATTGTTAATTTATAATTCCCATAGTTGTTCTCTAATTCTATTGTATAACCAAAGTTTTTCAACCATGTTATCATTGTCTCTTTTACTTCTTCATCTTCTAATCTAATTTGCAATAAGTAATTATACAATTTCTTAATCATTTTTTCATCTGTTCCAGTCATTATCTCATCCAAACTCTGATTTTCCCAAATTAAAACCATACTGTTTCAAGTCTTTATCATACCTTGATTGTATTTGCAATAGCATATACCAATCAGTCTCAATCCCTTGTTTTTCCTAGTTCTTGTTTCTGTTTTAATTTTCCCTTCTCTGTTAAAATGTCCTTATATCTCATGACATTTTCCATGTTAATCATATTTGGATGTGTCAATGCTTCTATTGTCAAAAGCCACATTGGTATTTTCATATAATGTTTTTCTTTCACTCTCTCCCATACTGTTAACAAACCATTCCTTACATCTTTTGTAGTTGCCAAATTGCCAAATCATATTGTCAAACGCTTTTTGTGCATCTATAACAATGCCATTTGTTTTTCTGGATGTGCTTCATAGTATTCCAATGTATCCAATATAATTCGTATATTATCTCTAATGTGTCTTTTAGGTAAAAAACCATTCTGATCTGAATGTATAAATTCTTTTTTTTTTTAATTGAAAAAGTTTTTACAAAATTTTTTCCTCCTTTTCCCCCTCTCCCCCCCTCCATCCCCTTCCCCTCCCTCCAAATCCACCCTCCTCCCTCCCCCCACAACTTCCCAGAACAAACACAAGGTATAGTTCAAAAGAAAAAGCAATGATTCGCTAATTTTTTTGTAACGCAAATTATAATCCTCCCCATCTTCCAGTATTGTCCTATCAATAGTCTTGCCACTGTTATTAAGTTTAAAATCAGCTTAGTCTCAATTACTGTACAGTCCGTAATAATTCCCAATAAGAAGAATTGCGGTAGGAACTTTATCTTCTTTTTCAAAACATTTTGTATAATCCACCAGATCCTTATCCAAAAAGCCTTAATCTTCTTACAAGTCCACCAAATATGAAAATATGTAGCATCATCACAATTACATCTCCAACATTTCGCTCGCATATCTGGATACATACATGATAATTTCTTAGGGTCTAAATGCCACCTATGAAACATTTTATAAAAATTTTCCCTTAAATTCTGTGCTTGAGTAAATTTAACATTTCTAATCCAAATTTTTTCCCAAGTTTCCAAAAATATTGGTTCCTGAATATTTTGTGCCCATTTTATCATACAATCCTTTACTAAATCCTTTCAGAGTCTATTTTTATCAACACATTATACAATCTTTATATGCGCCTGGGTTTGATTTATAATTTGTTTTACCAAGTTTTCTTCATTCTGCATGATACCAATTTTCTGATCTTCTTTCCACTTAGCTCGTAATTGCCCATATTGGAACCAACTATAATTTCTCCCTTCTTCTTTTAATGTATGCAAGGATTTTAATTGTAAATTACCTTTCTCAAAATATAAAAGATCTTTATGTAATCATTTCTTGTTTCTGTTCTATATTTATATTTATATTGCATGCCTGGGGTTTGCCCAATTAGGAATTTTGTAATTCAACTTGTAATAGTATTTCTTCCAGACACGAAGAAGAGCAATTCTTAATACAGGGTTCTTAAAAACTCTATCCACCTTTTTCTCATACAATATTTTTTCCAGACACGCAAAAGAGAAATTCTCAACACATGATTCTTAAAAGCTTTATCTATTTTCTTATCATACAATAAATATGCATACCATCCATATAATAAATCATAACCTTCTATATTCAAGATCCTTTCCTCCGTTAAATTAAACCAATCACTTATTACCGAAAGAGCAGCTGCTTCATAATATAATTTAAAATTGGGCATTTTTAAACCTCCTCTTTCCCGAATGTCTTGCATTATTTTCATTTTAACTCTCGCTTTTTTACCTTCCCATATAAATTTATTAATTCCAATCTGCCATTCTTCCAAATGTTTATCTTTCTTAATTATTGGTATCATCTGAAACAAAAATAAAGATCTAGGTAAAACATTCATTTTAATGGCTGCTATTCTCCCCAGTAATGATAATTATAATTTTTTCCAACCAAGCATTTCCTTCTGAACTTTTTGCCATAATACTTCAAAGTTATTCTTATACAATTTAACATTTGATGAAGTAATATAAACCCCTAGATATTTAACCTTTTTTAAAATTTCAAATCCTGTTGTTTCCTCTAATTTTCCTTTCTGTTGTCTAGTCATATTTTTTGTTATCACTTTTGTTTTATTCTGATTTACTTTAAACCCTGAGACTTCCATATTGATCAATTATTTCCAACAAACATACACTTGAGTTTATAGGATTTGACAAAATAATCACCAAATCATCTGCAAACGCTCTCACTTTATACTCACATTGTCTAATTTTAATTCCCTCTATCTCCTTTACCTCTCTTATTTTATCCAGTAGTGGCTCTAAAGTTAAAATAAACAATAATGGTGATAAGGGACACCCCTGTCTTGTTCCTTTCACAATCTTAAAAACTTCTGTCAAACTACCATTAACTATTATTTGGGCTGTTTGCTCTCCATAAATCGTTCTAATTATTCGCATAAAACAATCTCCAAATTGCATTTTGTCTATTAATTTAAATAAAAATTCCCAATGCAGTCGATCAAAAGCTTTCTCTGCATCCAAAAAAATAAATGCTGCTGAAATCTGATTTTTCTTTTCTAAGTATTCCAATAAATTTACAATCTGTCTAACCTTATTCCTCATCTGCCTCCCCTTTATAAATCCCGATTGATCAGTATTAATTCTTTGTTGCAGAACTAACATTAATCTATTCGCTATTATTTTAGCAAAAATCTTATAATCATTATTCAAAAGTGAAATCGGCCTATAATTCCCAGGTTTGGAACACTCCTGTTCTTCTTTTGGTATCAATGAGATAAAAGTAGTTCTCCATGATGGGGGTATTCCCCCTCCTAATTGTGTCTGATTAAATAATTCCTTAAGTGGATCTACTATCTCATTCTGTAGATCTTTATAATAAATTGCTGTAAGTCCATCCGTACCGGGTTTTTTTCCCATTTTTAATTGCTTTATTGTCAAAATAATTTCTTCAGAAGTTATAGGCCGATTCAATTCTTCCCTTTGTTCTAAGGTTAGACCTTTAACCTTATACTCTTCCCAGTATTTATCAATATCCATGTTCAAGATTGTGTCTTTAGCATATAAATTTGTATAATATTCTAAGAAAGCTTTTTTAATTTTATCCTGTTGATATCTCTCTTTACCTTTATATTCTATTTTTTCTATAATACGTGCTTTTTGTTTTTTCCTTAACATATATGCTAACCACCTACCAGATTTATTTGCATTACAAAAAGTATTATGTTTAGCATACTATATATTTGTTGCCACCTGGTCTGCCATTATCATATTAAATTGACTCTGTAATATCTTTATTGCATCTTTAAGTTTTTGATCATGTGGACTATGTATTAATAATTGTTGTTTCTTTTGAATTTCCTCTTCTAAATACCTACGCTGTTTTTGTTGTTTACTCCTCTGTTTATTATTTATATATATATTAAAACACCTCTCATAAAAGCCTTACTCGCATCCCAAACCATTTCTATCAGTGTTCCCCTATTCAAATTATCGTCAAAAAATTCTTTCATTTGTTTTTTACATTGATTTACATTATCTTCATATCTAAACAAATTTTCATTTATTCTCCATGTTTTTCTGCCACCTTTTTCTTGTTGCAATTCCAACCATACTGGACTATGGTCAGATAAACACCTTGGGAATATCTTCCGTTTTCTTCACCCTAGAAAGCAAATCATCAGTAGTTAATATAAAGTCAATATGCGAAAAAGATTGATGCTTATCAGAAAAAAAAGTATAATCTCTACCTTCAAGATTCCGCATTCTCCATACATCTCTCAGCTCAAAATCTTCCACCATCTCAAAAAAAGATTTGGGCAGCTTTGCATGTGTAGGGATCTTTTTAGAGAGAATTCTCTTGTATTTTTGGGTGTCTATTACACCATTCCAATCCCCTAGTATAATAAATGATTTATAATCCCAAAGAGTCAGTTTATCATGCAACATTCTATAGAATTTTTCTTGTTGCTGGTTAGGTGCATATATACCAATCAAGAGTGTCTTTTTTCCTTCTATTACAAGTTCAATAGCAATATATCTCCCTTGGGTATCTGCTTCAATTAATTTAGCTGGTATATCTTTTCTCAAATATACCACTATACCAGTTTTCTTATCCAAAGCTGAAGCAACAAAATGTTTACCTAATTTTGAGTTTATTAGGTATTTTTGATCTGATAGTTTAATATGTGTCTCTTGTAAACAAATCACATCATTTTTAAATTGTCTCAAATAATGAAATACTTTTCTTCTTTTCTGCGCTGAATTCAAACCATTAACATCTTCGGCCTCGCTCCTCCCACTGCTTCTGTAATAGAATCCTGACTTTTACTTTGAAGTTGATCCTCCTTTTCTTTATGCTTAGTAGCCGCCCTTGTCATCCTTTGTTCTTGTGGCTGTTCTTGAGACAATAACATCAAAGAGGCCAAGTCGGCTTCCACACTCATTTGCCCCTCTTGTGGGCTTTGTTACCTCTGGGTCAACTTTCAACACATTAAAAAGAAAATCTTTCGCTTTCAGCACAGTTTCGATACGATATCTCCTTCCCTGAAAAAACACTCTGAGACCAGCTGGAACCTCCCATCTAAATTGATTTTACCATTCTTCTGCTTTTTAATTCCCTCCATCAATTCCATCATTGATATTCTTTCTTCTAATGCCTTTTTAAATTTTTCTGGAATTTTAGGGACGATCACTGTTACCAAGTATTGTTCTATTTTCCCCTCTGGCACCTTCTCTTATTTATATAAATTCTTATAGTACTTCTCAATTATTTTCTTTTCCTCATTTTGATAACATATCTTTCCATCTTGATCTAATAATTGTCTTATCAATTTCCTTTCTCTTTCCTTCTTCATTTTATATGCCAGCCATCTTCCTTGCTTATTTGCATTTTTTTTAAAAATTGCTTTGTTGATTTTATTTTATTTGCCAGATCTTCATTTTCTCTTAAATTCAATTTATGTTTTTGCAAGTCCATCAAATTTTTAATTTTTTTTGTCCTATGTATTTTTTGGCAGATCTTGGCAGGGTCCTTTTTGTAGACTTTAGTTCAGCATTCAATACCATCATTCCAAACATTCTTCTAACTAAGCTAAACCAGCTACAGGTACCGAAACAGACTTGTAAGTGGATCACAAGCTTCCTAACAAACAGGAAGCAGCAGGTGAAGCTAAACAAGATCACATCAAATACCTGTACAATTAGCACAGGGGCCCCCCAAGGCTGTGTGCTCTCCCCACTTCTCTTCTCTCTGTATACCAATGACTGCATCTCCAACGATCCATCTGTTAAGCTACTGAAGTTCGCAGATGACACAACAGTGATCGGTCTCATTCGAGACAATGACAAATCCGCATATAGACGAGAGGTCGAACGACTAGCCTTGTGGTGCAACCAAAACAATCTGGAACTGAACACACTCAAAACTGTAGAAATGGAGGTAGACTTTAGGAGAAACCCTTCCATACTTCCACCTCTCACAATACGCGCTCCCTGCCGCATGGTGATCGGCGGCTTCTACAGCATTCTACAGCTTGCTGGCCCCTTGTGGGGACATTTGGCCTGACCGGGCCCGGGGACTGGCCTGGTTTGGCGGAGTGGTCAGGCCTTGGGCAGGGTCCGGCCCTTTCGAGTGAGTGGCTTCTGTGGACAGGCTTTTGGCCTGGAGCAGTTTGCCTCGGAGCGTTTAGGCGGAGAACAGCTGATCGGGCAGATGTCGGAGGAGTCCTTGCCTATTATGGCTTGCCTCTTCCCATTTAGTGCAATGTCATCTGCACTCGCATGGCCTTTTGAGACTCTTAGGCCATGTGTAGTCCTTGGGACTATTGTGGAAGACGCCTTAAACTGGTTTGAGATCGACCGGGGGACTTATCCGGGAATCAACGGTGGACAACGATGGCGGGGACGATAATGCCACTCACCCTGTTTCCAATGGGAGTGTTTGGACCAGATTATAATCGGATGGGCATTATTTTCCTTGTTGTTAGATCTGTTACAAGGACTTGCTTATGGCCGACTGCCATAAATGTTATATGTCTACTCCGTTATATCATCTTTCCATCATTTTTAGCCCCCATTTGACTTACCACCGGACAAATGGGCTTCCACTGGACGGACCATCATTTAATATGCTTTGCCTATCTGAGGACATGACCATCTTTCGCTGACTCTTATTCCTTCATGCGATACGCTGCACATGAACTCTTGCGCCTGCGAGGTGCCCCCGCCTCGCAGGAATGGCCCGCTTCATTACCTAGGGCCGGCCTCAATGACGGGTCTTGGGACCCACAGAGGTGGCATGCGAAGAGAAAGAGCCTTTGGGGATTTTTAAATAGGGAATTTTTAAGGGGAGGGAGGGTTAGGGCGGGTGTTGGGGGAAACCCATCGGGGGGGTATGTCCAGTCCCAGTGCACGCTCACGGCATTACTTTAGTTGGTCCGAAGACGGGGGGGGAGGGGAGTGTTCAGAGCAGAGAGTGTCATTCCATCTGTACGGTAAGTGGGAGAGGCAGATATGGCGGAGGCAAGGGGCCATATCGTTCTTCGGGAGCACGTGTTCGATGTTTAAAAGCGATCACGTGCTCCGGCCCCTCAGTCCTTACTCGTTCCCCGGATGGTCAGGACCCTCAGAGCTTGGGTCTTCGGCTGATGCTTTGCAATGCCCGGTCCGTGGTTAATAAGGCTCCCCTGATTTGTGATCTTATTCAGAGGGAGTCCGCGGACTTTATGGGCATTACGGAGACCTGGTTGGGCACAGAGGGGGGTGTACCCCTGGTTGAACTGTGCCCTCCAGGTTTCTGCGCATTCCATCAGCCGAGGGCCCAAGGTAGGGGTGGGGGGGTGGCGGTTGTGATTAAAGAGAGTCTGGAGCTGAGGGAGTCCACTGTACCTCAGATAGCTGGTTGTGAATCCCTCCTTGTGAAGTGGGGCCATCGGAATCAGATGGGTCTGTTGATCACGTACCTTGCTCCTTGCTGCGTGACTACAGCCCTACCTGAGCTACTAGAGGTGCTTGCTGGGGTGGCGGTTGAGATTCCCAGACTTTTGGTCTTGGGGGATTTCAACCTGCCATTGGCCGGCTTGTCATCAACGGTGGTTCAGGAGTTCCAGGCCTCCATGACAGCCTTGGACCTGATTCAAGTAACTGATGGCCCTACACACATTGTTGGAGGCGCACTAGACTTGATTTTTATCTCTGGACAGTGGGTTAACGGTGTTGACGGGGGGACAGAGATCGACCCCAAGGCGCCTCTTATGTGGGGTGCCACAAGGGTCGGTTCTCTCGCCTCTTCTGTTCAACATCTATATGAAGCCGCTGGGTGAGATCATCCGTGGTCTTGGGGTGAGTTGTCATCTATACGCTGATGATACTCAGCTCTATATTTCCACCCCTAACCACCCCAACGAGGCTGTTGAAGTGATGTCCCAGTGCCTGGAGGCTGTACGGGTCTGGATGGGGAGGAACAGACTCAGACTCAATCCCACCAAGACCGAGTGGCTGTGGATGCCGGCGGCCCGGTACAGTCAGCTAATTCCATCACTGACCATTGGGGGCGAACTATTGGCCCCCACGGAAAGGGCTCGTAATCTGGGCGTCCTCCTGGATGCACGGCTGTCTTTAGAAGATCATATGATAGCCGTCACCAGGGGAGCCTTTCATCAGGTTCGCCTGATACGCCAGTTACGCCCCTTTCTGGATCGGGCTACCTTATGCACGGTCGCTCATGCCCTTGTTACATCCCGCCTGGACTACTGTAATGCTCTCTACATGGGGCTCCCCTTGAAGTGTGCCCGGAGACTCCAACTGGTCCAGAATGCGGCTGCGCGGGTGATAGAGGGAGCACCTTTGGCTCCCATGTAACACCCCTCCTGCGTAATCTGCACTGGCTCCCAGTGGTCTTCCGGGTTCACTTTAAGGTACTTGTCATCACCTTTAAAACGCTCCATGGCCTAGGGCCGGGATATTTACGGGACCGCCTACTGCCACCATTAGCCTCTCACCGACCAGTGCGCTCTCACAGAGAGGGCCTCCTCCGGATACCGTCAGCTAAACAATGTCGGCTGGCGACCTCTAGGGGGAGGGCTTTCTCTGTGGGCCTTCTCTGTGGGGGCTCCTACCCTCTGGGCTTCATCAACTCCCCGATCTCAAGTCCTTCCGCCGCGAGCTGAAGACGCTGCTGTTTCGAACAGCAGGACTAGCCTGAATGTAGTTTTAAATTGGGATTTTTAAAAAAGGGGTTTATTTATTTTATTATTTATTTATTTATTAATCACATTTATATACCGCCCTATCTCCCGAGGGACTCAGGGCAGTTCACAGGCAAGTAAAAGACATATAAATACAGACTAAAACCACAGTTAAGAAACTTATTCTACAAAGCTGAATTAAAAAGCAATATAATAATAAAAAACCATTTAAAACCAATATAAATTTAAAAACTAATCCAGTCCTGCGCAGATGAATAAGTGTGTTTTGAGCTCGCGACGGAAGGTTCGGAGGTCCGGAAGTTGACGGAGTCCTGGGTGAAGTTCATTCCAGAGGGTGGGAGCCCCCACAGAGAAGGCCCTTCCCCTGGGTGTCGCCAAACGGCACTGCCTAGCTGACGGCACCCTGAGGAGTCCCTCTCTGTGAGAGCGCACGGGTCGGTGAGAGGTATTCGGTAGCAGTAGGCGGTCCCGTAAGTAACCCGGCCCTATGCCATGGAGCTCTTTAAAGATGGTCACCAAAACCTTGAAGCGCACCCGGAAGGCCACAGGTAGCCAGTGCAGTCTGCACAGCATAGGTGTCACATGGGAGCCACGAGGGGCTCCCTCTATCACCCGCGCAGCCGCATTCTGGACTAACTGAAGCCTCCGGATGCCCCTCAAGGGGAGCCCCATGTAGAGAGCATTGCAGTAATCCAGACGAGACGTCACGAGGGCGTGAGTGACCGTGCATAAGGCATCCCGGTCTGAAAGGCGCAACTGGCGCACCAGGCGAACCTGGTGAAAGCTCTCCTGGAGACGGCCGCCAAATGATCTTCAAAGACAGCCGTTCATCCAGGAGGGCGCTAAGTTGCGCACCCTCTCTATCGGGGCCAATGACTCGCCCCCAACAGTCAGCCGTGGACTCGGCTGACTGTACCGGGATGCCGGCGACCACAGCCACTCTGTCTTGGAGGGATTGAGCTTGAGCCTGTTTCTCCCCATCCAGGCCCGTCGGCTTCCAAACACCGGGACAGCACTTGATAGCCGTTGGGGTGGCCGGTGTGGAAAAGTACAGCTGGGTGTCATCAGCGTACAGCTGGTACCTCACACGAAGCCACTGATGATCTCACCCAGCGGCTTCATATAGATGTTGAACAGAAGGCGAGAGAATCGACCCCGCGGCACCCCACAAGTGAGGCGCCGGGTGACCTCTGCCCCCTGTCAACACCGTCTGCGACTGGTCGGAGAGATAGGAGGAGAACCACCGATAAGCGGTGCCTTCGCTCCCAATCCTCCAACCGGCGCAGCAGGATACCATGGTCGATGGTATCAAAAGCCGCCGAGAGGTCTAATAGGACCAGGGCAGAGGAACAACCCTATCCCTGGCCCTCCAGAGATCATCCACCAACGCGACCAAAGCTGTCTCAGTGCTGTAACCGGGCGGAAACCGGACTGGAGCAGGTCTAGATAGACAGTTTCATCCAGGTGCAGAAACTGATATGCCACCATACTCTCTACAACCTTCGCGGCGGGTTGGAGACCGGACGATAATTACCTAAAACAGCCGGGTCCAGGAAGGCTTCTTGAGGAGGGCCTCACCACCGCCTCTTTCAAGGCGGCCGGAAAGACTCCTCCAACAAGGAAGTGTAATCGCCTGGAGCCAGCCTCGTGTCACCTCCTGAGTGGCCAGCACCAACCAGGAGGGGCACGGGTCCAGTAAACACGTGGTGGCATTCAACCTACCCAACAACCTGTCCATGTCCTCGGGAGTCACAGGGTCAACCCATCCCAGACAATATCACCAAGACCACCCTCAGGCGCCCCATCTGAATCGCCGCAATTTTGGTCCAGACCGTCCCGGAGCTGAACGATTTTATCGATAGATAACGTTAAACTCCTCAGCACGTCCCTGCAATGGGTCATCCGCTCCCCTGGTGAAGGAGGGAACGGTCACCCAAACAGGGCGGCTGGGCGGTTATCTGCCGGCGCAATGAGGGAGGCGTAGCGCCTCGCTTCCCTCAGTGCCACTAGGTAGG
This sequence comes from Ahaetulla prasina, assembly GCF_028640845.1. Classification (NCBI taxonomy): domain Eukaryota; kingdom Metazoa; phylum Chordata; class Lepidosauria; order Squamata; family Colubridae; genus Ahaetulla; species Ahaetulla prasina. The sequence goes on from NC_080546.1 coordinate 64,582,603, forward strand.
TCCTAGTATAGGACCTAACTAGTGTCCGATCAGCCTCTGAACGGCTAGACCTCCAGGAACTCTCTAGGCGTCTTCTCCGGCATTTCATCCCCCTCAGCTCCTCGGAGAACCAAGGAGCCAGTTGGGATCTACGCCGGGTCAGAGGCCGCAGAGGCACGACACGGTCTAAAGCCCCAGCCGCAGCCCGTTCCCAGGCTGCGGCTAGTTCCTCTGCCGTGCCGTGAGCCAGACCCTCAGGAAATGGCTCAAGCTCCGTCCAGAACCTCTCCGGGTCCATCAGGCGCCTGGGACAGAACCAACGTAGCGGTTCCGTCTCCCTGCGGTGTTGAGTAGCGGTCAGAAAGTCCAGGCGAAGGAGAGAGTGATCTGACCATGACAAAGGTTCTGTGACTACATCTCTCAAGTCCAGATCCTTCAACCACTGACCAGAGATAAAAATCAGGTCCAGTGTGCCTCCCCCGATGTGAGTGGGGCCATCCACTACTTGAGTCAGGTCCAAGGCCGTCATGGAAGCCATGAACTCCCGAGCCACTGTTGATGACGTGCCGGCAGATGGCAAGTTAAAGTCCCCCATGACTAAAAGTCTGGGGGTCTCCACTGCCACCCCAGCAAGCACCTCCAGGAGCTCGGGCAGGGCAGCTGTCACGCAGCAAGGAGCCAGGTACGCGACCAGCAAGCCCATCTGACACCTATGACCCCATCTCACAAAGAGGGATTCAATTGAGGGTTTAAATGAGGTTTTAAATTTGTATTTAAAAGTTAGAGCATCAATTGAATTTAACTATCTATTCTTTAGCTGTTTTTTATCTATTATATGTTTTCTATTGTTTTTTGTCTGTGAACCGCCCTGAGTCCTTCGGGAGATGGGCGGTATACAAATATAATAAATAATAATAATAATAATAATGATGATCTGGAATTAGGAGATTTAGTGATGGTACCGGTGTCATGGTCAGATCATTTTCTCCTCCGCCTAGACTTTCGGACTGCCGCCCACCACCGCAGGGAGACGGAGCCAATGCGTTGGTTCCATCCCAGGCGCCTGATGGACCCGGAGAGGTTCTGGACGGAGCTTGGGCCGTTCCCTGAGGATCTTGCCCACGGCACGACTGAAGAACTAGTTGCGGCCTGGGAACGGGCCGCGGCTGGGGCTTTGGACCGTGTCGTGCCTTTGCGGCCTCTGACCCGGCATAGATCTCAATTGGCTCCCTGGTTTTCCGAGGAGCTGAGGGAGATGAAACGCCGGAGAAGACGCCTAGAGAGCACTTGGAGGTCTAGCCGTTCCGAGGCTGATCGGACACTAGTGAGGTCTTTTACTAAGACCTACCTAGTGGCAGTGAGGGAGGCAAAACGTTCCTACGTTTCCACCCTCATTGCATCGGCAGATAACCGCCCAGCCGCCTTGTTTCGGGTGACCCGTTCCCTCCTTCATCAGGAGGGACGGGATGACCCTTTACAGGGACGTGCTGAGGAGTTTAACGGTTATCTATTCGATAAAATCGTTCAGCTTCGGGATAGTTTGGACAAAAAATTGCGATGATCCAGCCGAGATGACGGAGACGCGTCTTGTTGAGGTTATTTGGGATGAGTTTGATTCTGTGGCTCTCGAGGACGTGGACAGGTTACTGGGGAGGTTGCATGCAACTACATGTTTACTGGACCCGTGTCCCTCCTGGTTAGTACTGGCTACTCAGGAAGTGACACGAGGCTGGCTCCGGGGGATTATAAATGCTTCTTTGGTGGAAGGGGTTTTCCCCGCTGCCTTGAAAGAGGCGGTGGTGAGACCCCTCCTCAAGAAGCCTTCCCTGGACCCAGCTATTTTGGGGAATTCCCGTCCAGTCTCCAACCTTCGCTTTGTGGCGAATGTTGTAGAGAGTGTGGTTGCATGGCAGCTTCCCCGGTACCTGGATGAAGCTGTCTATCTAGACCCGTTCCAGTCCGGCTTCCGACCCGGTTATAGTATGGAGACGGCTTTGGTCGCGTTGGTGGATGACCTCTGGAGGGCCAGGGATAGGGATTGCTCCTCTGCCTTGGTCCTATTAGATCTCTCAGCGGCTTTTGATACCATCAACCATGGTATCCTGCTGCACCGGTTGGAGGGATTGGGAGTGAGAGGCACCGTTTATCGGTGGTTCTCCTCCTATCTCTCTGACCGGTCGCAGACGGTGTTGACAGGGGGGCAGAGGTCGTCCGCGAGGCGTCTTACTTGTGGGGTGCCTTAGGGGTCGATTCTCTCGCCTCTCCTGTTCAACATCTATATGAAGCCGCTGGGTGAGGTCATCAGTGGTTTCGGGGTGAGTTACCATCTGTACGCTGATGATACTCAGCTTTGCTTTTCCACCCCGGACCATCCCAATGAAGCTGTCGAAGTGCTGTCCCGGTGCCTGGAAGCCGTACGGGTCTGGATGGGGAGAAACAGACTCAAGCTCAATCCCTCCAAGACGGAGTGGCTGTGGATGCCAGCATCCCGGTACAGTCAGCTGCAACCGCGGCTGACTGTTGGGGGTGAGTTATTGGCCCCAAGGGAGGGGGTACGCAACTTGGGTGTCCTCCTGGATGGACGGCTGTCTTTTGATGAACACCTGGCGGCCGTCTCCAGGAGGGCTTTTTACCAAGTACGCTTGGTTCGCCAGTTGCGTCCCTTCCTTGACCGGGATGCCTTATGCACGATCACTCACGCTCTGGTCACTTCTCGTTTGGATTATTGCAATGCTCTCTACATGGGGCTGCCCTTGAGGTGCACCCGGAGGCTGCAGTTAGTCCAGAATGCAGCTGCGCGAGTAGTAACGGGAGCCACTCGTTGCTCCCGTGTAACACCACTGCTACACAGTCTGCACTGGCTTCCTGTAGTCTTTCAGGTGCGCTTCAAGATTTTGGTTACCACCTTTAAAGCGCTCCATGGCTTAGGACCCGGGTACTTACGGGACCGCCTGCTGTTACCCTATGCCTCCCACCGATCCGTACGCTCACACAGAGAGGGTCTTCTCAGGGTGCCGTCCGCCAAACAATGTCGGCTGGCGGCCCCCAGGGGCAGGGCCTTCTCTGTTGGAGCTCCTACACTCTGGAACGAACTTCCCCCTGGCCTACGCCAAGTGCCTGATCTTCGGACCTTTCGCCGTGAGCTAAAGACACACTTATTTATTCAAGCGGGACTGGCTTAATCGTTTTTTAAATTTTAATTGGGGTTTTATCATTATTTTAGGGTTTTTAAATTTTAAATTTTTTAAATGTTGGCCATTTTGTAATATGCTCTGTTTTAAATTTTTTGTTTTAATTGTATATACATTGGGTTTTTATCTTTTGGCTGTACACCGCCCTGAGTCCTTCGGGAGAAAGGCGGTATAAAAATCTAATAAATAAATAAATAAATAAAATAAAATAAATACTAGACAACACAGTATCAACAGTAGAAACCTTCAAATTTCTAGGTTCTATCATATCGCAAGATCTAAAATGGACAGCTAACATCAAAAACATCATTAAAAAAGGACAACAAAGAATGTTCTTTCTGCGCCAACTCAGTAAGCTCAAACTGCCCAAGGAGCTGCTGATTCAGTTCTATAGAGGAATTATTGAGTCTGTCATTTGCACCTCTATAACTGTCTGGTTCGGTTCTGCAACCCAACAAGAAAAACACAGACTTCAGAGGATAATTAGAACTGCAGAAAAAATAATTGCTACCAACCTGCCTTCCATTGAGGACCTGTATACTGCACGAATCAAGAAGAGGGCCATGAAAATATTTACAGACCCCTCGCATCCTGGACATAAACTGTTTCAACTCCTACCCTCAGAACGACGCTATAGAGCACTGCACACCAGAACAACTAGACACAAGAACAGTTTTTTCCCGAAGGCCATCACTCTGCTAAACAAATAATTCCCTCAACACTGTCAAACTATTTACTGAATCTGCACTACTATTAATTGTTTCATAGTTCCCATCACCAATCTCTTTCCACTTATGACTGTATGACTATAACTTGTTGCTGGCAATCCTTATGATTTATATTGATATATTGATCATCAATTGTGTTGTAAATGTTGTACCTTGATGAACGTATCTTTTCTTTTATGTACACTGAGAGCATATGCACCAAGACAAATTCCTTGTGTGTCCAATCACACTTGGCCAATAAAAATTCTATTTTATTCTATTCTATTTCTGTAATGTCTTATATTCCTCCTCCAATATCTTTTGAGTGTGTCTATTCTGTTAGTTCCTTTTTCCTATGTATGTCATTGCCAGTCCTCTTATATATGTTTTACTAGTATCCCATACATTTTGCAGTGGTCTGTTTTCTTTTCTCTTTTCTTTAAAGAAAAAGGTCAGTTCTTGTTCCATATATTGTAAAAAATCTTTTTCATTTAATAAATTTTGATTTAATGTCCATCTCATTCTTTTTCTCTAATCTTTCCATGTCATCATTATTGGATTGTGGTCTGCTCATGTATTTGTTTCTATATCAATCCTATCTATCTTGGATATTAAATCTGTTGACATCCACATCATATCTATTCTTGACCATGACATATGCCTATTTCAATAGAATGTATTTTGCTTCTCCTTTAAATTTCTTATTCTCCATGCATCTTGTCATCCAATTCCTCTGTCATTATATGAAATGCTTTAGGGAGTGTCTTTCTTAATTTTTTATTCACATTTATAGTCCAACTCATTATTAACAATCACATTGAAGTCTCCTGTTATACAAATGTCTTCATATTCATATTCTAATATTTTCCTGTGTAGCTTTGCATACAATTCTTCTTGATTTTCAATTGGAGCATATATCCCCACTAATAATATTTTTTATAGTTCATTACTATTTCTACCATTAATACTCTTCCTTCCTCATCTTCAAATATTTGTTTTTGTTTGTAAATTGTTTTTTTAATATAAAATGCTACTCCTCTTTTACTTTTTTTTTTATTCAAAAAGTTTTACAAAAATTTTTCCCCCCCCCCTCCCTTCACAACCCCCCTCCCCCCCGACTTCCCAGAACGAGCACAAGGTATAGTTAAAAATAAAACAAACATATGCTAAAAAATTTTCGTCCCAACTTAATTATACCCCTACAATCATCAATTCCTAACTTCCCCCAAAAACAATCAAAAATAATACATCATAATCATTCAAAAACAGTCTGATAACTCTTAGTCTGATATCTACTTTGAATATAGTCAATCCATTTTTTCCATTCCTTTAGGTATCTTTCTTGCGTATTGTCTTTCAAAAAGGCTGATATCTTCGCCATCTCAGCCAAATTGGCAACTTTCAATATCCATTCTCCTATTGTAGGTACTTCTTTTTTCTTCCAGTATTGTCCTATTAGTAATCTTGCTGCGGTTATTAGATTTAAAATCAATTTAGTCTCAATTACTGTACAGTCCGTAATAATTCCCAACAAAAAAAATTGCGGCAGGAACTTTATCTTCTTTTTCAAAACATTTTGTAAAATCCACCAAATTTTTATCCAAAAGGCCTTTATATCCTTACAAGTCCACCAAATATGAAAATATGTAGCATCATCACAATTACATCTCCAACATTTTGCTTGCATATCTGGGTACATACATGATAATTTCTTAGGATCTAAGTGCCATCTATAAAACATTTTATAAAAATTTCCCCAGATTCTGTGCCTGCGTGAATTTCACATTTCTAACCCAATTTTTTTCCCAAGTTTCCAATAGTATTGGCTCCTGAAAATTTTGTGCCCACTTTATCATACAGTCCTTTACCAAATCCCTTTCAGAATCTATTTCAAGTAACACATTATACAATCTCTTTATATGCTCCTGAGACTGATTTCTAATTTGCTTTACCAAATTTTCCTCATTCTGCACTATACCAATTTTCTGATCTTCCTTCCATCTAGCACGTAGTTGCTCATATTGAAACCAAGTATAATTTTCCCCTTCTTCTTTTAGTACGTGCAGAGATTTTAATTGCAAATTACCTCTTTCAGTATACAAAAGATCTTTATATGTAATCATTTCCTGATTCTGTTCTATATTTATATTCTCTATTGTATGTCTAGGACTTGCCCATATAGGAACCTTATAATTTAGTTTGTAAGTATTTTTCCAAACACATGAAGAGCAGTTCTTAACACATGATTTTAAAGGCCTTATCCACTTTTTTGTCATAAATTAAATATGCATGCCATCCATATAGCAAGTCATAACCTTCTATATTCAAAATTCTTTCCTCCGTTAAATTAAACCAATCACTTATTACAGAGAGCAGCTGCTTCATAGTATAATTTAAAATTGGGCATTTTTAAACCTCCCCTTTCCCGGGAATCTTGAATTATTTTCATTTTAACCCTAGCTTTTTTACCTTCCCATATAAATTTATTAATTCCCTTCTGCCATTCCTCAAGATTCTTATCTTTCTTAATTATTGGTATCATCTGAAAGAGGAATAAAAATCTAGGTAAAACATTCATTTTAATAGCAGCTATTCTCCACAGCAAGGATAATTGCAATTTTTTCCAAACAATCAACTCCTTCTGAACTTTTTGCCATAAAACCTCATAGTTATTCTTATACAATTTCACATTTGACGATGTAATATAGACCCTTAAGTATTTAACCTTCTTTACAATTTCAAATCCTGTTATTTCCTCTAATTTTTTTTTCTGTTGTCTGGCCATATTTTTTATTATCACTTTTGTCTTTTTCTGATTTACCATAACATAACATAACATTAGAGTTGGAAGGGACCTTGGAGGCCTTCTAGTCCAACCCCCTGCCTAGGCAGGAAACCCTACACCATCTCAGTCAGATGGTTATCCAACATTTTCTTAAAAATTTCCAGTGTTGGAGCATTCACAACTTCTGAAGGCAAGTCGTTCCACTTGTTAATTGTTCTAACTGTCAGGAAATTTCTCCTTAGTTCTAAGTTGCTTCTTTCTTTGATCAGTTTCCACCCATTGCTTCTTGTTCTACCCTCAGGTGCTTTGGAGAACAGCCCGACTCCCTCTTCTTTGTGGCAGCCCCTGAGATATTGGAACACAGCTATCATGTCTCCTAGTCCTTCTTTTGTTAAACTAGACATACCCAGTTCCTGCAACCATTCTTCATATGTTTTAGCCTCCAGTCCCCTAATCATCTTTGTTGCTCTTCTCTGCACTCTTTCTAGAGTCTCAACATCTTTTTTACATCGTGGCGACCAAAACTGGATGCAATATTCCAAGTGTGGCCTTACCAAGGCATTATAAAGTGGCACTAACACTTCACGTGATCTTGATTCTATCCTCTGTTTATGCAGCCCAGAACTGTGTTGGCTTTTTAACAGCTGCTGCACACTGCTGGCTCATATCTAAATGGTTATCCACTAGGACTCCAAGATCCTCTCACAGGTACTACTATTGAGCAAGGTACCACATATACGGTACTGGTACATTTGGTTTTGCCTAAATGTAGAACCTTACTTTTTCACTGTTGAATTTCATTTTGTTAGATAGCCCAATGTTCAAGTCTGTCAAGATCTTTCTGTAACTTGAGCCTATCTTCTGGAGTGTTGGCTATTCCTGCCAGCTTGGTGTCATCTGCAAATTTGATGAGTTCCCATCTATCCCTCGTCCAAGTCATTGATGAAGATGTTGAAGAGTACTGGGCCTAAAACAGAGCCTTGGGGTACTCCACTGCATACTTCCCTCCATGTGGATGTAGTTCCGTTGAGGACTACACGTTGAGTGCGGTTGGTCAGCCAGTTACGAATCCATCTGGTGGTGGTGCTGTCTAACCCACATTTTTCTACTTTATCTAGTAGTAGGTTATGGTCTACTTTATCAAATGCTTTACTGAAGTCCAAGTAAATTATATCGACAGCATTCCTCTGGTCCACTAATTTTGTCACTTTGTCAAAGAATGCGATAAGATTAGTCTGGCATGATCTGTTTTTGACAAACCCATGTTGGCTTTTGGTTATTACTTTGTTTGCTTCTAGGTGTTCGGTGATTCGTTGCTTGATTATCTTTTCCAGAATCTTCCCCGGTATTGAGGTCAGACTGATAGGTCTGTAGTTTCCTGGATCTGTTTTTTTTCCTTTTTTGAAGATGGGAACTACATCAGCTCTTTTCCAGTCCTCTGGCAGCTCCCCAGTGCTCCAGGATCTTTGAAAGATATAGTTCAGTGGTTCTGAGATCACGTCTGCCAGTTCCTTCAGAACCTTGGGGTGTAATCCATCCAGTCCTGGTGATTTGAACTCATCTAGGGTAGACAGGTGTTCATTTACCATTTTCTTCCCTATTTTAACTTGTGTTTCTAATCTGTTTTTTGTAGTGCTGTTTTTGATAGGTTGGATTGTTTTTTCCTTTTGTGTAAAGACAGATGCAAAATATGAGTTAAGTAGATCTGCTTTTTCCATGTTGCTTGTCATCTTCTTGCCACTTTCTCCCAGCAATGGGCCAATTGTTTCCTTGACTTTTTTCTTGTTTTTAACATGTTGGAAGAAGCTTTTTTTGTTATTTTTTACTTTTGTCGCTAGCCTTTGTTCATTGTGAGCCTTAGCTTTTCCTCACTTCATCTTTACAGGCTCGGGCTATTTGCTGATATTCTGCCTTAGTTATTTGCCCCTCTTTCCACTTTTTATATTTGTCCTTTTTGTCTTTCAATTTGTCAGATAGTTCTTTATGCATCCATGCTGGTTTCTTTTGAGATCTATTTTCTTCTTCATTGGTATTGTGTTAGACTGTGCTTTTATAATCTCACTTTTCAAAATTTCCCAAGCTTCTTGAGTTGTTTTCCCCTGAGGATTCTCATCCATTGAATCCTTCTCAAGCTCTCTAAGTTTATTGAAATTAGCTCTTAAAGTCCAAGACTCTAGTTTGACTTTGTTCTACTACTTGTATTTGCTTAATGTGAATTCCAATATTGCGTGGTCACTTGCCCCAAGGTTCCTGTAGCTTCAACACCTTCTATCATTTCATCTCTGTTAGTGAGAATTAAGTCCAATATGGCTGATCCCCTTGTCGCCTTCTCTATTTTTTGGGAAACAAAGTTGTCTGCTAGGTTTGTTAGGAACCTGTTGGATCTTCCACTTGGTGCAGAGTTTATTTCCCAGTTGATGTCAGGGTAGTTAAAATCCCCCATTACTACTGTGATGTGCTTCCTACATACCTTAGTTAGCTGACTAGCAAAAAGTTCATCTACTTCCTCTGTTTGGTTGGGTGGTATAGACCTATGGCAATATCGTTTTTCACCCCTTTTATATTGACCCAAATACATTCAAGATGATTTTCATCATTGTTGTGCTCTATTTCTGTAGAGTTGTAGTTATTTCTTATATATAGTACAACTCCACCTCCTCTTTTATTTGGTCTATTTCTTTTAAATAATTTATATCCCTCTAACTGTATGTTCCATTTGTCAGTTTCATTTCACCAAGTTTCCGTAATGGCAACAATATCATATCTACCCTCATTTACTTGGATTTCTAATTCACCCTGTTTATTCCTCATACTCTGTGCATTGGTGTATAGACATTTGAGTCCATTTGGATTGATCTTGTGTTTATTGTCTACATAACCTGTGTTGACTGCCCCTACTTTCTTGCCACCTGTTGGTTTAGTGCACATGGTACGGCACTCACTGTTAGGTGCTTGGTTTTGCTTGATAGCATGGTTGATAGTCTTACCCATACAGACATCTATGTTACATGCACTGATAACCCTTTTAGTTTTCGATTGCTGGGGACAGAAATTTTCTATATCAGTTAATTCTCTGTCCCCACTGTTCAGTTTAAATGTTTATCCAGAAAAACTGTGAATGTATTGCTAAGTAACTCAGTCCCTTTCTTTGATGGATGCAATCCATCTCTTTTGTACCATTTTTCATTGGACCAGTTGCAGACATCATGACTAATAAAACCAAAGCCTTCCCTTTTACACCACTCCTTTAGCCACATATTAAACTCCACTACACGCTGGCCTTTACCTTTTTGTTCCTTATGTATTGGTAAAACCTCTGAAAAGTTAAGCCTACAACCTATGCTATTAAGTTCATACCCCAGGCTCTGGAAATCATTCTGCACAGAAAGCACATCCTTTTGGGACAGATCATTTGTGCAAGATGTATAATAGCATCAACATCAGAATCCTTACTGGCATTCTTGACTATCTTAAGAATACGCCTCTTGTCTCTGCTGGCAGTAGCACCAGGTAGACACCTGACGTCTTTCAAAACCTCCATATCCTTTCCTAAATTTACATCCCTTACAATTGAATCACCAATCAGAAGGTGGCTTCTCTTTTTGGATACCATGCTCTTCTTGTGTGACCAATCTGTAATACTTGATACACACTTTTCCAAAGTAGGTTCACACTTTTCCAAAGTAAGTTCTTCATCTTGAACCATAATTCCTTGATTGTTTGAGTTATCAGTATCACAACTACCTTGATCTGTCACTTTAGTGTTCCTATTTAGGTCAGCAAGGGCACTATATCTGTTATACTGGGACACTGTAAAAGCTTTGTGTTTATGGTTCACAGCTCTCACCCTGCCAGATCCCACTTGTCCATACTGCCCTTTTCCTGCAGGATCTTTGTGGTAGACTGATGGCTCAGCAGATGGAATGGCTGAATTGGGTACCTAATTTCTGCTTGGAGAGCATAGATTAGAGATTCTAGATATGTAATCTGTCCACGTAGACTGCTAATTTGTTTACAAAGAGGACAGTACCCAAATTTGAAAAGGGTACTGCGAAAGACAGCTGCAAAACAAGTATTGCACTGAACTAAGCCAGTCATTTTGAATAGAATAAAATCACAATCTCAAGTGGACCAACCCTGAATATATTATTGCTATTTTTGATTTATAGTGATTAGATTAGGTTAGATTCGGCACGCGGGTTGTGAAAATGAGAAAGAATGCAGGCAGTTTTCCACCCCCACTTCTCCTTAAAGCAGCAGCTCTACTCACGTGCTTTTCTGAAGCAAATCAGGAAGAAATGCAGGAATTTTCCACCCCCACTTCTCCTTAAAGCAGCAGCTCTACTCATGTGCTTTTCTGAGCAAATCAGGAAGAAATGCAGGAATTTTCCACCCCCACTTCTCCTTAAAGCAGCAGCTCTACTCACGTGCTTTTCTGAAGCAAATCAGGAAGAAACCCTGAAACCTTCCCATATTGATCAATTATTTCCAACAAAGATTTACTAGAGTTTATAGGGTTTGTTAAAGTAATCACCAGGTCATCTGCAAAAGCTCTCAGCTTATATTCGTGTTGTCTAACTTTAATTCCCTCTATCTCCTTTACTTCTCGTATTTTATCCAATAATGGTTCTAGAGTTAGAATAAACAATAATGGTGATAAAGGACATCCCTGTCTTGTTCCTTTCACAATCTTAAAAGGTTCTGTTAAGCTACCATTAATTATAATCTGTGCTGTTTGCTCTCCATAAATTGCCCTCATTATTCTTGTAAAACCATCTCCAAATTGCATCTTGTCTATTAATTTAAATAAAAATTCCCAATGCAATCGATCAAAAGCTTTCTCTGCATCAAGAAAAATAAATGCTGCTGAAATAAAATTTTTCTTTTCTAAGTACTCCAGTAAATTAACAATCTGCCTAACATTATTCCTCATCTGTCTCCCTTTTATAAATCCAGATTGATCATTATGAATTCTTCGCTGCAAAATCAACATTAATCTATTAGCTATTATTTTAACAAAAATCTTATAATCATTATTTAAAAGTGAGATTGGCCTATAATTCCCAGGTTTAGAACAATCCTGTTCCTCTTTTGGTATCAATGAAATAAAAGAGGTTCTCCATGAGAATTCCCCTCCTAGTTGTATCTGATTAAATAATTCCTTAAGTGGACCTAACATCTCATCCTGTAAATTCCTATAATAACTAACTGTAAGCCCATCCGTACCAGGAGTTTTCCCCATTTTTAATTGTTTAATTACCAAAATAATTTCTTTAGAAGTTATAGGCCGATTCAGTTCATCCGTTTGTTCTAAAGTTAAATTTTTAACCTTATATTCCTTCAAATAATTATCAATATCCCTGTTCAATATATTATCTTTAAGATATAAATTTGTATAATATTCTAAAAAAGCTTTTTTAATTTTATCCTGTTGGTATCTCTCTTTACCTTTATATTCTATTTTTTCTATAGTACGTAGTTTTTGTCTTTTCCTTAAGGTATATGCTAACCATATACCAGGTCTATTTGCATTACAAAAAGTATTATGTTTGGCATATTGTATATTTGTTGCCACCTGATCAGCTATTATCATATTAAATTGATTCTGTAATAACTTTATTGCATCTTTAAGTTTTTGATCATGCGGGTTATGTATTAATAATTATTGTTTCTTATAAATTTCCTCTTCTAAATACCTACGCTGTCTTTTTTTTTTTTTTTTTTTTGCAAAAATTTTTTATTTTTCCATAATAATTCCCACAATTTGACCAGTGTACAATACAATCACTTATCCAACAATCAGTCCTATACTCAAATTATACTCAGTCAGGGCTGCTCGACTGCCACTCCCCCCTTTAATCCTTTCTTCCCTTCTCATCCTTCTTAAACTTCCCCCACCACCTTCTCCTCGCTTTCCTACTTCCCCTCCTCTTTCCCACTTCTCACTACCATCCTTTCTAACCTCTATCTTCTCCTTCTTCTCCTCCTCCTATCCTTTCTTCTCCTCCTTCTTTCCTCCCTACCCACCTACCTACCTACTTTCTTCTTCTTTACTCCTCTTTCCTTACCCTTTCCTTCGGGAGTGTTTGCCGAGCAGTCCCGACATTACACCATTCAACTTGTTTAATTCTACCATTATTCTGTACAATGGCAACCAATCAATTTATAGTCTTCCCTTCCCGCCTCCTTCCCCGAGACTTCCCAGAACAGAATACAGGGTATTGTAACTAACAAACATAATCTAAAATATAACATAAAACATATTCCATTTCACACCATCACACTATCAATTCCTTCTTTCTTAAACTAATACATAATAATTCCTAACTTCACTCAAAAACTAATTGATATTTTTAATCTGATACTTATTTTGAATATAATCAATCCACTTCTCCATTCCAATATATATTTTTCTTGTGTACAGTCTTTCAAGTAGGCAGAAATTTTGCCATTTCTGCTAAATTTGATACTTTACTAATCCATTCTCCAATTGTAGGTAAGTCTTCTTTCTTCCAATATTGTGCAATCAATAATCTTGCAGCAGTTATTAAATTCAGAATCAGTTTTGTCTCTATAACAGTGCAATCTGAATTATTCCTAATAAAAGAACTGTGGAACAAACTTGATCTTCTTTTTCAAAATGTTCTGCATAATCCACCATATTTTAATCCAAAAGGCTTTAACTTTTTTGCAAGTCCACCATATATGATAATAGGTAGCATCCTCACAATCACATCTCCAACATTTTGCTTTCACATTTGGATACATACATGACAGTTTTTAGGATCTAAATGCCATCTATAAAACATTTTATAAAAATTTTCTTAAATTTTGTGCTTATGAATTTAACATTCCTCACCCAAATTTTTCCCATGTTTCTAACATTATAGGTTGTTGAAAATTTTGTGCCCATTTTACCATACAATCTTTAACCAACTCCATTTCTGAATCAATTTCAACCAATACATTATATAATCTCTTTATATGCTGTTGACCTTGATCTTTTATTTGTTTTACCAGATTATCATCACTTTGCCTTATACCAATTTTCTGATCTATTTTCCATCTAGATTGCAATTGTCCATACTGGAACCATGTATAATTTCTTCCTTCATCCTCAATTTCTCCTAGATTTTAACTGTAATTCTTTTCCATAGTCAAAAGCTCTTTGTAAGTGATAACTTCCATTTTTTGTAATATATTTATATTCTCTATCATATGTCTGGGGATGGTCCATATTGGTATCTTTCCATCTAACTTATATTGATATTTTTTCCAAATCCTCAACAACGCACTTCTGACCATATTATTCTTAAATGTCTTATCAATTTTCTTGTCATATATTACATATGCATGCCATCCATATAACAAACCATAACCTTCTATATTCAAAATCCTTTCCTCTGTTAAATTAATCCAATCAGAAATTAAAGTTAAAACAACTGCATCATAGTACAATTTCAAATTAGGCATTTTAAACCCCTCTTTCCCTAACGTCTTGCATTATTTTTAACTTTATCTCGGTTTTTACCCTTCCATACAAATTTATTAATCCTTTTGCCATTCTTGTAAATTTGCATCTTTCTTCAAAATTGGAATCATTTGAAACAAAATAAAAATCTAGGCAAAACATTCATTTTATAGCTGCCACTCTTCCCAACAATGATAATTGTAACTTCTTCCATTCTCCATTTCTTTAATTACTTTTCCCCACAATACCTCATAATTGTTTTTATATAATTTTACATTCGATGCTGTAATGTATACTCCTAAGTATTTAACCTTTTAACTACTTCATATCCAGTTATTCTTTCTAATTCTTCCTCTGATGTGTATTCATATTTTTAATTATCATTTTGTCTTCTGTTGATTCACTTTAAACCCAGATACCTTACTATACTGATCAATTGTCTCCATCAAATATACAGCTGAATGTATTGGTTGAGATAAAGAAACAACCAAATCATCTGCAAACGCCTTAATTTATAATCTTGATTTTTAATTCTAATTCCTTTTATTCGATCTAAACCACGTATCTTACTCAATAATATTTCCAAAGTTAGAATGAATAATAATGGTGACAAGGGACATCCTTGTCTAGTCCCTTTCTCAATCTTGAAAGATTCTGTTAATCCACCATTTACTATTATTTGAGCTGTTTGCTTTTGATATATAGCCTTAATTGCTTGAATAAAATAATCCCCAAATTGCATTTTTTCTATTACTTTAAACAAAAACTGCCAATCCAATCTATCAAAAGCTTTTCGGCATCCAAAAGAGGAATGCTGCTGAAACCTGGCTGTTCCTTCCAAATATTCAAGTAAATTTACAATTTGTCTCATATTATATCTCATCTGTCTCCCCTTAATAAATCCTGATTGATCATTATGAATTAATTGATTCATCAGTGGCATCAATCTATTCGCTAGTATCTTAGCAAATATCTTATAATCAGTATTTAAAAGCGATATTGGCCTATAATTCTCTGGTTTAACACCATCTCGATCTTCTTTAGGTATTAATGAAATAAAAGCTGTCCTCCATGAAGGAGGAGCCTCCCTTTGTATTCTGTTAAATAACTCCTTAAGTGGTACAATCATCTCATTTTGTAAATTTTATAATAAGTAGTTGTCAAACCATCTGTACCTGGTGCTTTATTCGCTTTAAGCTGCTTAATTGCAAACACTATTTCCTCTGAAGAAATTAATTGATTCAACTCTTCCTTTGATCTACTGTAATTTCTAAAATACCTGGTCCTGTAAATATCTATCTATATCTTTATCATAATCACATCTCTAGAATATAACTTAGTATAATATTCTAAAAAGCTTTTTAATCAAATTTTGCTGATATACTTCCTTACCTCTATATTCTATTTTATCAATTATACGTCATTTCTGTTTCTTCTTAATAAATATGCTAACCACCTTCCAGGTTTATTAGAATTATTAAACAAATTATGTTTACATATTGTAAATTAGTTGCCACCTGATCTGCCATTAACATATTAAATTGACCTCTTAATATATTTATTGACTCTTTGTTTTACTATCTCCTGGATTGCCTACCAATAACTGCTCCTTCCTTTTAATTTCCTCTTCTAGTTCTTTTCCTTTTGTGCAGTCTATTTCTATATTTATTATTCATCTCTAATAAAATTCCCTCATATAAGCTTTACTGGTGTCCCAAACTATCTCTATAGGTGTCCCTTTATCCATGTTCAAAGAAAAATTCTTCATTAGAGTTTTACATTCATTTACATTTTGTTCATATTTAAACAAGTTCTCATTCATCCTCCACGACCTCCTGGCCTCTTTTCCCGATCTAACTCAATCCATACCGGCTATGATCAGACAATTCTAGAACAAATTTTGTCTTCTTCACTCTGAAAAACAAATCATTAGTAATTAAAATAAATCAATCCTAGAAAAGATTGATGTCTGTCAGAAAAAATGTAAAATCTCTCTTTTCATTGCGTTCTCGCCATACATCTCTCAATTCTAAATCTTCCATCAAATCAAAGAATTCCTTTGGCAGTTTTACACGATTGGAAATATTTCTAAGACTTCTTTTATCTTTCTGGGTATCCATCACTCCATTCCAATCACCCATTAATATATAAGTTTTATAATCCCAAGATGTTATTCTTTTATGTAAAACTTATAAAATTTTTCTTGTTGTTGATTTGGTGCATAAACTCCTATTAAAAGTATTTTCTCCTTCCAATAAAAGTTCAATAGCAATATATCTTCCTTGATTATCCGCTCAATTAATGTTGCAGATAAATTACTCTTTATATAAACAACTAGTCCATTCTTCTTTTCTGTAGCAGATGCAACAAAATGTATTCCCAATTTGAATTTATCAAATATTTCTGGTCTAATGTTCTAATATGTGTTTCTTGTAAACATACAATGTCATTTTAAATTGCTTCAAATAATGAAATATCTTTCTTCTCTTTGTGGTGAGTTTAATCCATTAACATTCCAAGATAAAAGTCTAATTGCCATTATCAGCAATCGAAACTTTTGAAGCACCAGCCGCAAATCATATCTTTCTTGGGCCTTGCTCCTCCCACTGTTTCTGTCTTGGTAGTAGCAGATTGAGCCTGTTGAGCCTTTTCTTCTTGTTCCTTGCGTTTGACAGCTGCTCTTGTTATCCTTGGCTCTTTTGGAATCTCTGATCCCATCTTAGACACATCCAACGCTTGTAAACGGTCTTCTTCCATTACTATCACTTCTTTTCTTTAATTTCACCTTCCTTTCTCCTACCATCCGGAGATGGTGGACTTCAGCTTAAGCACATAAGCATAAAACTCTTGTGCTTTACTGACTGTATTAAGACGATGTGCTTTCCTTCATAGTAAACTATTATACCAATTGGGATGTCCCATCTATACTCAATCTGACGTTTTTAAGTTCGTTCACCAAAAGCAAACTCCTTCCTACCTCTCAACATTTTGGGGAATTTTAGTATTAAAATATCTTGGCCTTGCTTGAATCTTGTCTCCTTTAAAAAGCTTGTAAAATCTCATTTCTCACTGTTCTAGTAGTAAAATAAATAACAATGTCTCTGGAAGATTTCTTTGTCTTGCTATCCAGGAATTCACGATAAATTTTATCAATATAAAGCCACATCTACTGGCGAACTGCCAAAATATCTGCAAAGGCCTCAAAAATTTGCTTCAAATTCTCATTTTACATTCTTTTAGTCCACGGATTCGTAAAGCAAGTTCCATTGCTCTATATTGTACCAAAACAATTTCATCATCAACTTTATCCATTTTACTTGAACTGCCTCAATCTTATTTTCCAATTTTAAATTAACTTTCTTTATTTCTTCTACTTCCTGCTCCAATAAAATCACATTTGATGCCAGACCCTGTACTGCTGACACCAAACCTTCTTTAACTTCTTTATTTCCAGTCTGAATTTCTAACATCTGTTTTTCATCTCTGACATTTCTTCTGTAATTAATTTAAACTTATCTCTATCTGGGAAGTTTGCCAATTCATAGCATCGTTAAGAGATTCTTTCATAAATTCTTTCAGGTTATCCTGAAGTGCTTCCAAATTTAGTGATTTTGTATCTGCTGTATGTGCTGGAGAGACTCTGTTAATGTTCCTGGGTTTTTGTACAGTTGACTTTAATTGTTTTGCTGCCATCTCTTAAAATTTCTCTTTAACTTAATATTACGTATAAACCTTTTAAGTCTTTTTTTCCAGTCTCAGTATCTCTTCTCCTTCTCATTACAATGTTTAAAAAATTTCCAGCTGGCCTTCAGCAATAAACAACAGTGAGACTTGTAACACTTTCGTTTTCAACTGTGTAGCTCATTAAAGAACGATCGCCATTTTCACTTTGAAGTCAGATCCAAAACTTAAAAAAAATAACAGGAATTGATTGATTACTTGCTTTTATAATTAGAGCTCTGTTTCTGTTCAGTCCTATTATCTTCTTTAAGTTAAAATTGGTCCTAATATTACGATAAACCTTTTAAGTCTTTTTTTAAATCAGTCTCAATATCTCGATCTCTTCTCATTACAATGTTTAAAAAATTTCCAGCTGGCCTTCAGCAATAAACAGCAAACAGAGAATTGTAACACTTTCGTTTTCAACTGTAGCTCATTAAAGAACGATCGCCATTTTCACTTTGAAGTCAAATCCAAAACTTAAAAAAAATAACAGGAATTGATTGATTACTTGCTTTTATAATTAGAGCTCTGTTTCTGTTCAGTCCGGTATTATCTTCTTTAAGTTAAAATTGGTCCCGGAAGTTGTCGTAATTAGGTCTGCCGGAGCAGGAAAAAAGCCTCAGATCTGGAGCACTTTGAAGTTCTGAGGGGGCTTAACCCTTCGAGCCCCCTGGTATCTTCCAGGAGCTCTAGAGAAGCTCTACCTCTGCTTCTTTTTGCTCACCACCGCTTCTTCTCCCGAAGAGGGGGGTTTCCGAACTGCTGGACAGCTGATTGTCGCTGTCTTAGCAGTCCAACATGATCCAGAGGTTGGTGACCAGAAAGATCACCTCCATTGCCAACGGAGCCAACCAGGAAGTCCAATATCTACGCTGTCTTTGTTGCTTATTTCTCTGTCTATTATTAATATATATTAATACACCTCTCATAAAAGCTTTACTGGCGTCCCAAACCATTTCTATCGATGTTTCGTTATTCAAGTTATAATCAAAAAATTCTTTCATCTGCTTTTTACATTGATTTACATTATCCTGATATCTAAACAAATTTTCATTTAATCTCCAAGTTCTTCTACCTTCTTTTCCATATTGCAATTCCATCCAAACAGGACTATGATCAGACAAACATCTTGGAAATATCTTAGTTTTCTTCACCTTAAAAAGCAGGTCATTAGAAATTAAAATAAAATCAATACGTGAGAAGGATTGATGCCTATCAGAGAAAAAAGTATAGTCTCTTTCCTCCAAATTCCGCAGTCTCCATACATCTCTCAACTCAAAATCTTCTATCATGTCAAAAAAGGATTTAGGCAGCTTTGCATGTGCAGGTATCTTCTTAGAAAATTCTCTTGTCCTTTCGTGTATCTATTACTCCATTCCAATCTCCCAATATAATACACGATTTATAATCCCATAGAATCAACTTATCATACAACATTCTATAAAATTTTTCTTGTTGCTGATTGGGTATATATACCAAACAAAAGGGTCTTTTGTTTCTATTGTAAGTTCAATAGCAATATATCTTCCGTGAATATCTGCCTCTATTAACTTGGCTGGTATATCTTTTCTCAAATAAACCACTATGCCATGTTTTTGTCCAAAGCAGAAGCAACAAAATGTTTACCTAACTTTGAGTTTATTAAGTACTTTTGATCTGATAGTTTAATATGTTTCTTGTAAGCAAATTACATCATTTCTAAATTGTTTCAAATAATGAAATATTTTCTTCTCTTCTGAGCTGAATTCAAACCATTGACATTCCAGGTCAAGATTTTATTTGCCATTACTGGCCTGCTGAAGCTTTTGAGCGATCAGCTGAAGATCGTCCTCCGTATCTTCGGCCGTGCTCCTCCCACCGCTTCTGTAGCAGAATCCTGAACTTTACTTTGAGTTTGTTGCTCCTTTTCTTTACGCTTAAGGGCTCCCCTCGTCAGTCTTTGTTCTTGTGGTTGTTCCTCAGATGGTAACATCACTGGAATCACCTCAGCTTCCACACCCATTTGAGTCTCTTGAATTCTTTTTTCTATTATTTCTACTTCAAGTTTCAGCACGGTGGAAAGAAAATCTTTGGCCTTAAGCACTGTATCAATACGGTATCTCCTTCCTTGATAATACACTGTCAAACCAACTGGAACCTCCCATCTAAATTGAATCTGGTATTTCTTAAGTTCTTGTGTAAAAAATGTAAAGTCCTTTCTATCCCTTAACATCTTGGGAGGAATCTCTTTCAAAACCTTCAGCTCCTGTTCTCCTATTTTCAAGTTTTTCTGAAATGCAACTTGCAAAATTTGATTCCTCACTGTTCTTTTCAAAAAATAAACCACAATGTTTCTAGGAAGTTTCTTCTGCCTAGCAATCCAGGAATTAACTTTATAAATTTTGTCAATTTGATAAGCAACCTCTTGTGGATCAAGTTCAATAAATTCAGCCAGAGCTTCTGATAAATTTTTTTTAAATCTTTCCCTTTCTCCTCATTCAAGCCCCTAATTCTCAGAGCTCCTTCCATCATTCTATACTGCATCACCACCACTTGATCTTCATTTTTGTCCAATTTAATTTGCATTCCCCCCATTCTATTTCCTATTTGCTGATTTGACTGAGCAATTTCTTGCACCTCCTCCTCCACCACCTCCAGTCTTTTTGCCAAACTTTGGAAAGCCATCAAAATATCTTCTCTTATTTTTTTATTATTCTCTTTTATTTCCTCTCTTATTTTCTCATTATTATCCATTATCTCCTTAAACTTTTCTTCAAAGACTTTCCCTTGTTCTTTAATCAAATCTTCTAAAGCTGGTTCAGAACCCCTTCTACCCCCAGTCTTAGGTGGTTTAGTAGCCATTTCAGTTTTTAAAATTCACAAAATATAAGTCTAGAAACTTCTCTTTTCCCCTTTAAGTATAGGAGAGCTCACTTCACTTCATTAAAATCCACACATAACATTTCTTAGCTTCTTAGTTACACAGGCTGTTTAGAATTCCATTCTTCACTTTCACTCCCTTTCAGGCGCCATCTTAAAGAGTCAGTTGAAACAAAGAAAAAAAAGTTTCTCTTTTTAAAAGGGTAGAAGTCAGGAAATCAAAAACTTGCAATCCAGTAATTGTTCACTGGAGCTCATTCCGTCTGCTTATAGAAATCCATAAAGATAAGACAATTAGCAGAGATGGACACTTTCTTCTTTTCCTGCTTTTGCAGGTACGCACTGAAGTCGGAGCTTGGCAGGAATATTTATGGGACTCTCGACCCTCAGGGCTCTGCTTAATTAAAAACAAAGCCCCTGGGGAGGTCTACCACCACACCCCCGCAGCTCTTATCTTTTCCCTTTCATCCAGGGAAAGAGATTAAAGCCGGCTTTTCCTGGCTTTTACGATGTTCAGTACGGAGCCCCTTAATTAGGAACTCAGCGAAGAAGGTGGCGCCACTGGAAGTCCCCCTCTTTTACTTTGACAAGCCAAAGTTGTATATAATATTCCCAATTTTGTTTGCTCAAATAGTTTTTTGTGTTGCTTTCTAATGTGCACTTCTTATAAACATATGAGTTCTAGTTTTAACTTCTCTAATTTATTATTGAGCTTGTCAATCGAAAGGTCAGCAGCTCAGCGGTTCGAATCCCTAGTGCTGCCGTGTAATGGGGTGAGCTCCCGTTACTTGTCCCAGCTTCTGCCAACCTAGCAGTTTCGAAAGCATGTAAAAATGCAAATAGAAAAAATAGGGACCACCTTTGGTGGGAAGGTAACACCATTCCGTGCGCCTTTGGCATTGAGTCATGCCAGCTACATGACCAAATTTTTACAGATTCTTGTTTTTGAAACAGATGAGATGCTAGAGTGAAATATAGCACTTATGTCAGAACCTTTACTTTTACCTATTCTTCTTTTTATTGCCGAATTTAGTCCATTTATATTCATTGATATTATTTTGATTTCTTCTTCCATTTCTTATTTACTTGTTTTGTAGATCTAGTCATTCTTATCTCCCTTTGTTCTTTAGCTTCTTTCGCTCTTGCTCCTTCTCTTATCTCTCTTTCTTCTTGTTCTTTAGCTGTCTTTTAATTGTTCCTTTTTTTCTTCCTGTTTTCCAACCCCTCTTTCGTCACTCAATCTCTCTTCCTCTTGAGATCTCATATGCTGTTCATAAAATATTTCTGCTTTCTCTATTGTATCTAATCTGTATCTTTGTTCTTGCCAATTCACCAATATTCCTTCTGGTAACAACAATCTAAAATTCACTCCTCTTTTGATCAAAAGTTTTGTAAGAAATTGATATTCTCTTACTCTTGGAATTTGTTTCAAAGCCACTATCTCTCTGCCTTTGTGTTTTATGGTCGTATTCCTCTTCAACTGTAATATCTCTGTTCTCAATTTTTTCTTAGTGAATCTCACATGAATTTCTCTGGATAGATTGTTTCTCATTGCACATCTTGTATGCACTCTATATATCTCATCGATTCCACTTAGTATCTTTTCTTTACTCTCTTTCATTGCTTCCACTAATATCTTCGCAATTTTTTTTGCTAAATTCTTTTTTTAAAATCTTAAATAACAATCAGCTTTATCCATTTCCAATGATGTAATTGTCCTTTCCTGATTCTTATCAGTAGTTGTAAATCAGCTTTTGCTTCTGCTTTTTCTTCTACTTGGATCAATCATTGTTCATTTTTCCGTATCATCTCTTTAACTTTTTTTAATTCTTCATCCATTTTTTCTATTCTCCCATCTACCTTGTCTATTCTTGCCTTAAGATCTTCATATATAGTCTGTAACATATTTTTTAATTCCGCATTGGTTTTCTCTTGCTGTGTTGTGGTTTCTGCTGTCTTTTGCCCCATAGAGCCAGATGCTGTTGATAGTGATGGTAATGATAGATGTTGTGTTGTTTTATCCATCTTGTTTCTTCTATTCAAGCCGCCCAAATTTGTAATCCAAATCGAATTTTAGAATCCAAAATCAAATTCTTCGGATTCTTGTTACCTTAATCCATTTAAGTAAAAAAATACAGTGTCAATTAAAAAGAAAAACCAAAAGCAATATTTAATAATTAAAAAATTAAGAGCCCAAATATATCACACAAAAAAAAAGGATCCAAAAAAGCAATGAAAGAGAAAAGGAAAAAAAAGTAAAAGAAAATTAAAAATAGCCACCCAAGAAAAAATCAGACCAGGGAGAAAAAGCAAGAGTAACAAATTTTCCAATACCAAAAAATACAAATTAATCCAAAAAGGGAAACACTACAGCGTCCATAACTTTGAAACTGAATCATAAATAGTTTTGGGGGGATTTAACTTTGAACAGTTGCTAAGCAACTGGTCATAAGCTGAGGACTACCTGTAGTTGTGAAGCATGTCAAACTTTAAACAGAGTGTTTTAAACTTGGAACACTTCTTTTCTAACTGAAGCCAAAATGCTCAGGCTACAAGATAAAGACTTCAATTTCTTACTTGGAACAAGTCATTTTTTGAAAATTCGTGAAATATTTTGCACATCCTAGAGACTAAGAACCTCTTTTCAATGGTGCTAACCTGCAAAAAAAAAGCTTATATCACAGTAGCTCCGTTATTTATTTTCTTTAATGGTTCTCAAACTTTTTTCCTTCCTATATTTGTTTTAGAGGATATCTTGAAGTGTTTTATTTAACAAATAATAATCATTTGGCTTGTTTTGTACAGCAGCAAGTAATAGTTAAACGAAAAAGAGGAAGACCTCGCAAATATCCTGTTGAAATAGCATCAGTGCAAAGTAAGTATGATAACATCCCTTTCTAAAAAATAGACATCAGTGTTTCACTTAATTCAGGAATTGTATTCTTTCATTCCAGGTCAGGATTCAGCATTGAACACAGTCATGAGAAAAGTAAGCATTTGGTGGGATGTTTTGTCTGCATGCAGAGGTTGAGATTGTCTTTCTATGGAACTTATTTGTATATTGTTTGTTTGGTAAAGCAAACATTGGCAGGATCAAGAAGATAATTGCTCTCAGTATATCAGTACTGGCCCCCACTTTTAGAACACCCTTTCTCTGAGAGGGTCCTGCCTGTCTGAAAAGCCTTGAAGAACTGACTTTTTCCAGTTGTCTTGTGGTAGTGTGTAGCTGGAACCCAAGAAAATTGTTTTTCAAAGTGAGTGGAGTATTGTTTTGGAAACACTAAGTTGTGTTGTTTTATCCATCTTGTTTCTTCTATTCAAGCCGCCCAAATTTGTAATCCAAATCGAATTTTAGAATCCAAAATCAAATTCTTCGGATTCTTGTTACCTTAATCCATTTAAGTAAAAAAATACAGTCTCAATTAAAAAGAAAAACCAAAAGCAATATTTAATAATTAAAAAATTAAGAGCCCAAATATATCACAAAAAAAAAAGGATCCAAAAAAGCAATGAAAAAGAAAAGTAAAAAAAAGTAAAAGAAAATTAAAAATAGCCACCCAAGAAAAAATCAGACCAGGGAGAAAAAGCAAGAGTAACAAATTTTCCAATACCAAAAAATACAAATTAATCCAAAAAGGGAAACACTACAGCGTCCATAACTTTGAAACTGAATCATAAATAGTTTTGGGGGGATTTAACTTTGAACAGTTGCTAAGCAACTGGTCATAAGCTGAGGACTACCTGTAGTTGTGAAGCATGTCAAACTCTAAACAGAGTGTTTTAAACTTGGAACACTTCTTTTCTAACTGAAGCCAAAATGCTCAGGCTACAAGATAAAGACTTCAATTTCTTACTTGGAACAAGTCATTTTTTGAAAATTCGTGAAATATTTTGCACATCCTAGAGACTAAGAACCTCTTTTCAATGGTGCTAACCTGCAAAAAAAAGCTTATATCACAGTAGCTCCGTTATTTATTTTCTTTAATGGTTCTCAAACTTTTTTCCTTCCTATATTTGTTTTAGAGGATATCTTGAAGTGTTTTATTTAACAAATAATAATCATTTGGCTTGTTTTGTACAGCAGCAAGTAATAGTTAAACGAAAAAGAGGAAGACCTCGCAAATATCCTGTTGAAATAGCATCAGTGCAAAGTAAGTATGATAACATCCCTTTCTAAAAAATAGACATCAGTGTTTCACTTAATTCAGGAATTGTATTCTTTCATTCCAGGTCAGGATTCAGCATTGAACACAGTCATGAGAAAAGTAAGCATTTGGTGGGATGTTTTGTCTGCATGCAGAGGTTGAGGGAGTATTGTCTTTCTATGGAACTTATTTGTATATTGTTTGTTTGGTAAAGCAAACATTGGCAGGATCAAGAAGATAATTGCTCTCAGTATATCAGTACTGGCCCCCACTTTTAGAACACCCTTTCTCTGAGAGGGTCCTGCCTGTCTGAAAAGCCTTGAAGAACTGACTTTTTCCAGTTGTCTTGTGGTAGTGTGTAGCTGGAACCCAAGAAAATTGTTTTTTCAAAGTGAGTGGAGTATTGTTTTTGGAAACACTGGAAGTTTTTGTGCTGTTTTATTATGCTTCTTATCATTCCTGTTTGTAGGCTTTCTAAGGTTATGATATATTAGGTGGGTGGCTATATAATTTTTTAAAAAATACAATTCTTTTAAACATGATTCTTTCAACTCCAAAACTTAATTTATTTTCTCTTTTACAATGGCCTTCACCATTTATTTACTATATTTATATGCTGCACATTTTTCAAGGTTATAAAATACCTACAGTAACAATCAGAAACAGCATTAAAAACAATGTTTAATAAAAAATGAACCCAACCCCAAATAGTAACTATTTCAATAATACTATTAGCCGTGGTGGTGCAGTGGTTAGAATGCAACATTGCAGGCTAATTCTGCCAACTGCCAGGTTTTCAATTCTGACCAGCTCATGGTTGACTCAGTCTTCAATCCTTCCAAGGTCTGTAAAATGAGGACCCAAATTGTTGGGGGCAATATGCTGACTCTATAAACTGCTTAGAGAGGTCTTTAAAGCACTATGAACCAGTATACGAGTCTAACTGCTGTTGCTATTTAAAAAAAGGTCTGTCAATAAATCAGAATAAAACAAAAGTGATAATTAAAAATATGTCTATACAACAGAAACAAAAACTAGAGGAAATGACAGGATTTGAGGTGGTAAAAAAGGTTAAATACTTAGGGGTTTATATTAGCTCATCGAATAAGAAACTTTATAAGAATAATTATGACTTGCTATGGCAAAAAGTTCAGAATGATATGAGTGTCTGGAAAAAATTGCAGTTATTGCTATTGGGAAGGATTGCGGCTATTAAAATGAATGTGTTACCTAGATTTTTGTTTCTGTTCCAGATGATACCAATAATTAAAAAGAATAAAAATTTGGAAGATTGGCAGATTGGGATTAATAAATTTATATGGCAGGGTAAAAAGGCGAGGGTTAAAATGAAAATAATACAGGACTCACGGGAAAGAGGTGGCTTAAAAATGCCTAACTTTAAACTATATTATGAAGCAGTAGCCCTTTTAGTAATAAGTGACTGGTTTAATTTAACGGAGGAAAGAATTTTGAATATAGAAGGTTATGACTTGTTATATGGATGGCATGCGTATTTATTTTATGAAAAAAAAGTGGATAGGGCTTTTAAGAATCATGTGTTGAGAAGTGCACTTTTGCGGGTCTGGAAAAAATATTCTTATAAATTAGATTATAAGATTCCTATATGGGCGAGCCCCAGACATGCAATAGAGAATATAAATATAGAACAGAAACAGGAAATGATTACATATAAAGATCTTTTGTATGCTGAAGGAGGTAGATTGCAATTAAAATCATTACAGGTATTAAATGAAGAAGGGAGGAATTATACTTGGTTTCAATATGGGCAAATAAGTGCTAGATGGAAAGAAGATCAAAAAATTGGTATAATGCAAAGGGAGGAAAAGTTAATAAAGCAAATTAGAAATCAGACCCAGGAGCATATAAAGAGATTGTATAATGTGTTGCTTGAAATAGATTCGGAAAAGGATTTGGTAAAGGACTGTATGATAAAATGGGCACAGAATATTCAGGAACCAATAATGTTGGAAACATGGGAAAAAATCTGGGTTAGAAATGTTAAGTTTACACAAGCACAGAATTTAAGGGAAAATTTTTATAAGATGTTTTATAGATGGCACTTAGATCCCAAAAAATTATCACTTATGTATCCTAATATCCAAGCGAAATGTTGGAGGTGTGATTGTGATGACCCTACATATTTTCATATTTGGTGGACTTGCAAGAAAATTAAGGTCTTTTGGATAAGAATTTGGTGGATTATTCAAAATGTACTGAAGAAGAAGATAAAGTTCCTGCCACAATTTTTCCTTTTGGGAATTATAACGGATTGTACAGGGATTGAGACTAAACTGATTCTGAATTTAATAACAGCAGCAAGACTGTTGATTGGACAATACTGGAAGAAAGAAGAGGTACCTACAATAGAAGAATGGATACTGAAAGTCATTAATTTGGCTGAGATGGCTAAAATCTCAGCTTTTTTAAAAGACAATACGCAGGAAAGATATTTAATTGAATGGAAAAAATGGATTGATTATCTACAAAATAGATATCAGATTAAGAAATATCAGATTGCCTTTGAATAATTAGGAAGTTATTTTATGTAATGGGGAGGGGGTTGGGAGATGAAAAGCTTTGGATGTGGTTAATTGGATTGGAAGGAAAATTTTATTCTATGTTTGGTTTATGTATAACAATACCTTGTGATTGACCCGGGAAGCTGGGGAAGGAGGGGAAGGGGGTTTTTTGGGAGGGAGGGGGGGAAAAAGAGGGGAAAATGTCTTTGTTTTTTTTTAAAACTCTTTCAATAAAAAAAAAAAAAAAAGGTCTGTCAACTAATGCATCTCAGCATTCAAAGCGTGCTTTTCTCCTGGGCTAGATGGAAAAGCCAGGACCAACTTGTATTCCTGAAATCCAGCAGGGAAGAAGTAAAGCAAATCTCCATTAGGTAGGAATTCCAAAAATTGAGGATAGTGATTGAAAATGCCTATGTCTTAATCCCATCAGACATTTTTCTCAGAAAGATGGTCCTGAAGGGAAATGTTCCTGTTCAATCAGATTAGATGGGCAGGTGAATACAGGAGAAAGTTGTCCCATAGGTGACCAGATATCTACGGGACCGCCTACTGCTACCGAATACCTCTCACCGACCCGTGCGCTCTCACAGAGAGGGACTCCTCAGGGTGCCGTCAGCGAGGCAATGTCGTCTGGCGACGCCCAGGGGAAGGGCCTTCTCTGTGGGGGCTCCCACCCTCTGGAATGAACTGCCCCCAGGACTTCGTCAGCTTCCAGACCTTCGGACCTTCCGCCGCGAGCTTAAAACATACCTATTTAACTGCGCAGGACTGAGTTAGATTTTAGTTTGTGGGTTTTAACTTGGGTTTTAATTTTTTATATTTTTAATTATTAGGCTTTTGAATAAGTTTTTTAATTGGTTTTAGAATTGTATTTATTGCTTTTAAATGCCTGTAAACCGCCCTGAGTCCTTTGGGAGATAGGGCGGTATATAAATATAAACAATAAATAAATAAATAAATGAAGCCTTGCCAAAGGCCTGGGTGAAGAGCCAAGTCTTCACAATAGCAAAGTGGGAGGCCATCTGGATCGTAGGAGGAACCTTGTTGCAGAGGGCAGGTACTACTACCCAGAAGGTGTGCTTCCAGATTCTGATTTAATGTTATTTATGTTAGTTAATCATAGTGTTTAATTGAAAGAACCTAGAGTGTGCCAATCCTGCCTGATAGAACTGGCTGAACAGTTGCTATAGGAGACAGGTGCTCCCTCAAGTAACCAGGCCTATACTACGTAGGCCTGTAAGTAGATAAACAATGTATAGATAAATAAAAGAATGCACTGCTTTTTTACTCTAATGTCTATACACCAATGCACAGAATATGAGGAATAAACAGGGAGATTTGAAATTAAAGTAAATGAGGGCGGATATGATATTGTTGCCATTATGGAAACTTAGTGGGATGAAACCCACAAATGGAACATACAGCTAGAGGAATTTAAATTATTTAAAAGAAATAGACTAAATAAAAGAGGAGGTGGAGTTGCACTATATATTAGAAATAACTACATCCCTACAGAAATAGAGCACAACAATGACGAAAATTATCTTGAATGCATTTGGGTCAATATTAAAGGTGAACAAAATGACATTGCCATAGGTTTATACATAGGCCACCCAACTTTTTGCTAGGCAGCTAACTAAGGTATGTTGGAAGCACATCGCAATAGTAATGGGGGATTTTAACTACCTTGACATCAACTGGGAGACAAACTCTGCACCAAGTGGAAGTTCCAACAGGTTCCTAACAAACCTAGCAGACAACTTTGTTTCCCCAAAAAATAGAGAAGGAAACAAGGGGATCAGCCATATTGGACTTAATTCTCACTAACACAGATTAAATGATAGATGGTGTTGAAGCTAAAGGCAATGGTGTATTAACCATTAAGCAGACTAAGCACATGCTTAGGGCACCAGGCCCAAAGGGGGCACCACAAAGTTGAGAAAGAAACTTTTATATAGCCTAAGCTTGGCTTCATTTGTACAGTATGTACAAAGGAGGGGGCATCAAGATTTGCCAGTGCTTAGGGCACCAGTGAGCCTTAATCTGCCACTGGCTACAGGAACCTTGGAGGCGAGTGATTGTGCAATATTGGAATTCAACATTATGTAAGCAGAAGCAATAGAACAAAGTCAAACTGGAGTCTTGGATTTTAAGATAGCTAAATTCAATAAACTTGGAGCTTGCAAAGGATTCCGTGGATGAGAATCCTCAAGGAGAAAAAAGAAGCTTGGGAAATTTTGAAAAGTGAGATTATAGAAGCCCAGTCCAGCACAATACCAATGAAGAAGAAAAATAACAGCTCTCAAAAGAAACCAGCATGGCTGCATAAAGAACTCTCTGACAAATTGAAAAACAAAAAGGACAAGTATAAAAAGTGGAAAGAGGGGCAAATAACTAAGGCAGAATATCAGCAGATAGCCCGAGCCTGCAAAAATGAAATGAGGAAAGCTAAGGCTCACAATGAACAAAGGCTTGCGACAAAAGTAAAAAATAACAGAAAAAGCTGCTTCAAACATGTTAAAAACAAGAAAAAAGTCAAGGAAACAATTGGTCCATTTTTTTGCTGGGAAAAAGTGGCAAGAAGGTGACAAGCAACAGGGAGAAAGCAGAACTACTTAACTCATTTTTTGCAACTGTCTTTACACAAAGGGAAAAAACAGTCCAAGCTATCAAAAACAGCACCACAAAAAACAGATTAGGAACACAAGTTAAAATAGGGAAGAAAATGGTAAGTGAAGACAGATGGATTACACCCCAAGATTCTAAAGGAACTGGCAGACAAGATCTCAGACCTACTGAACTATATCTCAAGTAATTGTGTTCTCTTTGCTGACGATGTCAAACTATTTAACACCACAGACAATACATCTACCATTCAAAAAAGACCTTGATCATCTAACCACTTGGTCTAAAACTTGGCAACTCCAAATCTCAACCAGCAAATGCTCAGTCTTACATATTGGAAAAAAGAACCCAAACACTAAGTACATACTTGATGGACATTGCCTTACAGATGACCCCCACCCTGTTAAAGACCTTGGAATTTTCATATCAAATGATCTAAGTGCCAAAGCCCACTGCAACTACATAGCAAAAAAGGCTCTAAGAGTTGTAAACCTAATCTTGCATAGCTTCTTTTCCAAAAACACTACACTACTAACCAGAGCATATAAAACATTTGCTAGATCAATTCTAGAATACAGCTCGCCTGTCTGGAACCCTCACCACATTTCTGACATCAATACAATTGAACGTGTCCAGAAATATTTTACAAGAAGAGTTCTTCACTCCTCTGAAAACAACAAAATACCTTATCCCACCAGACTTGAAATCCTAGGCTTAGAAAACTTGGAATTCCGTCGCCTTCGACAAGACCTAAGTTTAACTCACAGAATCATCTATTCTAATGTCCTTCCTATTAAAGACTACTTCAGCTTTAATTGCAATAATACAAGAGCAACCAATAGATTAAAACTTAATGTTAACTGCTTTAATCTAGATTGCAGAAAATATGACTTCTGTAACAGAATCATCAGTGCTTGGAACACTTTACCTGACTCTGTGGTCTCTCCCCATAATCCCAAAAGCTTTAACCAAAAACTTTCTACTATTGACCTCACTCCATTCCTAAGAGGACCATAAGGGGCATGCATAAGAGCACAAACGTGCCTACCGTTCCTGTCCTATTGTTTTTCTTTTTTTCTTCATATATATATATATATGTGTGTGTGTGTGTGTGTGTGTGTGTGTGTGTGTGTGTGTGTGTGTGTGTTTTCTGAGGTTTTCATGGGTGTTTGTATGTAGGTCTTTGGTTGTTCGGGTTTTCTCCCGTGTAAAATTGGAAATGTCTTGGCAACGTTTCGACGAAGTCTCATTCGTCATCTTCAGGCTTCAACCGTGTCGTGCTTCCGTGCTTCTTGCTCCCAGAAGCGCTGAAGCCTGAAGATGACGAATGAGACTTCGTCAAACGCTGCCAAGACATTTCCAATTTTACACGGAGAAAAACCCAACAACAAGACCTACATATATATATATATATATATATATATATATATATATATATATATATATATACTTATACCTCCTAATATTCCCTCATATATATGTTTATATACTATATAATCTTTTTGTGTGATGCTTATATATATTGTTGTGACAAATAAAATAAATAAATAAAATAAAATAAAATATTTCAAAGATCCTGGAGCACCGGGGAACTGTCAGAGGATTGGAAAAGAGCTGATGTAATTCCCATCTTCAAAAAAGGAGGAAAAAATAGATCCAGGAAACTACAGACCTATCAGCCTGACCTCAATACCAGGGAAGATTCTGGAAAAGACAATCAAGCAACAAATCAGCAATCACCTAGAACGAAAAGCCAACATGGGTTTGTCAAAAACAGATCATGCCAGACTAATCTTATTGCATTCTTTGACAAAGTGACAAAATTAGTGTACCAGAGGAATGCTGTCGATATAATTTACTTGGACTTCAGTAAAGCATTTGATAAAGTAGACGATAACCTACTACTAGATAAAATATAAAAATGTGGGTTAGACAGCATCATCACTCAATGGAACTGCATCTACATGGAAGGAAATATGCAGTAGGGTACCCCAAGGCTCTGTTTTAGGCCCAATACTCTTCAACATCTTCATCAATGATTTGAATAGGGGGATAAATGAGGAACTCATCAAATATAAGACAACACCAAACTAGGAGGAATAGCCAATAAGATACAGAAGGATTTTGACAGACTTGAACATTGGTAGGTAAAATGAGGACCCAGATTGTTGGGGGGGCAATAAGTTGACTTTGTATATAAATATACAAATAGGATGAGACTATTGCCTTACACAATGTAAGCCGCCCTGAGTCTTCGGAGAAGGGCGGGATATAAATGTAAAAAAAAAAAAAATTGGGTGCTATCTAACAAAATGAAATTCAATGGTGAAAAAAGAAAGGTTCTACATTTAGGCAAGAAAAAAAATGCATAGGTACAGTATATGACTGCATCTCCAATGATCCATTTGTTAAGCTACTGAAGTTCGCAGATGACACAACAGTGATTGGTCTCATTCGAGACAATGACGAATCCGCATGTAGACGAGAGGTCGAACGACTAGCCTTGTGGTGCAACCAAAACAATCTGGAACTGAACACACTCAAAACCGTAGAAATGGTGGTAGACTTTAGGAAAAACCCTTCCATACTTCCACCTCTCACAATACTTGACAACACAGTATCAACAGTAGAAACCTTCAAATTTCTGGGTTCTATCATATCGCAAGATCTCAAATGGACAGCTAACATCAAAAACATCATTAAAAAAGGACAACAAAGAATGTTCTTTCTGCGCCAACTCAGTAAGCTCAAACTGCCCAAGGAGCTGCTGATCCAATTCTACAGAGGAATTACTGAGTCTGTCATTTGCACCTCTATAACTGTCTGGTTTGGTTCTGCAACCCAACAAGAAAAACACAGACTTCAGAGGATAATTAGAACTGCAGAAAAAATAATTGCTACCAACTTGCCTTCCATTGAGGACCTGTATACTGCACGAATCAAGAAGAGGGCCGTGAAAATATTTGCAGATCCCTCGCATCCTGGACATAAACTGTTTCAACTCCTACCCTCAAAACGATGCTATAGAGCACTGCACACCAGAACAACTAGACACAAGAACAGTTTTTTCCCGAAGGCCATCACTCTGCTAAACAGATAATTCCCTCAACACTGTCAGACTATTTACTGAATCTGCACTACTATTAATCGTTTCATAGTTCCCATCACCAATCTCTTTCCACTTATGACTGTATGACTATAACTTGTTGCTGGCAATCCTTATGATTTATATTGATATAATGATCATCAATTGTGTTGTAAATGTTGTACCTTGATGAACGTATCTTTTCTTTTATGTACACTGAGATTATATGCACCAAGACAAATTCCTTGTGTGTCCAATCACACTTGGCCAATAAAATTCTATTCTATTCTATTCTATTCTATATGTGGTACCTTGCTCAATAGTAACTGTGAGAGGGATCTTGGAGTCCTAGTGGACAACCATTTAAATATGAGCCAGCAGTGTGCAGCAGATGCCAAAAAAGCCAACACAGTTCTAGGCTGCATAAACAGAGGGATAGAATCAAGATCACGTGAAGTGTTAATACCACTTTATAATGCCTTGGTAAGGCCACACTTGGAACACTGCATCCAGTTTTGGTCGCCACAATATTAAAAAAGTTGTGGAGACTCAAAGTGCAGAGTACAGAGAAGAGCAACAAAGGTGATTAGGGGACTGGAGGCTAAAACATATGAAGAACGGCTGCAGAAACTGGTTATGTCTAGTTTAATGAAAAGAACTTGGGGTGACATGATAGCAGTGTTCTCAGGGGCTACCACAAAGAAGAGGGAGTCCAGCTATTCTCCAGCACCCAAGGGCAGAACAAAAAGCAATGAGTGGAAACCAAACAAGGAGAGAAGCAACCTAGAACTAAGAAATTTCCTGACAGTTAGAACAATTAATCAGTGGAACTTGCCTCCAGAAGTTGTGAATACTCCAACACTGGGAGTTTTTAAGAAGATATTGGATAAGCATTTGTCTGAAGCAGTGTAGAGTTTCCTGCCTAAGCAGGGGGTTGGACTAAAACAATCTTGGCAAACCTTTTCAGCACCGAGTACTGAAATGGAAGCGTGTGTGCGGGTTCCAGAAACTGGAAGAGCAACTCTTCCGGTTTCCGATGCGCACTGGCCACCTGGTCTTCCGGTTTATAGCGCGAATGCGCACGCGAAGACCAGCTGGCGGTGCATCGGAATCCAGAAGAGCAAAGGGCGATGGCTCGCGTGCCTGAAGAGATGGCTCTGCATGCTACTTTTGGCACACGTGCAATAGGTTGTCCCTTCCAACTCTGTTATTCTGTTTTAGGAGTGTGAAACATACTTTCTTTTGAATCTTTATGCAAAAGCGTGGATAACTTTTTATTCTCTGTGAAATAAGATGATTTGAGAAATAATTCAAGATCAAAACAGCCATTTTAAATTTAGAAAAGGTTTTTAGAGTGCTCAGAAAATCCTGTTTGCTTTTTTTTATTTAAAAAGTTTTACAACAAACAAGTTTTTTTTTAAAAAAATTCCCCTTCACCCTCCCCCCTCCCCCTCCCCCTTCACCCCTCCCCCCCAGAGACTTCCCAAAGCAAAATACAGGGTATAACATCTAACAAACATATGCTAAAATACTACAAAAAACATACCCCATAATCCCTTCTCCCCCATTGATACCTTAACTCCCCGTTCCCCTTTTAAACTAATACCCAAATACAATACAATCCCTACCATCACTCAAATGCTATTTGATACTTTTTGGTCTGCCTGTTTGATTTTTGAAGTAGCAGTTTCACACTCTGACTCTGAACTGCTTAAATAGAAATGTTTTGGACAACTCTTATTTTTGCACCAGCATACCATTCATACTTATCCTAAAATAACGTATGTAATTTTAACCATTTTTATGCAGATTATTTTTAAAATATTTTAATTATAGTACAAAAAAAAGCTGCTAAACTTAATGAAGGTATTACACACACACACACACACACACACATGAGCTACATCTTTTTGCACTACTTATTACTACTGTAATTAACTGATTATTAACTGATTCCATTAAAAAGCTTTTTTTGTCAGAATTACTATGGTAGTTCTCTTAAGTAGTGCTCTGAAATCAATTCACATATGTATGCCATTAAATAATGAATATCATAACAAGAACAAGAACAAACTGAAATCAAGGGCCTTGTAAGGATTTTTCCCATCTGAATAGTTACAATTCAGATTATACATAATTTATATCAATTGCATCTATATAGCAAGTTTCAAAAACCTACTTCTTTATTCTTATCAAGAGATGGTCTTCCATTTGCTCCCTGTTCTGCATTCTGCCCTCTCATTCCCTTGTTCTTCCTCTCTGCTCCCTTCTTCCCCACAATTTTTGTATTTCTGCTTCAAGAAATCTTTACATCTACCTTAGAATATAGGATAAGATAAGTGGTGGGATTAAGGCGGTTCATACTGGTTTGGCAGAACCAATATCTAATTTTTTATTTTCGGCAAACTGGTTATGATAAATCTGTGTTTTCCAGAACACATCTTATTTTCATTCAGCTTTCATCTGGGGGGTGGGAACCGTCCCCAAAAGTCCAAGAGTGGCGTGACGGAAACCAAACGGAGATGTGGCACCTTCAATCATGTCACTCAAACAAAAACTACTGTTTCCCTGAAAATAAGACTGGATCTTTTGAAAAGACCCTATTGGGTCTTATTTTCAGGCGATATCTTACTTTATAGCAGGGGGCGGTGCAGGGCCTCTGAATAAGGCAGCAACCTAGGGCCAAAGTGCCGGCGGAGTGCCAGAGGGTTGGGAAGTGCTGAAGCAAGTGGGCATCCTGCCTGCAGCTCCCATACTGGCTGTCCTTTCCAGCCAGTTGGAATGCTGCTGTGTTTAAGTGCCAATAGATGCCAGCCTTCCCTCTGGCAGGCCAGCTGCTGGAAAGAGATAGCCCCATTTCAGTCCCTGCCACCCAGATGCCCTCACTTCCCCCAAACATTTCTTTGCTAACTTGATTTCCAGATCTATCACGCTTCTCCCTGTCATGTGCAGGGAAACAAAAGTTTGTAGGACTAAAAAAAAAGTTAAATGAATCAATTCCAGCTTCTCGCGAAAAAAATCTTGCGAAGTTGGAATTGATTGACTGAACTTTTTTTTTAGTCTCACAAACTTTTGTTTCCCTGCACACAACGGCGAGAAACACGACAGAGCTGAAAATCAGGTTAGCAAAGAAATTCTTGGGGGAAGCAAGGGCATCTGGGTGGTGGTGGGTGGGGCAAGCTTTGCAACACGGGGCTGCAATGGAGGAACAGGAAATGGTGTGGTCACCACAAGGGGAGAAGGAAGAGCAGAGAGAAGAAAGGGAAAACGGTTTGCTCCGTCCCTCACATCAGCCACTCCATTTCTCCATTGCAGCGCAGGTCCCAGGATCCACTTTGACAGCAGGGAGGTTTGGGAGATAGTCAATCACCATTCATGGTGTGGCTGCTGACCAATCACTGCACCACCTCTGAGGAAGGCAGCAGCAGCTGTCAATGCAGCTGCAGGTAAGGCGCAATCCCGCCCACCAGACCACCCAAGCAGCACCAAAAACAGCAGTCAAAGCTTCCAAGAGCTGCAGGGATCCGTGCATGCTTTTTGCAGTCAATCCTGCTTCAAGTTTTGACTGCTGGGCAAGACCTCTCCCAACAGAAGCTTCTTCCCTGCTTCCCTTCCAGAGCAAATTGCCCTTGCAGAATCAAGTCCTGGAAGATCATGGGAAGAGCATGTTTAGAAGCAAAGCAAGCCTCTCCCTGTAACGAGAATTGCAGCCAACACTATTTGTAAGAAATCAATGAGACTTTCTCAGAATGGCAGGAGCTGCAGTTCCCATCACCTTCAGGAAGCCTAGGCAATGGAAATCTTAGGCCACGCTTCTCGCAGCTGAAGCAGTCCTGCTCATCCAGGGTCAGGTTGGCCATCGTGGGAGCCTTGTCCCATATATGGTGGAGCTGGAGATTGGGGATAGGCCATGCCTCCCATGACAGCCAACCTGACCCTGACGATCAGGCAACTCAGCTGGGATTGCCAGAGGCTTTTAAAAGCATTTTTTAGAAAAAAGGTAGAAAAAATGCTTTTAAAAGGCTCTGATGATCCCAGCTGAGCTGTGCGATCATCAGAGACTTTTTTTTAACTTTTAAAAGCATTATTTTGGCTGAAGAAAAAATGCTTTTAAAAGTTAAAAAAACTCTGATGATCGTGCAGCTCAGCTGGGCATGGGGGGCCGCAGGGATTTTTGCTATCGGTTCTCCGAACCACCCGCCACCATTGCAATCCAGTCCAAACCGGGAGCATTTCACCCCTGGCTGTGGGGAGTGGCCAGGGTGGGCATAGCCACCTTGACGTCACTCGTCTCGGCGCCTGTGGTGGCCCAAGTGCTCTGCC
Source organism: Ahaetulla prasina (assembly GCF_028640845.1). Lineage (NCBI taxonomy): Eukaryota > Metazoa > Chordata > Lepidosauria > Squamata > Colubridae > Ahaetulla > Ahaetulla prasina. Next base: position 64,620,036 of record NC_080546.1, read on the forward strand.
AGAGAAAATAGGCTCCCAAACTCCGTTTTTGGCTGGGACAGCCTGCAATGCTGTGCCAGCGAAAACGGAGCTCAGGAGGGCCATGTGCAGCCCTCCTGAGCTCCGTTTTCACTGGCAGAGGCACTGTGGGCCGCTCCTTCACAGTTTCAAGGGTGGCCCTTGGGCCAGATTTAAGCACCCCATGGGCCGGATGTGGCCTGCGGGCCTTGAGTTTGACACCCCTGAATTATTTGAATCCCACCACTGGATAGGATTATCTTTATAGCAATAGAACTTAGACTTCACAGTATAGAGTCCACTCTAAGCAGTTTACAGAGTCAGCATATTGCCCCCAACAATCTGGATCCTCATATGATTGACCTCGGAAGGATGAGTCAACCTTGAGCTGCTCAGAATCTGACTCCTAGAGTGAGCAGTGAGTTAATCCTGCAGCACTGCATTCTAACTGTGCCACCACGACTTTGCAGTATAATCTGCCAGCTTCCTGCCACTTAATTTTTGTCTCTATGTTTACTGTACTGCATTTTTCTTCATATACAGGTAATTCTCAAGTTATAACAGTTCACATAGCAACCATTCGATGTTACAACATAACACCCTCCCACGTATTTACAATAATTTACAACAGTTACGAAGTTACGAATATTACAGTAGTCGTTCACACTCATGAACGATTGCAGAGGCACTGCAACATTCACTCTGCCTATTCTGTTCTCCACAGTCACTGAGCCTGTGGTGATTTACTTACCTTGTGGTGATCTAGCAAGCGGTTGGTTCCTTCGCCTGCTTTGGTGCATTCACGGAGAACAGAGGCCTAAAGTAGTGCGAGATCACGGTGCCGAGAAGCTTCCCATCTTGGCACAAAATGAGTTTGCAAGCTGATGGGAGGCTTGAAACTAACGCGATTTCACTGGCCCAATGTATCATCAGCTTGCAAATGCTTTTTGCGCCGAGACTGTAAGCAGGCAAAGAAACCACAGCAGAGAGGCTGGAGAGGAAACAGCTTGCTAGATCTTCACCAGTTAAGTGAACTGGCACGGATGGGGGAAAGCAACTGTGGCGAGCCCAGTGGATGGAGCATGAGGTATCTCAAAGATCTGGGTGAGGCCTTGGGTGGTCTGAAGCAAGTAGTCTGTTCCATTGCTAGACACCCCCCCCTCCAAGGCCTTACCCACCCTGAGATACCTCATTTGAACTTAATGATGTGCGCATTCATTTAGCGAATGCGTGGGCAAAAACAGGGAGTGATCACATTCGTTTTATGTGATTCACTCCAACGAATCCTTGAGTTAAGAATGTAATGGGCAGGCTCCTTTACATTCGTAACTCGAGTATTACCTATATGAAACTATCAAAAATGTCAACATTGATTGTAGTTTTTAATATTCTGACCAATGAGCTGATCTGTGTATAAAATGTGTTTTACAGTATATTCTAAAATGTAAGCTATGGCAAAAACATTTAAAAGTGTACGTGTGTTTATTTATGATACTGATAAACTCACTATAAGATTGTGATCAGCTATGAAGTTTCTTTGAAAAACACAGCTTTATTCATGGGTTCAGTTGTAAAAAGTATTGCATATTACATTACTTTGGGTCTACACTAACTGTAGTAGATGGACTACTTCTCAATGTTTAAATAACCTCTGATATGACAGGATATCATGAATTTGTTTAAATATAAAGAAAAGTTTGAAAGCATTTGAATCCATTTAATATGTTTTATTTTTCTACTGAGAATACTGCTGTTTTTGTTCTTAATTAGGTACTGCAGCCTTCAGGCACTAGCAGTAAACCAGTGATAATACCAGAAGGTAATAATTCAAACATCTGTTCTTAACATGAAAAATAGATGGGATGAAATGCAAGAGGCTTTTTTTCTTTCTTTTAAATAAAGACTTGCTACTCCATCAATTTGGCTGTCATATTTCAAAGTTTTCTTTTCTAGAGATCCAGGTAATTGTAACATGTATGCAGTTCCTTTCTCAAACTTGGTAAATTTAGTTGTGTGATTTTGTGGTTTCAGTGGCCTAATAAATTGATATCTGTCAGCAGGGCACAGCTAGCGAACCTAATGGCATAGTTCCTTCCATACTGCCCCAGGAATCTTACAGTTTGGCCTGATTAATTGATTCAATTTCTAAACTATCAGAATGTATAACTCCTAGTACTGCATAGCAGTAAATAGAAGAGTGCAGAATTCAATAATAAAATAATTAAAACTTTGAACTTCCATAAAACCAAAAAGACCTAATAAAAGATTAGTGAAATATAATTGACCCCCACCCACCCCTCTATCCTGGAATGTACATTTCCAAGAGCCTTTCCACCCATTTTATTTATTTATTTATTTATGTATTTATTTATTTATTTTGTCACAACAATATATATAAGTATCATACAGAAAAGATTATATAGTGTATAAACATATATAAGAGTAAATATTAGGAGGAATAATAATGGGTTTTCTCCCGTGTAAAATTGGAAATGTCTTGGCAACGTTTCGACGAAGTCTCATTCGTCATCTTCAGGCTTCAGCTTCGTGCTTCTGGGAGCAATGTGTGATTGCAGCTGTTTCTTCCTTTTTAACTGCTAGTGGGGGTTTGAACTGATTGGGTGGGAGCTTGGCTGTGCTCTGATTGGATGGGGTTTTTTTTGTGCTCTGATTGGATGGGGGTGTGTCCTGTTTGGGTGGGGGCTTGGTTGTGCTCAAATTAGTCTGAGTTGCAGGGGGATTTGAGCTGGTGAGCTGCACTGCTGCTGTTTGGCTTCGTGTTCGTGGTCGTGCTACATCTTCGTAGTGGGTGTCAGTCTGCTGCATGTATGGATTGGAGGGGTTTGAAATGGCTAATGTTGCAGCTGCGGTCTGGCTTCTGGTCCTTGGTCGTGCTTCCTGATCAGTGTGGGTTTGGGTCTGCTTTCTGGGTGGATGTGTGGTGGTGACATCCTGTGTGGACCTCGTGGGTGTGGGTCTGGTGTCACGAGGACAATAACACGAGGAATGACACCAGACCCACACTCACGATATATATATGAAGGAGAAAAAGAAAAACAATAGGACAGGAACGGTAGGTACGTTTGTGCTCTTATGCACGCCCCTTATGGTCCTCTTAGGAATGGGGTGAGGTCAATATTAGAAAGTTTTTGGTTAAAGCTTTTGGGATTATGGGAAGAGACCACAGAGTCAGGTAAAGTTTTCCAAGCACTGATGATTCTGTTATAGAAGTCATATTTTCTGCAATCTAGATTAAAGCAGCTAACATTAAATTTAAATCTATTGGTTGCTCTTGTATTATTGTAATTAAAGCTGAAGTAGTCTTTAACAGGAAGGTCATTACAATAGATGATTCTATGAGTTAAGCTTAGGTCTTGTCGAAGGCGACGGAGTTCCAAGTTTTCTAAGCCTAGGATTTCAAGTCTGGTGGGATAAGGTATTTTGTTGTTTTCAGAGGAGTGAAGAACTCTTCTTATAAAATACTTCTGGACATGTTCAATTGTATTCATGTCAGAAATGTGGTGAGGGTTCCAGACAGGCAAGCTGTATTCTAGAATTGGTCTAGCAAATGTTTTATATGCTCTGGTTAGTAGTGTAGTGTTTTTGGAAAAGAAGCTACGCAAGATTAGGTTTACAACTCTTAGAGCCTTTTTTGTCCAGCCATATGTCAGGTCAGCTTGTTGAGTCTTGTTATGGAGGGAACTTAGGGCTAGAGAAGCAGGGTTACCAGCATTTAATCTTTTCATTTGATATCTGGCTTTTAAAGTTAACATCCAGCCTCATAGAATTCTAATTTTTAAGGAGAATTAAGTCATTCCATTTTATTATTGTCTATCATCCCTGCCACAGTTTACATTTGCATGTAGTGCATTGTAGTAAGTTTAAGAGGAACAGTATGCAAGAAAATACATTTTTAGTTAAATGACTAAGTAAAATTTTTTGGCTAATTTTAACATCTTGATAAAAGTACATTCTTAATTATTTTTTTCTTTTTACAGCCAATGATTTTTTGAACAATAGAAGCAATGTAAGTTGAAGAATTTGTAATTTATTCTGTTTTTCAACCCAAATCTAAAATATCTTTACAGGATTATATATTGTAGTGGAACTGGATTGCTGTTTTGTTTTATTTTTACATTCAATTGTTAGGAAACTGAAAAAGAGAAGAGCAGGGTGGTTATGCAGTTAAGAGGAAGAAAATCGAAACAGGCTTGTCTTTCATCAGAGGAAACAGGTAGACAGAGAACCTCCTCTCTCTCTTCTTAACTTTACATTTTTTTTAAGTTGTCTGTTAACTTGTAAAGAGATCAGTTTTATTCCCTGGGCTGTGGGGGGGGATCATTGGGCTGAATCTAAAGTAAATATTATAGAAATATGTGTAAATCTCTGTAATTTTATGTCAGGATTAGTACAGCCCAGCTGCTTTGATTCCGGTTGAGTTCTCTATGAATTTTGTCTGTGAAAGAAAAAAGTAAACTATCACAAATGTGTTTAAAGAGATTTAAACAAATATGAATTAAAACATAAAGGGATGGAAAATTACATTTTTCATTTACAAGGTCCTGTAAGAGTATTCTATATGGAATACTCTTTCTTTAAAAAAAAAATTTAATTATCTTTTTCTGAGACTTGAGTGGCTCTTTGATACTGTCATTAAAATTTGCAGGAACAAACACATCTGAGTCATCTAAAAAACGTCAGAAGCTCATATCGGTCTCTGAGGAAAGCGTTAAGGGCCAGGATGAAATCATGGAGAAAGGATATGATGGTGAAACAGATGGAGATGAGATGCATTCAGGAGCCACAACTAGGTCAGCATCAAGATTAGAAGCAGAAAGGTAATGTGACAAGATTTAGTAAATGATTCACTGGGACTCTCCAGTAGTGCATGGAGGGATGTTATGAGAATTGAGTAAAAAGACACTTTAAGGATGTCTTTTTCTGCAGTCACTGCTGTATTTGTCTCAAATGCAGTGAATTTCCCAACTGATAATGAAGGATTTCTGGCTACTGTTACCATATGAATAAGGGTATACCTATTAAAGTTAAAATGGCAATCACAACTATATAGTTGAAGCATCAGTCTTTTTTATATATGTCACATATAAAAAAGGAGTAAGGCTTTCATGTCACTGTTATAGTCATCATCTTGTCTTTTTTACCCTTTTCCTATAGACTTCTCTGCATGTGAATATATAAGAATAAAATTAGAACCATCCTAAAATCTGCAAATTTGGTGCATTTTAATCCATTTTATCCATTGTTTATCCATTTAATCCATTGTTGTGATACATTGTTTTATCTTGAGATAAGCCACTTAGGGTCACCTATACTGCAAGATGGGCAGTGAATAAATGAAGGAAGGAATGAAGTATAGCAAGTGCATATTGAATCACAGTTATCCAATGATCCAGGCCAGTAGATCTCCAATTTATACAGATTAATGTGAAATTTCTTTGCTTTCATCTAATCATAAAATGATCCAGATTCCAAGTCAGAACTTCTCTCATACCAGGGTATATGATAGTGATTAACAAGGGGACTGGGCATCACCAGCACATAAGCAAAAATCTAAATCTAGTGGCTTAATCCAGCACTAATTTCATGCAGATTTTAAACAGCATCAAAAATAAGATGATTCTTAGTGTCCTGAAAGTACAGCTGTGGTCTCCCACCTTTCTTAAAAATGTGAATTTCATCGGAACTGAAGATACTGCTAATTATACCCCTGAATATTACACTTCCTCTCTATTATCAATATTCTGAAGTCTTGACTCCACCAAAATCTTGGCTCCACGATCAGCCTGGAAATCAGAAAGGAAGCAATACAGAAGATTTGCAATCAAAAAACACTTATTGATACATAACTAGGTGCGTTGCCCATGAAAGAACCTTAAGGTTCCTGACCAACATAACTGACAATTTTGTCATCCAAAAAATAGAGGGCCTGCTATTCTACACCTAATTTTTACTTAACAGTGAAAAAATAATAGAGGGAGTTGAAGTTGCCAAAACTTTGGTGGAGAATGACCATGTCATATTGGAATATATATATATATATATATATATAAGTGAAATACCACTCACGCATCATCACAAAATCTCCAGAACTGTAAAGCCTACAAACTTGAAATTTGCCACGTATGTTCCTCTTGGCTTCTAGGTGCTCACTAAGAAAGGATGTTTCGAAATGACCATCAGAGCATTAGTATTTCCTATATTATTATTAACATGCTATGATGCTAAGGAGTCCTACTCTCCTTCCCCACCTGAAAAGAAGTCTGTTCCAAATGCAAAACACAAGCAGAGGAGAGGAGTTTCAGTTTCAGTTTTACTTTCACAGCAGCAAGCAGCTTTACTACAGAACAGTTGAGCTAAGCCAAGGCCAGGCTCCTTCCTGTCTCCTTGCTCACACAGCAAATACCATTTCACTTTCCAAACAGCCCTCTGATGCTAAGGAGTGTACTCCCCCTCCCCACCTGAAAAAAAGTCTGTTCCAAATGCAAAACACAAGCAGAGGAGAGGAGTTTCAGTTTCAGTTTTACTTTCACAGCAGCAAGCTGGGATAGGATAGGGGAGGCTTCTATGAGACAAGGCTGAGGGAGAGAAGGGGATAGGATAGGACAGGCTTCTGTGGGGCAAGCCTGAGAGAGAAGGGGATAGGGGAGGCTTCTGTGGGGCAAGTCTGAGGGAGAGAAGGGATAGGATAGGGGAGGCTTCTGTGGGGCAAGCCTGAGGGAGAGAAGGGAATAGGATAGGGAAGGCTTTTGTGGGGCAAGCCTGAGGGAGAGAAGAGAATAGGATAGGGGAGGCTTCTGTGTGGCAAGCCTGAGGGAGAGAAGGGGAGAGGAGAGGCCAATTGTAACTACTCATTAATTTTCAAGCTGTAAGTGTCAATTTATCAAGCCCGATCAGATCGTTTCGTAGCGGAGCACGGGTATTCAACTAGTTCAATATAATGCAACACAAATAATAGAACATAAGCAAACCAGTGTCTTAGACTTTATTTTTTTTTTTAAAGTTTTATTTTTACAATCATATCAAATAGTTCATCCAATGTACAGTTATATACAATTAGTCGGTCTTGCCCAGTCACCACCCCCCTTTTTAACACTCTTCCCTCTTCTACCTTCTTCTACTTTCCAAACCTTCCTCTCCTTCTCTTATCTACATCCTCTCCTCCCTCCACCCTACACCTTCCTTCTCCCTCTTCTACCCCTCTTCCTTCCTCTTCTCCTCTTTCCTACCTCCTACTCTCTCTTTTCTCCCTCCCCACCGTTCTAAAATGGTAACTGGGCAGACCCGACCCTGCATTAATTATATTTATACATCTTCAATTAACCCTGTACATTAACCATCACTCCATCTCTACCAAACCCTCCCCAATTCCCTCCCCTTACCCCCCACCCCCCACCCCAACTTCCCAGAACAAAATGCAGGGTATCAAAACTAACAATCATAATCTAAAATAATTCCTAAATTATAATCTCTAGTCACACCACACTTAGTCACACTCTCAATTCCCTCTCCTTCAAAATATATCTAATACAAAATATTTCCTAAATTTACTCATATGCTATTCGATATTTTTTATCTGATACTTATTTTGAATATAATCAATCCACATTTTCCATTCTAAAATATATTTTTCTAGTGTATAGTCTTTCAAGTAAGCGGAGATTTTGCCATCTCTGCCAAATTTGATACTTTGAGTGTCCATTCTTCAATTGTAGGTAATTCTTCTTTCTTCTGAGCAATCAAAAGTCTTACGGCTGTTATTAAGTTCAAAATCAATTTAGTCTCTATAGCTGTACAGTCCATAATAATTCCTAGTAGAAAGAACTGCGGAGTAAACTTAATCTTCTTTTCAAAATATTCTGCATGATCCACCATACTTTAATCCAAAATGCTTTAACTTTTTACAAGTCCACCATATATGGTAATAAGTGGCATCTTCACAATCGCATCTCCAACATTTAGCCTGTACATTAGGATACATACATGACAACTTTTGGGGTCTAAATGCCATCTATAAAACATCTTATAAAATTTTCTCTCATATTTTGCGCTTGTGTAAATTTAACATTCCTCACCCAAATTCTTTCCCAAGTTTCCAACATTATTGGTTGCTGAAAATTTTGTGCCCACTTAATCATACAATCCTTAACTAGTTCGGACTCTGAGTCTATTTCTACTAATACATTATACAACCTCTTAATATGCTGTTGGCCTTGATCTCTCATTTGTTTTAACAAATTATCCTCAGTTTGCTTAACACCTATTTTTTGATCTAATTTCCATCTAGCTTGTAATTGTCCATATTGGAACCATGTATAATTTTTCCCTTCTTCCCCCATCTTTTCTCTGGATTTTAATTGTAATTCCCCCTTTTCCATACAAAGAAGTTCTTTATAGGTAACTACCTCCATCTTTTGATATATATTTATATTTTCTATCATGTGTCTCGGATTGCCCATATTGGAATCTTTCCATCTAATTTATATTGATATTTCCTCCAAACCCTCAATAATGCATTTCTAATTATATTATTTTTAAATATTTTATCTACTTTCTTATCATATAATATATAGGCGTGCCACCCATATAACAAACCATACCCTTCTATATTCAAAACTCTTTCCTCAGTTAAATTAATCCAATCAGTAATTAATGATAAAACAACTGCTTCATAATACAATTTCAAGTTAGGCATTTTAAGACCCCCCCTTTCCCTTGTATCCTGCATTATTTTTAATTTTATTCTTGGTTTTTTGCCCATCCATACAAAGTTATTAACCCCCTTTTGCCATTCCTGTAATTTGATATCATTCTTAAGCACCGGTATCATTTGAAATAAAAATAAAAACCTGGGCAAAACATTCATTTTTATAGCCGCTATTCTTCCCAACAAGGATAGTTGTAACTTCTTCCAACTCTCCATTTCTTTCCATACCTTCTGCCACAATACCTCATAATTATTTTTATATAATTTAACGTTTGAAGCTGTAATATATATTCCTAAATATTTAACCTTTTTAACGATTTCAAAACCTGTAGTTCTTTCTAACTCTTCTTTTTGTTGTATATTCATATTTTTAGTTATCATCTTTGTCTTTTGCTGATTCACCTTAAATCCAGATACTTTACCATACTGACCAATTATATCTTTTAAACCAGTAGCTGAGTATGTTGGTTGAGATACAGTAACAACCAGGTCATCTGCGAAAGCTCTTAATCTGTAATCTTGATGTTTAACTCTAATTCCCTTTATTTGATCAGAGCTACGTATTTTATTCAAAAGAATTTCTAAAGTTAAAATAAAAAGCAATGGAGACAGGGGACATCCCTGTCTCGTCCCTTTCCCAATTTTAAAAGTTTCTGTTAACCCACCATTTACTATTATTTGTGCTGTTTGCTTCTGATATATTGCCTTAATTGCGTGGATAAAATAATCCCCAAATTGCATTTTTTCTATTACTTTAATCAAAAACTGCCAGTCCAATCTATCAAAAGCTTTTTCAGCATCCAAAAAAAAAAGCCGCTGAGATTTGGTTGTTTCTTTCCAAATATTCAAGTAAATTTACAATTTGCCTCACATTATATCTCATCTGCCTACCCTTAATAAATCCTGATTGATCATTATGAATTATTTGATTCATCACTGGCATTAATCTATTAGCAAGTATCTTGGCAAATATCTTATAATCAGTATTTAAAAGTGATATAGGCCTATAATTCTCTGCTTTAATACCATCTCGATCTTCCTTCGGTATTAGCAAAATAAAGGCTGTCCTCCATGAAGGGGGAACATCTCCTCCCATTTGAATTTTATTAAATAACTCTTTAAGTGGTTCAACCATCTCATTTTGTAAATTTTTATAATAAACAGCTGTTAAGCCATCTGTACCTGGTGCTTTACCAATTTTAAGTTGCTTAATTGCTAACAAAATTTCCTCTGAAGTAATTAATTGATTCAGTTCTTCTCTTTGATTTTCTGTAAGCTCACAAATATTTTGTTGTTGTAAATATCTTTCTATCTCTATATCATCAATCATATCCCTAGTATACAACTTACTATAATACTCTAAAAATGCTTTTTTAATCAAGTTCTTTTGATAAACTTCCTTACCCCTATCTTCTATTTATCAATCATTCGTGATTTCTGTTTTTCCTTATTAAATAGGCAAGCCATCTTCCTGGCTTATTGGCATTATTAAACGTATCATGTTTTACATATTGTAAATTAATTGCTACTTGATCTGCCATCAACATATTAAACTGACCTCTTAATATATTTATTGATTCTTTTATTTTACTATTTCCTGGGCTATTTATCAATAACTGTTCTTTCTTTTAATTTCCTCTTCCAATTTCTTTTTCTTTTTCTGCAATTTATTTTTGTATTTAATATTCATTTGTATAAGATTTCCTCTCATATAGGCCTTGCTAGCGGCCCAAATCATCTCTATAGATGTTTCTTTTTTCATATTCATAATAAAAATTCTTCATTTGCTTTTTACATTCATTTACATTTTGTTCATATTTAAACAAATTCTCATTCAACCTCCATGATCTCCTAGCCTCCTTTTCCGATCAATTTCAATCCAAACGGACTATGATCAGATAGAGTTCTTGAACAAATCTTAGTCTTCTTCACTCTAGAATACAAATCATTAGAAATCAAAATAAAATCAATCCTCGAAATGATTGATGCCTGTCAGAAAAGAAGGTAAAATCCCTCTCTTCTGTATTATGTTCTCTCCAAATATCTCTTAATTCCAAGTCCTCCATCATTTCAAAAAGCTGAGATTTGGTTGTTTCTTTCCAAATATTCAAGTAAATTTACAATTTGCCTCACATTATATCTCATCTGCCTACCCTTAATAAATCCTGATTGATCATTATGAATTATTTGATTCATCACTGGCATTAATCTATTAGCAAGTATCTTGGCAAATATCTTATAATCAGTATTTAAAAGTGATATAGGCCTATAATTCTCTGCTTTAATACCATCTCGATCTTCCTTCGGTATTAGCAAAATAAAGGCTATCCTCCATGAAGGGGGGACATCTCCTCCCATTTGAATTTTATTAAATAACTCTTTAAGTGGTTCAACCATCTCATTTTGTAAATTTTTTAATAAACAGCTGTTAAGCCATCTGTACCTGGTGCTTTACCAATTTTAAGTTGCTTAATTGCTAACAAAATTTCCTCTGAAGTAATTAATTGATTCAGTTCTTCTCTTTGATTTTCTGTAAGCTCACAAATATTTTGTTGTTGTAAATATCTTTCTATCTCTATATCATCAATCATATCCCTAGTATACAACTTACTATAATACTCTAAAATGCTTTTTAATCAAATTCTTTTGATAAACTTCCTTACCCCTATATTCTATTTATCAATAACTGTTCTTTCTTTTAATTTCCTCTTCCAATTCCTTTTTCTTTTCTGCAATTTATTTTTATATAATTTGGCGTTTGAAACTGTAATATATATTCCTAAATATTTAACCTTTTTAACGATTTCAAAACCTGTAGTTCTTTCTAACTCTTCTTTTTGTTGTATATTCATATTTTTAGTTATCATCTTTGTCTTTTGCTGATTCACCTTAAATCCAGATACTTTACCATACTGACCAATTATATCTTTTAAACCAGTAGCTGAGTATGTTGGTTGAGATACAGTAACAACCAGGTCATCTGCGAAAGCTCTTAATCTGTAATCTTGATGTTTAACTCTAATTCCCTTTATTTGATCAGAGCTACGTATTTTATTCAAAAGAATTTCTAAAGTTAAAATAAAAAGCAATGGAGACAGGGGACATCCCTGTCTCGTCCCTTTCCCAATTTTAAAAGTTTCTGTTAACCCACCATTTACTATTATTTGTGCTGTTTGCTTCTGATATATTGCCTTAATTGCGTGGATAAAATAATCCCCAAATTGCATTTTTTCTATTACTTTAATCAAAAACTGCCAGTCCAATCTATCAAAAGCTTTTTCAGCATCCAAAAAAAAAAAAGCCGCTGAGATTTGGTTGTTTCTTTCCAAATATTCAAGTAAATTTACAATTTGCCTCACATTATATCTCATCTGCCTACCCTTAATAAATCCTGACTGATCATTATGAATTATTTGATTCATCACTGGCATTAATCTATTAGCAAGTATCTTGGCAAATATCTTATAATCAGTATTTAAAAGTGATATAGGCCTATAATTCTCTGCTTTAATACCATCTCGATCTTCCTTCGGTATTAGCAAAATAAAGGCTGTCCTCCATGAAGGGGAACATCTCCTCCCATTTGAATTTTATTAAATAACTCTTTAAGTGGTTCAACCATCTCATTTTGTAAATTTTATAATAAACAGCTGTTAAAGCATTTGTACCTGGTGCTTTACCAATTTTAAGTTGCTTAATTGCTAACAAAATTTCCTCTGAAGTAATTAATTGATTCAGTTCTTCTCTTTGATTTTCTGTAAGCTCACAAATATTTTGTTGTTGTAAATATCTTTCTATCTCTATATCATCAATCATATCCCTAGTATACAACTTACTATAATACTCTAAAATGCTTTTTAATCAAATTCTTTTGATAAACTTCCTTACCCTATATTCTATTTTATCAATCATTCGTGATTTCTGTTTTTTCCTTATTAAATAGGCAAGCCATCTTCCTGGCTTATTGGCATTATTAAACGTATCATGTTTTACATATTGTAAATTAATTGCTACTTGATCTGCCATCAACATATTAAACTGACCTCTTAATATATTTATTGATTCTTTTATTTTACTATTTCCTGGGCTATTTATCAATAACTGTTCTTTCTTTTAATTTCCTCTTCCAATTCCTTTTCTTTTCTGCAATTTATTTTTGTATTTAATATTCATTTGTATAAGATTTCCTCTCATATAGGCCTTGCTAGCGTCCCAAATCATCTCTATAGATGTTTCTTTTTCATATTCATAATAAAAATTCCTTCATTTGCTTTTTACATTCATTTACATTTTGTTCATATTTAAACAAATTCTCATTCAACCTCCATGATCTCCTAGCCTCCTTTTCCCGATCAATTTCAATCCAAACGGACTATGATCAGATAGAGTTCTTGAACAAATCTTAGTCTTCTTCACTCTAGAATACAAATCATTAGAAATCAAAATAAAATCAATCCTCGAAATGATTGATGCCTGTCAGAAAAGAAGGTAAAATCCTCTCTTCTGTATTATGTTCTCTCCAAATATCTCTTAATTCCAAGTCCTCCATCATTTCAAAAAGCTGAGATTTGGTTGTTTCTTTCCAAATATTCAAGTAAATTTACAATTTGCCTCACATTATATCTCATCTGCCTACCCTTAATAAATCCTGATTGATCATTATGAATTATTTGATTCATCACTGGCATTAATCTATTAGCAAGTATCTTGGCAAATATCTTATAATCAGTATTTAAAAGTGATATAGGCCTATAATTCTCTGCTTTAATACCATCTCGATTTTCCTTCGTATTAGCAAAATAAAGGCTGTCCTCCATGAAGGGGAACATCTCCTCCCATTTGAATTTTATTAAATAACTCTTTAAGTGGTTCATCCATCTCATTTTGTAAATTTTTGTAATAAACAGCTGTTAAGCCATCTGTACCTGGTGCTTTACCAATTTTAAGTTGCTTAATTGCTAACAAAATTTCCTCTGAAGTAATTAATTGATTCAGTTCTTCTCTTTGATTTTCTGTAAGCTCACAAATATTTTGTTGTTGTAAATATCTTTCTATCTCTATATCATCAATCATATCCCTAGTATACAACTTACTATAATACTCTAAAATGCTTTTTAATCAAATTCTTTTGATAAACTTCCTTACCCTATATTCTATTTTATCAATCATTCGTGATTTCTGTTTTTTCCTTATTAAATAGGCAAGCCATCTTCCTGGCTTATTGGCATTATTAAACGTATCATGTTTTACATATTGTAAATTAATTGCTACTTGATCTGCCATCAACATGTTAAACTGACCTCTTAATATATTTATTGATTCTTTTATTTTACTATTTCCTGGGCTATTTATCAATAACTGTTCTTTCTTTTTAATTTCCTCTTCCAATTCCTTTTTTTTTTCCTGCAATTTATTTTTGTATTTAATATTCATTTGTATAAGATTTCCTCTCATATAGGCCTTGCTAGCGTCCCAAATCATCTCTATAGATGTTTCTTTTTTCATATTCATAATAAAAAATTCCTTCATTTGCTTTTTACATTCATTTACATTTTGTTCATATTTAAACAAATTCTCATTCAACCTCCATGATCTCCTAGCCTCCTTTTCCCGATCAATTTCAATCCAAACCGGACTATGATCAGATAGAGTTCTTGAACAAATCTTAGTCTTCTTCACTCTAGAATACAAATCATTAGAAATCAAAATAAAATCAATCCTCGAAAATGATTGATGCCTGTCAGAAAAGAAGGTAAAATCCCTCTCTTCTGTATTATGTTCTCTCCAAATATCTCTTAATTCCAAGTCCTCCATTATTTCAAAAAAAACCTTTTGATAATTTCGCCCTACTTGACATCTTCCTTAAACTTTTTTTATCTTTTTGAGTATCCAACACACCATTCCAATCACCCATTAATATATATGATTTATAATCCCAAAACACTATTCTTTTATGTAAAAACTTGAAAAAAATTTCTTGTTGTTGATTCGGAGCATAAACTCCTATTAATAATACCTTCTTTCCCTCCAACAAAAGTTCAATAGCAATGTATCTTCCTTGCTTATCCACCTCAATTAATTTTGCTGATATATCCTTTTTTATATATATAACTAAACCATTTTTTTTTCCAAAGAGGAGGCAACAAAATGTACCCCCAGTTTTGAGTTTATCAAATATTTCTGGTCTAAAGATCTAATATGTGTTTCTTGTAAACAGGTAATGTCATTTTTAAATTGTTTCAAATAATGAAATACTTTCCTTCTCTTCTGTGAATTCAGGCCATTAACATTCCAAGATAATAGTTTAATTGCCATTATCGGCCAAAGGAAACTTTTGGAACACCAGCCGCAGATCACATTTTACTTTAGGCCTTGCTCCTCCCACTGTTTCCGTTGTAGTAGTTGCCAGTTGTTGTTGTGCCTTCATCTCTTGTTCCTTGCGTTTAGCAGCAGCTCTTGTCAGCCTTTGTTCTTTTGAATCTAAACCCATCGTAGCCTCCGGATGCCCTTCAAGGAAGCCCCATGTAGAGAGCGTTGCAGTAATCCAGGCGAGATGTCACGAGGGCGTGAGTGACCGTGCATAGGGCCTCCCGGTCCAGAAAGGCGCAACTGGCGCACCAGGCGAACCTGGTGAACGCTCTCCTGGAGACGGCCGTCAAATGATCTTCTAGAGACAGCCGCTCATCCAGGAGGACGCTGTTGCGCACCTCTCCATCGGGGCCAGTGACTCGCCACCGATGGTCAGCCGCTGATTTAGCTGACTGTACCGGGATGCCGCATCCACAGCCACTCTGTCTTGGAGGGATTGAGCTTGAGCCTGTTTCTCCCCATCCAGACCAGACGGCCTCCAGACACCGGGACAGCACTGATAGCTTCGTTGGGGTGGTCCGTGTAGAAAAGTACAGCTGGGTGTCATCCGCATACAGCTGGTACTTCACACCGAAACCTCTGATGATCTCACCCAGCGGCTTCATGTAGATAAACAGAAGGGCGAGATAAACCCTCGGCACCCCACAAGTGAGGCGCCTGGGCCGACCTCTGCCCCCTGTCAACATCGACTGCAACCGGTCGGAGAGATAGGAGGAGAACCACCGATAACGGTGCCTCCCACTCCCAATCCTCCAACTCGCAGCAGGATACCATGGTTGATGGTATCGAAAGCCGCTGAGAGGTCTAATAGGACCAGGGCAGAGGAACAACTATCCTGGCCTCAGAGATCATCCACCAACGATGCCGTCTCTTGTAACTGGAAACCACTGGAATTCTAGATAGACAGTATATGATTTATAATCCCAAAACACTATTCTTTTATGTAAAAACTTGAAAAAAATTTCTTGTTGTTGATTCGGAGCATAAACTCCTATTAATAATACCTTCTTTCCCTCCAACAAAAGTTCAATAGCAATGTATCTTCCTTGCTTATCCACCTCAATTAATTTTGCTGATATATCCTTTTTTATATATATAACTAAACCATTTTTTTTTTCCAAAGAGGAGGCAACAAAATGTACCCCCAGTTTTGAGTTTATCAAATATTTCTGGTCTAAAGATCTAATATGTGTTTCTTGTAAACAGGTAATGTCATTTTTAAATTGTTTCAAATAATGAAATACTTTCCTTCTCTTCTGCGGTGAATTCAGGCCATTAACATTCCAAGATAATAGTTTAATTGCCATTATCGGCCAAAGGAAACTTTTGGAACACCAGCCGCAGATCACATTTTACTTTAGGCCTTGCTCCTCCCACTGTTTCCGTTGTAGTAGTTGCCAGTTGTTGTTGTGCCTTCATCTCTTGTTCCTTGCGTTTAGCAGCAGCTCTTGTCAGCCTTTGTTCTTTTGAATCTAAACCCGTCGTAGGTATTTCCAATACTTGTAATAAATCTTCTTCCATCACAATCTGTTCTTGTACCTGCTTCACTTCTCTTTCCTTCACTTCAACCTCCCTTCTTCTAGCTTCCAATGGGGGAAGACTTCCAACTTTTAATACCTCAACATAAAATTCAGTGTCTTAGACTTTAAAAGAGCTGATTTTAACAAACTTAATGTCAGGGTTCCAAGTAACACCCCCAACGAAAGAAGACGCCAAGGCTAGAAGTTCCTCAAAGTTCCATTTTATTAAAGATGTCATATTGGCACATCTGGGAAAACCCAAATCTGAAAGCTTTCAGGTTTTCCCCACCCAAAAGAAAGTCCAAGTTCCTTCCCCTGCACCAATATGTCTATCACATTGTCCAATCAATACACCATCCCAACTGGAGATGCCTCTCAGTCACGCCACTCCAAGTTCAGGCAGAATATCCTTGACTCCCAGAGAAAAGAATGTTATTGTGACTAGATACCTCTACAACTCCATACAATCCCCCCTCTCAGTTTCTCACAGCACTGAGTGTGGCAGTTCTGAAGATCCAAAGAAAAAGATGGCCTCCAGGGCTGACACTTCGATAGAGCTTGGGAAGGATTCCATGGATGAACATCTTAAAAGGGGAAAACAACTCAAGAAGCTTGGAAAACTCTGAAAAATATTATTATCAAAGGCCAGTCCAATTCAATACCACTGAAAAAGAATAACAAGAAATCCAAGAAGAAACCAGTGTGGTTATAAAAAGAACTGATAAACTGAAAGACAAAAAGAATAAGTACAAAAAATGGGAAGAGGAACATATAACTAAAGTTCAAAATGAAGTAAGACTTGCAATAAACGTCCGAAATTATTTTTAAAAAGTTTCAACATATAAAAAACACAAAAAAAGTCAAGGAAACAATTGGTCCACTATCGAGAGAAGCAAGGCAAGGAAGAAACAGGCAGTAGAGAGAAAACAGAGCTGCTTAATTCATTCTTTGCACATGACTTCATGCAAAAAGATAATACAGCCTATACCAAACCATAATCTTAAAAGACAGATTAGGAATACCAATTAAAATAAGCAAGAAAATGAGGTAAGAGAATACCTGTCCACTCTACACAAGTTCAGATTACTGGTACCTGATTCATTTATATCCCAGATTTCTGAAGGAACTGGCATACTTCAGAACCACTGAACCATAACTTTCAAAGATCCTGGACCATTAGGGAACTACCAGAGGACTACAAAAGAGTTGATGTGGTTCCCATCTTCAAAAAAAAGGGGGGGGGAACAGTTCCAGGAAACTACAGACCAATAAATCTGACATCAATACCTGGGAAGATCCTGGAAAAGATAAGCAACAGATCTGGGAACACCTAGAAGCAAGCAAAGTTATAACCAAAAACCAACATGGGTTTGTCAAAAACAGATCATTCCAAACCAATCTTATTTCACTCTTTGACAAAGTGATTAAATCAGTGGACCAGCAAAATACAGTGGATATATTATACTTGGATTTGGTAAGGCATTTGACTATTAGACTATGACCTACTTTTTTGGTAAAATAAAAAAATGTGGGATAGACAGCATCACCACCACATGGATTTGTAGCAAAATGTAGTCCTTAATGGAACTATATCTACATGGAGGGAAGTAAGCAGTGGGGTACCTCAAGATTCTGTTTTAGGCACAGTACTCTTCAACATCTTCATAAACTATTTCAATGAGGGAATAGAAGGGGAAACTCATCAAATTTGCAGACAACACTAAACTGGCAGGAATAGCCAACACCTCAAAAAATAGGTCAAGAATCAGATAGATCTCAACAGACTTGAACACGGGGCCCAATCTAACAAAATGAAATTCAAAGTAGAGGAAAGTAAAGTTTTATACTTAATGCAAGAAAAATAAAGGTACAGATTAGGTGAAACCTGGCTCAATTGCAGTATCTGATCCTAGTGGACAATCACTTAAATATGAGCTTGCAATGTACAGCAACAGCCAAAAATGTCAATGCAGTCTTAGGTTGCATTAACAGAGAGATAGACTCAAGATCACATGAAGTATTTATACAGCTTTATTAAGCCTTAGTAACACTATACTTAGAATATTACATCCAATTTTGGTCACCATATTATAAAAAAGATGTTGAGACTCTGGAAATAGTGCAGAAAAGAGCAATAAAGATGATTAGGGGGCTGGAGGCTAAAACCTATGAATAACAGTTGCAGGAATTGGATATGTCTAGTCTAGTGAAAAGAAGGACCAGGGAAGACATGATAGCAGTGTTCCAGTATTTGAGGGGCTGCCACAAAGAAGATAGAATAGAATAGAATAGAATTTTATTGGCCAAGTGTGATTGGACACACAAGGAATTTGTCTTGGTGCATATGCTCTCAGTGTACATAAAAGAAAAGATACGTTCATCAAGGTACAACATTTACAACACAATTGATGGTCAATATATCAATATAAATCATAAGGATTGCCAGCAACAAGTTATAATCATACAGTCATAAGTGGAAAGAGATTGGTGATGGGAACTATGAAACGATTAATAGTGCAGATTCAGTAAATAGTCTGACAGTGTTGAGGGAATTATTTGTTTAGCAGAGTGATGGCCTTCGGGAAAAAACTGTTCTTGTGTCTAGTTGTTCTGGTGTGCAGTGCTCTATAGCGTCGTTTTGAGGGTAGGAGTTGAAACAGTTTATGTCCAGGATGCGAGGGATCTGCAAATATTTTCACGGCCCTCTTCTTGATTCGTGCAGTATACAGGTCCTCAATGGAAGGCAAGTTGGTAGCAATTATTTTTTCTGCAGTTCTAATTATCCTCTGAAGTCTGTGTTTTTCTTGTTGGGTTGCAGAACCAAACCAGACAGTTATAGAGGTGCAAATGACAGACTCAATAATTCCTCTGTAGAATTGGATCAGCAGCTCCTTGGGCAGTTTGAGCTTACTGAGTTGGCGCAGAAAGAACATTCTTTGTTGTCCTTTTTTAATGATGTTTTTGATGTTAGCTGTCCATTTGAGATCTTGCGATATGATAGAACCCAGAAATTTGAAGGTTTCTACTGTTGATACTGTGTTGTCAAGTATTGTGAGATGGAGTATTATTGATGGAGTCAATAATAATACTGTTTAGGTATACATCATAATAATCTTTCAACTTCTAAGATTTACATATACATTGTAGTTATAATGTATTGTATTTTGTAACATTATGCATATTAATGTTTTTTCCATTTCTACTTTCTACCTCTTTTTTCTAATCCCTAATACAATTCTCATATTAAAAAGTATGTATCTATCCATCATCTTTATTATTTAAGGATACATGGTAGTAGTCTTTCAACTTCTAACATTTACATATACATAATAGTTATAGTAGCTTATATCGTGTGACAGTATGCATAATAACATTTTCCCAATTTCTAATTTCTAGTTTTATTTTCTAATCTAAAACAAATCTCGTATTAAGAGATATTCTGCATCTATCCATCATCTCTTGCCCTTTTTAGTATTTCAACTCTTATTGACATTTTGGTCAATCTCCCACGCTCCTCCCTTGGGATCTTGTATCCCTCTATATTATTTCATGTTTAAATATTTCCTCTGCCTCCATATCTGCCTCTTGTTGTCTACTGTCTAAAATACCCATCAATGACTCTTTCATTCCTTCTAGGGCAGGGGTCAGCAACTCGCGGCTCCGGAGCCACAATCGGCTCTTTGGGCCCTCTGCCACGGCTCCCTGTCCCATCACTGTGGCTGAGCCAGGAATGTGCGCATGCGCGGGGAAACCCTCCTCAAGCAAGCACCAAAGCTCAGGAAAGGCACGAAGTGGGCAGCGGCTCACTTAAGGAGTGAGGGGGTTACAAGAGGAGGGGGGAAGGAAAGTGCAGAAGCTAAGCTGCCCTGTACGCCACACTTCACGCCACATTTGCACGTAAGGCAGCCTTCGCTTCCTGTTGCTTCGGGCTGGAGTCCAAAAAAGAAATAAGGGGCAGGGCCAACCAGTGATGGGACAAGAATGGAAACTCTTCACTTTGAAATGGCAATAGAAATCAATCCCCAAGGTAATTATTATTTATGTTGTATAAGAGAGAGAGTAACATATTGCTTTGCCAATTCACATGACTTCCTAATATGCAACTATTACACATCCACATTAACTTTTCAATTGCCTCAACAGAGTTAAAGTTACTCCCTCAGGAAAGGCGTGTTCTGTCTCTCCCTCCGCGCTCGACCGAAGAGCTGCCGGAGGTGGGCGATGATCTGGCAAGCCGATGGTCAGAGCATTAGAGGGGAAGATGGGGGAGGGACAGACACAGATACAGAAAGTGGGGGAGAGGTAGAGATGGGGAGAGAGACAGAATGGTTTTGTGTCTGTATAGGTATGGCTAGGGCGTCATGTGACTGGGTGGGAGAGTGACATTGAGTTGGCCATGCCCACCCAGGTTTTGTGGCTCCTGATGTGTTGTTGTTTTTTCTGTAGGAAATGGGTCCAAGTGGCTCTTTAAGTGTTTAAAGTTGCCGACCCCTGTTCTAGGGGATCTTTCTCTTTACTCTCTTTCTACATTTTGGCCTCTTGAAAAATAGTCTACCTTCTCTATTTCAAGAATTTTTACTATCTCTTCTGTAACTTTATCTACTTGTGTCATTTGTTGATGTATCTACTCTATTCTTTCCTCTACTCCTTCTGAATTTTCCTCTATTGTCTGCATTGTTTGTTCATTTTTCATTTATCATTTGCTGGGGATTTCCTGATAACATATCTGTATCGTACTTCAGTTTCATCATCTCCCTATGGTTCCTTGTCATAGCTTTGTGGATATCTTGAAGCATTAATAGTATTTCTGTTTGGGATGTATTTGTTCTTCCTTGTAACATTTTGCTTTATTTTAGTGGGCTAAAAGATACTCAGCAATCCATCCAGGTCCCAATGTCCCAAGTGTCCAAAAACATCAAAAAGCCAATATTAGAAGAATATTACTCAGTCCCTGAACTGTTCCTCAAAATTCACAGTCTGCTATTTTGCTTCTTCTGAATTATTCATATTTGTAGATCTTCTTTAGTTTTTCTTCTTTCGCCTCGTAAAATATTCCATCAAATAGTATTTGTAATCCAGAATGGCCCACCAAATTTCCCCATGTCTCATTAATTCACAAAATCAGGTGTTTGGTTTCAAGGGTAATTCTTTTTATTTATAATCCACACTTCTTTGAGAAATTTCAAAAGGCTCACCAGAAAGCCACTTCTCTTAAATAGTATAGTGCCATGATGGCGAATCTATGGCACCTGTGCCCAAAGTGACACACGGAGCCGTGTTGCCTGGCAAGCACAGCGTCGCCCGTTCCTCTTCCGGGTTTCTGGCGTGCATGCACCTGCAACGATCAGCTGGCCTTTTTGCATGTGGCAGTGCTGGAAACAGGAAGAGGTGATCTTCCGTTTTCCTGCGTGAGCATGTGCGCCAGCTAGCTAATTGTCACATGCGCATGCACCCCAGAAACCTGGTAGACTAAACCGTAAGTTCATTTTCAGCTGTGCGCATGCACCCTGGGCAGCTCCTCTTCTGGGTTGTGGCCCAGACAAGCGCACATGCACTCCCTTTTCGGCATTCGGTGCCGAAAAGGTTCGCCATCACTGGTATAGAGTTTCCTGCTTGAGCAGGAGGTTGGACTACAAGGTGTCCAAGGTCCCTTCCAACTCTGTTATTCTGTTACCCTATGATTGTAATAGCTGCTTTTATTAAAATCAGATGTAACAGCAGACTTGCTCTTCAGGGGATCAGATATTTTTATATCTTAATTTTTTTTGCTAGTGTTTCTTAGGACAATATGTAGCCATATCCCTTCATGTATTTACAGAAGGAGGCTCACCAGCAGCCACTGTGAGGCACCCTTGCTTGATGGCCATTCTTGAAATGAAACCACCAGTTCTGCTTTTCTGTCATATTATATTGATAAATCTGGTATTTTAGAAATTTAATTGACACTCCATTTCAGAAATCTCCTCAGTATCCTTCATTTATATGTAAAATAAGAGAGATTCATTTATTTCTTAATGGTCTATAAAATGACTACAGAAAACCACCAAGTTATTATTTTGTTTTGCATCTAAGAGACCTAGAAGTGATCCACACACTCCCTACATTTTTCTCACTTTAAAATGTCAACCCCATCTCTCTGCCTGCCTCCCTCTCTCTCCGTCCCTCCCTCCCTCCCTCTCTCTCTCTCTCTCTCTCTCTCTCTCTCTCTCTCTCTCTCTCTCTCTCTCTCTCTCTCTCTCATTGAAGTCAGATGTTTTTATATAAGAATGTGGGAACATTATAGACTCTCCCAAGCTCCAGTTTTTGGGATTATCCTTTTAATTGATCATTTTAACTGGTCCTAAAAAAGCCCCTTCTTCAGTATTTGTACTTATTTTTTTCAGGAAGCAGCCAAACAAGCCAACAACCCGGGCCTCATTGAAAAGCCAGAATCCATCCCCAGCTCTTCCTACAAATCGTCGGAAATTAGCAGAGAAGAAGCAGTCATCTGCCACTGCAAAAGTGAACAAAAGTCTTCGCTTGGCCCAGTAAGTGGAAAGAAAAATAACTTGAGATTCTCCTCCTTCCTTTTGTTTGATCATTACTACCCAAAATGATGGCACAGTATTGGTGGGATAACTACAAGACATGAGTCCTGTCATGGTTCTGAGTAATGCTCCCAATCAGTTCAACACTCTGAAGCCTTGGCTTCCTCAAAAATCCTGTTTATTGGGTACAACATATCAGCGTGGTCAAATGTGAAACCCTGAATAATTTCCATGGTTTCAGTACAATTAAAGAATAGGTACTGGCCACCCACCTTGTGTCACAGATCACATTAGTCAAACAAGCAGACTTCTCAACACTCCCTCCTGCCATTGCTAGAGCACATTGGTCCAGCCTTGGTTCTCAGGAGCCTTATCTTTGTTATACCAGGCAAATTGGGGGGAAACATTCTACATTCCATAAGTCCCCCTCTTCCCCCCCCCCCATAAGTATGGCAACTAAGAAACGAAGCAAGAAAAATATGACTTCGGCTAGAGTTGTTTTGAGAGTTGACAGCTTATTTCTGTTATGCTCTAGAAGCATCTGGCTGTCTATTACTGAATATCAGATATGATCTGGCAGGGGCTTCTCTGTTACTGTGCTTAAAAGATAGCTTCCAGCATTTACCAAAATTTTGAGGGTAACGTATCATTTATCTTGTTTATTTTTTTTCATTCACGTAAAATATGAGCTACTTTGCTTCAATACAGTTTATTTACTTTTGTAATATCATAGTTCGAAACCCAAAAATCACAGCATCTGTATTTCTCTGGAGCAGCCTTATAGGGTAGAAACACTTGTTGACAAGCAAGTGGCAGTCCAGAACTCATTGTAAGATGAAGGTGTTATTGACTACAGGAAAAGCCAGACACCCAAATTTGGAAGATTGAGCATGAAAGATAGTTCCTCATGCTAGCCAAAACTGAGGGATCCATAGGAAGAGAAAATAAGCTATATAAGACAAGTATCTCATGGCTCAGCCAGGTATCAAATTGTTATGTGCATGAATCAGTAGTGCTCAGGATCCGAAAAGATCTTGACAGACTTGAACAATGGGCCCTGTCCAACGAAATGAAATTTAATGTGGAGAAAAGCAAGGTTTACACTTAGGCAGGAAAAACCAAAGGTTTTTCAGATCAGGCAAAAGTACAGATCAGGCAAAAATAGGCTCAAAACAGTAATTGTGAGAGGGACCTTGGAATCCTAGTGGATGATCACTTAAAGATGAGCCAGCAGTGTGCAGCAACCGCCAAAATAGCTAATACAATCCTTGGTTGTATAAAAAGACTCATGGAATCAAGATCATGTTAAGTGTTAGTACCGCTTTATAAAACCTTAGAAAGGCAAGAATACTGGAATACTGCATCCAGTTTTTGTCACCACATTATAAAAAGGATGTTGCAACTTTGGAAAAAATGCAGAGAAGAGTAACTAAAATGATTAAAGGCCTAGAGACTAAATCATATGAAGAATGGTTGCAGGAATTGGGTATGGCTAGTCTAGAGAAAAGAAAGACTACAGGTGACATGATAACAGTATTGCCAAAAAGAAGAAGGGCTCAACTTATTTCCAAAGCAGCAGAAGGCAAGACAAGAAACAGTGGATGGAAACTAATCAAGAAAGAAGCAACCTGGAAATAAGGAGAAACTTCCTAACAGTGAGAACAATTAACCAGTGGAACAGCTTGCCCTCAGAAGTTGTGGGTGCTTCATCACTGGGGGATTTTAAGAAGAGACTGGATAGCCACCAGTATAGGGTCTCCTTGAGCAGAGGGTTGGACTAGAAGACCTCCAAGGTCCCTTCCAACTCTATTCTAATTGTTTGAATCTAAATGTAATTGTAATAATTGGGCTAAAGAGAAAGAATGCTTAGGATATGCAGTCTTCCAGAGTCTCTTATAATTATGGCAGTTCATAAATACAATAGGTCAGTAAGCAAGCATAACCGTAACAATATGCCATATCATTTTATTTAGTTGAAAAATAGAACCTGGAGTATTTAAGCAGAACCCTCATTGAAGAATACAGTTTTTTTTTTATTGAAAAAGTTTTAACAAACAAAAACATTTTTCCCCTTTTTCCCCCCCTCCCCCCCACAAAACCCCCTTCCCCTCCTTCCTCCCCGGCTTCCGGGTCAATCACAAGGTATTGTTATACATAAACCAAACATAGAGTAAAATTTTCCCTTCTAATCCAATTAACCTCATCCAAATCTTTTCATTTCCCAACCCCCCCATTACATAAAATAATACTTCCTAATTATTCAAAGGCAATCTGATATTTCTTAATCTGATATCTGTTTTGTAAATAATCAATCCATTTTTTCCATTCAATTAAATATCTTTCCTGCGTATTGTCTTTCAAAAAAGCTGAGATTTTAGCCATCTCAGCCAAGTTAGTAACTTTCAATATCCATTCTTCTATTGTAGGTAACTCTTTTTTCTTCCAATATTGTCCAATCAACAGCCTTGCTGCTGTTATTAAATTCAGAATCAATTTAGTCTCAATCCCTGTACAATCCGTTATAATTCCCAAAAGGAAAATTGCGGCAGGAACTTTATCTTCTTCTTCAGGACATTTTGAATAATCCACCAAATTCTTATCCAAAAGGCCTTAATTTTCTTGCAAGTCCACCAAATATGAAAATATGTAGCGTCATCACAGTCACACCTCCAACATTTCGCTTGGATATCAGGATACATACATGATAATTTTTTAGGATCTAAGTGCCATCTATAAAACATCTTATAAAAATTTTCCCTTAAATTCTGTGCTTGTGTAAACTTAACATTTCTAACCCAGATTTTCTCCCATGTTTCCAACATTATTGGTTCCTGAATATTCTGTGCCCATTTTATCATACAGTCCTTTACCAAATCCTTTTCCGAATCTATTTCAAGCAACATATTATACAATCTCTTTATATGCTCCTGGGTCTGATTTCTAATTTGCTTTATTAACTTTTCCTCCCTTTGCATTATACCAATTTTTTGATCTTCTTTCCATCTAGCACTTAGTTGCCCATATTGAAACCAAGTATAATTCCTCCCTTCTTCATTTAATACTTGTAGTGATTTTAATTGCAATCTACCTCCTTCAGCATACAAAAGTTCTTTATAAGTAATCATTTCCTGTTTCTGTTCTATATTTATATACTCTATTGCATGTCTGGGGCTCGCCCATATAGGAATCTTATAGTCTAGTTTATAAGAATATTTTTTCCAGACCCGCAAAAGAGCACTTCTCAACACATGATTCTTAAAAGCCCTATCCACTTTTTTTCATAAAATAAATACGCATGCCATCCAAGTCTAGAGCCGAGGGAGTCCACTGTGCCTCAGATAGCTGGTTGTGAATCCCTCCTTGTGAAGTGGGGCCATAGGAATCAGATGGGTCTGTTGATCGCGTACCTGGCACCTTGCTGCGTGACTACAGCCCTGCCTGAGCTACTAGAGGTGCTTGCTGGGGTGGCGGTTGAGATTCCCAGACTTTTGGTCATGGGGGACTTCAACTTGCCATCGGCCGGCTTATCATCAACGGTAGCTCAGGAGTTCCTGGCTTCCATGACGGCCATGGACCTGATTCAAGTAACTGATGGCCCCACACACACGGGGGGAGGCACACTAGATCTGATTTTTATCTCTGGACAGTGGATTAATGATCTGGTATTAGGAGATTTAATGACGGAACCGGTGTCATGGTCGGATCATTTTCTCCTTCGCCTGGACTTTCAGACAGCCGCTCACCACCGCAGGGAGACAGAGCCAATGCGTTGGTTCCGTCCCAGGCGCCTGATGGACCCTGAGAGGTTCCGGACGGAGCTTGGGCCGTTTCCTGAGGATCTTGCCCACGGCACGACTGAAGAACTTGTTGCGGCCTGGGAGCGGGCCGCGACGGGGGCTTTGGACCGTGTCGTGCCTTTGCGGCCTCTGACCCAGCGCAGATCTCACTTGGCTCCTTGGTTCTCTGAGGAGCTGAGGGAGATGAAACGCCGGAGAAGAGAGAGTACCTGGAGGTCTAGCCGTTCCGAGGCTGATCAGACACTAGTGAGATCTTTTACTAAGACCTACCTAGTGGCAATGAGGGAGGCGAAACGTTCCTACGTTTCCACCCTCATTGCATCGGCAGATAACCGCCCGGCCGCCCTGTTCCGGGTGACTCGCTCCCTCCTTCATCAGGAGGGGCGGGATGACCCCCTACAGGGACGTGCTGAGGAGTTTAACGGTTATCTATACGATAAAATTGTTCAGCTTCGGGATAGTCTAGACCAAAATTGCGATGATCCAAGTGGGATGGCAGAGGCACGTCTTGTTGAGGTTATTTGGGATGAGTTTGAGACTGTGGTTCTCGAGGAAGTGGACAGGTTACTGGGGAGGCTACATGTGACCACATGTTTACTGGACCCGTGTCCTTCCTGGCTGGTGCTGGCTACTCAGGAAGTGACACGAGGCTGGCTCCGGGGAATTATAAATGCTTCATTGATGGAAGGGGTTTTCCCCGCTGCTTTGAAAGAGGCAGTGGTGAGACCCCTCCTCAAGAAGCCTTCCCTGGACCCAGCTATTTTGGGAAACTATCGTCCTGTCTCCAACCTTCGCTTTGTGGCGAAGGTTGTAGAGAGTGTGGTTGCATGGCAGCTTCCCAGGTTCCTGGATGAAGCTGTCTATCTAGACCCGTTCCAGTCCGGCTTCCGGGCCGGTCACAGTACGGAGACAGCTTTGGTCGCGTTGGTGGATGACCTCTGGAGGGCCAGGGATAGGGGTTGTTCCTCTGCCCTGGTCCTATTAGATCTCTCAGCGGCGTTTGATACCATCGACCATGGTATCTTGCTGCACCGGTTGGAGGGGTTGGGAGTGGGAGGCACCGTTTATCGGTGGTTCTCCTCCTATCTCTCCGACCGGTCGCAGACGGTGTTGACAGGGGGGCAGAGGTCGACCGCGAGGCACCTTACTTGTGGGGTGCCTCAGGGGTCGATTCTCTCGCCCCTCCTGTTCAACATCTACATGAAGCCGCTGGGTGAGGTCATCAGTGGTTTCGGGGTGAGTTATCATCTGTATGCTGATGATACTCAGCTGTACTTTTCCACCCCGAACCACCCCAACGAAGCTGTCGAAGTGCTGTCCCGGTGTCTGGAAGCTGTACAGGTCTGGATGGGGAGAAACAGACTCAAGCTCAATCCCTCCAAGACGGAGTGGCTGTGGATGCCAGTACCCCGGTACAGTCAGCTGCAGCCGCGCTGGCTGTGGGGGGCGAGTTATTGGCCCCAACGGAGAGGGTGCGCAACTTGGGTGTCCTCTTGGATGGGCGACTGTCGTTTGACGATCATTTGGCGGCTGTCTCCAAGAGGGCCTTCCACCAAGTACGCTTGGTGCGCCAGTTGCGCCCCTTTCTTGACCGGGATGCCTTATGCACGGTCACTCATGCCCTTGTCACTTCCCGCTTGGACTATTGCAATGCTCTCTACATGGGGCTGCCCTTGAAGTGCACTCGGAGGCTGCAGCTAGTCCAGAATGCAGCTGCGCGGGTAATAGTGGGGGCAACTCGTTGCTCCCATGTAACACCAATCCTGCGCAGCTTGCACTGGCTTCCTGTGGTCTTTCGGGTGCGCTTCAAGATTTTGGTTACCACCTTTAAAGCGCTCCATGGCTTAGGACCCGGGTACTTATGGGACCGCCTGCTGTTACCTTGTGCCTCCCACCGACCCGTACGCTCACACAGAGAGGGCCTTCTCAGGGTGCCGTCCGCCAAGCAATGTCGGCTGGCGGCCCCCAGGGGAAGGGCCTTCTCTGTTGGAGCTCCTACGCTCTGGAATGAACTTCCCCCCGGTTTACGTCAATTGCCTGGTCTTCGGGCCTTTCGGCGTGAGCTGAAAACGCACCTATTTATTCAAGCGGGACTGGATTGAAATTTTATTGGGGTATTTATGTTTTAAGATTTTAAATGGTTTTAAAATTTCGGCCACATTATAATATTTCTTTTTAACTTCTTTTTAATGTTTATATATTGAATTTTTACTTGGCTGTACACCGCCCTGAGTCCTCCGGGAGAAGGGCGGTATAAAAATCGAAATAAATAAATAAATATAACAAGTCATAACCTTCTATATTCAAAATTCTTTCCTCCATTAAATTAAACCAGTCACTTATTACTGAAAGGGCTACTGCTTCATAATATAGTTTAAAATTAGGCATTTTTAGGCCACCTCTTTCCCGTGAGTCCTGAATTATTTTCATTTTAACCCTCGCCTTTTTACCTTGCCATATAAATTTATTAATCCCAATCTGCCAATCCTCCAAATTTTTATCTTTCTTAATTATTGGTATCATCTGGAACAGAAACAAAAATCTAGGTAACACATTCATTTTGATAACCTACTACTAGATAAAGTAGAAAAATGTGGGTTTGACAGCACCACCACCAGATGGATTCGTAACTGGCTGACCAACCGCACTCAACGTGTAGTCCTCAACGGAACTACATGCACATGGAGGGAAGTATGCAGTGGAGTACCCCAAGGCTCTGTTTTAGGCCCAGTACTCTTCAACATCTTCATCAATGACTTGGACGAGGGGATAGATGGGGAACTCATCAAATTTGCAGATGACACCAAGCTGGCAGGAATAGCCAACACTCCAGAAGATAGGCTCAAGTTACAGAAAGATCTTGACAGACTTGAACATTGGGCGCTATCTAACAAAATGAAATTCAACAGTGAAAAAAGCAAGGTTCTACATTTAGGCCAAAAAAACAAAATGCACCAGTACCGTATATGTGGTACCTTGCTCAATAGTAGTACCTGTGAGAGGGATCTTGGAGTCCTAGTGGATAACCATTTAGATATGAGCCAGCAGTGTGCAGCAGCTGTTAAAAAAGCCAACACAGTTCTGGGCTGCATAAACAGAGGATAGAACCAAGATCACGTGAAGTGTTAGTGCCACTTTATAATGCCTTGGTAAGGCCCCACTTGGAATATTGCATCCAGTTTTGGTCGCCACGATGTAAAAAGATGTTGAGACTCTAGAAAGAGTGCAGAGAAGAGCAACAAAGATGATTAGGGGACTGGAGGATAAAACATATGAAGAACGGTTGCAGGAACTGGGTATGTCTAGTTTAACAAAAAGAAGGACTAGGGGAGACATGATAGCTGTGTTCCAATATCTTAGGGGCTGCCACAAAGAAGAGGGAGTCAGACTGTTCACCAAAGCACCTGAGGGTAGAACAAGAAGCAATGGGTGGAAACTGATCAAAGAAAGAAGCAACTTAGAACTAAGGAGAAATTTCCTGACAGTTAGAACAATTAATAAGTGGAACGACTTGCCTTCAGAAGTTGTGAATGCTCCAACACTGGAAATTTTTAAGAAAATGTTGGATAACCATCTGACTGAGATGGTGTAGGGTTTCTTGCCTGGGCAGGGGGTTGGACTAGAAGGCCTCCAAGGTCCCTTCCAACTCTGATGTTATGTTATGTTATGTTATGATAGCCGCAATCCTCCCCAATAGCGATAGCTGCAATTTTTTCCAGACACTCATATCATTCTGAACTTTTTGCCATACCAAGTTATAATTATTCTTATAAAGTTTCTTGTTCGATGAGCTAATATAAACCCCTAAGTATTTAACCTTTTTTACCACCTCAAATCCTGTTATTTCCTCTAGTTTTTGTTTCTGTTGTTTAGACATATTTTTGATTATCACTTTTGTTTTATTCTGATTTATTTTAAATCCTGATACCTTTCCATATTTATCAATTGTTTCCAACAAAGATCTACTTGAATTTATAGGATTTGTTAAAGTAACCACTAAGTCGTCTGCAAAAGCTCTAACTTTGTACTCATATTGTCTAATTTTAATTCCCTCTATTTTCGTTAACTCTCGTATTTTATCCAATAATGGTTCCAGAGTCAAAACAAACAATAGTGGTGATAAAGGACATCCCTGTCTCGTTCCTTTTGCAATCTTAATAACTTCTGTCAAACTACCATTTATTATAATCTGAGCTGTTTGCTCTCCATAAATCGCTTTAATTATTCTAAAAAAACAATCTCCAAATTGCATTTTCTCTAATAATTTAAATAAAAAATCCCAATGCAATCGATCAAAGGCCTTCTCCGCATCCAAAAAAATATGTGCTGCTGAAGTATTCTTCTTTTCCAAATATTCCAATATATTAATAATCTGTCTAACATTATTCCTCATCTGCCTCCCTTTTATAAAACCAGATTGATCAGTATGAATTCTTTGTTGTAAAACTAACATTAATCTATTTGCTATTATTTTAACAAAAATCTTATAATCATTATTTAAAAGTGAGATCGGCCTGTAATTACCGGGTTTAGAGCAATCTTGCTCCTCTTTTGGTATCAGTTCTCCAGTAGCTATCGGCCGATTCAACTCCTCCCTTTGTTCTAATGTTAGAGTATTAACCTTATAATCTTTCAAATAATCATAAATATCCCTATTCGATATTTCGAAGAATACAGTTTCGAAGAATACAGTTTTTTATAGTATTCAGAGATCAAGGAGGTCTGATGGGAAGAGTAGAGGGAGGCATCCAGATGTTTGGGATCTGTCAGTGGAAAGCCCCAGAGTTCCTCATCCATGTCTTGACTGAATTGCATAGGTTGCAGTGGTACAAATGAGAAAATGGCAGGGTGTCAAGGTGGCCAGGGACAAAAAATAGCAGCAGACACTTTTCCAAAGATGTTCTTATGGATGAGCAACACCCAAACAATCCTTATCAGGCAGCCGAAAAGAGGCAGAATGGAAGAGCAACTTAGCACTAAATTCTCTTGCTTCCCAATTTAACCAGGATCCCAACAATGGCATGGCTGGGGACTGTCTCTCCCAAAGCAGGTTATGAGCCTAGTTTGATCAAAGTCACTGGATTCCATGCTTACTAAAAATAATTACCCCTTTTTTGTTTGTTTTGATACTTTCAGATCAAAATTTCAACCCACCAAGCGCAGAAGGGAAGCGAGTCCCCCAGTGTCACGTAAGAAGGATCGCCAGAGAGCTGATGAGACTGACATGAAAAAGTCCAAGCGATAGTTGGAACCCATGTCAGTGGGGATTCAGGGTAGGAGGGAACGTTCTCTGCTCTATAAAACTTGGATGGGCCGCATGTGTGTATTTCCAAGATGTAACTTATAATACACATGTCATATTTTAAACAGCTTTATAAACTATTTGTTTATGAAGATGATATGAATTAGAGAAGGTTTCTTTGTGTCTAGGAGGAATTTGCTGATGCTTCAATCCACTCTTCACTAGTGGCTTCTTAACACCTTTTGTATATAAAACATTTATTTAAAAAAAGATTGTATTTTACTGTGTATGAACATAATGGGAACACTTTATTGAACTGCAACACCTGGTATTATATCATATTGCTTTAACTGGATTATTAAATGTTGTGCTGCCATGCTTAGCGCTGGACTAGGAGAAGGAAGTGCGAAGTTAATTTGGCTCAGAACATTCTCATATGTTCGGGACAAGTAGATAAGGAGAGCTTTATTATGTCCCTTGTTGTGTTTGTAACTTTCTCTATGCTAAGAGTTAAGAGTGACATTTACAGTGTTGAGTTCAACGTGCCCTTTCCTTTGGAAATGTATTCTCTACTTGTTAACTCTCTCCCAGTGTCCCAGCTGGAACATTGCACAAGAAAAGTTTTTGACTGAAGAACACATCATCTTTCTGTGGAGCTCTTAATTGTTCTTTTCCCAGGGCTTTTGTTTCTCCATAGAAAAATTGAAAACAAAAGGACTGAAAAGATTGGCAACATGCCTACTTTATCCACTAGTATTAAAGAAGGGTGTAAAATCTGGCTAGTTGTCCAAACTTTTAGTAGACTTGCATTTTACTCTCTCAAGAACAAATCTTCAATTTGAGTTCCATGTAAAGCTTTTTTTATTGTTAATCGCACTTGTCTCTTGCAAAGATGTAAGTTGCCAAATATTATGAGATTATTTTAAAATGTTCATATTCATCTTTTATAACTAAAACCAACATTGATTTTTAATTTTTTGTTGTAGTTGTTGTTGTTTGGGGGTCTTTTGTTGTACTGTGGATATTTCTGTCAAATATTCTAGTTTGTTTCTTATTGAATTTTTATATATAAATTACAAAATGTTTCCAAACTAAAGTCTCAGCATTTAAATTGCTAGATTTTTGCATGTATTTCTAGTCTACACTCAAAGATTGTCATCCCAAACATTTCTGAATCTTATTGATATTTATGCAAGTTAAGCACAAGCTGAAATCTCTGCTGCTCTGAGCCCAGCAATTTAATGATGCTTTGGGCTCATGAAATAGAAGTTACAGCATGGGATCAATCATGTTCATAGGGAGGTCTGTAGGATACAACCAAAATCAAGATAATAGCCATGACTGCACAGTCAAAACGCTGCCTGATTTTTATGTGCAAAGCTTCAATCATATTATTGTGGCTGCCATTTTGATCTTTTTGATTTATTCTGTGGATGCCCCTGCATTTCAGATAAAAGTTTTTTATCCTTTTCTATTTTCAATTATGACAAATTAAAACTGTTTTCAGTTTAATGAAGGGCTATGGATATTTTTTATCTTTAATTCCAACTTATTGGGTAGAGTAAGACTCAAAGATTTCAATTGACCTTCATAGTTATTGTCTTGCATGGTGTGAAGGCAGGAAAGACTGCAAGTCTTCATAGCTGCAAAAACACACTCTTCCTCTGTCCTCCAAATTGTGAAGCCCCACTTCCTGGTCACAAGTTCTGTTGCAGAAATGATGGGGGAAGGGAGCAGTCAGAGGCCCTGCCCATCCCCTTCTGCACAGAAAAGCCTTCCCCAAAAAGTTGTCGCCTTCTTTTACATAGAGAGTTCATTATCTAATATTCATTAGCTTTGGCTATCATAGTTCAATCAAGTTAACTCTTCCTTAATACAGCCATTAGCCATCAAATATGGGCATTTCCTCTTTGGCTGTTTGACTCAATTGCTATCTCTATCCATGCCTGTGAATTACATAACCCCAAGGATTTTGGCCAACACCCATTTGGCTTCAGCTGGATTGTCCTGAACTTTGTCTGTATACAAATGGCCACATCTCTAGCCCAATGAAGTAAAGTAGCAGAGGATAGATTCTCCCACCACAGGTTAGCTTTAACAGACTGTATCTTCTATTAAAAAGATTTTTTTCCAGCTAGAAAACTAGCTTAGGAACAAATTGACTGGATTTTATTGGAGAGTTCTTTCAGGTAGTTTTTAGTTTCTTACACTAGTCTTCAGCTTTGGGGTTTCCAAAGTGATTTTCTGTTTAAATATCTACCAGTCCTGTTCAGCTTAGTTTTTTTCATAGAGAGAAGCAACACTTTTAGATTAAGCAACTTCCTTGGAACAGTAATTGTCCCAACTAGAGGGGAAATTATCTTGGATTTAACTTTGATCTTTAGTTTCTCAGCTGAGATAAAAGTAGAGTTTTCTAAGCATCTTAGCAAGGGGTTCTCAAGAGCTTCAATCAAGGCACACAGTCTGAAAACCACCAAAAACTCAGGTCTGGGAAAAAAGCAGAAGTTCCTCCGGATGCTATTGAAGCCATTTTTGTAATGAGCAATTGCATTGGACTATAAATCCCAAAATCCTCATCCTCATATGTATCCTTCCTATCAAAGTGAAGTATCCAGAAGAGTCCATGAAAAGCAATGGAAAATGAATTGTATCACTGATGTACTATCACTGATAGTACTGCAAGTACTATTAACATTGCAGGAAAAATGGATTCCTGTACCAGTTAAAATACAACAAATAAAAATAGTGCTTTCTTTACTAGAAGCTATTTCTAAGCAATTGCTTAATCTGTCCCATAGGATCAGATCCCAGTGACTCTGAGCAGTATTTTAATCACTTTTTACACGTGTGTAATACAAGCAAACTCATGGGGCATACTAAGTGTATTACATGGAATGGAGGCAGCTAAAAGTGGAAAGTTTTATTTAGTTATGTTAAATTTTTTGATGCAGCTCAAAATCTGATAAATGCAATGAAACTCTGAATTTGAGGCAACTGATAATCAGTTTTATTTTGATCAAAGCAAGACTGGGTGACCTTGAACAGCAAGGCAAGGAGAGAAAAGCAGGCGTGCAAAAAAACTTTTTCCTTCTTATAGTTTACTCACTGCTTGCATTGGTTGTCATTACAATAGAAACATAATTTCATATTTACCATTTTATGCAAAGCTCATGATTTTCTCAGCACTCTGAAACAATGGACCTCAGAAAGAAAGAAAAGGAATACACCTTTTCCAGAGCTGCTAAGGTTGTTATCTTCACATTAGTTACTTGCAGCAGACAGAATTCACATTTTGAATTTACAGCAAGTTACTTAGCTAAGCTTGGCAATTAGCCTAGAGGCTTTCTCTCCTCAGTTGGCACATTAGGTTACAATGGGGCTTCAGCTCAGCAAGGAATATCAAAATTTGAGGTTTTTATTTTTTATTTTTTTATTTACATTTATATCCCGCCCTTCTCCGAGTTAGGAGAAGGGCGGGATATAAATGTACACTCTGTACATGCTCTAATCATTTCAGTTATTTCTCCTTTTTTCTTTACTTTGTGCATGACCAATTTCTTTATCCTTGGTGCCAACCTATTTTTAATAGTACTGATTTGATTTTTTTACAAGTTAGATGTGGGAGAACAAACCATCCAAATGAGGATTTAGACATTCAGATATCTTCAGTTTAACAAGAAGTGGTATATCCAAACACCAAGATTACATATGAATGAGGAATCTGTCGTGTCCCACTCCTCCGCTGACGGCCGGGTCAGGGAAATCCGAATCAGGCGTGCCTCTGCAGCTCTGCCAAAGTCCTAGCAAAGTCCTCAGGGCAGGCAGGAGACCAGAAAGTGACTTCAGCAAGATATGTTTAGACTTTGCCTGACTCAGAGAATGCCAGAAAGCAGATCCTTTATATAGGCCATGGGGTGTGGCTCCATGACTCAGCACTTATCCAGGCCTGCCCCTCCCTTCCTTCTGTTGCCTCCGCCTATCAAGTCTTCTGACGCGAGGGTCACTCCAGTCGGCAGCTGTTGGCAATTGACCTCCCTCAGGCTCACATGCTGTGGAGGAGGGGGAGGGGTCTAGTTGCTCCGTTTGCCTGGGCATGGAGCCAGAGCTGGGGGCTGGAGGTATTTCCTCCTCTTCAGCCTGTCTGGGCATGGAGCCAGGGCTGGGGCCGGGAGGCATACTAGGACATTCCTCCGTGTTCGGAAGCAGATAAGAAGACCCCGGCTGTGGTGAGATCGGACGAGACACAACAGAATCATACAATGATGTCATGATCCAAGTCTTGCCCTAATGAACTTGTGTTCCGCTTCCTGGTACAGTGTATAAGTATTTCATCAAGATTTTCACCCACTTTCCAACTGAAAACTCTCATGCTCTTGAGAGTAAGCAACAGAAACCAGCCACAGAAACTTTGAAATGAAGGACAGACCTGGGAAATTCTTGGGTTGGAGGTCAGAAATGGATTGTGATATTTTTATCTGTATCCATTAGCCTTTCAAGGTAGACTAGTCAGAAAACAGCCACCACAAAAACAACTGGAACTGAATTGTCAGGTAGAATAACAGGATTTTGGAAGTCTGTCAGAATTTCCCTTTGTCCCCTCTTATACCAATGTAGAAACAATATATGAATTTGAAACACCTTTCGTATGACGGAAAGCATTAGCAAGCAAGCAGGGTAAGAAGCTGATGGAATACAGCCATGCTTGAAAGGCCCCAAGGAACTGGGTATGATAGATTGTGTGAACTGGTTCAAATTCCCAATTAATTGAGATACAATCAGGGATGAAATGCTATCGATTCAGACCAGTTCGCCCGAACCCGGAATAATAAAAGCTACCGGTTCGGGCAAACTGGTAGTAACAAAATGCTACCGGTTCGGACAAACTGGTATTTCCAACAATCAGCTGTGCCGCACGATTTATATTTATATTTGCTAGAAATCAGGAAATCCTAGCAAATTTAAATCTCACGGCACAGTTGTCATCCCCCCCTCACTGTTCTACTTATCTTAGAAAAGGCTTCTTAAGGGACTGGCATAATAGTTTTGATTTTAAATTGGGGTTTTATTAATATTTTTATAATTTTAAATTTAAATTTTTAAATTATTAGCCTTTTGTAATTTGCTACGTTTTAATTGTTGGTTTTAATTGTATATATCCTGTGTCTTATTTTTGGCTGTACACCGCCCTGAGTCCTTCGGGAGAAGGGCGGTATAAAAATTTAATAAATAAAATAAAAAAATAAATATTAATCCTCCTTTTTCAGCGCTGCTCAGTAGTGCCTATGATGCGCAAGCATGCATTTGGTGCACACCGCACATGCGCGCATGCAACAAACAGGTAGCAAAGCTAACTGGTAGCAGACTTTGGAGCATTTCACCCTAGATACAGTATATCACAGAAGTGAGTACACCCCCTCATATTTTGTAAATATTTATATCTTTTCATGCGACAACACTGAAGAAATGACACTTGGCTACAATGTAAAGTAGTAAGTATGCAGATTGTATAATAATGTAAATGTGCTGTCCCCTCAAAATGCAGCACACAGCCGTTAATGTCTAAACTGGTGGCAACAAAAGTGAGTATATCCCTAAGTGATAATGTCCAAATGGGGTCCAAGTAGCTGTTTTCCCTTCCTGGTGTCATGTGACTTGTTAGTGGTACAAGGTCTCAGGTGTGAAGGGGAGTAGGTCTGTTAAATTTGGTGTTATCGCTCTCATACTGGTCACTGGAAGTTCAACATGGCACCTCATGGCAATTAATTCTCTGAGGATCTGAAAAAATGAATTGTTGCTCTACATAAAGATGGCCTAAGCTATAAAAAGATTGCCAAGACCCTGAAACAGCTGCAGCACGGTGGCCAAGACCATACAGCGGTTTAACAGGACAAGTTCCACTCAGAACAGGCCTCGCCATGGTCAACCAAAGAAGTTGAGTGCCCGTGCTCAACGTCATATTCAGAGGTTGGCTTTGGGAAGCTGATGTATGAGTGCTGCCAGCATTGCTTCAGAGGTTGAAGGGGTGGGCTGGTCAGCCTGTCAGTACTCAGACCATATGCTGCACACTGCATCAAATTGGTCTGTAGGGCTGTCGTCCCAGAAGGAAACCTTCTAAAGATGATGCACAAGAAAGCCCAAAAACGGTTTGCTGCAGATAAGCAGACTAAGGACATGGATTTCTGGAACCATGTCCTGTGGTCTGATGAGACCAAGATAAACTTATTTGGTTCAGATGGTGTCAAGCATGTGTCAAGCAGCCAGGTGAGTACAAAGACAAGTGTGTCTTGCCTTCACTCAAGCATGGTGATGGGAATGTCATGGACAGGGGCTGCATGAATGCTGCCGCCACTGGGGAGCTACAGTTCCTTGAGGGAATCTTGAATGCCAACATGTACTGTGACATAGTGAAGCAGAGCATGATCCCCTCCTTTCAGAGACGGCAGCAGGGCAGTATTCCAACATGATAACGACCCCAAACACACCTCCAAAACGACCACTGCCTTGCTAAAATTGTCTCCAGACCTAAACCCTATTGAGCATCTGTGGGGCATCCTGAAATTGAAGGTGGAGGTGCACAAGGTCTCTGCGTGACGTCGTCATGGAGAAGTGGAAGAGGACTTCAATGGCAACCTGTGAAGCTCTGATGAATTCTATGCCCAAGAGGGTTAAGGCAGTGCTGGAAAATAATGGTGGCCACACAAAATATTGACAATTTGGGCCCGATTTGAACATTATCACTTAGGAGTGTACTCACTTTTGTTGCCACCAGTTTATACATTAATGGGTGTGTGTTGCGTTATTTTGAGGGGACAGCACATTCACACTGTTATCAGTGGTGGGTTGCTACTGGTTCTGACCGGTTCTTAAGAACCACTGGCAAAAATCTGCCCAAGTTCACAAAACCAGTAACGATGCCCAGCTGGCCACACCCCCAACCGGTTTCCTTGGCCGAAGAGGTTGCAAAAACAAAAGGTTTTAAAAGGCTCCTCTGGCGATCCCAGCTGAATTGCCTGATCACCAGAACCTTTAAAAAACATGTTTTCTACAAGCACTTCAGCCGAAGAGCTTGTAGAAAAAAATCCTTTTAAGAGGTTGTGATCATTTGGGCTGCCATGAGGCAACTTCAGCTGGGATCGTCAGAGGAGCCTTTTAAAATCTTTTTTTCCTCTGGCAATCCCAGATGAGTTTCCTGATCATCACATGCTTTTAAAATCACTTTTTTACAACCTCTTACAACCACCCATGGCCGCTCAATTGCCCCCTCCCCCTAATTACTGCTCCTTTCAGGCTTGCAAAATCTGCAGTCAGTTGCATCAACTAGCAACTGAATCTGCCTGCCTCAATTGGGTAAGTAAACTATTAAAAAATAGTTAATTGGGCTTTTTAGTTGGGTTTTTAGACAGCAATTAAAAGTTAAGGAAGTTTTAAATTTAGCTGCTTTTATCTAAAACAGGGGTCTCCAACCTTAGTAACTTTAAGGCTTGTGGACTTAAACTCCCAGAGTTCCTCAGCCAGCTTTCCTGGCTGAGGAACTCTATGGGTTAAAGTCCACAAACCTTAAAGTTACTAAGGTTGGAGATCCCTGATCTAAAAAATATAAATAAAATAAAATAATAAAATAAAATACTTGTGCAGCTTTCTGAGATTTGATGTGTTTTTGTAGTGTTTCACTCTAACTACAGAAACACACAAAATCTCACAAAGCTGTATGTGGTATTTTGTGTGTGTGTGTCAGTTGTGTTGTGGTGTGTGTGTGTAAAGTGTGAAAGTTGGTTTTTGAGCTTTTTGTGGCTGTGTGAGGTTCCTGCTTGTTGCAGGGGCCATTTTGGGTGAAGTGCAGCTGCTTTTACATTGAGTGTGTCAGTTGTGTTGTGTTGTGTGTGTAAAGTGTGAAAGTTGGTTTTTTATACCTCTTATTGTTTTGTATACTTTATTATTTTTATTATTTATTGTTATTGGCCACGCCCACCCAGTCACATGACTGCCAAGCCACTCTCACCCAGTTACATGACCACCAAGCCATGCCCACAAAATAAGCCATGCCCACAGAACTGGTAGTAAAAAAAATTAGAACCCACCCCTGACTGTTATACAAGCTGTACACTCACTACTTGACATTGTAGCGAAGTGTCATTTCTTTAGTGTTGTCACATGAAAAGATGAACTTATTTACAATATTTACAAAATGTGAGGGGGTGTACTCACTTCTGTGACATACTGCATGTAGTGTTTTCTCCCTTGAAATACAAGTTTCTTGTTTAGAGATGCTTTTTGTCCTGAAAATTAAGAAGGAAGTTAGCAAACTTCAGTCAGTAAAATATTTTTTTTTGCACTTGTGTCAGAAGCACCAATGTGTTTCCAGGTTGAAAGGATTAGCCAGTGATATCACTGCTGCCCTGGGATCACCCAGTTGGCGGCTACTTTCATGTGATGGATGAGAGCTCAACCCCATCCCGCAGCAGCTCTCAGGTCTGAAATGCTAACCTCCTGCCCAGCATCCCAAACATTTGAGCCACCATGCTCCAGTAAAATAAATAACAATCAGTTCAACTGGTTTTGGTTTAAAAGGTTTGGGAGTTGTGCTTTACTGTAAAATGAATACATGAAAAAATACAAATCCTGTCTTTGGTTTCTCTTCACTCTTCTAAATAAATGCACTGGGTTTTCTTTTCTTTTTTTTCTTTTTTTCTTTTTCTTTTATACACAAACAAACGAATAGTACATCAGTCATTCCTTCCATGTGACATCTCGGTGTTTTCTCTGTATCTTTGTCTTTTTGTTATTTCTTCTGTCTTCATTCACGCTTAATCTATTACAACATTTCTCCAAAAACATACTATTCTAGTTATACCATTCTCTTACATAACTATTAATTAGTTTATCTGTATCTCTTTTCCAGCCAATGGTAAAATTGATCCCATATCTTAAAGTATTCTGAATCCTTTCTTTCTTTAATTATCAAAGTTAATCTGTTCATTTCTGCATATTCTAAAAAAAATTTTAATTACTTCTTCTAAAGGTATTTTCTCTGCCTTCCAATTTTGCGCAAAAACAATCCTTGCAGCTGTTATTACATGTATAATCAAATAAATATTTTCTTTGCTATTCTTTTCTGGGAGGCTACCCAATAGGAATAGCTCCGGTTTTAAATCAATATGTTGTATCATTTCTTCTAACCATATCTTAATTTTATTCCAATAGTTTTTAGTTTTTGGGCATGTCCACCACATATGATAATAATATCCTGGTAACTGGTGACATTTCCAACATTTAGCTGATTTATCTTTAAACATTTTTCCCAGTTTCTCAGGGGGCATATGCCATCTATAAAATATTTTATATTGATTTTCTTTATATGCTGTGGACATTGTTAATTTGTAATTCCTTTCCTATAACTGTTGCCATTTATCTAGTTCAATTGAATATCCAAAGTTCTTTGCCCAAGCTATCAATGTTTCCTTTACTTGTTCTTCCTCTAGTTCAATACCCAATAAAAAGTTATAATTTTTTAAAATTAGTTTATTCTCTGTTCCCATGAGTATCCTATCCAACTCTGTCTTTTCTAAATAGAAACCATATCGTTTAATATCTTTTTCATATCTTGTTTGTATTTGCATATACATATACCAATCCATCTCAATGCCCTGTTCTTTCACTTCTTGTTTCCCCTTCAATTCCCCCTTATCTGTTAATAACTCCTTGTATCTAACAATATTTCTAAAATTAAAAGTATTTGGGTGTATTAAAGCTTCCATTGTTGATAACCACATTGGTATTTTCAAATAATATTTGTCTCTAACTTTCTCCCATACCAATAGCAATGCGTATCTTATATAACGTCTGTGAAAGTACGTATGCATCTTACTTCTACCATACCATATAAATGCATGCCACCCCAATTGTAAATCATGTCCTTCCAAAGTTAATAGTCTTGTATTTCTTAATTCAACCCATTCCTTCATTCAAGTCAATGCTGCTGCCTGGTAATATAGTTCCCAATTCGGCAGTCCAAATCCTTCGCGTAGCCTCGCATCCTGTAACATTTTTATACTTATTCTTGCTTTTTTCCCTTGCCGTATAAATTTCCTTATTATCTTATTTAGATGTTGAAAGTAAGTTTTTTCAATTTTTTTGGATACTGTCTGAAATAAGAATAGTAGTCTCGGTAATCTATTCATTTTAATTGTTGCAATCCTTTTCGTAAACGACTGTTGTAAGTTTTTCCATTTCTCCAAATCTTTCTCAATTTGATCCTTCAGTTTATAGTAGTTATCCTCTTTTATCATTACACATTTTGACGTTTGGTATATTCCTAAGTAACATTTTTCACAACTTGTATATCTAATTTCTTTTTTATCTCTCTCTTTTGTTTTTCTGTGATATTTTT
This sequence comes from Ahaetulla prasina, assembly GCF_028640845.1. Taxonomy (NCBI): domain Eukaryota; kingdom Metazoa; phylum Chordata; class Lepidosauria; order Squamata; family Colubridae; genus Ahaetulla; species Ahaetulla prasina. The sequence continues at coordinate 64,662,600 of NC_080546.1, forward strand.
CACCAATATTTTCATTTTCTCTTTATTTATTTTTAGGCCAGACACCTTTCCATAGCTCTCTATTTGTTCTAATAATTTGGGGCCCATTGTTCGAGGTTCTTCCAAAATGAATACTAAATCATCAGCAAATGCTTGCGACTTATACTTTTCTTTTTTAATTTCATCCGTTTTATCTCTTCATTTCATCTAATATTTCTACTTAGAACTTTTAAAGTCAAGATAAATAACAAATGGCGATAAAGGACATCCTTGTCTTGTACCCTTTGTTATTTTAACATTTTCTGTCATTGTTCCATTCATCATTATCTTAGCTGTTTGTGTCTCATAGATTATTTTTATGGTGTTTATAAATCTCTCCCCAAATTCCATTATCTGCAGTTGTTCTATCATAAATTGCCAGTTCACGTTATCAAAAGCTTTTTGAGCATCTAAAAACATCATCACCATTTGTTTTTCTGAATGTATCTCATAATATTCCAACGTATTTAAAATTATCCTCATATTATCTCTAATTTGTCTCTTAGGTTAGAAACAATTCTGATCCATATGAATAAATTCATTTAACAATCTTTTTAGCCTATTTGCCATTATTGAAGCAAAAATCTTATTGTCCACATTTAATAATGAAATTGGTGTAAAATTTTTATCAATTGTAAATCTGCATCTTCTTTAGGTATGAGTGTTAACATAGGCCTCCCTCCATGAGCCTGCATTTTTGCTTTCAATAAAAGTTCATTAAATAGTTCCAACATAACATTACTCATCGCTTCTTCTAGCGTTTTATATAATTTTGCTGGGAGACCATCCAGTCCTGGTGCTTTGCCATTTTTTTTTGTCTTTTAATTGCTTCTGTCAATTCCATCATTGTTTTTTTTTTTCCTAGCATTCCTTTGTATTGTTTGGTTAGTTTTGGTAAATCTGATTTTTCAAGATATTTTATTATCTCTTCCTTCGAAATTTCCTCTTGGTGGTAAAGCTTTACATAGTATTTTTATTATCTTATTTTCTTCATTTCTATAATGTAATTTCCCTTTTTCATCTTGTAAATATTTTATTATTTTCTTTTCCTTCTCTTTTTTATTTTATATGTTAGCCATCTCCCTGGTTTGTTTGCATTTCCAAATGTCTATTTGAATAGAAAGTATATTGTTTATATAGCACAATACCAATGAAGTCTAGCACAATACCAATGAAGTCTGGCATCAGTCTAGCACAATACCAATGAAGAAGAAAAATAATAAATCTCAAAAGAAACCAGCATGGATGCAGAAAGAACTATCTGACAAATTGAAAGACAAAAAGGACAAGTATAAAAAGTGGAAAGAGGGGCAAATAACTAAGGCAGAATATCAGCAAATAGCCCGAGCCTGTAAAGATGAAATGCGGAAAGCTAAGGCTCACAACGAACAAAGGCTAGCGACAAAAGTAAAAAATAACAAACAAACTTCTTCCAACATGTTAAAAACAAGAAAAAAGTCAAGGAAACAATTGGCCCATTGCTGGGAGAAAGTGGCAAGAAGGTGACAAGCAACAGGGAGAAAGCAGATGTACTTAACTCATTTTTTGCATTTGTCTTTACACAAAAGGAAAAAAAAATCCAATTTATCAAAAACAGCACCACAAAAAACAGATTAGGAACACAAGTTAATATAGGAAAAAAATGGTAAGTGAACACCTGTCTACCCTAGACGAGTTCAAATCACCAGGACTGGATGGATTACACCCCAAGGTTCTGAAGGAACTGGCAGACGAGATCTCAGAACCATTGAACTGTATCTTTCAAAGATCCAGGAGCACAGGGGAACTGCCAGAGAACTGGAAAAGAGCTGATTTAGTTCCCATCTTCAAACAAGGGGAAAAAACCAGATCCAGGAAATTACAGACCTATCAGCCTGACCTCAATACCAGGAAAGATTCTGGACAAAATAATCAAGCAACGAATCATTGAACACCTAGAAGCAAACAAAGTAATAACCAAAAGCCAACATGGGTTTGTCAAAAACAGATCATGCCAGACTAATCTCATTGCATTCTTTGACAAAATGACAAAATTAGTGGACCAGAGGAATGCTGTCGATATAATTTACTTGGATTTCAGTAAAGCATTTGATAAAGTAGACCATAACCTACTACTAGATAAAGCAGAAAAATGTGGGTTAGACAGCACCACCACCAGATGGATTCGTAACTGGCTGACCAACTGCACTCAACGTGTAGTCCTCAATGGAGCTACATCCACATGGAGGGAAGTATGCAGTGGAGTACCCCAAGGCTCTGTTTTAGGCTCAGTACTCTTCAACATCTTCATCAATGACTTGGACAAGGAGATAGATGGGGAACTCATCAAATTTGCAGATGACACCAAGCTGGCAGGAATAGCCAACACTCCAGAAGGTAGGCTCAAGATACAGAAGGATCTTGACAGACTTGAACATTGGGCGCTAACTAACAAAATGAAATTCAACAGTGAAAAAAGTAAGATTTTACATTTAGGCAAAAAAACCCAAAATGCACAGGTACCGTATATGTGGTACCTTGCTCAATAGTAGTAACTGTGAGAGGGATCTTGGAGTCCTAGTGGACAACCATTTAGATATGAGCCAGCAATGTGCAGCAGCTGCCAGAAAAGCCAACACAGTTCTGGGCTGCATAAACAGAGGGATAGAATCAAGATCACGTGAAGTGTTAATACCACTTTATAATGCCTTGGTGAGGCCGCACTTGGAATATTGCATTCAGTTTTGGTCGCCACGATGTAAAAAAGATGTTGAGACTCTAGAAAGAGTGCAGAGAAGAGCAACAAAGATGATTAGGGGACTGGAGGCTAAAACATATGAAGAACTGTTGCAGGAACTGGGTGTGTCTAGTTTAATGAAAAGAAGGACTAGGGGAGACATGACAGCAGTGTTCCAATATCTCAGGGGTTGCCACAAAGAAGAGGGAGTCAAACTATTCTCCAAAGCACCTGAGGGTAGAACAAGAAGAATGGGTGGGGCTTCCGGGTGGCGCCGCTGCGCTAAATGGCGGACAATCTCAGTCCGCCCGTTCTTTGTGATTCTGTGAGAGCTGTTTAGACAGCGTTAATCTGCTGTCAACAGCTCGTAAATCTCTACCCTCGGGCAAGGAGATGAGCATTTGAACTGAAGTTGAGCCCCCAAGAAAAGCCCCAGAATGATTTCTGGTGGTTTGATGGGAACACTCCTTCTATAGCTCAAAAAAAGCTCCAGAATCCAGAACGCCTCTGCAAAAGCAGAGCAAAACGCAGCGTCCATCTCCGTGACTGAAGAGGATTACTGATAAATTGTCAACACGGAAATAATCGAAAGCAGGAGGGCTGGCATTCGTTTGTAAGATGATTTTAACTCCCTGACAGAGAAGTTATTTGAAGAGTGGAGATGAAGAAAGATGGCGTTTTGTGTTTTGAAAGTGAAAGCTAAGGAAATGCTGATTACAATTGCTGGCGTGGAACCTCTAAGAAGAAAATAACAAGATTTTTTTTTTTCTAAATGGAATTCTTTTTTTAAAAAATCTATTCTTTTTTTTTTATTATCTTTTTCTTACAGTGTTTAAGAAGAAAAATTTATTGGGTTTTTTTTTCTTTTTATTCCCCCCCCCCTTTTTTTTCCTCTTCTTGATATTATTTAGTCTAAAAATGGCTTTTAAGCAAAGAGATTTAACCACTTCTAAAATATTGGAAATATCTTCACTTCAGGTACGGAAATTGAGAGAGGATATTAAAGAAAGTCTAAGGAATTTTTTACAGGAGCTTATGGAGGCTCATCTTTCAGAAATAGATCAAAAATTTAATGAAATGGAGAAAGAAATACTGGATTTTAAAGATTTGGTGGAAGAGCAGAGTAAGGAGATGAAAAAATTAAAGGAATCAATTACTCCATTATTGTTATCTAGTACACAGACAGAAGAAAGACTGAATGAATTTAACCAAATTAATTTAGATTTGCAAAGGAAAATAGATGAAGTTCAAATTAATTTGAATTTAGAAAATAAAATAGATGATATTCAGGTTAAGGCTGATAAGGCAGAGGAAGAAAGGGTTATATTACAATATAAATTAATGGAATATGCTATAAGGGTAAGGGGCTTAAGAGAATCTAAAGAGGAAAATTTGAAAGAGATTTTTATTCAGGCCTTTGCTCAGATAGAGGGAATGGAACCAGAAGATTTTGAAGTTAATATTGAAAAAATTTATCGTGTTAATTCTTGGTGGGCAAGGCAGAAGTGCTTACCGAGAGATGTGGTTATTTATTTTACAAATAAGAGGATTAGGTATGGAATTTTGCGAGCATTTTATAAAAATAAATTTCAAATATTAGGACAAGATATAATAATGATGAAGGAAATTCCTCCTAAAATGTTAAGAAAGAGAAAAGAATTTGCCTTTCTGGTGGATGAGCTTAAGAAACATCAGATATATTTTAGATGGGAGGTTCCAGCAGGTTTAACACTGAATTATAAAGGAAGAAAGTATTTTCTCAACACAATTTGTAAAGCACGAGATTTTTATACTAATGTATTAAAGATTGGGAATTCTTTGTTAACAGATGTTAAGTTGAATGGTGAATAGATGGTCGAAAATGTGTAAGATAGAAGAAGGGGAGGGAGAATGTTTAACTTTATTACATATGATTATGGTTAATTTTTGTAAATGATTTATTGTGGATATAAATGTGTAATTTTAGGGGTACTATATGATATATTAAAGGTATAAAGGAATAGGAAGATGGAATATTGTTTAATTTTGGAGGATAGATAGTAAAATTTAGGAATTTGGATTAAATATTATATTTAAGAGATGGATGTAATGTTAATTAGAATGTAATTGTTATAATAGATATATTTTGGATAAGTTATAGGTGTAATTTTAATAATGTTATTTGATATAAGTAAGGTAAAGTGAAGATTTTAATTACTACAATTGACACTTTGGATATTTGTAATATTATTTGTTGTATATATAAATGTTAAAGATGTGAAAAGATGGACTATTGCTTACCCGTGAAGGTTGGACAGAAAAATTAAAGAAACTAAGCTGGAAATATGAACTATTTTTGAGAGACTGCTAAGGGAAGAAAGACATTTTAGAAGAACCCTTGGTGAATATTGGAAGATGGAACGTTGTTTTGATATTGATTGATGAAGGTTGGATATTAAAAACTATGTACTTTATTCAAGAATAAACACTAACTCAATCGGAAACTTCTGAGAACTCTAGGAGTGGAATGGTCTGATATATAATGGAGTGGAAGAAAAGTATCTTCTTTGTCTTTGGAAGGGGAGTGGAGGTTTTAAGGAATGACTATGGATTATGATTTGTGCTAGATTTTAATTTTTGTTGTTAGTTTTATACCCTGTACTCGGTTCTCGGAAGTCCTGGGGGGTGGGGGGAGGAAGGGGAAGGGGGAGGGGCAGAAAATGGATTGATAGTTAATGTACAAAGATGATTGAAGATGTATAATTAATGTAAGATCGGACCTGCCTGGCTACTACTTTAGAATGAAGGGAAAGAAGGAGTAGAAGAGAGAAGGAGGAAAGAGAAGAGGAGGAGGAGGAAAGGAAGGAAGAGGGGAAGAGGAAGAAGAAAGGAGTAGGGAGGAAAGAGGAGAGGATGTAGATAAGAGAGGGGGAGGATGGTTATGGAAAGTAGAAGAAGGTAGAGAAGGAGAGTAAAAGGAAAAGGAAGGGGGTGGTGACCGGGCAGACCCGATTAATTGTATATGATGGTACATTAAATATGTTATTGGATATGTTATTGGATAAGAATGTCAAAATAAAACTTTTTTGAAAAAAAAAAAAGAATGGGTGGAAATTAATCACGGAGAGAAGCAACTTAGAACTAAGGAGAAATTTCCTGACAGTTAGAACTATCAATAAGTGGAACAACTTGCCTGCAGAAGTTGTGAATGCTCCAACACTGGAAATTTTTAAGAAAATGTTGGATAGCCATTTGTCTGAAATGATGTAGGGTTGGGCAGGGGGTTGGACTAGAAGGCCTCCAAGGTCCCTTCCAACTCTGTTATTATGTTATGTTATGTTTTTCTTTCAAGTGTTTTTGTCTCCAAATATCTTGCATGCTCAGTTCTTCTATCATTGTAAAAAAGAATTTTGGTAATGTTTTTCTAGGCTTTTTATTTGTCTTTGTTGTTTTGTAGTCCAAGTCTACATCAATTACAATGTTGAAATCGTCCATTATATATATATGTTCATAGTCCAGTTCTAGGATTTTTCTATGTAATCTACCATAAAATTCTTCATATTTTTCATTTGGTACATATAGTGCTATCAAAAGTATTTGTTTAAAATTCATTCTTATTTTCATCATTAGGATCCTGCCTTCTTCATCCTCAAAAAGTAATTTAGGTTCTAATTTTTCTTTAATATACAGAGCTATTCCTCTTTTACTTTGTTGTATCAATGAAGTAAATAAGACTCCTAATTTTGGATATTTTAATAATTTTATATGTTGCTTTCTAATGTGTACTTATTGTAAACATGTAATGTCCATCTTCAAGTTATTTAATTTATTTAAGGTTCTATTTCTTTTTGTAGCCGGATTCAATCCATTTACATTTATTGATATTGCTTTTATTTCTTCTTCCATGTCTTACTTATTACTAGTTTTTAATTTCATTGCCCTTGTCTCTCTTTGTTCCATTGGATCCTTTGCTCTTGCTCCTTCTCTTAATGCTCTTTCTTCCTGTTCCTTTGGGGTTTCTTCTTTTTCTTTCACTTCATCTTCAAAAAATTGTTTTGTCTCTCCTGCTGCTCCCACATCTTCTTCCAGTGGTCCACAAAATCTTTCATAAAATAGATTCACTTTTTCAATTGAATCTAATCTTCATCTTTGTTCTTGCCATGTCACCAAGGTATTAACACCCCAGGTATTAACCATCTGAAACTCACTCCTTTTGATATTAAAAATTTTGTTAAGAAATTATATTAATTTGCAAAGAAATGCAAAGAAATAGAAGAGATAGAACATATGCATGATAATTTTAACTTACACAGACACTAACAGAAGTGCTGGAACAACCTAAGGAAAAGATACTAAATGAGTTCGATGAAGTTTGGGAGTTTGGGAGTGGGAGGCACCGTTTATCGGTGGTTCTCCTCCTATCTCTTTGACCGGTCGCAGACGGTGTTGGCAGGGGAGCAGAGATCGACCGCGAGGCACCTCACGTGTGGGGTGCCACAGGGGTCGATTCTCTCGCCTCTCCTGTTCAACATCTATATGAAGCCGCTGGGTGAGATCATCAGTGGTTTTGAGGTGAGTTACCAACTGTACGCTGATGATACGCGGCTGTACTTTTCCACCCCAGGCCACCGCAACGAAGCTGTCGAAGTACTGTCCCGGTGTCTGGAAGCCATACGGGTCTGGATGGGGAGAAACAGGCTCAAGCTCAACCCCTCCAAGACGGAGTGGCTGTGGATGCCGGCACCCCGGTACAGTCAGTTGCAAACACAGTTGACTGTTGGGGACGAGCCATTGGCCCCGATGGAGAGGGTGCGCAACTTAGGCGTTCTCCTGGATGGGCGGTTGTCTTTTGAAGATCACTTGACAACCGTCGCCAGGAGAGCTTTTTATCAGGTTCGCCTGATTCGCCAGTTGCGCCCCTTCCTTGACTGGGGTGCCCTATGTACAGTCACTCATGCTCTTGTTACCTCTCGCTTGGATTACTGCAATGCTCTCTACATGGGGCTTCCCTTGAAGAGCATCCGGAGGCTCCAGTTGGTTCAGAACGCAGCTGTGCGGGTGATAGAGGGAGCCATTCGTGGCTCCCATGTAACACCACTCCTGCGCAAGCTGCACTGGCTACCTGTGGTCTGTCGGGTGCACTTCAAGGTGCTGGTTACTACCTTTAAAGCGCTCCATGGCTTAGGGCTGGGTTATTTACGGGACCACCTACTGCTACCGATTGCCTCCAACCGACCCATGCGCTCTCACAGAAAGGGACTCCTCAGGGTGCCGTCCGCTAAGCAATGTCGGCTGGCGGTCCCCAGAGGAAGGGCCTTCTCGGTGGGGGCTCCCACCCTCTGGAACAATCTTCCCCCAGGACTCGGTCAACTTCCTGACCTTCGGACCTTTCACCACGAGTTGAAGACATACTTATTTATTTGCGCAGGACTGGCATAGAATTTTTAGCAGTTTTTAATATTTGGATTCTAATTTTGTTTAATGGGTTTTATTGTTTTAAACAGATTTTAATTTGGCCTTATATTTAATAAGTTTTTTAATTATTGTTTTTATTGTGTACCTTTTTATTGTTTTACTTGGCTATGTAAAGCTGAGTCCTTCGGGAGAAGGGCGGTATAAAAGTTTAATAAATAAATAAATAAATAAATAAAAATATTCTCTCCTCAGATCTCTGACTCTGACTCTTCTAGGCGTTTGTCTCAGTACAATTTCTTTATATTTCAATGCTGTATTTCTTGCTGCTTGTAATATCTCCATTTTCAATGCTTTCTTTGTAAATCTTACATGTACTTCTCTTGGTTCTCATTGCATATCTTGTATATACTCTGAAAGCTTCATCAATCTCATTTAGTATCTTTTCCTTAGGTTGTTCCAGCACTTCTGTTAGTGTCTGTGTAAGTTGAAATTATCATGCATATGTTCTATCTCTTCTATTTCTTTGCATTTCTTTGCAAACCACTTTTCTTTTGCCAGTCAAATTTTTCTTTTAATTGTTTTTGCAATTCATTGTATTTTTCTTTGTTTTTATTTTTATAAGAGCTTCTTTCATCCATAAGATGAAGAATTTCATCCATCATTCACTGTTGTTTCTGTGGATTCAAGTTCTTGCTGGACCAGAATAGTATAGAAATCTCAGTAAAGAAGTAATAGATAAGTATCATGAATGATGCTCTTAGCAGCCATCTGGGACTGCAGTCGTTTATGACCCCAAGACTCAGAGACATATCGAGAAGAGTCATTGCAATGGTCTTGACTCTTAGACACCAGTCAAGCACAATTGCCAGTTTTTATTTCATCAAAAATTTTCAGATATAAAATCCCACTGGCACATGATATGCCTGAAAAGGAATGAAATCCCATTGTTTATGTTGCAGAGAAGCCTACTTGTAAGGCCAGTTTCTTATTTTTGTATGAGCCAAACTGCCACAAGAGCTGCAAGAGAAAGGGTTTATTGACTGGAAACAGTCATTGCATAAAAGACCAATAGACTTAACATGCATGCAGACAGAGTTTGATCCAACAGTATTTACCCACTTTGGGATTTTCTGAATGTTTATCTGTTTTCACAAATGAATGCTAGCAGCACTTTGTGTAGCTCTTGCAATATATAAAGAAATTGAAGTGAACAAATACCACCACAATTTGGTGTTTGTTTTATTTATTTTATAAGCAATTGCAGTAGGTCAGAGTGAAAAGGAATTGCTCTAATAAGATTTACCATATTTAGTTTTAATAACTAAATATTTCTATAAATAACAGTTAGTATTTCAAATCACTGTGTAGGAATTTTGGCCCATTCCGCCAAGGTGAACTTTGAAGACTTTAAGGCATAAAGTTTGTTTCATGTCCTGCCACATTTTTGGGGAGTTTCTGACTTGACATTCCAAAACAATTTGTTCTTTATCCATTCTTTGTGGATTTGCCTGCAATCATGAAATCTTCCTTTCCTTGCTCTTCAGCTTCCATTGACAGACAAGTGGCTTGATCTATTACGTAGATCAAGGGTGTCAAACTCGTGGCGTCAAGTTTCGTCATGTGACATATCACAACTTTTTTCCACTTTGCTAAAATGGGTGGGGGTGGCCAGCATGTGACACATCTGGCCCACAGGCCACAAGTTTGACACCTCTGCTGTAGATATTAAGTAGACGCTGCTTAGTATCTATTTGTTTCCTTTAGCAATCATCAGGCAGTCATCATTTGAGGCAGCCTCAAACTATGGTACTACACTTCCATGTTTGACAGTGTAGAATATTTTTATTGTGGAAATCCAATGTTTGATTTCTAGTCTCTTCCACAGAAACAAGCATCTGTACATGGAACATTCCTCCAGAATTTCATCCTAGATGTCAAGATAATTATTTTGGGTTTTTTTTTGCCATGGTGGGAGGGGCAAAAACCATGGTGAAATATTCCCCGGTTTGCCACCGGTTCACTGCCTGTGCATGTGGAGTGCACGCATTGCATGTGCATGCACAGTGCGCGCCAAATGCACCTGCTGCAGCATCTCAGGCACAGGTTATGGCTCCACCAGCCATTGCCCCGGCAGCCCAGCCAGTGCCATCAGCCTGGGTTGTGCCACCAAGGAACAGAGGTCACAAACCACCACAACATGGGGTGAAGTACAGTGGAGACCTAAGGAGCTCAGGTCTGGACCTACATGCAGGAGTATGGTCTGAAAATAACAGAAGGGCAAAAGTGCAGCACGTGAGCATGGTGCTGGAGGGAACTGCAGCCGAGTGGATGGTCACCCTTCACAATGATGATTCCCTGGAGCTTAGTAACTTTGACCATTTCATGGTATGACTCTGAAAATGCTTTGAAGAGCCCCAGGCTAGCCACAAAGTCAGGACCCGGATCAAGACCATAAACCAGGACCACTGACCTACAGCCATGTATAACCAAGAATTCCACAATCTGGTCTGCTGACTGACCAACTGGCCACAAACATGCTGATCAAGTTTTCCCAGGATGGGCTGAATGACGATGTCTACAACACCTGCATCTCCAGGGGCACTCCCCCCCACCCAATGGTTGGATGTCATAGCTGAAGAAGTCAAAATTGAACTCGCCCATTCACAGAGCCGGCCCAGCTATGGGTGATAGAGATCACTCCTGTTGTGACTCAGGCCCAAGTAGGTAGTAGGAAATTCAATCTGTGAAAAAGCAAACAAACTTTATTCGAACAGCTGAGAATTACTTCATTCCGAGCGTTTTCAACTCAAATTAAAACAAATTCCTCCCAACACAAATTCCTCAGCCCTATCGCAAACCTTGGTCCAATTAGGCAAACTGCCAGAGGCCTTTCTTGGCAAACGTTCAGAAGTCACAAGAATAAATGCAAGACGTAGATGAAGCAGAAAACGAAGCTACGAACATTGTTTTCTGGCAAAGGCCAAACGCCGTTGCTGGTCTGTTTTAAGCCTTATGGGAGGGGCCAATCATCTCTTGGCCCTATTCCTGAGTTGTCCTTTTTGCTTGAGCTGCTCTTGCCTTCTGGCAGCTCTTCTCAAGCATACATTAGGAACAAGCTCCTCCTGTTCCTCTGCCTCACCACTGTCAGTTTCTGGAGGCTCTGGAGTCCGCACCTCACTTCCCGATGGCTCTGGCCTTACCTCAGCCTCATCGCTGTCCGACTCCGTTGCTAGCTCCACAGGCTGCTGGTGGACCACAACAACAATGTAGTTTTAATGGGGTTTTATTATTTTAATTGTAAATTTTAATTCGGCCTTATCTAATAAGTTTTTTAATTAGTGTTTTATTTCTGTATTTATAGTTATGTATTGGTGTTTTTAATAGGCTGTAAACCGCCCTGAGTCCCTTGGGAGATAGGGCGGTATAAAAATATGATTAAATAAATAAATAATAAATAAATAAATAAATAAATAAATAAATAAAACTCCCAGAAAAGAAAAGTACCAAAGCTACCAGCCTGCAAGCAGAGCCCGCACTAATGTTTCACTGGCTGTTTCAAGTGCACGAAGGAGGAACACTTTCGGCCAAGTCTTGCAACCATCCCTAAAAGCACCCTTGGAACTCACCAGGAAGCTGGCAAAGCCATCACCAAAAACCTACGAGACAGCCTTGGAGGGAGTGGAAGTCATTGAGTTCACTCCATTTCCCCAAGGATGGCAAGAGAACTATTCCAGTGGGAGGACCAGTGAAGCGTAACACCAATTCTGATGAAGACCGCTTAGTAAGTTGCCCAGTGATCCCAGTAACTATCTCCATAGAACTGGTGGTGCCATCCTCATGACGCAAAGGGAGCTGTCAATGGTCTGACTAGCAAACCCAACAAAAGGAATTCTTGGGGATTTGAATTCTGAAAAGTAGAACTTTATTGAATACAGAAATGAAGTAAAACCAGCTCTGCTTTTCCTGCATGAAAGCTTGCTTAGTTAAACAATAGGTTCCTTTTCTCCCATCCCTCAAATATTCACATGGTCCAATAGTAGAACTTATTTTTGTTATGGAAACAGTCCACTTTTCCATCAAGCACCTGGTAGTGACCTTGGTGTGCTGCAGGCTCTCATAATCCACAAATGACATCTTGGCGTCCCGTTTCCTCCCTATGCATTCCCCCCTCCCCACTTATCATTGTCAAGTTGAAAAGTGATAGGAGCTAGAAGGCAATAAGCCAGGGGTGAAATGCTCCCGGTTTGGACCAGATTGCCCAATCTGGTAGCAATGGCGGCGGGTGGTTCGGAGAACCGATAGCAAAAATCCCTGTCCCCCCCCCCCACATGCCCAGCTGAGCCGCACGATCATCAGAGGTTGTTTTTTTTTTTACTTTTAAAAGCATTTTTTTCTTTGGCTGAAGAGGCAACTCAGCTGGGATCATCAGAACCCTTTAAAAGCATTTTTCTACAACCTCTTCGGCTGAAGAGGCTGTAAAAAATGCTTTTAAAGGGTTCTGGTGATCAGGCAACTCAGCTGGGATTGTCAGAACACTTTAAAAGCATTTTTTCTACAACCTCTTCATTGGAAGACGTTGTAGAAAAAATGCTTTTAAAAGTTAAAAAAAAAAGTTGGCCATGCCCACCCAGTCACTTTACATTCCCCCACCAAGCCACGCTCACAGAACCGGTAGTAACAAATTTTACATTTCACCCCTGCAATAAGCAATTCAAACTCCTGTACTCAGGCTGTACCAAATGCCTTCAAGGCCATTCACCCTGAGAATGGAATGTGGATTGCCCCAAACATCTCAAAATACCAATGCGGCTCTCCATTGGCTGAAGATGAACTGGTCAAGGGGGAAGGGCTGAGATGAAGGAAAAAATTGTAACCTTTTCCATGGGAATCTTAGTTCTAACTTGACTTTATTGCAGCCAGCAACATTTAGTAAAAGAACCTATCACTTCACCCAAATGGAGTCAAAGGTTTTTCTTTCCTAAGTGGGAAAGATTGTGGCAGGTCTGACAGTAATTGTCTTTCAAGTGAGTTGTCTATTATAATGTTGTAGAGAAGCGTAAGAGGGCAGGATTAGAAGAATGGTGTTGAAATGGAACTATGGGACTGGCAGTAATATTTGCACTACTTCATAGAACTTTATTTAGTTGCTCTAAAAAAGAAGGCTACAAAAGTATATTTTGTTTGCTTCCCATCAATGGTGGTTTATATCTTTTAAAGATGTCAAAACCCTTATTTTTAGCATTCCTGGTAAAATTCAGACATTTATTTCATAGAGGTAAACTTCAAGAAGAATGTTTGTATTATAAATGTCCTGCTCTTAAAAGAACACAGATTTTTCCCCTCTATAAGGAAAGTAAAATGGAAAAATCAAAATTCTGCTAGTCTATACTTCCAAGAAACAATTGAGCAAAAGTTGATTATCTTGAAGTCTGAAGGATGTTGGCAGAAAAGAAGAAAAGGATTTGGGTTCTTCCACTTCTTTATATAAAGATTGCTCCAAGAAAGGTAGAGATATAACCTATTGGAGAGAGCTCAGGGTTGGTATCAGATCCACCATCGTGTCCTGCCATTGTGTTGGATGGGGGTGGGGGGGGTGGGGGGGAGAATTACTGGCATTTTTAGCTTGCTTTTTGCTTTTGTTGTAACTGCTTGAGAATTAGGGAGAGGGAGCATCTTCTGAGACAGAGCAAACTCTCTCCCAGCCAGTTTTAGCCTGACTCCAAGGCTGTCATGCCCTGAGAGTGAACTGGTATCTTCTCACACCTCAGAAATTCTCAAAACAACCTTTCAGCATCACATTGGCTGCTGATGGACTGGTTAGGGGTTTTGGGCTTGGGGAAATGAAAGAATGCTGTTTGCTTTGTATGGGCTTTTTCAGATTTCACCTTGTTCTCTTCTCTCTCAGTAAATATTTGATTCAACTAAATGGATTAAGAGTCTTGGTTTCCTGAGGGACTAGCTGAGGCAGTTTCTTACATTAGGTAAAATCTGCAAAGCTGGTCAACCCAGAGAGGCACACTGCCCTACCGTGGGGACCATGCACGTGTCAGCCCAAGGCAGTGATCAGGAGGAAGCTGAGTGCTGGGGGTAAGCCTCATCCAGATCTCCCCTCAGGCTGGACCTCTCCCAGTGGATGGAGGAGGTTGGAAGCTTGGAAGACTCATTAAGATCCAGGTGGTTCATTGGAGTTAGGAAGAAGGAAGATTGGGAAAGAAGAACCAAGGGGGTAACCCAGGGGTGAAATGCTCCTGGTTCGGACCAGATCACCTGATCTGGTAGCGATGGCAGTGGGTGGTTCAAAGAATCGGTAGCAAAAATCCCTACCACACACACCCCCGCCCATGCCAAAAAGGTTGTAGAAAAAATGCTTTTAAAAGGCTTCTGTGGAGATCCCAGCTGAGTTGCCTGATCATCAGAGGCTTTTAAAAGCATTTTTTACAACCTCTTCGGCCAAAGAGGTTGTAGAAAAAATGCTTTTAAAAGTAAAAAAAAAAAGTTGGCCATGCCCACCCAATCACATTACTCTCCCCCACCAAGCCACGCCCACAGAACTGGTAGTAACAAATTTTACATTTCACCCCTGGGGTATCCATCACCCAAGGCCAGCCAAGGCAGCTGGCAGTAAGAGAGGCAATTAGAGCTGGAAGAGCTGGAGGAGGAGGAAAGCAAAGAACCAGTTCAAGCAGACCTAATAATGGCATGTTGTTCATGCCTTCTAAACCCTGAAAACATGCAAAGCACATGCCAAGGCTGCTGCCAGTGAGGCCCAGCGAACCTGAAAGAAGGATGGAGAGTGTCAATGCTAGACACTATGGTGGGGTTTTTGGCTACCCCAGCCACTGCTTCTACTCTGGTAGGCACAACACCTACGGAACTGCCAGTGCCGCCGCCTCAGTGGGAACTGGCCAGGCAAGAGCTAAGTGCTGGAAGACCCCACTTCTTGATGTGAAGTTCGATGGAAACCCCAAGCAGCTGGGATTTTTCCTAGCCTGTGTTCTGACCTACATGCAAGAATCTGGGCAGGAGATCCCTACCAAAGGTAGGTGATAAACATCACCAGGGCCTTGTAAGGGGCCGTAGCCTGCTGGATAGTGACCCTCCTCCTCCTCAGAGCTGAGAAACTTCTACTGTTTCATGAAGGCACTTTGTTGGCAATTTGATGACCCCCTCACCATTTGCAAAGTGAGGGACTGCATCAAAACTATGTGTGAAGGCCACAGAGTGGTGGCAGAGTACACCAAGGAATTTCGTGACCTGCCATGCTGACTCAATGGAATATATCCTCATCAGTTGCTTCAAAGATGGGCTGAATGATGACCTAAACAATGTCTGCATCTTGAGGGGCTGGCCTGCCACCCTTCAAGACTTATTTTATTTATTTATTTATTATTAAATTTCTATACCGTACCATCTCCCGAAGGACTCAGGGCGGTTTACAGCCATATTAAAATACACAATACCAATACAAATATAATAAATAACAATATTTAAAAACATTTAAAACCAAATATTTAATGGCCAGATCATTAAAACGGTCAAAGACCGATTTAAAACCCATTTAAAAATTTCACTAAAATATTTCTTAGGCTAGTCTTGCTTGATGGAATAATAAGGTCTTCAGTTCACGTTTGAAGGCCTGGAGGTCGGGAAGCTGTCGTAACCCCAGAGGTAGCTTGTTCCATAGGGCCGGTGCTGCCACAGAGAAGGCTCTCCCCCTGGGGGCCGCCAACCTACGTTGTTTGGTCGACGGCACCCTGAGGAGGCCCGCTCTGTGGGAGCACACAGGTCGTTGGGAGGCAATCGGTGGCAGAAGGCGGTCTCGTATATATCCCGGTCCTAAGCCATGGAGCGCTTTAAAGGTGGTAACCAGCACCTTGAAGTGCACCCGGAAGGCTACCGGCAGCCAGTGCAGGCCGCGCAGGATAGGTGTTATATGGGAGCAGCGTGGCGCTCCCTCAATCACCCGCGCAGCCGCATTCTGGACTAGCTGGAGCCTCCTGGTGCTCTTCAAGGGGAGCCCCATGTAGAGAGCATTGCAATAGACTGATATGTGCTAGCTGGGGAGATGGAGATTGACCAAGTATGCAACCAGTACTGCTCTACCCAACTGTGGAAAAAACCAGCCCCAGAGAAAGAAGAGGTGATCAAAACCTTCAGCCACATTCTACTGCCTGCTTCAAGACCCTGCAACAGGCCAGGGAAATGGCACTAAAGGGAGTGGTGATCTTCAAGTTCACCCTGTCATTGAAGCAAGACAAGGGAACTCCAACCCCACCAACTGACAGCTGGGGCTGTCACCAATGACAACCCCCTGGTAAGTGGCCTGGTCATACCAGTAACGCTCCCCATAGAGCTAAGTTTCCAAGCCTCAGGGCTGAAGGCCACCTTACAAGCCCTGCTGGACTCAGGTTGCACCAGGTGCTTAGTTAACCCAGCACAGGTTGAAAAATTAGGAATCAACTTGCAGCAGCTGAAAGTACCCACCACATTTCTCTAACTAGACAGCTCAGTAGCAGGGGGCATCCCAGCCACATTTGTCACTGAACCCATAGAACTGTGGATGGGGGCCCACATAGAGACTTT
Organism: Ahaetulla prasina; assembly: GCF_028640845.1. Lineage (NCBI taxonomy): Eukaryota > Metazoa > Chordata > Lepidosauria > Squamata > Colubridae > Ahaetulla > Ahaetulla prasina. The sequence goes on from NC_080546.1 coordinate 64,679,311, forward strand.
AAGCTTCATAGTTGCCCCCAGTGATGGAATGGCCCCTAGTCTTAGGCCTGGCATGGCTAAAGAATCCATAATGTGGGGTGTACCTCCGTTCAAAACCCAAGAAAGAAAAACCCCAACTCCATGTTTGTAGAGAAAGGTATTTTTATTGAGCATGAACTGAATGCAACAAAAGAAAAGCAAGGTCTGAAGCAATAGGCGCAAAAATTAGATATTGAAAGCAATCCCAAATCCCTCCCCCCAAGGGTCCAAGTTGAGTGTCCAATCCACATCTCCCCAAGGTGTCATGTGGGGCCATTCTTCAGACAGCCCTCATCTATCTGGTATGCTGGAACAGTTGACTTTGACAGCTATCAGTTCCTTCCACAGCTGCTTGAAGCCTGTGAGAAGTTTCGTCCCCTTTTCTCAAGACGTCTCCACCAGCTCGCTTCTTCCCCCCATATACCAACAAAACCTCCCGCTTCCCGTTACAATGGCATCCGATAGCAAGCAAGCATCATAGGTAGAGGCTGACATATACATAAACTGGAGATAGGAACTGCTAAAAATCCAGATGAGTCATCCTCCCCAGAGCAAGTTGAACTCTGGAAAGTGGCCTCCCCACAGCGGGAAACTTGGGCAGTGGTGAAGTGATGACAGAAAGACCTCCCTACTATCCTCAAAGAGTATCAGGACCTAAGAGAGGTGTTCAGCAAAAAGTATTCAGACCATATCCCCCCACCTCATTAACCGACATACTATGCTTTAGACATCCACCCAGGGGCTAAGTTGCCTAAGCCAAAACTGTATTCAATGATCCAGAGGGAGTTAGATGAACTGTGATAGTTTATTAACAAAAACGTTGCCCGTAGATTTATTCAACCAGTCTGACCCAGAGTAGCGGCTCTAATTCCCTTCCGCAAAAAGAAGGATGGGACACTTCGTCTGTGCATGGACTATAGGGGGCTAAATGCTGTTTGTGTGGAAAATGTCTACCCCGATTCTAATGAAAGATATGCTAGCCCATTTAACTAAGGGCAAAATATTCATGAAGATGGATGGACTTAGGAGAGGCATTCTACCAGGGGTGAAATGCTCCTGGTTTGAACAGGATCATCCGATCCGATAGCTATAGCAGCAGGTTGTTCGGAGAATGGGTAGCAAAAATCCCTGCACCCCGCCCGCCCCCCCACCCCCGCCCAGCTGAGCCGCATGATCATCAGAGGTTTTTTTTTTCCTTCGGCCGAAAAAATGCTTTTAAAATTTAAAAAAAAAGCCTCTGATGATTGTGTGGCTCAGATGAGATTGTCAGAACCCTTTAGAAGCATTTTTTTCTAATTTGTAAAAAAAATTGCTTTTAAAGGGTTCTGGCGATCCCAGCTGAGTTGCCTGATCCCTTTAAAAGCAATTTTTTTACAGCCTCTTTGGCCAAAGAGGCTGTAGAAAAAATGCTTCTAAAGGGTTCTGGCGATCCCAGCTGGGATTGCTTTTAAATTGCTTTTAAAGGGATCAGGCAGCTCAGCTGGGATCGCAGAACTCTTTAAAAGCATGTTTTCTACAGCCTCTTCGAAGAGGTTGTAGAAAAAATGCTTTTAAAAGTAAAAAAAAGAGTTGGCCACACCCACCCAGAAACATTATCCCCCCAAGCCACGCCCACAGAACTGATAGTAACAAATTTGCCATTTCACCCTGCATACTACCAAATAGACAGTGTTAAGTTACTGCTGAACATAACAATTAATAAATACAAGCAATTTAAATCTCACCAGCGATGCTCTTATGTGTGGGATGTAGGTTTTGATGACCATGTGCCACAAATTAAGATGGAAGCGTACTTGGTTTGAGGGTGCAGGCTGATGGGTAAAATGGGTTGGGTCAGCTTCAAACAATATACTTGGTATTTTGTCTCTCAGACCACTAGATGGGGCTACAACGCAACAACAATATATAAAAATCATATGTTGGAGCATATTTGTCCCTCCAACCACTAGATGGGCCTAGAGAGCAACAATACTATATAAAGTTATATGCTGGGGCAGGACACTCCTGCCAGGTATCAACCGATACCACTATTTGAGTTCTGAGATGGTAGCATTAGGTGAGCTGCCATTACTTTTGCTGATATGGTTGTCGATGAAGTGGTGTCACTGCAGTTTCCAATTAGGCTTCTGGACACTTGACAGTGACTTAAGTCCAGAATATAACATCCCATTGCTAGCTTCTCCCTTAGAATTGCTGAGGTCATCTGATATATATTGCAGAAGACAGGATCAATTGTCCTTCGAAACTGTTGTTTGTGGTGTGGCTGTGGGCTGCTGTGCCCTTTGAGCTATGGTGTTGTCCACAAGTTCTGAGGTATGAATGGCAAAGGTGGACTCTGGAGACTGTGGCAAGGAGCAGGCTATAGCTCATTGATTATTGTTGGGTAAGCGTTGTTTCTTTGGTCTGAAGGGAAGAGGGGTGACCTGTCACTATCTTCTTTGACTAATCTCTGCTGTCTTTCTCAAGGGAGTTTGTCCTCAGTAGATGTTGCCACCTGATTGATCTTCCATCTTTTGGAAGATTGTGCACCTTAAATGACCTTGGTCACTGTCACAGGCGAGGTTGTGAAGGGACAAGGCAAATGGTGATGCACAGTAGTTCCTTTAAGAGGAGTTGGTTGTGGCTTGGCTGAAAAATAGAAGATGTTTATCCTCTAATGTGCTTCTCAGAATTCTGCTAACAGAGGTTGTTGCGTGCATTCTTCCTTTTTTTTTTAGTTCAACATTTTTTACTTTTAAAATCACAATTACATTTTTACAGCTTTCCTTTATCAGAATTTTTTCTTAAGTTCAGCTTATCTTTCCCCTTTTGTGTTCATATACATTATTTCTTAAGTATTTATTTATCTAATGTATACAATATATATATCTCCAGGGGATGCGATGGCTCAGCAGCTGAGCTTGTTGATCGAAAGGTTGGCAGTTCGGCGATTTGAATCCCTAGCACCGCGTAATGGGGTGAGCTCCCGTTACTTGTCCTGCTTCTGCCAACCTAGCAGTTCCAAAGCATGTAAAAATTGCAAGTAGAAAAATAAGGACCACCTTTGGTGGGAAGGTAATAGTGTTCCGTGTGCCTTTGGCATTTAGTCATGCTGGCCACATGACCACGGAGACGTCTTCGGACAGCGCTGGCTGTTCGGCTTTGAAACAGAGATGAGCACCGCACCCTAGAGTCAGGAACGACTAGCACATATGTGCGAGGGGAACCTTTACCTTTACCTTATATATCTCTACTACATGCTAAATGTATATTTTTTCGTTATATTATCTTCTCTTAACATTCACTATGCATTGATTTTAGACTTCTTTTCCAGCCAATTATACCACCTATCCCACATCTCATACTATACTATTTCCTCTCTGTCTCTTAACTCCATCATTAATTTGTTCATTTCTGTGCATTCTAGCACCTTTTTTATAATCATTGTGTTTGATGGAGTGTGTTGTTGTTTCCAATTTTGGGCAAATGATACTCTGGCTGCAGTGATTATATGAAGTATGAGGTATTGAATTTCTTTACTCATCTTTCTTTTTATAATCCCCAACGGAAATAACTCTGGTTTCATGTCAATTTTCAGTTCGGTAATTTCCTCCAACCACTTTTTAATTTTTGACCAACAATCTCTGGCTTTGGGACATGTCCAGCACATGTGGTAGTATATCCCTTGTTGGTGATTACATTTCCAGCAATTTGGTGGGTTATTAGGAGAGGCATTCTACCAGGGGTGAAATGCTCCTGGTTCGAACAGGATCATCCGATCCGATAGCTATAGCAGCAGGTCGTTCGGAGAATGGGTAGCAAAAATCCCTGCACCCCGCCCGCCCCCCCCACCCCCGCCCAGCTGAGCCGCATGATCATCAGAGGTTTTTTTTTTCCTTCGGCCGAAAAAATGCTTTTAAAATTTTTTTAAAAAGCCTCTGATGATTGTGTGGCTCAGATGAGATTGTCAGAACCCTTTAGAAGCATTTTTTTCTAATTTGTAAAAAAAATTGCTTTTAAAGGGTTCTGGCGATCCCAGCTGAGTTGCCTGATCCCTTTAAAAGCAATTTTTTTACAGCCTCTTTGGCCAAAGAGGCTGTAGAAAAAATGCTTCTAAAGGGTTCTGGCGATCCCAGCTGGGATTGCTTTTAAATTGCTTTTAAAGGGATCAGGCAGCTCAGCTGGGATCGCCAGAACTCTTTAAAAGCATGTTTTCTACAGCCTCTTCGAAGAGGTTGTAGAAAAAATGCTTTTAAAAGTAAACAAAAAAAGAGTTGGCCACACCCACCCAGTCACATTACCCCCCAAGCCATGCCCACAGAACTGATAGTAACAAATTTGCCATTTCACCCCTGCATACTACCAAATAGACAGTGTTAAGTTACTGCTGAACATAACAATTAATAAATACAAGCAATTTAAATCTCACCAGCGATGCTCTTATGTGTGGGATGTAGGTTTTGATGACCATGTGCCACAAATTAAGATGGAAGCGTACTTGGTTTGAGGGTGCAGGCTGATGGGTAAAATGGGTTGGGTCAGCTTCAAACAATATACTTGGTATTTTGTCTCTCAGACCACTAGATGGGGCTACAACGCAACAACAATATATAAAAATCATATGTTGGAGCATATTTGTCCCTCCAACCACTAGATGGGCCTAGAGAGCAACAATACTATATAAAAGTTATATGCTGGGGCAGGACACTCCCTGCCAGGTATCAACCGATACCACTATTTGAGTTCTGAGATGGTAGCATTAGGTGAGCTGCCATTACTTTTTTGCTGATATGGTTGTCGATGAAGTGGTGTCACTGCAGTTTCCAATTAGGCTTCTGGACACTTGACAGTGACTTAAGTCCAGAATATAACATCCCATTGCTAGCTTCTCCCTTAGAATTGCTGAGGTCATCTGATATATATTGCAGAAGACAGGATCAATTGTCCTTCGAAACTGTTGTTTGTGGTGTGGCTGTGGGCTGCTGTGCCCTTTGAGCTATGGTGTTGTCCACAAGTTCTGAGGTATGAATGGCAAAGGTGGACTCTGGAGACTGTGGCAAGGAGCAGGCTATAGCTCATTGATTATTGTTGGGTAAGCGTTGTTTCTTTGGTCTGAAGGGAAGAGGGGTGACCTGTCACTATCTTCTTTGACTAATCTCTGCTGTCTTTCTCAAGGGAGTTTGTCCTCAGTAGATGTTGCCACCTGATTGATCTTCCATCTTTTGGAAGATTGTGCACCTTAAATGACCTTGGTCACTGTCACAGGCGAGGTTGTGAAGGGACAAGGCAAATGGTGATGCACAGTAGTTCCTTTAAGAGGAGTTGGTTGTGGCTTGGCTGAAAAATAGAAGATGTTTATCCTCTAATGTGCTTCTCAGAATTCTGATAACAGAGGTTGTTGCGTGCATTCTTCCTTTTTTTTTTAGTTCAACATTTTTTACTTTTAAAATCACAATTACATTTTTACAGCTTTCCTTTATCAGAATTTTTTCTTAAGTTCAGCTTATCTTTCCCCTTTTGTGTTCATATACATTATTTCTTAAGTATTTATTTATCTAATGTATACAATATATATATCTCCAGGGGATGCGATGGCTCAGCAGCTGAGCTTGTTGATCGAAAGGTTGGCAGTTCGGCGATTTGAATCCCTAGCACCGCGTAATGGGGTGAGCTCCCGTTACTTGTCCTGCTTCTGCCAACCTAGCAGTTCCAAAGCATGTAAAAATTGCAAGTAGAAAAATAAGGACCACCTTTGGTGGGAAGGTAATAGTGTTCCGTGTGCCTTTGGCATTTAGTCATGCTGGCCACATGACCACGGAGACGTCTTCGGACAGCGCTGGCTGTTCGGCTTTGAAACAGAGATGAGCACCGCACCCTAGAGTCAGGAACGACTAGCACATATGTGTGAGGGGAACCTTTACCTTTACCTTATACATCTCTACTACATGCTAAATGTATATTTTTTCGTTATATTATCTTCTCTTAACATTCACTATGCATTGATTTTAGACTTCTTTTCCAGCCAATTATACCACCTATCCCACATCTCATACTATACTATTTCCTCTCTGTCCCTTAACTCCATCATTAATTTGTTCATTTCTGTGCATTCTAGCACCTTTTTTATAATCATTGTGTTTGATGGAGTGTGTTGTTGTTTCCAATTTTGGGCAAATGATACTCTGGCTGCAGTGATTATATGAAGTATGAGGTATTGAATTTCTTTACTCATCTTTCTTTTTATAATCCCCAACGGAAATAACTCTGGTTTCATGTCAATTTTCAGTTCGGTAATTTCCTCCAACCACTTTTTAATTTTTGACCAACAATCTCTGGCTTTGGGACATGTCCAGCACATGTGGTAGTATATCCCTTGTTGGTGATTACATTTCCAGCAATTTGGTGGGTTATTAGGAAACATCTTGGCCAATGTCGCCAGGGGTAAATGCTATCTATAAAACATTTTGTAGATAATTTCCTTGTATGCAGCCGACATCGTCATCTTATAATTTTCCCCCCATAATTTTTCCCAATGCTCCAATTCTATATTATACCCAAAAAATTTTGCCCAAATTAGCATTGTTTCTTTCACAGTTTCCTCTTCCGTTTTAAATTTGAGAGGCAAATATATATATAAAATTAGTCCCTGTTAATATTTTATCCATTTTTTATTGCCCACTTTGAAACCCATATTGTTCTGAATCTTTTGTGTATCTTGTCTGGATCTGTAGGTAAGGCCACCAATCTATTTTAATTCCCTGTGTTGTTAATTCTTGATTAGATTTAAGTTTCCTTTGCCCATCTAGAAGCTCTTTATAGGTTATTATTTTTTTAAAATCAATTAAGTTAGGGTAGACCATTGCTTCCATTGTTGATATCCATCTGGGGATTTTTGTATAGAAATTTCTTTTAATTTTCATCAAATCTTAATAGGGCATCTCTCACCTGGTGTCTCTGGAAATATTTGTGAGCTTTGTTCTTTCCTTCCCAAATAAAGTGCCAGCCCCACTGCAAATCATGTCCCTCTATTGTTAATATTCTTCTGTTTCTTAAATTTATCCACTCTTTGAGCCATGTTATTGCTGCCGCCTGATAATAGAGTTCCCAATCCGGAAGTCCGAAGCCTTCTTTAATTCTAGAATCTTGTAGGAGTTTTAATTTAATTCTAGTTTTTCCCCCATCCAAATAAATTTTAAAGTCATTTTGTTCGATTCTTCAAATAATTTTTTACCTAGTTTATGGTACCATTTGGAATAAGTATAAAATTTTTGGTAGAAAGTTCATTTTTATAGTCGCAACTCTTCCAATCAAAGATATTTGTAGCTTCGCCCAATTTTCTAAATCATTTGAATTTGTTGCAGTAATTTTAAATAATTATCTTCTTTTATAGAGGAAATTTTTGCTGTTATCCAATACCAAGGTACGTTACTTTTTTCACAACTTGAATTCCCAATATCCTCTCTAATTCCTTATTTTGGCCTTGTGTGAGACTTTTAGTTGTTATCTGTCAGCTTGCCTCCACTCACTGCTTAAGAAAATAAAGACCCAACTCCATAAGATTATAGATATTGGTAATTTTTACAAAGCATGTCCGATAACAAGGAAAGCAAAGCCAGAACTGAAAGTAATTATAATTGTACAAAAGTATTTCCTCTCATGAACCCTCCTCCCTCCAGAGTTCAAACAGTCATAGTCCAATGTCCTCTTCCTCCTTGGCCATGTGTTGTTTCACTTCCGATGTTCTCCCTCTGTCAAGCTTCTGAATGGAATGCGAGGCAACATTTGTCCAGTAGGTGTCCCTCGGACTCTATCAAAATCTGCAGCCCCTGGAGAACGCAGCTCAGGCTCTCGTTCCTCCAGAATCTCTCCGCTGTCTGCCACTCCCCCGGTGGCTACCAAAATTTCTTCTTCCACTTCTTCCCCCTCCATCCATGGATTCTGGGTGGGGATCTCATACCTTTCATGGTCTGCCTGTCGCTCTATCATTCACGATACAGTTTCACTGCTTCAGCAATCTGCAATTCGTCTTTAATTAGCTGCTCATGCTGCCATTGAGAAAGCCTTTTCTTCTGCTTACGTGTTGTAACTCCTGATGGCAGCTCCCCCGGTTCTCCAAAACTCCGGGGGAGTTTTTCAACATCCAGCGCCCATTTGGCCCTCAGCCGACTCTCCACTATTTTCAATTTCTCCAGCCACTCTGCAGAAATTTCTTCTTGCTGGGGAGGGTGCGATGTGGCTGCTGAGCCTGCTCCCACCTCCTTCGGCTCAACTTCTGGGGTTGATTTCTGTCGTGTCCCCCTCCCCCTCCGACGACCGGGTCTAGGACGTCCGTATCAAGCGGGGCAATGAAGCCTCTGCAGCTTTGCCAAATTCCTTCCAGGTTTCTCAGGGCAGGCAGGAGTCCAAGTTGTGACTTCAGCAAACTAGATGAGACTTTGCTTGACTCAAGGTTGGAATGCCACAAGCAGGTCCTTTATATAGGCTGTGGGGTGTGGCTCCATGACTCAGCATTTATCCAGGCCTGCCCTTCCCTTCCTTCTGCTGACGTCACCTCTCAGATCTCCGGAAGCGAGGATCCTCCCACTGTGAATTCTCTTCAGCTGGATCTGCTGTCGGTAATTCCAGCACGTGGCTGGGTCCCTGCTCACACGCTGTAGGATTGAGTTTTGTTTGTTCATTCCTGACATCCTGTCCGGGAATGGGGCCAGGGCCGGGGGCTGGAGGCATGACAGGCCGTTCATCTTCATTATCAGACTCTGAGTCTGATAACAGGCCCGGGTGTAGGCGGGAGGGGCCTGGCTGAGGAGAGGAGGGAGGATGAGGCATAACAGTTTCTTTCCCAGAAAAAAATTATTTTAAGTCCCCACGGAATTTTCCTGGTTGACTGACATTGAGTTCTGGCTTAATGTCAGCTTGCCTCTGATCACTGCTTAAGAAAATAAAGACCCAACTCCATAAGATTATAGATATTGGTAATTTTTACAAAGCATGTCCGATAGCAAGGAAAGCAAAGCCAGAACTGAAAGTAATTATAATTGTACAAAAGTATTTCCTCTCATGAACCCTCCTCCCTCCAGAGTTCAAATAGTCATAGTCCAATGTCCTCTTCCTCCTTGGCTATGTGTTGTTTCACTTCTGATGTTCTCCCTCTGTCAATCTTCTGGATGGAATGCAAAGCAGGCAACTCCCGTTACATTCACGCGCCAAATCAGTTCAAACATCTGTTTGAAAGACTATCTCCTCCTCCACCTGAAATGACAGCCGACGCAGGCAGCAGAATAAACCTCCCCCCTCCCCCATAAATCATGTAAGACATTCAGTAAGAGAAAACCTTTAACGAAGTATTAAAACAGTAAAACACTCCAATAGGTAAATATATACTTAAAATAAAAGCGGAGGCTGACATTATCGTTGTTTTGTTTTTGTTTATTTTTAAACCAGCAACCTTAGAAAATTTCTCTATTTCCTGTATTAATAATTCTCTTGTTTCAAGGGGATCTTCTATTATAAAAACGATATCATCTACGAAAGCCTGTGTTTTATACTCTTCTTTTTTAATTCTTAACCCTTTTATTTCCTGATTATCCCTAACCTGAATCAATAAAACTTCTAGTGAGAGAATAATTAAGAGGGTGATAGTGGACATCCTTGCCTAATCCCCTTAGATCTCTGTTTACCATTATTTTTGCTGTTTGATTTGAATATATTGCCTTGATCATTCTAATACATTTTTCTTCAAATTTCATAGTGGTTAATTGTATGATTAGGAACTGCCAATTCAAATTATCAAAAGCCTTTTGTGCGTTCACCAGTACTAATGCTAATTGTTTTTCAGGGTGGGCCTCATAATACTTTAATTATGTTCATTATAATTCTTGTGTTGTTTCTTATTTGTCCTTTGGGTAGAAACCCGTTTTGGTCTGTATGAATAATATTATTTAATACCTCTTTGAGTCTTTCTGCTATAATCCTCACCAGGATTTTATAGTTGGCATTTAGTAGCGAGATTGGCCTATAGTTTTGGATCAATTGATTATTGGTATTTTCTTTTGGGATTAACGTTATAAATGTCTCTGTCTATGAATTTGTCATTTTAGCTTGCTCTAGTGCATCGTTATACATTTCTAACATAATTTTTTCTAATGGGTCTTGAAATTTTTTATATATTTCCGCAGGAATCCCATCTGGCCCAGATGTTTTACTGTTTTTTTGTTTCTTAATTGCCTTCTTCATCTATATTAAGGTAATTTTGTCATTTAACATTTCTATTGCTTCATCTGATATATTTGGTAGGTTTCTCTTTTGTAGATACTTTACATTTTCTTCTGCAATACTTTCTTTCTTGCAATTTCTTTCTTTCTGCAATTCAATTTTTTTTCCCACTTGTATATTCCTTCAAATTTCATAAGTCCATTTATCAAATTACAGTCCATCTTCTCGAACTCAAATTTTCATCACTTATATATTTCTTTAGTTGCCATAACATTTAATGTCCGTTCTTCTTAGAATCCATCTTCTAAAATTCAAATTTTTTTTCACCCACTTGTATATTCCTTCAAATTTCATAAGTCCATTTCTTAAATTACAATCCAGCTTCTCAAATTCAAATTTTCATCACTTATATATTTCTTCAATTGTCATAACATTTAATATCCAATCTTCCATTACTACTCAATTAAAACAAATAATCATTTAAACTACATCCACAATATAACAGTAAACAGTTAAAATCATTACATCCACATTATCTAAATTCATAAATTTCACTTTCCATCTGTCACAATTAAATAATATCATCCCATAGATTTATACCATACAAATAGCAAATAATAAAAATCCTATAATTTATATCCTAAACAAATCAATTCCAAAAATTAACCATAATCATCATATTCACATCTTAAACATTCCTCCCCTCTCCCATTCTATTTTCCATCATTTCCAAACCAATTAACTTAGCATCTAACAACAAAGGATTCCCACTCTTTAAAACATTAATATAAAAATGTCTCGCTTTCATAACTGAATTAAGAAAATACTTTCTGCCTCTAAAATTCACTGACAAACCCATTGGAACTTCCCATCTAAAATATATCTGATGTTTCTTAAACTCATCCACTAAAAAAGCAAATTCTCTTCTCTTTCTTAACATTTTAGGAGGAATTTCCTTCATCATTTTTATATCTTGTCCCAATATTTGAAATTTATTTTTATAAAAGGCTTGCAAAATTTCATACCTAACCTTTTTAGTTGTAAAATAAATAACCACATCCCTCGGTACTCTATTTTGTCTTGCCCACCAAGAATTAACACGATAAATTCTTTCAATATTAATCTCAAAATCTTCCGGCTCCACACCCTTTATCTGAGCAAAGGCTTGCGTAAAAATCTCTTTTAAATTTTCCTTCCTATTTTGTTTCAACCCCCTCACCCTTATAGCATATTCCATTAATCTATATTGTAATATTACTCTTTCTTCATCTGCCCTATCTACCTTTGCCTGTATATCTTCCATCTTATTATCTAAGTTCCAATTGTTTTGATTTTTTTGAATTTCCTCTATTTTCCTTTGCAACTCTAAATTAGCTTTATTAATTTCTGCAAGATCATCCTCTATCTGAATATAAGAGCTTAATATTTGCGCAATTGCATCCTTTACCATTTTCATTTCCCTCTTCTGCTCTTCCACCACTTCCTTAAAATCCAACTTCTCTATTTCATCAAATTTTTGATCTATTTCTAAAAAATGACTCTCCAAAAACTCCTGTAAAGAATTTCTTAATTCCTTTTTGATTTCTTCTTTTAATTTTTGAATCTGAACTGAAGAAATTTCAAAGTTTTTAATGACTTTTGGCACTATTTGCTTAAAAGCCATTTTTTAAAAAAATATAACTTAATAACGGACCAAGAAAAAAAAAATTTAAAAAGAAAAATTCAAAAAACTTTTCTTCTAAATCACTATAATCCCAAAGAAGAAGAAGAAATATAAATCATAAATCATAATATTCTCGTTTCTTCCATTTAGTCAGTATCTTCCTATATATCTTCTATATCGACACTAGCTGTTAGTAAGCATTTCTTTAACTTTCGTTTTCAGTACACACATTCCACAAAACCGCCATTTGCTTTCTTCTCTCCTATCTTCGCAGCAAATATATCCTCAGGGGCTTGCAGTCTTCTTACAAACAAGTGCTAGAACTCCAGTTTCTGCTCCGTCCATATTACAATCCATCATAAATCAATTCCTGCAGTGGAAATTGGACACTTCATTTGTCTGCCATAAAGGCAGATGCCTCCCCCAGCCAGGAGCTTATCAGGCTATGGAAGGAGAACTCCCCGCAAGCCTCAAAAGCTTCTGTGGCTATATTTGGGTTTCTCAACTTCAGCCTGAATGCTCATCTCTCCCTCTTTGCCTGAGGGAGAGAATTCCAAGCTGTCGGACCAGATTTACGATGTCCTATCAGCTCTACAGACTAGGGAGTTAGCAGCCTAATCAAAGCTGCTTCTCCACGAAGCGGAGCCATACCGGAAGTCTCTCTGCAATACTTTCTTGACTATGTAACGCTTGAAAGTAATTTTGAATAATGTTTTTTTCCCCATCAATCTTGTAATGCAGATTTTCTTGTTCATCCTGTAGGTGTTGTATTTACTATTTACTAAATCTGCACTACTATTAATCTTTTCATCATTCCCATCACCCATCTCCTTCCACTTATGTCTGTAACTTTGTTGCTTATATCCTTACGATTTATACTGATATTGTTTCCTGATTGCTTACCTGTAGCCTATGACTATCATTAAGTGTTAAATTTGTACCCTATGACTTTCATTAAGTGTTGTAAGTGTTGTACTTTGAAGGTATCTTTTCTTTTATGTACACTGAGAGCATATGCATCAAGACAAATTCCTTGTGTGTCCAATCACACTTGGCCAATAATAAAATTCTGTTCTATTCTATCAGCTTTTTAGTTTTTTCCTTCTTCAGTTTATGGGCCAACTGTCTTCCAGGTTTAGTCGCTGTTTTGAAATAATTTTGTTTTGCCATTTTTATATTCCGTATCATTCCTTCCTGTTGTATTAGACTGATTCTATGTTTTGTTAGTTCTCTTTCTTCCTTAATTCTATCGTTCTGGGGCTCTTTCTGCAGGGCAATTTCCAATTTTTTGAGTTTGAGCAGCTGCACTTCACCCAAAATGGCCCCTGCAACAAGCAGGAACCTCACACTTTCACACTTTACACACACACAACACACAACACAACTGACTTACACACACACACACACACACACAAAATACCACATACAGCTTTGTGAGATTTTGTGTGTTTGTGTTGTTAGAGTAAAACACTACAGAAACACACCAAATCTCAGAAAGCTGCACAAATATTTTTTATTATTTTATTTTATTTATATTTTTTAGATCGGGGTCTCCAACCTTAGTAAGTTTAAGATTTGTCGACTTCAACTCCCAGAGTTCCTCAGCCAGCAAAGCAGGCAGATTGAGTTGCTCACCGAGGAGATGGATTTTAGGCAGACAGATTCAGTTGCTAGCTGATGCAACTGATTGCAGTAGCTGAAGTAAAGTATGGCTTTGACAGCCTGAAAGGAGCAGTAATTAGGTAAGTGGGGAGGGGGATTGGGTGGGCATGGGTGGGGGCTGTTGTAAGAGGTTGTTAAAAAATGATTTTAAAAGCCTGTGATGATGAGGAAACTCATCTGGGATCGCCAGAGGAAAAAAAGGTTTTAAAAGGCTCCTCTGACGATCCCAGCTGAAGTTGCCTGCGCAGCCCAGAACCTCTTAAAAGGATTTTTTCTACAAGCTCTTTAGCCGAAGCTTTTTTAAGGTTCTGGTGATGAGGAACTCAGCTGGGATTGCCAGAGGAGCCTTTTTTTCAACCTCGGCCAAAGAGGTTGCTAAAAAAAAGAGTTGAAGGGTTCTGACGATCCCAGCTGAGCTGCGGAATCATCAAAGGCTTTTTTTTTACTTTTAAAGGCATATTTTAGGCTGAAAAACTGCTTTTAAAAGTAAAAAACACTCTGATGAGGGTGCACTTCAGCAGGGGCAGTAGGTGGGGCCAGGGATTTTTGCTACCAGTTCTCCGAACCACCAGCTGCCATCGCTACCGGATCGAGCAAGCCGTTCCAAACCGGGAGCATTTCACCCCTGATGTTTGCTCATCTACTGACTCGACTTGGTAATCAGATGCTCTTCTCCTCGTTGTCTCAACAATTCCTGCACAAGTTTTAAGAAATATAGAGTGCTGGGGCTTTTAATGCCAAAGGCATCAAAGAAGGCTCAGCTGGCTAAAGACCTGCTACTTTGGTCATCTACAATAGCGTAGAGCTTAATGGCTTTGTCTCTTTGCCTGCTGGGTAGACTCTGACTAAACAGATTTTAGAGCAGGACTTGCCACCTGCAATCTCTTTTTAGACTTCTGTGCATTTTATATTGATTTCCTTTTTTCTGTTAAGCTTTTTTTTTCAAACATCGCTGTGTGAGCAGTGTGGCACCTGAGTGTTTTACATTTAAGCACAAATAAAACAATATTCTTCATTTTTAGTACAGTTAACAATCCTATATAGTTTTAGTAATAATACTCATATTTTGTTGAATTTCATTATTCATCAAATATTTCATTATTTGATTATTCAATATTTCAATATGTCATCTTTATACCAATATCCATATTTTAAATGCGATTTCTTTTACTACAAATAAAATATTAATATTCATATTTGTTGTATTTAACAGACATATAGTTCTAATAGTAATGCATATATTTATATTAAATTATCATCTTCCATTGTTTATCCCCTTTCTAATTTTTAATTATGCCAGTATTATATTTAAAAATGTTCTCTTTCTAATCACATTTTAATACAAATAAGATAATATTCATCATACTTGCTTTTGACAAGAATATGTATAATTCTAATAATACACATATTTTTGTTGAATTATAATTTTTCATTATTAAATTGGTCAATATTTCAGTATGTTATTTTTTGCCAAATCCAATTCTAAATATCATTCCTTTTACTACAAATAGAATGTTGGTGATCATATTTATTACATTTAACAAATATACATAGTTCTACTAATAATACACATATCTATGTTAAATTATAATCTTCCATTGTTTAATTATTCAGTATTACAATATGTTATTTTTATGTCCATCACAATATTACTTGAACATATTTAATATTACTATCATTGAAATTCTAAGTTCCCTTCTTGTTATTACTTCACTCTGTTACGTAAAAATATATACTCCATTCCCTTTCTCTAATTTCCAACTGTATTTTACTTTTATCATTATTATTTTTTTAATGTTCCTTTTTTTATCTCTCACCTGCTTTAAAGCTTTAAACTTTAAACTTCTTAGCTTGTCTTCCATATTCCTCTCTTGGATCTTTATTTCTATCAGCTTCCATTTCTTGACCAATCCTCTTAAACATTTCTTCCTTCTCTATCCTGTTCCACTGTCTAATTTTCAAGTTGTCTACTCATGCCCCTATCTCTGTTCCAAAAAAATCTTCCTGCAGTTCCAGTTACTGTTTAACTTCCCTTAAAATACTCTCCTTGTGTCACAATTTTCCAGCTCTTTATCTATGCTGTGCATTTTGTTCATAATTTCCTTGCATCTTCTTGTCACGGTGTCTTTAATACTCTGTTATCAACATGATTTCCTCCCAAATTCCACTCATGTCTTGTTTCTATTTATTTTGTTTCTTTTGTTCAATAAGCCAACAACCTTATATTCAAACCTAAAATCACCTCTCAAAAAATTCAATGTTCAGTGTCCAAGAGTCTTTATATCCCAAAATTAATCTGCCCTCTAGGTATTCCAAAAGTGAAACTTTCATAAAGCCCTCTGCCAGTTCAATCTTGTGTTGAAACCATCAGGGGTCATTTTAATAATAAGTTTGTCTTATTCTCACATTTAGATCTCCCACGGTTTTGGGAATATGTTGTACCTTCCTTTGACAGCTGGTGGCACTCCTAAATCAAATTTCAGCCATTTTTATCCAATTTTACTGGAATACTTCAAAATATATCGTTATAGCTTTTTATGTAAATAGCTCCAGCATTTTAAAATGCCTATTCAAAACCAATGCCTGTCCAATTTGAAAATTCAATTTTCTGTCTTTTACCAAATTTTCTGTTTTTTTCATTTAATTATTTTGCCTTTTGTTTTAAGATTTTACTCAAGATGTTAAGGCGCAGCTTTAAAAATAGTTATGAGTTTCTCTTTCCCTGGATATTCTTTTGGGGTTACACTTTAAACAAAAAAGATTCTTCTCACCCAGTTCCACACACTGTTCACTAATTCCGCTCCAGCACTCTTCTTAGGTGTTAAGCTTTCTCTGGCTTTGTGGCAGCTATCTTAGGCTGTCTCTTCTCCCTGCCATGGCATAGAGGGAAGAAAAGCCCCAGGGTTCAGCAGGAGAGCTGTGATCTCTCCTGCAACCTCACAGGGCACCCCTCCTTAGCTTCACTGCCTCTACAAGGCGGATTTTGGCTCCTTTTGGAGCCCACAAACAAGGAGAAGCAAGCATAGGGACAGAGAGCTCCATTCCCTGCAACTGGTAGTGCTGCAACATCACTTCCTTCATTTTGTATTGATTCCTATTGTAGTTGTAGCAATGTGTTCTTCCTCCCTGCTGTGCTCACTGCCACTGTAAATGCATTGTAAAGTCCATGGTGCTTGCCCTGGATGTAAAGCTGTGTTGTGGCCTGTGCTGCCACATTCCAAATCTCACCAGTGATGCTCTGTGTGTGGGATGTGGGTTTGGATGACCATGTGCTACAGATTAAGATGGATTCTTCTTCTGCTTCTGCCTTCTCCAAATGCTAAATGAAATGGAGTCTGGCTTCCCAGCATGCACTTGGTTTGAGAGTGCAGGCTGATGGGTAAAATGGATTGGGTCAGCTTCAAACAATATACTTGGTATTTTGTCTCTCAGGCCACTAGATAGAATAGAATAGAATAGAATTTTTATTGGCCAAGTGTGATTGGACACACAAGGAATTTGTCTTGGTGCATATGCTCTCAGTGTACATAAAAGAAAAGATACGTTCATCAAGGTACAACATTTACAACACAATTGATGGTCAATATATCAATATAAATCATAAGGATTGCCAGCAACAAGTTATAGTCATACAGTCATAAATGGAAAGAGATTGGTGATGGGAACTATGAGAAAATTAATAGTAGTGCAGATTCAGTAAATAGTTTGACAGTGTTGATGGAATTATTTGTTTAGCAGAGTGATGGCCTTCGGGAAAAAACTGTTCTTGTGTCTAGTTGTTCTGGTGTGCAGTGCTCTATAGCATCTTTTTGAGGGTAGTAGTTGAAACAGTTTATGTCCAGGATGCGAAGGGCCTGTAAATATTTTCACGGCCCTCTTCTTGATTCGTGCAGTATACAGGTCCTTAATGGAAGGCAGGTTGGTAGCAATTATTTTTTCTGCAGTTCTAATTATCCTCTGAAGTCTGTGTTTTTCTTGTTGGGTTGCAGAACCGAACCAGACAGTTATAGAGGTGCAAATGACAGACTCAATAATTCCTCTGTAGAACTGAATCAGCAGCTCCTTGGGCAGTTTGAGCTTACTGAGTTGGCGCAGAAAGAACATTCTTTGTTGTCCTTTTTTAATGATGTTTTTGATGTTAGCTGTCCATTTTAGATCTTGCGATATGATAGAACCTAGAAATTTGAAGGTTTCTACTGTTGATACTGTGTTGTCTAGTATTGTGAGAGGTGGAAGTATGGAAGGGTTTCTCCTAAAGTCTACCACCATTTCTACGGTTTTGAGTGTGTTCAGTTCCAGATTGTTTTGGTTGCACCACAAGGCTAGTCGTTCAACCTCTCGTCTATATGCGGATTCGTCATTGTCTCGAATGAGACCAATCACTGTTGTGTCATCTGCGAACTTCAGTAGCTTAACAGATGAATCATTGGAGATGCAGTCATTGGTATACAGAGAGAAGTGGGAAGAGCACACAGCCTTGGGGGGCCCCTGTGTGTCGTGTCCCACTCCTCCGCTGACGGCCGGGTCAGGGAAATCCGAATCAGGCGTGCCTCTGCAGCTCTGCCAAAGTCCTAGCAAAGTCCTCAGGGCAGGCAGGAGACCAGAAAGTGACTTCAGCAAGATATGTTTAGACTTTGCCTGACTCAGAGAATGCCAGAAAGCAGATCTTTTATATAGGCCATGGGGTGTGGCTCCATGACTCAGCACTTATCCAGGCCGCCCCTCCCTTCCTTCTGTTGCCTCCACCTATCAAGTCTTCTGACGCGAGGGTCACTCCAGTCAGCAGCTGTTGGCAATAGATCTCCCTCAGGCTCACATGCTGTGGAGGAGGGGGAGGGGTCTAGTTGCTCCGTTTGCCTGGGCATGGAGCCAGAGCTGGGGGCTGGAGATATTTCCTCCTCTTCAGCCTGTCTGGGCATGGAGCCAGGGCTGGGTCCAGGAGGCATACTAGAACATTCCTCCATGTTTGGAAGCAGATAAGAAGGCCCTGGCTGTGGTGAGATTGGGCGAGACACAACACTGTGCTAATTGTACAGGTATTTGATGTGATCTTGCTTAGCTTCACCTGCTGCTTCCTGTTTGTTAGGAAGCTTGTGATCCACTTACAAGTCTGTTCCGGTACCTGTAGCTGGTTTAGCTTAGTTAGAAGAGTGTCTGGAATGATGGTATTGAATGCTGAACTAAAGTCTACAAAAAGGGCCCTTGCATAGGTCTTTGGAGACTCAAGATGCTGTAGGATGTAGTGCAGAGCCATATTAACAGCATCATCTGTTGATCTGTTTGCTCGGTATGCAAATTGCAAGGGGTCTAACAGCGGATCCGTGATGGTTTTCAAGTAGGAAAGCACTAGCCTTTCAAAGGTTTTCATGACTACAGATGTTAGAGCAACTGGTCTGTATTTTATTTTATTTATTTATTTATTAGATTTTTATACCGCCCTTCTCCCGAAGGACTCAGGGTGGTGTACAGCCAAGAATAAAACTCAGCATATATACAATTAAAACCAGAATTTAAAACAAAGCAAATTACAAACGAAGGCCGACATTAAAATTTAAAAATTTAAAAACCCTAAAACCATAAAAACCCAATTTAAAATAGTAAAATTATTATGCCAGTGTCAGCCTCCACTTTAATTTAGTGTATTTCTCCTACTAGATTATCTGACTATTTTATTACCTTGTTAAAAGTTTGCTCTACTGATTGTCTTACATGCTTTATGGAGAAGGGGGGGAGGTTTTCACTGTTCCCAGCGTCGGCTGACATTGTATGTGGGGGAGAGGGGAAATGCCATTTTCAAAACCAGAGGTTTGAATTGTGTTGGCGCGTGAATGAAACGGCAGCTGCTGATTCCACATTCCATTCAGAAGATTGACAGAGGGAGAATATCGGAAGTGAAACTACACGTGGCTGAGGAGAAAGAAGACATTGGACTATTACTGTATGACCTCTAGTAGGGGGAGGGTTCAGGAGAGAATATGACTCTGGGGTTTTGATTTACTTCCAGTTCCAGCTTTGCTTCCACCGCATCCAGACTTGTATGATATAAATTACCAAATTCTTCAACATGATGAAGTTGGGTTTTTATTTTCTCAAACACTGATCTGGGGCAGGCTGACATTAAGCTGGAACACACCCAAAATCAGTCATCCCGGATCACAACCGAGGGGACTGAAAACTTTTTTTTCCCCCTTAACGATGTCAGAGCACGAATGCGAACCTAATGAGGAGCAGCTGGCAGACATCTCATCCCAGGACTATTATAGAGGAGTTGATAACGAATCTTTTCTGGGGAGAAAGCCAACCTCAGAAGATGAGCTGGAGAAGACAGAAGCAGCCTTGGCAGCCACAACGGACCCTCCCAAATACTCAGAAATTTCTACAGAGTGGCTGGGGACACTGAAAAAACTACATAAGAAACTCTCTGCTTGGCGACAGGAGGAGCAAATTAAGGATACATTACAAATTGCAGAAGCCGTCAGACTGTATCGTGAGGCAAAAGAGCGACAGAGAGAGCGTGAAAGGTATGAAGACCCCACCCAAAACCCCTGGGGGGAGAGGGAGGATGTGGAAACAGAAATTTTGATGGCCACCGGGGAAACACCATACAGCAGAAATATTCAGAAAGAACGAGAGCCTGTGCTGCGTTCTCCAGGGGCCACAGAGCTGGGTAGGGGTCAGGGGACCCCCACTGCACAAACGTTACCTCGCAGGAAAAAAAAACCTAAAATTCCCCAAATTCCCAGAAAGTTTGATGGAGACCCTAAAGAAGTAGGCTTATTCCAGGCTATAGTGGACAGCCACATGCAAGAATGGGGCGAGGATTATTTGTCAGAAGCCTCTAAAGTGAGAAGCGTGACTCAAGTCTTGAGTGGGAGGGCGGCTTCCTGGTACGTGACCTTGTACCAAGAAGATTCCCCTCTCCTGAGGAACTACCACCATTTTATGGCAGCCCTGAGAATGAGATTTGAGGACCCCTTGGCAGAGCAAAAGGCCAAGATTCGCATGATGTCCATCAGACAAGGGAAGAGACCAGTGACTGACTACAACCAAGAGTTCAGCGATCTGGCACCTCTCATGAGAGGGTGGTCGGAAGTGGCTCTTTTGGATTTATACAAAGACGGCCTAAACGGAGATCTATATAAATTGTGTAGAGCCCGAGCATCCCCAACTACCCTGCATGGCTGGTACACCCTGGCAGCAGAAATGGAGATAGACCTAGCCAAGGACCGCCTGCGAAGCGATCGTAGTTGGAGGCAAACCCCAACTCAGTTCCTGAGGGAACCGACCAGAGATTCTGTTGCAGTGGAAAGTGGGAAGAAGAAACCCACAGGCTGTTTCAGATGTGGAAAAGAAGGCCACCGAGCCACTGATTGTTGGGCGAAGCTGCCGCCAAAGGCGACCCCTAGTGGCAAAAAACCAACAGCGCAGGTGGAACCAAAATCGCGAGAGATCGCAAAGAGTGGAACAGATGACGCAAAGAACGCTCCTCCCATTGAGAAGGAATTTGGGACTCCGACCGGGTCAGATGACACCGAGCCATCTTCGGAATCGGATGAGGACCTCTTGGTGAGTTGGAAAGGGGGGCCCCTTACCGTTCCTGTACAACTGCATATCCCATCCTCAGGAATGCAAGGGGAAATGCTAGCCCTCTTAGACTCTGGGTGTACCCGATGTATCTTAAGCCCCGAGGTGGTGGAGAGAATGGAACTAAGACTAAAAACATTGAGCAGGCCCATAGCCTTCTGCCAACTAGATGGATCGATAGCGGGGGGAGGCCCAGCCCACTTTGTGACAGAGCCCATAGAGATGACCATAGATGACCATAAAGAAATCATAAACTTCATAGTTGCTCCAGGGATGGACCAACCTCTCGTGCTGGGTCTCTCGTGGCTCCGAAAATGGAACCCTAAAATAAACTGGAGAACAGGGGTGGTGCGACTCCGCACAAAGGCACAAAAGAAGAAGAACATAATTTCAAAAACCCCTGATCCTGATTGCCCTGAGAAACTAGGGGCGATGGTTGAGCGCCTAGAGGGGGAGGAAAAAATTCCTAAAGAGTACTGGGACCTACGAGAGGTTTTTAGTGAAAAGGCCTCTGACGTACTGCCTCCCCATAGGCCCACAGACTGTGCAATAGACATTCTACCAGGAGTGAAACTCCCAAAACCGAAATCTTACCCCATGACCCAAAAAGAATTAGGGGAATTACGGAACTTCATAGATAAAAATTTAGAACGAGGATTCATTCAACCGGCTAGGCCTCGGGTTGCAGCCCCAGTCATGTTCCGGGAAAAGAAAGATGGCACCTTTCGCTTGATAGTTGACTATAGAAATCTGAACTGTGTGTGCGTGGAAAATGTATACCCCATGCCTCTTATGAAAGACATGCTCGCCCACTTGGCCAACGGAAAGTTCTTTACTAAACTGGACTTACGAGAAGCGTATTACAGAGTACGCATAAAGGAAGGGGATGAATGGAAAACGGCGTTCAATTGTCCCCTTGGTTGCTTTCAATTCCGAGTCTTACCATTTGGGTTGCAAGGGGCCCCAGCAGTTTTCATGCAACTAATAAATGAGGTTCTCCATGAACACTTGTTTAAAGGGGTTCTTGTTTATCTTGATGACATACTTATCTACACTGAAACCATGGAGGAGCATGTGAAGCTAGTAAGAGCAGTACTTAAAAAATTGCTGGCCGCTGAACTTTATGCAAAATTGTCAAAATGTGAATTCCACCAATCAAAAATCGACTATCTGGGATACCGTATTTCCTCTGATGGCTTGGAGATGGACCCTGCCAAAGTCCGAGCAGTACTAGAGTGGGCACCTCCTCGCACCCGCAAACAATTACAGAGCTTTCTGGGATTTGCTAATTTTTATCGTCAATTCATTCCCTCTTTTGCTGACATTGCCCTGCCAATCACCAATCTCCTCAAGACAAGAGGAAATACTAAACCCAAACCATCCTTACCACTGAAGTGGTCAATGGAGTGTCAGGCCGCCTTTGAGAAGTTGAAGCGATTGTTCGCCGCCGAGCCTGTCCTCAAGCACCCTGACATGGAATCCCCATTCGTGGTTCAAGCTGATGCTAGCGACGTAGCAGTCGGAGCAGTTTTACTCCAAACCAATGCTAAAGGTGAGCTACAACCATGTGCTTACACATCTCGTAAACTCACTGAAACAGAACAGAGATGGGCCATCTGGGAAAAGGAGGCTTTTGCAGTGCACTGGGCTCTTCAAACATGGAGACAATTCTTAGAGGGGGCCAAACACCCTTTTGAAGTATGGACTGATCATAAAAACTTAGAAGCCCTGAAAACTCCCAGAAAGCTATCACCAAAACAAGCTCGATGGACCCAATACTTTAACCGCTTTAATTTTGCCTTGCGCTACATTCCTGGGGGAAAGAACTTCCTCGCGGACGCCCTTTCCCGTTTACCTCAGTACAACAGTACTCGCAAGGAAGTAGCACGACCTATACTCCCAGTGCAACAGTTAGCAGCCCCGGCGATTACTCGTACCCAAGCTCATACCGATCCAATGTTACCAGACGACCTCACCAATTCGCTCAAGGAAGCCTTAAACAAGGATGACTGGTTCTTAGCCCATTCGCACGAGTGCACTCTTCGCGATGGACTAGCTTGGGTGGGAGCAAAGTTGTACGTGCCTGCATCTCTGAGAGGTCATACTTCTACATTGTCATGATGCTAAAATGGCTGGCCATTTTGGATTAAATCAAAACCTTACACCTCCTGAAAAGACAGTTTTGGTGGCCAGGTCTTAAAAAAGACATTGAATCCTATATAGCAAGCTGTCCTGTTTGTGCATCAGCTAAAAGACCACCAGGGAAGCCTCCTGGGTTGCTGCAAACAGTAGCCCGTCCAGAAGCCCCATGGAAAGAAATTTCCATGGATTTCATAGTGGAATTACCTGAAAGTGGAGGAAATACAGTAATCTGGGTGGTTACTGACCTGTTCTCCAAACAAGTGCACTTTATCCCATGTTCCAAAATTCCTTCTTCAAAAACGTTGGCAAAACTGTTTGTCCAACACATCTACAGACTCCATGGGGTTCCTAAACGAATAATCTCAGACAGAGGGGTGCAATTCACTTCTAAGTTTTGGAGAGAATTCTTGCGGTTGATAGGCTCCACCCAAGGTTTAAGCTCTTCCCATCATCCTCAGACTAATGGCAGCTGTGAACCCTCGAACTCAGTACTGGAACAATACTTACGATGTTACATTAACTATCAACAAGATAATTGGGCAGACTTATTACCATTTGCGGAAGTAGCTTACAATAATTCTGTTCATAGCAGCACTGGATTCACCCCATTTAAAATTGCCTCTGGTCAAGAATTTATCCCCATTCCCGAACTCCCTGAACAAAAACCATTGATTCTGTCCCTGGCTGAGTGGATAGAACAATTGCAAAGTACATGGAAGATTACACGAAAAGCAATTGATGATGCTCATCACTCACACAAAAAACAAGCAGATAAAAAGAGAGCTCCTGAGAAAAAGTTCCAAGTAGGAGATAAAATTTTCTTATCTACTAAATATTTACAAACAACTCAAAAATCTAAAAAACTTGGACCAAAATATGTGGGCCCATTCCGCATCGTGAAAATCATAAATCCAGTAACGGTCCAACTGGAACTACCTAAATCTCTCAAAAGAATTCACCCAGTTTTCCACGTTAGTTTGCTCAAACCTGAGCACACATCCCCCTTTAGACCAAATCCTACTAAGGCCCCTGTACCTATCCTCATCAATGGGGAAGAACATTTTGAAATTAAAGAAATTCTAGACTCTAGAAAACATAGAAATAAAATCCAATATCTAGTAGCATGGAAACACTTCCTTCTATCACAAGCTGAATGGGTTAACAAAGAAGATATTCGGGCCCCCAAAAAACTGGCACTATTTTATAACAAATATCCGGATAAACCCTAACTTTTCTTTTCCTTTTCCAGGACTAACGTCCTTCTTTCGAAGGAGGGCCGAATGTCAGCCTCCACTTTAATTTAGTGTATTTCTCCTACTAGATTATCTGACTATTTTATTACCTTGTTAAAAGTTTGCTCTACTGATTGTCTTACATGCTTTATGGAGAAGGGGGGGAGGTTTTCACTGTTCCCAGCGTCGGCTGACATTGTATGTGGGGGAGAGGGGAAATGCCATTTTCAAAACCAGAGGTTTGAATTGTGTTGGCGCGTGAATGAAACGGCAGCTGCTGATTCCACATTCCATTCAGAAGATTGACAGAGGGAGAATATCGGAAGTGAAACTACACGTGGCTGAGGAGAAAGAAGACATTGGACTATTACTGTATGACCTCTAGTAGGGGGAGGGTTCAGGAGAGAATATGACTCTGGGGTTTTGATTTACTTCCAGTTCCAGCTTTGCTTCCACCGCATCCAGACTTGTATGATATAAATTACCAAATTCTTCAACATGATGAAGTTGGGTTTTTATTTTCTCAAACACTGATCTGGGGCAGGCTGACATTGTATGTGGGGAGAGAAATGCCATTTTCAAAACCAGAGGTTTGAATTGTGTTGGCGCGTGAATGAAACGGCAGCTGCTGATTCCACATTCCATTCAGAAGATTGACAGAGGGAGAATATCGGAAGTGAAACTACACGTGGCTGAGGAGAAAGAAGACATTGGACTGTATGACCTATTACTGTATGACCTCTAGTAGGGGGAGGGTTCAGGAGAGAATATGACTCTGGGGTTTTGATTTACTTCCAGTTCCAGCTTTGCTTCCACCGCATCCAGACTTGTATGATATAAATTACCAAATTCTTCAACATGATGAAGTTGGGTTTTTATTTTCTCAAACACTGATCTGGGGCAGGCTGACATTGTATGTGGGGAGAGAAATGCCATTTTCAAAACCAGAGGTTTGAATTGTGTTGGCGTGAATGAAACGGCAGCTGCTGATTCCACATTCCATTCAGAAGATTGACAGAGGAGAATATCGAAGTGAAACTACACGTGGCTGAGGAGAAAGAAGACATTGGACTATTACTGTATGACCTCTAGTAGGGGGAGGGTTCAGGAGAGAATATGACTCTGGGGTTTTGATTTACTTCCAGTTCTAGCTTTGCTTCCACCGCATCCAGACTTGTATGATATAAATTACCAAATTCTTCAACATGATGAAGTTGGGTTTTATTTTCTCAAACACTGATCTGGGGCAGGCTGACATTGTATGTGGGGAGAGGAAATGCCATTTTCAAAACCAGAGGTTTGAATTGTGTTGGCGTGAATGAAACGGCAGCTGCTGATTCCACATTCCATTCAGAAGATTGACAGAGGAGAATATCGGAAGTGAAACTACACGTGGCCAAGGAGAAAGAAGACATTGGATTATTACTGTATGACCTCTAGTAGCGGGAGGGTTCAGGAGAGAATATGACTCTGGGGTTTTGATTTACTTCCAGTTCCAGCTTTGCTTCCACCGCATCCAGACTTGTATGATATAAATTACCAAATTCTTCAACATGATGAAGTTGGGTTTTTATTTTCTCAAACACTGATCTGGGGCAGGCTGACATTGTATGTGGGGAGAGGAAATGCCATTTTCAAAACCAGAGGTTTGAATTGTGTTGGCGTGAATGAAACGGCAGCTGCTGATTCCACATTCCATTCAGAAGATTGACAGAGGAGAATATCGAAGTGAAACTACACGTGGCTGAGGAGAAAGAAGACATTGGACTATTACTGTATGACCTTTAGTAGGGGGAGGGATCAGGGGAGAATATGACTCTGGGGTTTTGATTTACTTCCAGTTCCAGCTTTGCTTCCACCGCATCCAGACTTGTATGATATAAATTACCAAATTCTTCAACATGATGAAGTTGGGTTTTATTTTCTCAAACACTGATCTGGGGCAGGCTGACATTGTATGTGGGGAGAGAAATGCCATTTTCAAAACCAGAGGTTTGAATTGTGTTGGCGTGAATGAAACGGCAGCTGCTGATTCCACATTCCATTCAGAAGATTGACAGAGGAGAATATCGAAGTGAAACTACACGTGGCTGAGGAGAAAGAAGACATTGGACTATTACTGTATGACCTCTAGTAGGGGAGGGTTCAGGAGAGAATATGACTCTGGGGTTTTGATTTACTTCCAGTTCCAGCTTTGCTTCCACCGCATCCAGACTTGTATGATATAAATTACCAAATTCTTCAACATGATGAAGTTGGGTTTTATTTTCTCAAACACTGATCTGGGGCAGGCTGACATTGTATGTGGGAGAAAGCCAACCTCAGAAGATGAGCTGGAGAAGACAGAAGCAGCCTTGGCAGCCACAACGGACCCTCCCAAATACTCAGAAATTTCTACAGAGTGGCTGGGGACACTGAAAAAACTACATAAGAAACTCTCTGCTTGGTGACAGGAGGAGCAAATTAAGGATACATTACAAATTGCAGAAGCCGTCAGACTGTATCGTGAGGCAAAAGAGCGACAGAGAGAGCGTGAAAGGTATGAAGACCCACCCAAAACCCCTGGGGGGAGAGGGAGGATGTGGAAACAGAAATTTTGATGGCCACCGGGGAAACACCATACAGCAGAAATATTCAGAAAGAACGAGAGCCTGTGCTGCGTTCTCCAGGGGCCACAGAGCTGGGTAGGGGTCAGGGGACCCCCACTGCACAAACGTTACCTCGCAGGAAAAAAAAACCTAAAATTCCCCAAATTCCCAGAAAGTTTGATGGAGACCCTAAAGAAGTAGGCTTATTCCAGGCTATAGTGGACAGCCACATGCAAGAATGGGGCGAGGATTATTTGTCAGAAGCCTCTAAAGTGAGAAGCATGACTCAAGTCTTGAGTAGGAGGGTGGCTTCCTGGTACGTGACCTTGTACAAAGAAGATTCCCCTCTCCTGAGGAACTACCACCATTTTATGGCAGCCCTGAGAATGAGATTTGAGGACCCCTTGGCAGAGCAAAAGGCCAAGATTCGCGTGATGTCCATCAGACAAGGGAAGAGACCAGTGACTGACTACAACCAAGAGTTCAGCGATCTGGCACCTCTCATGAGAGGGTGGTCGGAAGTGGCTCTTTTGGATTTATACAAAGACGGCCTAAACGGAAATCTATATAAATTGTGTAGAGCTCGAGCATCCCCAACTACCCTGCATGGCTGGTACACCCTGGCAGCAGAAATGGAGATAGACCTAGCCAAGGACCGCCTGCGAAGCGATCGTAGTTGGAGGCAAACCCCAACTCAGTTCCTGAGGGAACCGACCAGAGATTCTGTTGCAGTGGAAAGTGGGAAGAAGAAACCCACAGGCTGTTTCAGATGTGGAAAAGAAGGCCACCGAGCCACTGATTGTTGTGACTGCCGCCAAAGGCGACCCCTAGTGGCAAAAAACCAACAGCGCAGGTGGAACCAAAATCGCGAGAGATCGCAAAGAGTGGAACAGATGACGCAAAGAACGCTCCTCCCATTGAGAAGGAATTTGGGACTCCGACCGGGTCAGATGACACCGAGCCATCTTCGGAATCGGATGAGGACCTCTTGGTGAGTTGGAAAGGGGGGCCCCTTACCGTTCCTGTACAACTGCATATCCCATCCTCAGGAATGCAAGGGGAAATGCTAGCCCTCTTAGACTCTGGGTGTACCCGATGTATCTTAAGCCCCGAGGTGGTGGAGAGAATGGAACTAAGACTAAAAACATTGAGCAGGCCCATAGCCTTCTGCCAACTAGATGGATCGATAGCGGGGGGAGGCCCAGCCCACTTTGTGACAGAGCCCATAGAGATGACCATAGATGACCATAAAGAAATCATAAACTTCATAGTTGCTCCAGGGATGGACCAACCTCTCGTGCTGGGTCTCTCGTGGCTCCGAAAATGGAACCCTAAAATAAACTGGAGAACAGGGGTGGTGCGACTCCGCACAAAGGCACAAAAGAAGAAGAACATAATTTCAAAAACCCCTGATCCTGATTGCCCTGAGAAACTAGGGGCGATGGTTGAGCACCTAGAGGGGGAGGAAAAAATTCCTAAAGAGTACTGGGACCTACGAGAGGTTTTAGTGAAAAGGCCTCTGACGTACTGCCTCCCATAGGCCCACAGACTGTGCAATAG
Organism: Ahaetulla prasina; assembly: GCF_028640845.1. Classification (NCBI taxonomy): domain Eukaryota; kingdom Metazoa; phylum Chordata; class Lepidosauria; order Squamata; family Colubridae; genus Ahaetulla; species Ahaetulla prasina. The sequence goes on from NC_080546.1 coordinate 64,707,951, forward strand.
ACATTCTACCAGGGTGAAACTCCCGAGCAAATCTTACCCCATGACCCAAAAAGAATTAGGGAATTACGGAACTTCATAGATAAAAATTTAGAACGAGGATTCATTCAACTGCTAGGCCTCGGGTTGCAGCCCCAGTCATGTTCCGGGAAAAGAAAGATGGCACCTTTCGCTTGATAGTTGACTATAGAAATCTGAACTGTGTGCGTGGAAAATGTATACCCCATGCCTCTTATGAAAGACATGCTCGCCCACTTGGCCAATGGAAAGTTCTTTACTAAACTGGACTTACGAGAAGCGTATTACAGAGCGCATAAAGGAAGGGGATGAATGGAAAACGGCATTCAATTGTCCCTTGGTTGCTTTCAATTCGAGTCTTACCATTTGGGTTGCAAGGGCCCCAGCAGTTTTCATGCAACTAATAAATGAGGTTCTCCATGAACACTTGTTTAAAGGGTTCTTGTTTATCTTGATGACATACTTATCTACACTGAAACCATGGAGGAGCATGTGAAGCTAGTAAGAGCAGTACTTAAAAATTGCTGGCTGAACTTTATGCAAAATTGTCGAAATGTGAATTCCACCAATCAAAAATCGACTATCTGGGATACCGTATTTCCTCTGATGGCTTGGAGATGGACCCTGCCAAAGTCCGAGCAGTACTAGAGTGGGCACCTCCTCGCACCCGCAAACAATTACAGAGCTTTCTGGGATTTGCTAATTTTTATCGTCAATTCATTCCCTCTTTTGCTGACATTGCCCTGCCAATCACCAATCTCCTCAAAACAAGAGGAAATACTAAACCCAAACCATCCTTACCACTGAAGTGGTCAATGGAGTGTCAGGCCGCTTTTGAGAAGTTGAATCGATTGTTCGCCGCCGAGCCTGTCCTCAAGCACCCTGACATGGAATCCCCATTCGTGGTTCAAGCTGATGCTAGCGACGTAGCAGTCGGAGCAGTTTTACTCCAAACCAATGCTAAAGGTGAGCTACAACCATGTGCTTACACATCTCGTAAACTCACTGAAACAGAACAGAGATGGGCCATCTGGCAAAAGGAGGCTTTTGCAGTGCACTGGGCTCTCCAAACATGGAGACAATTCTTAGAGGGGGCCAAACACCCTTTTGAAGTATGGACTGATCACAAAAACTTAGAAGCCCTGAAAACTCCCAGAAAGCTATCACCAAAACAAGCTCGATGGACCCAATACTTTAACCGCTTTAATTTTGCCTTGCGCAACATTCCTGGGGGAAAGAACTTCCTCGCAGACACCCTTTCCCGTTTACCTAAGTACAACAGTACTCGCAAGGAAGTAGCACGACCTATACTCCCAGTGCAACAGTTAGCAGCCCCGGCGATTACTTGTACCCAAGCTCATACCGATCCAATGTTACCAGACGACCTCACCAATTCGCTCAAGGAAGCCTTAAACAAGGATGACTGGTTCTTAGCCCATTCGCACGAGTGCACTCTTTGCGATGGACTAGCTTGGGTGGGAGCAAAGTTCTACGTGCCTGCATCTCTGAGAGAGGTCATACTTCTACGTTGTCATGATGCTAAAATGGCTGGCCATTTTGGATTCGTCAAAACCTTACACCTCCTGAAAAGACAGTTTTGGTGGCCAGGTCTTAAAAAAGATATTGAATCCTATATAGCAAGCTGTCCTGTTTGTGCATCGGCTAAAAGACCACCAGGGAAGCCTCCTGGGTTGCTGCAAACAGTAGCCCGTCCAGAAGCCCCATGGAAAGAAATTTCCATGGATTTCATAGTGGAATTACCTGAAAGTGGAGGAAATACAGTAATCTGGGTGGTTACTGACCTGTTCTCCAAACAAGTGCACTTTATCCCATGTTCCAAAATTCCTTCTTCCAAAACGTTGGCAAAACTGTTTGTCCAACACATCTACAGACTCCATGGGGTTCCTAAACGAATAATCTCAGACAGAGGGGTGCAATTCACTTCTAAGTTTTGGAGAGAATTCTTGCGGTTGATACCTCCACCCAAGGTTTAAGCTCCTCCCATCATCCTCAGACTAATGGCGGCTGTGAACGCTCGAACTCAGTACTGGAACAATACTTACGATGTTACATTAACTATCAACAAGAAAATTGGGCAGACTTATTACCATTTGCGGAAGTAGCTTACAATAATTCTGTTCATAGCAGCACTGGATTCACCCCATTTAAAATTGCCTCTGGTCAAGAATTTGTCCCCATTCCCGAACTCCCTGAACAAAAACCATTGATTCTGTCCCTGGCTGAATGGATAGAACAATTGCAAAGTACATGGAAGATTACACGAAAAGCAATTGATGATGCTCATCACTCACACAAAAAACAAGCAGATAAAAAGAGAGCTCCTGAGAAAAAGTTCCAAGTAGGAGATAAAGTTTTCTTATCTACTAAATATTTACAAACAACTCAAAAATCTAAAAAACTTGGACCAAAATATGTGGGCCCATTCCCCATCGTGAAAATCATAAATCCGGTAACGGTCCAACTGGAACTACCTAAATCTCTCAAAAGAATTCACCCAGTTTTCCACGTTAGTTTGCTCAAACCTGAGCACACATCCCCCTTTAGACCAAATCCTACTGAGGCCCCTGTACCTATCCTCATCAACGGGGAAGAACATTTTGAAATTAAAGAAATTCTAGACTCTAGAAAACATAGAAATAAAATCCAATATCTAGTAGCATGGAAACACTTCCCTCTATCACAAGCTGAATGGGTTAACAAAGAAGATATTCGGGCCCCCAAAAAACTGGCACTATTTTATAACAAATATCCGGATAAACCCTAACTTTTCTTTTCCTTTTCCAGGACTAACGTCCTTCTTTCGAAGGAGGGCCGAATGTCAGCCTCCACTTTAATTTAGTGTATTTCTCCTACTAGATTATCTGACTATTTTATTACCTTGTTAAAAGTTTGCTCTACTGATTGTCTTACATGCTTTATGGAGAAGGGGGGGAGGTTTTCACTGTTCCCAGCGTCGGCTGACATTGTATGTGGGGGAGAGGGGAAATGCCATTTTCAAAACCAGAGGTTTGAATTGTGTTGGCGTGTGAATGAAACGGCAGCTGCTGATTCCACATTCCATTCAGAAGATTGACAGAGGGAGAATATCGGAAGTGAAACTACACGTGGCTGAGGAGAAAGAAGACATTGGACTATTACTGTATGATCTCTAGTAGGGGGAGGGTTCAGGAGAGAATATGACTCTGGGGTTTTGATTTACTTCCAGTTCCAGCTTTGCTTCCACCGCATCCAGACTTGTATGATATAAATTACCAAATTCTTCAACATGATGAAGTTGGGTTTTTATTTTCTCAAACACTGATCTGGGGCAGGCTGACAGCCAGTCCCGCTTGAATAAATAAATATGGTTTTAGTTCACGGCGAAAGGTCTGAAGATCAGGCACTTGGCGTAAGCCAGGGGGAAGTTCGTTCCAGAGCGTCGAAGCTCCAACACAGAAGGCCCTGCTCCTGGGGGCCGCCAGCCGACACTGTTCGGCGGACGGCACCCTGAGAAGACCCTCTCTGTGGGAGTGTACGGGTCGGTGGGAGGCATAAGGTAACAGCAGGCGGTCTCTTAAGTACCCGGGTCCTAAGCCATGGAGCGCTTTAAAGGTGGTAACCAGAATCTTGAAGCGCACCTGAAAGACCACAGGAAGCCAGTGCAGACTGCGCAGCAGTGATGTTACGTGGGAGCCACGAGTGGCTCCCGTTACTACTCGCGCAGCCGCATTCTGGACTAACTGCAACCTCCGGGTGCACCTCAAGAGCAGCCCCATGTAGAGAGCATTGCAATAATCCAACCGAGACGTGTAGTCATTCAGTTCCTTGATGGTGGGCTTCTTCGGCACTGGGATGATGGTAGAGCGTTTGAAGCAAGAAGGAATATAACACATCTCTAGTGATTTATTGAAAACGTGGGTGAAGATGGGGTCAATTGGTCAGCACAGACTTTTAAGCAAGAAGGAGTTATCTTGTCTTGGCCTGGAGCTTTTCCTGGCTTTTGTCTGTGAAATAGGTCCTGCACTTCTTTTTCTGTGATCACTAGGGGTTGTGAACCCAATGAAATGGGGTCAGTTGTAGGAGGCTTGGCTGTTGTTGGTGTGTCTGAGATGGAGGCTGTGGAGATAGGTGGCTGTAGTTTCCTTTCAAACCTGCAGTAAAATTCATTCAGGTCATCTGCCAGTTGTTGATTACCTTCAGCCTGGGAAGGAGGTTTGCCATAGCCGGTGATATTTTTAAGAGTTTTCCACATGTTTGCTGGTTCATTTGCTGAAAACTGATTCTTTAGCTTTTCAGAGTAGCTTCTTTTTGCTGCTCTGATCTCCCTTGTTAGTGCATTTCTGGCCTGATTGTACAGCATTTTATCACCTTTTCTGTAGGCCTCCTCTTTGGAATGTCGTAGCTGCTTAAGTTTAGGTGTGAACCAAGGTTTGTTGTTACTGTATATTCACAAGTTCCTTGTAGGTACACATAGGTCTTCACAGAAGCTGACATATGATGTTACAGTATCTGTGAGTTCATCCAGGTCTGCAGAGGTATCTTTAAAAATATTCCAATCAGTGCAGTCAAAACATGCCTGTAGCTTTAATTTTGATTCCTCCGTCCAGTTCTTCACTGATTTAATTATTGGTTTTGTGGCTTTAAGTCTTTGCCTGTAAGCAGATACAAGGTGAATCATGCAATGATCAGAGTGTCCTACAGCTGCATGTTCTCATTCCCTTCCCCCAATACTCCCAGCAAAGAGTCAGTCAGAGGCCTCCTTTTCTGATTTATTTACATATATATAAATGTCCTGGCTACGTCTACCCACGGGCCTGCCAAGTTTCTGGAGATAACAAGGAAATTACAGATAAGGCCAGAATTACTCACGAATATATTCTTCCCTCCGTTGATACAGATTGCCCGCCCAAATTCATTACTTTGTCCAAGACAAAAAACCAGGAAGTCCCGCCTCCTATTTATAGTCTCTGCAGATGTCACTGCATGACAATTATGACTTGGCTTTGTCCCAACTCTTCCGCTGCTGCGCATGCCGATCACGCCTATGTAACCTTACATCACTCCAAAACTGTTCTTGGGGCGTTGCCAAATCAGAAGGAGGCTCCATGGAATCAGGCCTTGCCGGCCCCTCGTCCTCCCTTTGAGTGGGTGCCAGGGAGGGAAAGGGCTCAAGAGAAGCAGGGCTGGCCAGGTCTTCTCCCTCACTTTCTGAATCATCCGAGTCCAGGAGTCCGGGTCCAGGAACCTGGGTCACAACACTGCACGTGGTAAAGACCGATAAGCATCTTTTAGTGTTGTGTAGCAATGGTCTAGAGTATTCTTGCCTCTGGTGGGACAATTGACATGCTGAAAGTATTTTGGTAGCTCTTTCCTTAAGTTTGCCTTGTTTAGATCTCCCAAAACAATGGCCAGTGAATCAGGGTGTTTTGCTTCAGCCTCCATGATTTGGTCAGCTAGAGTTCGTAATGCCTTGTTTACACAGGCTTGTGGTGGGACATAAACAGCAATTAGAAGAAATGAGGAAAATTTACGAGGCGAATAGTAAGGTTTGCAGTTGATAATTAGAGTCTCTAAATTATTGTCACAGAATTTGTAAATTATTTTAAAATCTTGACACCAGTTTCTGTTAATATATAGGCATAAGCCTCCTCCTTTCTTTTTACCAGATGTTTCTGGAATCCTGTCTGATCGTTCAATCTGAAACCCTGGAATGTTCAGGCTGCTATTTTCAATTGATTCATTTAACCAGGTTTCAGAGAAGCATTGGACTGCTGAATTGCGAAAATCAGAATAGTATTTGTTTAAGAGGAGTATTTCATCCATCTTATTTGCAAGTGAGCGTATATTTGTTAGAAAAATTGAAGGCAGAGGAGTTTTAATGCGACTTCTTAATCTGTTTAAGATCCCAGCTCGTTTACCTCTCTCCCGTCGCTTTCATCGTTTGTTTGTTTTTTGGTAATCCATGGCTCCGTGGTAATTGCCTCCTCCTGTATTAGAATCTCCTCCGTGTTTGTAAAGACAGGTGGGGGTGAGATCAAAGAAAGCTGCTCCTTAAAGAAATGTTCCTTAATTTTTAGCAGATGGTCTCGTGAGTAGGAAATCCATAGTGAGTCACAGAGAACAATTAGAAATAAAGAAACAATTAGAGAGCATTTCACCGAGGCAGCCTTCGTCAGCGCCATCTTGGGGAAAATAGATGGGGCTAGAGCACAACAACAATATATAAAGATCGTATGTTGGAGCTTATTTGTTCCTCTGGCCACTAGATGGGGCTAGAGAGCAACAACAGTATATAAAAGTTATATATTGGGGCATGACAATATCTGCAGACTACACGGAGCCCCCCCCCAACACATCTTCATAGAGGGGTGCAATTCACCTCTATGTTTTGGAGGAAATTTCTTAAATTACTGGAGATTGATCAGGGGCTGAATTCAAGTAATCATCATCAATCTAATGGAAGGTGTGAATGTATAAACTCAGTACTAGAACAATATATTAGGTGTTACATCAATTATCAGCAAGATAACTGGACTGAATTGTTGCCCTTTGCTGAAGTGGCTTACAACAATTTTGTGCATAGCAGCACAGGGTTCACTTGTCAACCCTGAAGCTGACCTGACCGAAGCCATATTGAAGCTTCAGTGTTGCCACACCGGAGCTGAAAGAAAGGGAAGGAAGATGACAATAGTGGGGGTTGTGAAGCCAAAATAAAATACTTTCTCTTGAGAACCAAGGACATTCTCACACCTCGACCACGGAAAGAGGAGTGAGGTCATCAGACAACCAGACAGTGTATTGATTGCACAATGCAACTGATTGTTTAGGGCTGTGGGAAAACTTTCTCTTTTAATTAGGTGAAAACTGTGGAAACCTTCAGAATCAGTTTTCACCAGATTTCTGTCAATAAAACTATTCTTTGACGAATTCATCTGCCTTGGAATTTAGTTTGCTATGGGACTATTACTTGGAACCCTGACATTAAACCAACTCTCTTAAATCATAAGCTCCAACTGGAGCTGCTATCCAGGGTCCTGAGCCCTGGCTGCTTACGTGGTCTACTTGGGCAGCAAGAAGACTTAGGGAAGAATGGAGGAAAAAATCGGAGAGGCTGTGAGCATCTGCGAAGCTTGCAGAAGAGCCCTGGAGAGCCTGGTGACTCTCTCAGAAGTTCAGTTGGTGGAGGAAACAGTGGCGGAGGTCATGCAACAAGTGACTGAACGGACAGCTACCCAGGAGCTGTACCAGGCAAAGCAAGACATCAACTGCTGGGCTGTGTTCCAGGTGCCAGGGGGAGAATGCCTAATCACCTCAACAAGGGAGGTGAGTGGACTCACTCATTTGCCGATTTTACCTGATGAGATACTTTCCGATTGAACTCCTTGGCCTGCGGGATTCCTCCATCTCGCAGGAATGGCCCTCCACGCTATCGAGGGCCTACCTCAATGACGGGTCTTGGGACCCAGAGAGGTGGCATGCGTCCAAGAAGAACCTTTGGGGTTTTTTTAAAAAGGGGCTTTTAAGGGGGGAGGGTAAAGATGGGTGTTGGGGGAAACCCGTCAGGGAGGGGGCCAGTTATTGCGGATGCTCGTGGCTGTATTCCAGCAGGTTCGGAGGAAATAGGGGAGGATTACGTTCCTGTCCATGAGGGTTGTTCCATCGGCACGGTAAGTGGGAGGGGCAGATATGGCGGAAGTGGGGGGCTGTATCATGTTAAGGGGGTGCGCGCTCGCTGTTTAAAAGCGATCGCGCGCTCCGGCCCCTCCGGCCCCTCACACTTTTCCTGTTTCCCGAGTGGTTGGAATCCTCAGAGCTTGGACCTTCGGCTGATGTTATGCAATGCAAAGTCCGTGCTAAATAAAGCCTCCCTGATTTGTGATCTTATACAGGGGGGGCCCGCAGACCTTATGGGCATTTCAGAGACCTGGTTGGGCACGGAAGGGGGGGTTCCCCTTGTAGAAATGTGCCCGCCGGGTTTCCGTGCATTCCATCAGCCGAGGGCCCAAAGTAGCCCTTTGGGTGGTGATCATTATCAAGGAGAGTCTAGAGCCGAGGGAGGCCACTGTACTTCAGATAGCCGGTTGTGAATCCCTCTTTGTGAAGTGGGGTCGTAGGATGCAGGTGGGCTTGTTGATCATGTACCTGGCTCCTTGGTGTGGGACAACAGCCCTGCCTGAGCTGTTAGAGCTGTTAGCCGGGATGGCTGTTGATACCCCTAGACTTATGGTCATGGGGATTTCAACTTGCCATCGACCAGTGTGGCATCGACGACAGCCCGGGAGTTCATGGCCTCCATGACGGCCATGGACCTGACCCAATTAGTTAAGGACCACATCAGACACAGATCTGATCCCCACAGTGGCTGAATGATCTCGAAGTAGGAGATTTAGTTATCGAACCCTTGCATGGTCAGATCATTCCCTCCTTCGTCTGGACTTTCAGACCGCTACTCAACACCGCAGGGAGACGGAACCAATGCGTTGGTTCCGTCCCAGGCGCCTGATGGACCCGGAGAGGTTCCTGACGGAGCTTGGGCCGTTCCCTGAGGATCTAGCCCACGGCTCAGCCGAAGAGCTAGTCGCGGCCTGGGAACGGGCCACGGCTGGGGCTTTGGACCGTGTCGTGCCTTTGCGGCCTCTGACCAGGCATAGAACTCAACCGGCTCCTTGGTTCTCCGAGGAGCTGAGGGAGATGAAGCACCGGAAAAGACACCTAGAGAGTGTCTGGAGGTCCAGCCGTTCGGAAGCTGACTGTTCTGTTTCCCTCCCCCAATACTCCCAACAAAGAGTCAGTCAGAGGCCTCCTTTTCTCCTTTTATTTACATAGATAGATGTCCTGGCCACGTCTACCCACGAGCCTGCCAAGTTTCTGGAGATAACGAGGAAATTATAGATAAGGCCAGAATTACTCACGAATATATTCTTCCCTCCATTGATACAGTTTGCCCGCGCAAATTCATTGCTTTGTCCAAGACAAAAAACCAGGAAGTCCCACCTCCTATTTATAGTCTCTGCAGATTTCACTGCATGACAATTATGACTTGGCTTTATCCCAACGCTGCTTCTGCTGCGCGCGCCAATCACGCCTGCGCAGTCTTGCATCACTCCAAAACTGTTCTTGGGGCGTTGCCAAATCAGAAGAAGGCTCCAGAGAATCAGGTCTTGCCGGCCCCTCCTCCTCCCTTTGAGAGGGTGCCAGGGAGGGAAAGGGCTCAAGAGAAGCAGGGCTTGCCAGGTCTTCTCCCTCACTTTCTGAATCATCCGAGTCCAGGAGTCCGGGTCCAGGAACCTGGGTCACAACACTATCCCTCACCGCAGGGCCCTTCCCCCGGGGCTGACGATCGGGATGCGGTCGGGCTGGGTTCTGCTCATGGAAGGCCTGCACCAGGTCAGAGGCATGAACGTCGGAGGCATCTACCCAGGAGAAATCAGTCCCGTATCCCTTCCACGCGATCAAATATTGGAAACGACCCTTCAGCCAGCGGGAGTCTCGTACGCTGTGGACTTCGTATTCCTCCGACCCGTCCTCGGCGACAGTGACGGGTGCTGTTGGGCACCGAAGGGGACTCGGTGTGGCCTCAGGAACCAGAAGGGACCGGTGAAAGACGGGGTGGATCCGCATGGATCGTGGCAGGGTCAGTCGGTAGGCTACCGGGTTGATGACTGCCTCGACAGGGAACGGGCTGATGAATCGGTGGTCCAACTTCTTTACCGGGCGGTCGGACGGGAGGTGTTTGGTGGAGAGCCACACCCGGTCTCCAACTGCCAGCGGGGGCGTTGCCCGTCGGGAACGGTCGGCGGATCGTTTGTAGTCCTCCTTTGCCCGATCCAGCTGCTGACGTACCAACTGTTGGACCGCATGCAATTCCGTCAGGAAGGTCTGCATTTCGGGAACAGGAGAATCCGGTGGTGCCAGAGGGAAGAGCCACGGATGGTACCCCACATTGGCAAAGAACGGGGTCATCTGAGTAGAGGTGTGCTGAGAGTTGTTAAAAGCAAACTCCGCCAGGGACAGGTAATCGGCCCAGTTGTCCTGTTGCTGGTTGATGAAGCAACGGAGATACTGTTCCAGGATACCGATGACCTTCTCTGTACCCCCGTCAGTCTCCGGATGGTGCGATGACGACACACCTGCACCTCCAACGCGGCCATCAGGCTCTTCCAGAAGCGAGCTGTGAACTGAATTCCACGGTCCAAAACCACCCTGTCCGGTAGACCATGGAGGCGGAAGATGTGCTGCAGAAAGAGACGGGCCGTTTTTGCGGCTGTGGGCAGTCCGGGATGAAGTGTGCCATCTTGGTGAGCATGTCCACCACCACCAGCACCGTGGTGAACCCAGAGGACGGCGGCAGGTCCGTCAGGAAGTCCATGGAGATCGCCCCCCAGGGTCTGTCGGGTTTCGGCAAGGGCTGGAGGAGCCCGGGAGGGGCTCCCGTGGCGGCCTTGGCTTGCCGGCACGGTACGCAGGATGTCACGTAGGCATGTACATCATGCCGCACTCGGGGCCACCAAAAGGTCCGTGTCACCAGGTGGAGGGTCTTGAAGAACCCAAAATGTCCTGCTGCAGGGTTGTCGTGGCACTGGGTCATGACGAGGGCTCGGAGTGGTCCTGTGGGCACATATAATCGCCCCCGAAACTTGAGTAAGTCCTCCTCCAAGGTCCAAGGAGACGTGGGGCCCACCTCCACTCTCCTTTGCTGCGACCAGGCGTCCTGGCGCTGCGCCTCTCGCACCTGGGCCCGCAAGTCCACTGGTTCCCGTGCTGCGGCCAAGGCTTCTGCCGGCAGCACTGTCTGTGGAGGAAGGGGGTCTTTGGCGCAGAGGTACTCTGGCTTGCGGGACAGGGCATCCACCCTCCGGTTGTGACCGCTGGGAATGTAGGTCACGCGGAAGTTGAACCGGGCAAAAAACAACGACCACCGGATCTGCCGCTGGTTCAACTTCCGAGCTGTGGTGAGGTGCTCGAGATTCCGATGGTCCGTTCGGACCTCCACCTGATGTTGGGCCCCCTCCAGATGGTGTCGCCAAGCCTCGAATGCAGCCTTGATAGCCAGCAACTCTTTTTCCCAGATGGTGTAGTTGCGCTCGGAAGGATTGAGTTTCCGGGAGTAGTAGCGCAGGGAAAAGTGTGCCGCCATTCATCGGAGCCTGTAGCAGCACCGCTCCCAGAGCCACATTGGAGCGTCTGTTTCCACCACAAAAGGCCGGAGCGGGTCGGGATGCCTCAGGACGGGTTCCGTGACGAAGGCTTTCTTGAGGCTGTGAATGCTTCTTGCTGCGGGGACCCCACGGGCAACCTTCTTCCTGAGGAGCTGGGTAAGTGGAGCCGTCAGTGTGGCAAAGCCCGGGATGAAGGTCCGGTAGTAGTTGGCGAAGCCCAGCAGGCGCTGAACATCCTTCACCCGACGAGGGGCTTCCCAGCTACACAAAGCTTCTACTTTGCATGGGTCCATGGCTATGCCCTCGGGCGAGATGATATGCCCGAGGAATTCTATGGAAGTCCGGAAGAAGACACATTTCTCCAGCTTTGCATTGAGTTGTTGCTCCCGCAAGTGTTGCAGAACCAGACCGACGTGTCGAAGGTGGCTTTCCCTGGACCGGGAGTAAATCAGGATGTTGTCCAGGTAGATAACCTCGAACCAATCCAACATGTCTCAGAACATGTCGTTCATGAAGTGCTGGAAAACGGCGGGAGCGTTGGTCAACCCAAATGGCATGACAGTGTATTCGTAGTGTCCGTATTGGGTGCCGAATGCCGTCTTCCATTCGTCTCCTTCTCACATCCGCACCAGGTTGTAGGCCCCCCTGAGATCGAGCTTGGTGAAGATCGTGGCCTCCCGCAACCTCTCCAGCAGCTCCAGGATGAGCGGCAGGGGGTAGCGATTATGCACCATAATGGCGTTTAGCCGGTGGTAATCACAGCACAGGCGCAAGTCCCCTGTCTTCACGAAGAGCACCGGGGCCGAGAGAGGGGACTTTGAAGGCCGGATGAACCCTCGGGCCAGATCTTTGTCCAGGAAGTCCCTGAGGGCGGACAACTCCGGCTCCGACATGGAATACAGGCATTCCACAGGCAGTGGTGCGTTGGGCAGAAGGTCCACGGGGCAATCGTAGGGCCGATGCGGGGGTAGTCGGTCCGCCTCCTTCTCGCTGAAATCGTCGGCGAAGTCCGTCAGCTCAGGAGGCAAGGTGATGGCAGCGGTGGGGCGTTCTGGCGGCACAGGTGTGGCGGATGTGATCGACGCACTGCAGACTCGGGAAAGAGATGGCGTTCGACCAGGCCACCTGAGGATCGTGGGTCCGAAGCCAGGCCAACCCAAGGACCAAGGGAAAATGAAGGTCCGCCGTGACATAAAACTGGATCGCCTCCTCATGGTCCCCAATAGCCAGGCGCAAAGGCTGGGTGGCAAATTTAATGGGGCCGGACACCAGTTCTCGTCCATTGATTGTCTCTACCCGCATCGGAGGGTCCACCGGAACCACGGGGACCGCAAACTGGGTCACAAAGGCCTGGTCCATAAAGTTTGTTGTGGCCCCTGAGTCCACCAGCGCATGCGCCTGGAGCCTGTCCGACTGGTTCCCCAACCATATCCGTGTGTCCAGAATCAGATGCTGAGGGGGCCCAGAGTCTACTTCCATAGCGTCCAGTGGGGCTTAATGCGTGCCCGACCTAGGGTTTCCCGAGGTCGGGCCTGCTCCATTCCCAATTGGTCACGCTGTGATTCGGGACGGTGTGTGCCCGCCGCTTTCTGGGGCAAGAAGCGGCGAAGTGGCGGGCTCCCCACAGTACAGGCACAATCCCCTTGGCGCCTCGGTTCCGCTCCTGGGCTGTCAGGCGGTCTGGCCCTCCCAACTCCATGGGCTCTTCCGCAGCGGTTACAAAGCGTGGGCGACCCGGGTGCTGGTGGTGCAGGAAGTGGGGTGCAGATGTCGACGGTGGGTCCCGGGGTGCGACGGGACGGTCGCCGTTGCAGACGGGCATCGAGGCGAGACAAAGGGCACCAAGTTGTCGAGGGTCCGGCGCCTCCACCCGGGCCAGTTCGTCTTGCAATTCCTCTGAGAGTCCCTCCTGGAACGCGTCCACCAGCGCTGCATCATTCCAGTCAGAGTCCTGGCACAAAAGACGAAATTCGGTGAGGTACTCCTGCAGGGGGCGTTTCCCTTGACGGAGTTCCTTAAGGCGCCTGGTTGCCGTCAGCATTCGAACGGGGTCCTCGTACATGGTGCGCAGGTGCTGCCAAAAACGCTGTTGGTCCGCCAGCAGGGGGCTGTCCTGGAGCAAGAGGGGCGTGGCCCATCGAGCAGCCGAGCCGGAAAGAAGGTTAATCACGAAGGCCACCTTAGCCCGGTCGTCTGGGAAATCCTCTGGCCTCATAGCCATGTAGAGCTGGCACTGTCCCAAGAAGGTCGGGAACATCTCAGGCTGCCCAGAAAACTTATCCGGCACGGTTATCGGGCACTTGCGACGAGGAGGAGGAGTGGGAGGATGGGGGGGGGCTGCAGGCACATTCCCGGCAGCAAGTTGGCCTGCCAAGTGAGCCACTTGCTGCTGGAGCTGTTGATTAGCCGCTTGTAGCTGCTGTAACTGCTGCTGTACCTGCTGCTGGTCCATCTTTGGTGGAAGATGTTTTAGTCAGGTCTTGGACAAAATGTTCTGTTTCCCTCCCGCAATACTCTCAGCAAAGAGTCAATCAAAGGCCTTTTTTTATAATTTATTTACATAGATAAATGTCCTGGCCACGTCTACCCACAGGCCTGCCAAGTTTCTGGAGATAACGAGGAAATTATAGATAAGGCCAGAATTACTCACGAATATATTCTTCCCTCCATTGATACAGTTTGCCCGCGCAAATTCATTGCTTTGTCCAAGACAAAAAACCAGGAAGTCCCGCCTCCTATTTATAGTCTCTGCAGATGTCACTGCATGACAATTATGACTTGGCTTTGTCCCAACTCTTCCGCTGCTGCTGCGCGATCACGCCCTCCAAAACTGTTCTTGGGCGTTGCCAAATCAGAAGAAGGCTCGGAAGAATCAGGCCTTGCCGGCCCCTCCTCCTCCCTTTGGGTGGGTGCCAGGGAGGGAGAGGGCCCAAAAGAAGCAGTCCTTGCCAGGTCTTCTCCCTCACTTTTTGAATCATCCGAGTCCAGGAGTCCGGGTCCAGGAACCTGGGTCACAACACTGACCGAACACTAGTTAGGTCATTTATTCAGACCTACCTAGTGGCATTGAGGGAGGCTAACCGTATTTATGTCTCCTCCCTGATTGCATCGGCAGATAACCGCCCGGCGGCCTTGTTTCAGGTGACCCGTTCCCTCCTGCATCAGGAGGTTCGGGATGATCCGCTACAAGGGCGTGCCGAGGATTTTAGTAAGTATCTGCACGATAAAATCGCTCAGCTTCGGGACGGATTGGACCAAAATTGGGTAGATTCATGTGAGATGACAGAGACAAGTCTTGTTGAGAACATCTGGGATGAGTTTGATACTGTGGCTCCTGAGGACATGGACAGGTTGCTGGGAAGGCTGAATGCCACCACATGTTTATTGGACCCGTGTCCCTCCTGGTTGGTGCTGGCCACACAGGAAGTTACACGAGGCTGGCTCCAGGGGATTATTAATGCTTCTTTGATGGAGGGTATTGTTCCTACCACCTTGAAAGAGGCAGTGGTGAGGCCCCTCCTCAAGAAGCCTTCCCTGGACCCAGCTGGTTTGGGAAACTACCGTCCCGTCTCCAACCTTTGCTTCATGGCGAAGGTTGTTGAGAGTGTGGTGGCACGTCAGTTACCCCAGTATCTGGATGAAACTGCCTATCTGGACCCGTTCCAGTCCGGCTTTCGGCTTGGGTATAGCACAGAGACGGCTTTGGTCGCGTTGGTTGATGATCTCTGGAGGGCTCGGGACAGGGGTTATTCCTCTGCCCTGGTCCTTTTAGATCTCTCAGCGGCTTTTGATACCATCGACCATGGTATCCTGCTGCGCCGGTTGGGGAGTTTGGGAGTGGGAGGCACTGTTTTTTGGTGGTTCTCCTCCTATCTCTCCGACCGGTCGCAGACGGTGTTGGCAGGAGGGCAGAGATCGACCGCGAGGCGCCTCGTGTGGGGTGCCGCAGGGGTCGGTTCTCTCGCCTCTCCTGTTCAACATCTATATGAAGCCGCTGGGTGAGATCATCAGTGGTTTTGGGGTGAGTTACCAATTGTATGCTGATGACACTCAGCTGTACATTTCCACCCCAGGCCACCCCAACGAAGCTGTCGAAGTGCTGTCCCGGTGTCTGGAGGCCGTGCGGGTCTGGATGGGGAGAAACAGGCTCAAGCTCAATCCCTCCAAGACGGAGTGGCTGTGGATGCTGGCATCCCGGTACAGCCAGCTGCAGCCACGGCTGACTGTTGGGGGCGAGTCACTGGCCCCGATGGAGAGGGTGCGCAACTTGGGTGTTCTCCTGGATGGGCGGTTGTCCTTTGAAGAACATCTGACGACCGTCTCCAGGAGAACTTTCTATCAGGTATGCCTGATCCGCCAGTTGCGCCCCTTTCTAGACCGGGATTTCCTATGCACAGTCACTCATGCTCTCATCACTTCTCGCCTGGACTACTGCAATGCTGTCTACATGGGGCTACCCTTGAAGAGCACCCGGAGGCTTCAGTTGGTCCAGAATGCGGCTGCGTGGGTGATAGAGAGAGCCACTCGTGGCTCCCATATAACACCTCTCCTGCGCAAGCTGCACTGGCTGCCTGTGGTCTTCCGGGTGCACTTCAAGGTGTTGGTTACCACTTTTAAAGCGCTCCATGGCCTAGGACCAGGCTATTTACGGGGTCGCCTTCTGCCACCATTTGCCTCCCACCGACCCATGCGCTCTCATAGGGAGGGCCTCCTCAGGGTGCTGTCAGCCAAACAATGTCGGCTGGCGACCCCCAGGGGGAGGGCCTTCTCTGTGGGGGCCCCTACCCTCTGGAACGAGCTTCCCCCAGGACTTCATCAACTTCCTGATCTCTGGACCTTCTGCCGCGAGCTGAAGACGTATTTATTCTTCCGCGCAGGACTGGCATAGAATTAGTATTATTATTTGTAATTTTAAATGGGGTTTTATCGTTTAATGTATTTTAATTTAGGGGCCAAATTTAATAAGTGTTTTATTAGTGTTTTTATTGGTATTGTATCTATTTATTGTTGGTTTTTTATCTGGCTGTGAACCGCCCTGAGTCCTTCGGGAGAAGGGCAGTATAGAAATTAAATGATTATGATGATGATGATGATGATGATGATGATGATGATGATGATGATGATGATGATGATGATGATGATTATATTATTATTATATTATTATTATTGTTATATTATTATTATTATTATTATTAGGCCCTCTGGACCTCAGCTAAACTGCAGATTGGAGGTACCAGACTGTGGCTCACCGACAAACCCTGGGATCATTGCCGGAGAGACAGCTGAGCCTTGGTGGTATCAAGCACTCGCACCAACATTGGCAAGGGAGAGCGGTATTGAGCCTGCCAGTTTTGATGTTTTCCCTCTGAAGGATTCAATCTACTTGGGCTGCAACTCCTCCATAGTTCCCGTCAGCGCCGCCAAGCCTGCCACTTGGCCGGTCTTCCCAGTCAGCACCAATCAACCACCACCATGAACCACACGGTCAGCCTCCGCACCACCACTGCTGCTGCCTCCTTGTCCAGCCCGGCCTGCCACTCCGCCATGCTTCAGAGCTGTTTTGACAGGGTCTCGGATAAACTGGCCTTCTACCTGAACTGGGTGCGGGCTCACATCAATCGCTCTGACGATGACTACGCTAACGACCAGAAAATAATCATCACCAAGAACCTGGAGAAAGAAGCTGCAGAATGGGTGACCCAACTGTACAACAAAGGAGCTCCTGAGCTAGAGAGCCTCGATGAGTTCCTGCAGGAGCTGAGGAAAAGGTTTGAGGACACGGCCCAGGCAAAAAAGCAGAGGCAGAGATTAAAGTGCTCAGGCAGAGGGGCCACTTGGCTAAAGAGTACGTCTGGCAGTTTCGGAGGCTTATCAGGAAACTGCGGTACTGGCCCAAACTCCTCCAAGTCCCAAACTCCTCCTAGTCCACTTCTTTAAAGACGGTCTAGACTGGGAGTTGCGCAACACCTATGTCTGCTGAGGCGTCCCAGACTGCATCCAAGACTGGTACTGGATGCATGACCACGGACATCAAATTTCACCTGCACCTAAAAGAGATGCCAGAGAAGAAGCCCAAGAGGCAGCTTGGCTGGTGACCCGCTTCTTACCAGGCAGAAGAGCAGCCCAGGGGAACCTCAATGACATCAATCAAATGCTTTCAGTGCAGTCAACTGGGCCATTGAGAGTCAGAATGCCTGGCACCAGCCCCTGTCTGCATCAGCCAAGCCCAAAAAGCTGCTGTAGAGACCCACAGAAAAGGGGAAGTTTGTCTAGCAGGCTGCCAGCCCTGTACCGCCAGATGGCCCGGTGCCACCATTTGAGCAGGGGAGGAGTGGATGTGCACATGGGCATCAATGGCCATACAACCATGGCATCCTGGCAGGGAGGAGCCACCACCCAAGACACATACCTATGGCCCGCATTGCCTCACTCCTTTGTCCACAGGGCTGCCACCTGGCTAGAGCAGCCCGGACTTTGCCTGGCTGACTGCTCTGGCATCTGCAAGGCTGCTGTCTGCCCAGCGGGCTCTGACTGTAACTGGCTACTTGCAAAACAGTTGATTGTCAGCTGGTGGAAACAGCTGATCATCGGAGTGTGGGAGGAAACAGGAAACCAAGCGGGATGGGTGACTGGGGGCGTGGCTGGACTGTGGCGGCTGTATTAGTGGCAAGCAGTTGGTGGGAGGGGCGGGTTGTGCACACAAAGGCAATGGAACACATATAAGGTGCGGGTTAACTAACCACAGTAGCAGAAACTTTGATTCCTTTTGGATGGTCACTTTGTGCCGGATCCGCGTTTCCAGATAAACAATCTAACATCAACTTGTTTTGCTGGCTTTTCTTATATGGGACCCCGGAATATGACAGGAAGTTTGCGCTCTTTGCATTCCTTGCATTCTCATTACCTTAGCTAGTACCTCTGCCCTGAGAGGGCTTGCTGAGGGACATGGCTGAGAGGACGAAGGCTGGAGCAGAAGCAGAGGCTGTAGTGCTGGAGGAACCACCCGCCTCGGAGACCGTGGCAGTGCCATTAGACCCCCCCTGCCTTGGACGTGCATCCAAAGGAGCGGGTCTGTTCAAAGGATCCCACACCCACCCAGGAGCCTTTGACGTTGGTGGGAGAAGTAAGTCAGAGCGTGGCCCTGGCAGGGGAGTGGTGGCAGCATCTATTGACGACTACAGGTACTGGGGGATCGATGCCCACCCTGTCCCTATGTGGCATCCAATCCATGAAGTGGTGAGAGAGGTGCCCATCAGATGACGATGAGGGGGAATGGAGCTACACATTTGGAGGCCAAACAATGGACTGGTTGAGGGAGAAGTTTGGGGAGGACAGTTTTCAAGACAGTGGGTCCTGGCGTGGCAGGGACCAGGAGAATGAGGCCTGACCACTTGGGAGGCCGCCATCGCTATCAACCCAACAACCAGCGGTCCCTCCTGGGCAGTTCTAATTGGCCATCCGCCTGTCTGCAGACCAAGGCCACTCCCAGGAGCTGACCAGGGAAGGAATGCCAGAGCCAGCCTCTACTGCTGGACCCTCAGATGGTACCCGGGGAAAGCAGCTTCCAATGGGCACCTCCAAATGTTGCCAGCCCACCACCAGTGCCTGCCTGGCCAAAGGGTGTCAGCTATGGCCCTGGTACCTTCCAGTCATGGGCCCCACTAACATTAAAAGTAACCTTTGATGGCAGTCCTGAGAAGATGGACCGATATGTGCACCTTTACGCCTCCCAGTGGGCCATGGTAATGCTCATAGTGGTGGTGTTGGAGGGCAAAGCCCTGGACTGGGTGGCTAATCTCTATAGTGCAGCAGTTACCAACTGGTGGTACGTGGACCACTGGTGGTCTGCGAGAAAATTTTGATGGTCCGCAGAAAAATTATTTGCACTTTTTATATTGCACTAAATCAGGTGTCCTCAAACTACAGCCCCTGGAACAGATACATGCAATGGACGCTTGTATTGCTGGAGAGAATTTCCCCCTTTGGGGTCTTTTTGTGCAGGTTGGAGGGGGACAGACATTCTGACTTGGGGTCTGTTTCGGCCTCCTAGTGCAGGGTTTTGAGTGAAGGCTGAAGGGAAGCGCCAGTGGTGGACAAAGAACCAGAGGGCCTTGTTCCAGTTGGACTGCATCATGGCCTGGAAATGGCTGACCATCTTAGCCTTCTGAGCCTCCAGGTGCTGGCACCTGGCCTTGCACTCCCGCAGGTCTTTGTTGTGGCCTGCTGGTGGCCAGCAGAAGTGGCAGCAGAGTCAGACAGTGAGGAGGTTGGGGTGGAACTTGGGACAATCCTGGGGGCTGGGGAAAGCTTGGAAGGGGGCTCTGCATTGGAAGCAGAGAGGGGGCCATGACCATCTGATTGTTCTTTACTGCCTCCAGAGTCTCCAGAGTCTGAAAGCAGCAAGGCAGAAGAACAGCAGGAGCCTATTCCCAGTGTGCGCATGCGCAGAGCTGCCAGGAGACAGGAACAATTAAGAAAACAGGGTCAACTTGGGAGTAAGGCTTGGAGATGATTGGCCCCTCCCATAAGACATAAAAGAGAAGCGAACAGGACATGAGCTTTTGCAGGAAGCAATTAGATCATATGGTTGGTAAAAGCTGTAAAAAAGTTCTGTTTGACTCTGTGCTAAGTTTGGCCTTGCCCTGCATGTGGCAATTAGTTCTCTGACAGCATTCCAAGGGAGATAAGTTGAATGTTTGTAAACAGTCCACTGCAAGACTGTTTGATAAGCCTTTCAACTGGGAATGACAATGATTTACAGCCATATGAATTAAAGAGGTTTGCTGGGACTAAGTTTGTGCTGTATACAGTCTAAGGAAGTCTAGGTCAGAACAGTCTTCTCTCTGCTTGGAAATCGTATGCTCGTAGTCCTCAGTGAAGTGCTTCTGCTGAGCCTCCTTCTTGGCCAGATCCAATTTGAACTGAGCCAGCTGTTTTGCCAACTCTTTCTCATGGTGGCTGCTTAACTCCAACAACTGCTTCCTGGGCCTAAGGAGCCCAGGCAGGGAGGCAAGGAGTGGTTGAGAGGGGAGGGGTGAGTAGAGGCCAGTGAGGCACCCCTCAACATGAGTGACATCAAGTTGGTCATGCCCACCCAGTCACATGACCACTTACCCATGCCCACCCAGCCGGTCAGTAGGCAGATCATCTTAGTGGTCCACGGGATTTAAAATTATGAATTTAGTGGTCCCTGAGGTCCGAAAGATTGGGGACCCTGCTATAGTGAACATGGTCAGGAACTGGGGAATGCCAGCCTATTCTTGGGGGCCCTGTAGGAACGATTCGAAGACAACACCAGAGTCCAAGGAGCTGAAGAAGAGATGCTGGTGCTGCGGCAAAAGGATAGCCAGTGGTGGATTACATCTGGGATTTTAGAAAACTAGCCAGGAAGCTGCGGGGCTGGCCAGAACAGTTGCTGATGCACCAGTTTAAGGCGGGCCTTGATTGCACGCTGCACCGGGCTTGTGTTTATTGGGGCTTGCCTCCACTCTTGGCTGTCTGGTATCCAGCAGCTACAGAATTGGAAGCTGACCTGCAAGAATACAGGCCCAAAGGGGGGGTGCCAGTATGGCCACAAGGGTTTCCGGATCGAAGCCCTAAACGAAAGCCCAGACTACTGGGTCCTTGGGTGACCCAACCAGAGAGGGCCACACCAGGCTGGCCGCCTATGTTATGTTTTAGGTGTGAGAAACCAGGCTACCAGGCGGCTGAGTGCACCAGTCCAGCCCCACGAGCCAAGTTGGTTTAAGCAGCAACTGGAACACCGAAGAAGGCAGCCAAGAAAACTCCAGAGAGATCCTGAGGGGTTCAACAGGCAGAGGCAGCAACAGTGACCATGGCTCGCAAATCCTGGTTGATGGTGGAAGGGGGATCACAGATTGACAGCAGTGAAAATGATGACGAGGGGGAGGCTGACTTCATGGTAAGTGGGAGTGTCCAATCCTTCTGGCTGCCAGTTGTATTAACAGGCAGGAGGCAGTGGGCCTGTAACACTCTGATTGATTCAGGGTGCACCCAGTGTTTTATGAGTGTAGCGACAGCTAACAGGTTGGGGGTGCAGGTGCATCAATTGACAAAGCCTATGAGATTCGAGCAAGTGGATGGCTCGCTCTTGGGTAGGGCACCAGCTATCCAGATTATAGAATGGGTGAAACTGGAGTTTAGCGGCCATCATGAGTGAATCTGCTTTATCCTAGTCCCTAGAATGATGGAGGAAATCATACTGGGGTTTGCCTGGCTGGATAAGAGGAGTCCAACTATATGGTGGGCGGGTGGGTGTAGACATTTGTGTATAGGAGTCAGGCTCCATTCACTGCCGCATGAAAAACAGCTGTCTGGGCATCCTGGGAAGGGGTCCCACACAGGTCAGGCCGAGATAGGCGAATGCAAAGCCAGGGGGAGGGGCTCTGGCCTTCCCAGCATTATACAGTGACCTCACTGAGGTTTTCAGCAAGAAAGAATGTGACACCTTTCCTCCCCAACATCCGATGGATTGCTCTGTGGAGATACAATCAGGGGTTAAGCTGCCCAAACCGAAAATGTATACTATGACCCTACGGAGATGGAGGAGGTATATAGAAAAGAACTTGGCCAGGGGTTTTATACAACCTGCGAGGTCCCTTATCACAACCCCAGTCTTGTTCAGAGAAAGAAAAGATGGGGGGTTGAGGTTATGTGTAGACTTCTGTGGATCAATGGAGTGTGCATGGAGCACATATACTCCCTACCCCTTATGAAGGACATGCCGGGACATTCATGGGAAAATGGCTACCGGAAAATAAAGCTGACACTAGGGGGGCTTCCTGACTCTGTTGGGGGAGGACCACTCAGGCTGCTATAGTGTGAAAAAGCAGATGCTACTGCAGAGCCATGGCCAGGAAGCCCCCAGGTCCCCAGAGAGAACGTGAATTGGCTGAAGTGTTTAGTGAGGAGGAATGCAATGCCCTACTGCCTCGCCACCCCACAGACTGTGCCACAGAGTTTGCGCCAGGGGCCAAAATACCCAGGCCAAAGATGTACTCCATGACTCCAAAAGAGATGACTAAATTAAGGGACTATATCGACACTAACTTGGCCGAGGAGTCATACAACCGGCTAAATCCAGAGTAGCTGCCCCAATCCTCTTCAAAGAGAAGAATGATGGGTCAATGAGAGTATGTGTTGATTTTAGGATGCAATTTATTTTATTATTATTTTATTTTTTATTTTATTTTAGGATGCAGTTTATTAATGCAGTGTGCGTGGAAAATACCTACCCATTGCCCCTCATGAAGGACATGCTAGCCCACTTAGGGAAGGTGTTCACTAAACTAGACCTGCGGGAGATGTACTATAGGGTGCGGATAAAGGAGGACAACAAGTGGAAAATGGCCTTTAACTGCCCTCTAGGCAGCTTCTAATTCTAAGTAATGCCTTTTGGATTACAAGGAGCCCCTGCAGTCTTCATGCAGTTAATAAATGGGTGCTATGTGAGCACTTGTATAAAGGAGTCCGTGTACTTGAACAACATTCTCATTTTCATTGAAACCCTAGAAGAGCACATCAAATTGGTGTGCCAAGTCCTGAAAAAACTCTATGGCTAAGCTATATGCAAAGCTGTCAAAATGCAAATTCCACAAGATGATCCTGGACTATCAGGGCTACTGAATGTCAAATGAGGGGGTTAAAATGGACCCAGCTAAAGTTAGACTGGCAACCCTCTCGCACCCGAAAGCATCTTCAGAACTTCTGCAGGCAATT
Source organism: Ahaetulla prasina (assembly GCF_028640845.1). Lineage (NCBI taxonomy): Eukaryota > Metazoa > Chordata > Lepidosauria > Squamata > Colubridae > Ahaetulla > Ahaetulla prasina. The sequence continues at coordinate 64,730,864 of NC_080546.1, forward strand.
AATCCCCTCCTTCATGGAAATCGCCCTGCCCATCACTGTTGTGGTCTGTCAGCAGCCTATGGAGCTGGCAATGGAGTCGGACAGCAATGAGGCTGAGGTGAGGCCAGGGCCATCGGGAAGTGAGGTGCAGACTCCAGAGCCTCCAGAGACTGATAGCAGTGAGGCAGAGGAACAGGAGGAGCCTGTTCCTAATGCACGCATGAGAAGAGTTGCCAGAAGGCAAGAGCAGCTCAAGCAGAGAGGACAACTCGGGAGTAGGGCCAAGAAATGATTGGCTCCTCCCATAAGGCTTAAAACAGACCGGCACTGGCATTTGAGCTTTGCCAGAAAACAACGTTGTAGCTGCGTCTTCTGCTTTGTCTTCTGCTTCATATACGTCTTTGTTTTTGTGGCTTCTGAATGTTTGCCAGGAAGGGCCTTTGGCAGTTTGCCTAATTGGATTAAGGTTTGTGAGATAACTGAAGAATTTGTGTTGTGAGGCATTTGTTTTACTTTGAGTTGAACGACACTGGGAATGAAGTAATTCCCAGCTGTTCAAATAAACTTTGTTTTTCCACAGACTAAGTTTATTGCTATCTACTTGGGCCTGGGTCACAACAATCACCGAGCTATTGCTCAAAATACAAACAGAACAAAAAAATTATTACTGATCTCAATTTACGCACCAAACAATAATCAAAATGAATTCTATAAAAAGATACACAATAAAGGAAAAGAATTAGACTATGAAAACCTCTGCCTAATTCAAAGAGAAGAATGATGGGTCAATGAGAGTATGTGTTGATTCTAGGATGCAATTTATTTTATTATTATTTTATTTTTTATTTTATTTTAGGATGCAGTTTATTAATGCAGTGTGCGTGGAAAATACCTACCCATTGCCCCTCATGAAGGACATGCTAGCCCACTTAGGGAAGGTGTTCACTAAACTAGACCTGCGGGAGATGTACTATAGGGTGCGGATAAAGGAGGACAACAAGTGGAAAATGGCCTTTAACTGCCCTCTAGGCAGCTTCTAATTCTAAGTAATGCCTTTTGGATTACAAGGAGCCCCTGCAGTCTTCATGCAGTTAATAAATGGGTGCTACGTGAGCACTTGTATAAAGGAGTCCGTGTACTTGAACAACATTCTCATTTTCATTGAAACCCTAGAAGAGCACATCAAATTGGTGTGCCAAGTCCTGAAAAAACTCTATGGCTAAGCTATATGCAAAGCTGTCAAAATGCAAATATTAAATGGGCCAATTAGTTTGACTGAATTAATGGAGGCAAGGAAAAAACAGAAAACAAAACGCCAGATCCAGACGGCCTACTGGTATAATTTTACAAGACATGTCAGCAGTCATTAGACAAAATTTTATTAGAAACTTTTAATGAAACACTTTTGAAGGCCAAAATACCGAATTCATGAACCGAAGCCATTATCACACTAATCCCAAAAGAGGAGACAGACCAACTACAAATCAAAAATTATAGACCAATATCATTATATTTAACAGTGAGTGCCATACCATGTGCACTAAACCAACAGGTGGCAAGAAAGTAGGGGCAGTCAACACAGGTTATGTAGACAGTAAACACAAGGTCAATCCAAATGGACTCAAATGTCTATACACTAATGCACAGAGTATGAGGAATAAACAGGGTGAATTAGAAATTCAAGTAAATGAGGGCAGATATGATATTGTTGCCATTACGGAAACTTGGTGGGATGAAACTGACAAATGGAACATACAGCTAGAGGGATATAAATTATTTAAAAGAAATAGACCAAATAAAAGAGGAGGTGGAGTTGCACTATATATAAGAAATAACTATATCTCTACAGAAATAGAGCACAACAATGATGAAAATCATCTTGAATGCATTTGGGTCAATATAAAAGGGGTGAAAAACGATATTGCCATAGGTCTATACTATAGGCCACCCAACCAAACAGAGGAAGTAGATGAACTTTTTGCTAGTCAGCTAACTAAGATATGTAGGAAGCACATCACAGTAGTAATGGGGGATTTTAACTACCCTGACATCAACTGGGAAACTAACTCTGCACCAAGTGGAAGATCCAACAGGTTCCTAACAAACCTAGGAGACAACTTTGTTTCCCAAAAAATAGAGAAGGCAACAAGGGGATCAGCCATACTGGACTTAATTCTCACTAACAGAGATGAAATGATAGAAGATGTTGAAGCTACAGGAACCTTGGGTGCAAGTGACCATGCAATATTGGAATTCGACATTAAGCAAATACAAGTAGTAGAACAAAGTCAAACTAGAGTCTTGGACTTTAAGAGAGCTAATTTCAATAAACTTAGAGAGAGCTTGAGAAGGATTCAATGGATGAGAATCCTCAGGGGAAAACAACTCAAGAAGCTTGGGAAATTTTGAAAAGTGAGATTATAAAAGCCCAGTCTAGCACAATACCAATGAAGAAGAAAAATAATAGATCTCAAAAGAAACCAGCATGGATGCATAAAGAACTATCTGACAAATTGAAAGACAAAAGGACAAATATAAAAAGTGGAAAGAGGGGCAAATAACTAAGGCAGAATATCAGCAACAGCCTGAGCCTGTAAAGCTGAAGTGAGGAAAGCTAAGGCTCACAATGAACAAAGGCTAGCGACAAAAGTAAAAATAACAAAAAAAGCTTCTTCCAACATGTTAAAAACAAGAAAAAAGTCAAGGAAACAATTGGCCCATTGCTGGGAGAAAGTGGCAAGAAGATGACAAGCAACAGGGAGAAAGCAGATCTACTTAACTCATATTTTGCATCTGTCTTTACACAAAAGGAAAAAACAATCCAACCTATCAAAAACAGCACTACAAAAAACAGATTAGAAACACAAGTTAAAATAGGGAAGAAAATGGTAAGTGAACACTTGTCTACCCTAGACGAGTTCAAATCACCAGGACCGGATGGATTACACCCCAAGGTTCTGAAGGAACTGGCAGACGAAATCTCAGAACCACTGAACTATATCTTTCAAAGATCCTGGAGCACAGGGGAGCTGCCAGAGGACTGGAAAAGAGCTGATGTAGTTCCCATCTTCAAAAAAGGAAAAAAAACAGACCCAGGAAACTACAGACCTATCAGCCTGACCTCAATACCGGGGAAGATTCTAGAAAAGATAATCAAGCAACGAATCACTGAATAGCTAGAAGCAAACAAAGTAATAACCAAAAGCCAACATGGGTTTGTCAAAAACAGATCATGCCAGACTAATCTTATCGCATTCTTTGACAAAATGACAAAATTAGTAGACCAGAGGAATGCTGTTGATATAATTTACTTGGACTTCAGTAAAGCATTTGATAAAGTAGACCATAACCTACTACTAGATAAAGTAGAAAAATGTGGGTTAGACAGCACCACCACCAGATGGATTCGTAACTGGCTGACCAACTGCACTCAACGTGTAGTCCTCAACGGAACTACATCCACATGGAGGGAAGTATGCAGTGGAGTACCCCAAGGCTCTGTTTTAGGCCCAGTACTCTTCAACATCTTCATCAATGACTTGGACGAGGGGATAGATGGAGAACTCATCAAATTTGCAGATGACACCAAGCTGGCAGGAATAGCCAACACTCCAGAAGATAGGCTCAAGTTACAGAAAGATCTTGACAGACTTGAACATTGGGCGCTATCTAACAAAATGAAATTCAACAGTGAAAAAAGTAAGGTTCTACATTTAGGCAAAAAAAAAATGCACCGGTACCGTATATGTGGTACCTTGCTCAATAGTAGTACCTGTGAGAGGGATCTTGGAGTCCTAGTGGATAACCATTTAGATATGAGCCAGCAGTGTGCAGCAGCTGCTAAAAAAGCCAACACAGTTCTGGGCTGCATAAACAGAGGGATAGAATCAAGATCACGTGAAGTGTTAGTGCCACTTTATAATGCCTTGGTAAGGCCACACTTGGAATATTGCATCCAGTTTTGGTCGCCACGATGTAAAAAAGATGTTGAGACTCTAGAAAGAGTGCAGAGAAGAGCAACAAAGATGATTAGAGGACTGGAGGCTAAAACATATGAAGAACGGTTGCAGGAACTGGGTATGTCTAGTTTAATAAAAAGAAGGACTAGGGGAGACATGATAGCTGTGTTCCAATATCTCAGGGGTTGCCACAAAGAAGAGGGAGTCGGGCTGTTCTCCAAAGCACCTGAGGGTAGAACAAGAATCAATGGGTGGAAACTGATCAAGGAAAGAAGCAACTTAGGACTAAGGAGAAATTTCCTGACAGTTAGAACAATTAATAAGTGGAACGACTTGCCTGCAGAAGTTGTGAAAGCTCCAACACTGGAAATTTTTAAGAAAATGTTGGATAACCATCTGACTGAGATGGTGTAGGGTTTTCTGCCTAGGCAGGGGGTTGGACTAGAAGGCCTCCAAGGTCCCTTCCAACTCTGTTGTTATGTTATGTTATTACTAAATGTAGATTATAAACTATTTACACTGATAATGGTGGAAAGATTAATGAAAGTAATAAATGAATACATACATTCTGACCAGAACGATTTTATGCCAAAAAGGCAAATAATGAACATGAGAATAATAATAGTTGCATTGGAACATTACCAAGCAAACCCAGACAAATGGCATTAATATTCTTAGACGCACAAAAGGCCTTCGATAATTTAAATTGGAGGTTCCTTATTTTACAATTAGAAAATATGAAATTTGGTGATAAATTTGTAAATATGATAAAGAAAATATACTCCACCCAAAAAGCAAAGGTAGCAATAAATGGAGATATGACTGAAAAATTTACAATAACAAAAGGAGTGAGGCAGGGATGCCCCTTATCTCCTTTATTGTTCATTCTAACATTAGCGATACTGTTAAATAAAATTAGAAGCGATAATGAAATAAAAGGACTGAAAGTAAAAAAAGAAGAATACAAACTTCAAGCCTTTGCTGATGACTTGGTCTTCATCCTGGAGCAACCGATATCGATAGGACCCAAACTACTATCACAAATAGAAGAATATGGGAAGGTAGCAGGACTCAAAATAAACAGGCTAAAAACAAAGGCACTAATGAAAAATCTTACAAAACAACAGGAGAAGGAATTAGAAGACAAAATGGGTATACAAATGACAAAAAAAAATATCTAGGAATTTGGCTAACAAATAAAAGTTTATCGATCAGAGAAGACAATTATAATAAATTAACACAACAGATAAAGACAGAAATTTGGAGCAAATTACAGCTATCTTTGCTAGAAAAAATAGCATCAATCAAAATGAATGTGTTACCAAGAATATTATTTTTATTCCAAGTAATACCCATAAAATTAGGGAATTTTTTTTTAAAGACTTCAATAAACTTATAGTGAATTATATTTGGCGGGGAAGAAACCAAGGATTAAAATAAAATCTTTACAAGATAGCAGGGAAAGAGGAGGTTTCGGACTCCCAGATTGGGAAACCTGTTATAAAGCAACATCATTGATATGGATCAAGGATTGGATAGAATTAAAAAATAAAAGAATTCTAGCATTAGAGGGGTAGGACCTACAAAGAGGGTGGCATGCATTTCTGAGGGAGGGAAAAAGTAGACAACATGGATATTTTCAAAGGCATTTAATTAGAGAAGCACTGTTACAGACATGGCAAGGGATAAAAAAGAACCACTATGATAAAATTCCGGAATGGTTATCCACAACGGAGACCCAAATTTACCCAGGCGCATTAGACATTGGTAAAATGAAAAGATACAAAGATTTGTTAAATAATCAAGGGGAACTAAAAACAGGAATTAAAAGAACAGGGTACAGATATTGATTGGTGGCCTTATATGCAAATAAAATCCAGATACAAGACAGATTTGATACAATTTGGATTCCAAAAGGAAGCATATGAATTAGACAAAATTCTTCAAGGTACAGAAGACAAATTGATTTAAAAAATTTACAATTATTTATTAAAATACAAATTGAAAGAAGAGGTAGTCAAAGAAAACATGATAATTTGGGCAAAAAAATTCGGCTATAATATTGAATTAGATAAGTGGGAGAAATTATGGAATACAAATTATAAACTAACAATGTCTGTACCCTATAAAGAAAGCATGTATAAAATGTTTTATAGGTGGCACCTGCCACCAGCCAGATTGGCAAAGATGTTCCCCAATACTTCACCACTACGTTGGAAATGTAAACAACAAAAGGGAATGTATTATCATATGTGGTCCTGTCATAAAGCGAAACAATATTGGCAAAAAATTAAATTATAAATAGAAGAAATTATAAATCAACATATAGAAATGAGGCCAGAAACATTTTAACAGGGAATAATTCCAGGGTCATACGAAAAAGAAATATGGTATTTAATGATCCACATAGTTAAAGCAACACTAATAGTCTACACACAGAACTGGAAATATAAAAATATACCATCTGAAGACAATGTAATTAGAAAAATCATGGAATGTGCAGAAATGGATAATCTTACGAAGGCGATACAAGAAAAAGAGGAAACAATATTATTTAGTATCGAAGAAATGGTATAAATGGCTGGAGGAAAAGGGGAAAAAAGTGCAAGGAAAGATTAAATAACGGATAAATTAGGAGTAGAAATAGAAGAACAAATAGGAAGAAACAGAAATTGTGGAAAGGAAATAGGGTGCACGTGTATATCTAAGTATATATGTAAATAAAATAATTGGAATAATATAATATAGTGATATATACATATGCTATATTAGAAATATATGTATAAAAGATACATTAGGATAAGAGAGAAATGTATAAGTATTGATCACCGAGGTGAAACTGTTAGAAAGAAGAAAGTGTCAATATTTCTTTTTTGTTTTTGTTTTTGTCTTTTTTAAAAATCTGTTTAATAAAAATTATTTTAAAAAAATAAAAATAAAAATGGGGGGGGGACACATTCACAGCAAACACATCCAAGCCAGCCCCTATTCTGGACCTTAAAATGCCAGCAGACTTTTGAGGCACTGAAAGCCTTGTTTGCCAAGAAGCCAATCCTCAGGCACGCTGATTCAGAACAGCCCTTCTTTGTCCAAGCCGACATCAGTGATGTGGTCATTGTAGCAGTTCTCCTCCAGAAGAATGCCATTGGGAACCTGCAACCCTGCGGATACACCTCCAAATAATTGACAGAAACCGAGAGGGGGTGGGCTGTGTGGGAGAAGGAAGCCTACGCAGTCTGTTTGGGCCTGTTAAGCCAGAGACACTTCCTTGAGGGCAGTCATCGCTCATTTGAAGTGTGGACCTAAAGGAGCTAAAGACCCCACAAGCAAGTGCGCTGGGCATAGTACTTCAAATGGTTCAACTCTGAGCTGAAGTACATCTCTGGAGGGAGAAACATCCTGGCAGAAACATCCTATCATGCAAACCACAATATGTGGAGCAAATGTGAAGAGGTGGTCCATGCCATAATTCCCCCCTCCCAACCTGCCTCGCAAGCGGGAGTGGGATGACCCAAAAACTGAGAAACAAACTGCCAGCTGACCTGTGGTACACCCTAAGAGATGGACTAGTCTGGAAAGGCTTGAAGTTGTACGTTCCCACAAATTTGTGACTCCGAAGTCCTTCAGCAGAGTCATGACTCTAAGCAGGTGGGGCACTTTGGCTACTTAAAAACTCTGTACTTGGCCAGAAGGCAGTTTTGGTGGCTGAAAATGAAGAAGGACATTAAGGACTATATCAAGAGCTATGCCACTTGCGTGGCCATGAAGAAAAGGCCAGGAAAACCCCCAGGGCTACTGCAGCAGGTGGCAAACCCCTACAAGCCCTGAGAGGAGATTGCCATGGACTTCATTGTGGAGCTCCTTGAAAGTGGGGGAAATACGGTCATTTGGACCGTAATAAGATTTATTTTCAAAACAAGCCCATTTCACCACTTGTCCAGGACTCCCATCAGCAAAAAAGTGGCCAGATTGTTTATAAAACAGATTTATAAGTTGCATGGTGTTTCCCACAGAATTATTTTTGATATGGGTGTCCAATTCACAGCAAAATTCTGGAGAGAGTTCATTAGGTCCATTGGGTCCACGCAGGGACTTAGCTTGGCTTTTCATCTGAGTACCAATGGGACTGCGGCAACCTCCCAGTTCTATCCAGCTCACTGAACCAATAGCACCGGCAGCGGAAGGCTCTGCCCACCCACTGGGATGTCATTACATCCCAGTTTTTTACTATCTGCCCATGTGCAGAAGGTTCTCGCATGCACAGAAGAGGCGCCCATGCACTCCCATTCCTGAACCGGTAGCTAAGGTAAGTGGATTTCACTGCTGGGCTGCGGAATGCATCAAAACCATGATAGAGCAGTACTTAAAATGCTATGTCAACTACCAGTAGTCCAGCTGGGCAGAGTTATTGTCGTTCGCTGAGGGGCTTACAATAATGCTGTGCACAGCAGCACCAGCCTGACCCCTTTCCAGGTCACCAGTGCCATGGAATTTGTTCCTCTGCATGAGCTCCCCAGGGAGCCCCCCCTCCTCCATGTTGCTAAATGAATGGATGAAGTCACTGAAGGAGGGGTGGGAAAATAACAAGCGGAGTTTTGTGAGAAGCAGCAAAAACTCATAAAGCACAAGCTAACAAGCACCACAGCCCCCAAGAGCCATTCCAAAGTTTACCTCTTGACAAAATACCTAAGGCTAAAACTCCAATGCAAAAAGCTGGGACCTAAGTTTATAGGACCTTTCCCTATAGTTGAAAGTAACTAACCTTGTTATGGGTACAGCTTAGCCTCCCTTGCCTGCTAGGGAAACTGCATCTGGTCTTTCACAGTAGCTTGTTAAATTCAGTGGTATGTTCCCTGATCAGATCGGTAGATCACCAATAGTGGTGCAGGGGGAGATGCATTATGAAGTAAAGAAAATTCTGGATTAAAAATTGCATAGGGGCAATGGAAAGGATACCCTCTATCCGAGGCTACATGGGTCAGAGCTGGGATGTAAAGGCAGATAGGTTGGTCAAACAGTTTCATGATGAGTTCCCCCAGAAACCTAAGGGACCTCCAGGGGGAGGAAGGGGGAGTGATTTGAGCCTTAACTAACTTCTCCCTATATGTTTTTGTCTTACAGAAAGTCTTTTTCAACTGAGGAGAGGCATCCTGTCAACCCTGAAGCTGACCTGACCTGAGTCATATTGGAGCTTCAGTGTTACCACACTGGAGCTGAGGGAAAGGGAGGGGGGATTAGAGATAGCACGCATTGTTTAGCCAAAATAAAGTATTTTCTGTTGAGAACCAAGGACATTCTCACACCTCGACAGTGAAAGGAGGAGTAAGGTCACCAGACAAATAGACAGCGTATTGATTGCACCATGTGACTGATTGTTTGGGGTTGTGGGAAAACTTTCTCTTTTAATTAGGTGAAAACCATGGGAACCTTCAGAATCATTCACCAGATTTATGCCAATATGATATGTCCAATAAAGCTATTCTTTGAGGAATTCATCTGCCTTGGAGTTTTGCTTGCTATGACTATTACTTAGAACCCTGACATCACTCCTCTTAGAATGGCTACTGGACAAGATTTCAATCCTATGCTGGAATTGCCCCCTAGTGTCTAGTCACTTAAGGAGTGGGTCTCCCAATACATGGCCAGTGGTGAGGAAGGCTCTGGAAGATGCTTGTGAGGCTTATAAGCAAGCTGACAAGCAGTGTGCAGAACCCAAGCTTGATGACCGTGTCTTCTTTTCCACCCACTTCCTGCAATCTTTACAACCATTGAAGAAGGTGGGACCTAAGTTTGTAGGGCCCTTCCCAATAATTAACCCAGTGACATAGAAATAGATTTGCCCAAGTCATTTGACAGGTTTACCCTGTGTTTCATTGTAGCTTATTGAAGCCTGAAATCACTTCTCCCCTTAGACCTGAACTTCCATCAACCCAGAACCTTTAATGGTAGAAGGGGAGCAACACTTTGAAATCTGGAAAATTCTATACTCCTACTAATCATAAGGGAACCCTTCAGTATTTGGTGGCATGGAAGGATTTTCCAACAGCTCAGAATGAATGGGTTGACCATCGCCATGTTAGAGCCTCTAGACTTATTAAATGCTTCCATAACTGATACCCTGACAAACCCAAATGACATTCCCTTCATTCTCTCTTTCTTCTCTCCCTGTTTGTTCTGTTCTCCAGGACTAATGTCACTGTTCAGGAGGGCAGCATTCAGATCCACCATCATGTCCTGCCATTCTGTTGGAAAGAGGGGAAGGAGGCTTACTGGCATTTTTAGCTTGCTTTTTGCTTTTGGTGTAACTGCTTGGGAATTAGTGAGGGGGAACATCTTCAGAGACAGAATTAGGGAAAGAGAGCATCTTCAGAGACAGAACTCTCTCTCTCTCAGCCGGTTTCAGCCTCACTCCAAGGCTGTCATACCAGTGGTGGGTTTCTACCAGTTCACCCTGATTCGGGCGAACTGGTAGTGGCTGGCGGCATTGGAAGGCTCCGCCCACCCGTCCAACGCTCACTGTGCATGTGCAGAAGGTTCTGCACATGTGTAGAAATGCCATGCGCGCACAAATGCTCCTGGTTCCAAACCTGTAGCAAAGGTAAGTGGAACCCACTACTGCGTCATACCCTGTTATCTCTTCGCACCTCAGAGATTCTCAAAACAACTTTTCAGCATCACACTGGCTGCTGGTGGACTGGTTAGCAGGCTTAGGCTTGGGGAAACAAAAGAATGCTGTTTGCTTTGTATGGGCTTTTTCAGATTTTGCCTTGTTCTCCTGCACTTCCTTCTCTCTCAATAAAAGTTATTTTGATTCAACTAAATGGATTAAGAGTCTTACTTTCCTGAGCAACTAGCTGAGGCAGTTCCTTACAGTTGGTTTCAAAACAGACATTTTCATCTCCCTTAAAGCACTTTCAAGCTAATGGTTTTATCAAAGATCTGATCAAAAGTTTTGTCTGTTAGAGAAGAAAATATATGGAGATAATGTAGCATCAGTTCTTGTCACAAAAACTCCACTTGTTCACTCACATTGAACACAAAAACATCTACATGGGCTGAGAAGAGATTTGGTTTATTTTAAATAGGCAAATGTTCTCCTCTGTTCAACCTTTGGCAAATAAACCTTAATTCATTAATTTAGCTCTAGTAACATCTCTGGGTAGATGACCGAAACTAAGCTTCATCCAAGAAAGATTTTGATGGCAGCAGGGAATCTGAATGCAGGATCAGCCTCACAAGTGGGATGTCTTCTGCTGCCTAAAGCTTGAAGACAAATTATCAGCAATCGGGGAACCTTAGATAATTACCAAGAGAAGATTGGTTCATAGCCCTGCCTGACTGAATGGCTGAAGCTGCTTCATGGCTGGACAAACCTTAAATGGATAGGTAAGTGATAGGTTTAGTGTGTGTGAGAGAGAGGGCGGAGGCAGAGAGACGGAGGGAGGGAAAGAGAGGGGGAAGAGAGAGATTCTGAATGCAGATGTGTTAATTAGCTGAAAACGCTGACTGAAGGCATGGGGGCAGCCAAAGAAGTGGAAACTGGAGGTCCATCCCAGTCAGGGGGAACTATTTATGCAACCTGGCTTGAAATAAAGCAGAGCACAGATCTGTCATCCCACCCACCCAAGAGTTGCTTCCTGGAACCAGGCAATTCTAACATGTTAGAATTGAAATGTCTTATTACCAAATATTTTTTATGAGCCTAGCAATTGTGACTTGTTCAGCTGGAGGGCAGTAGAATGTACTGATTCTACAATCAATTGTCTGAGAAGAAACCTCTACAAGAAAAGGAGATGCCATTTCTCATTGTCATATAGCATAAGGGACTAGCAACAAATCTCAACCCAAGAAAAAGAGCAAGTTGTTTCTCATAAAGGAACCACAAAGACTTAATGCTCACTGGACGTCGACCACCATTTTCCCATCATTTCAGGGTCTCAAGGCAAGCTCAGATTCCCACTTCAGGGGAGATTGCAGCCAGCGGAGACAACAAACTAATGAACGGTACCCATCGCCAACACGGCTGCATCGAATCTGCGGACCGAACTTGACAGAGATTTGGGACACAGAGAATTTGGGGCACTCTAAACGACAGTATTCCCCGTCTGAACCTCCGTTCTCGGAGCAGCTTGCTGCTTGTACCCCGACAAGGTGCGCCGCACTTCTAGCCTCTTTGGCGCTCTCGCTAAGCTCCCCGGAAGGCGCATCTCCGTTCCGTCCGGGTTGCTCCCTGCTCGCAAAGGCCCTCCCTGGCTGCTTCTTGTCCGCCTGCTCTCACTGGAGTTTACCAGGAAGAGCCCGTGGCCACCGCGGGAAGGAGGGAGAGAGGAGCGCCGTTGTCTGCCTCTCCCGTTTGTCTCCAGGTGGCGTCCCATGCCACCGCCCAGACTCCCCGGTTCGTTCCCTGCAAAGCCGCGGGGACGGAAATCCGAGCGCTGCCTTGAAGAGACAACCTTGAACGCCGCAACTCTGAACTTTGGAACGGTTGGGAAAACCTCGGCGAGGCCTCTTTGCATCCTAACGCCTCCTTCACTCTTTTTCCGCCCGAGGGAGGCCTCTTAGGGAGTTCTCCAACACACACACCCTCAGTCTCCTGCTCTGAATCTTCCATTCGCGGACTGGGCTCGCAGGCACCTTTCCCGGGGCTTGTTGCGTCTGAATCGACTGAAAGGTAGTTTAGTTTTGGCTTGCAGTCCAGGTTTGTCATATGACGCCAGTACAGGAAAGGAGGTCTCGCGGCGGTTAATCGCGGCATCTTCTGTCCGGACGCCCGCGAGACCCTCCTGCTGTGCTCTCACAGCTAAACTAGGGGACGCGTAGCTGCTCAGCAAAAAGGGCCCCTCCCGCCTCCAGGCCGAGCCGCCTCGGCGCAGAAAAGGCTGCCTTCGCGCTCTTCCCGCCAACTAGCTAGCCGCCTCTCTGAACAGCTGGGCTCAAACTGCCTTTGCTTTTTTGAGCCTTACCGGTTGGCCGCGTCTCCTGGGCGGGTCCCTGGCGAAGTTCCACGGGCGAAGACTCAGACTGCTGCCCGGTAGTGAGAAACCCCGGGGCTCCAACCCAGAGCACTTTCCGCCCTCCTAGACCTGGCGGACCCATCCCCAGTCTCCTGCACCAAACTGCTTTCCCTCCACTCGCCACCGGGGCTGGCTGCCTGGAAAGGCCCCTCTTTTTCCTCCGTTGCCGCCCAGCTCAGGGGCAAACAGAAGTTGGCGGAGCTGAGAAGGCCCGTTCCTTTCCCTACCTCCATCGGGACTCGACGACTCTTTCCTCCGGCACAGGCTGGCGCAATGTCTGCCTCCCTAAGCCCCGGCAGAAGTGGCATCGGAGTCTGCAAAGCTGCGACTGCACCTTTGTCTCCCCCGCTGAGAAGACTGGGCTCTTAACTGCGGGCACCCTTCTTGTGGCGCAATGAGCAGGACGGTGCTGTCACCTGGGCACTGATAGAAAGTGTGGGGACTTGGCTGCGGGGGGCGAATACCGGGAATTCCCGGTTCAGCTCTTTCCTCCTTGCCAGATCCAGATGCGCCATAGCTCAGTGAGTTCTCAGGGAGCTTCGTGGGCGAAGCAGAGGGAACTCCCGGCTACAGGAAAAGGATTTGCTGCCAATGGTCAAGGAACAAGAGACAAAAATCGTTTCATAATTTGCATCCCTGTGTAGGGGAATTCGGAGGTTGCAGAAATTTCACTCGGGGATTCAAAATTCACACGGTGTTTCAAGGAATACCCGACTTGAAAATATCTTATATTGAAAATATAAGATTCCGCGGGACTTGTTTATTAAAACCGTTGCATACTTTCAGTGGAATAAACATACATTTATAAAAATTAGAAAATATTTCGGCCTATTTATTCTGAGGAATGTGTTTTAACACACAGGGTGCCACATCTGAGTCGTTCTTGCCTTAAAGGAAAACGCAAGAGCAGCGTTTTCATCCCCAAATAACTCCCTGACTCAAGTCTCCTAGGAGCAGCACGCTTCAGAAATGTAAGGATTTGTCCATCTGCCCCCTCCCAGTTTCTTTACTCATTATTTGTAAATTACGAGAGAGGGTGTGTGGGGGGGTTAAACTTCTCTTAATTCCTAGTTGCCCAGATCCCTTGGAGGTCATTGAACCCCCACCTGTCTATCTGGAGAACTGATATTTTTCCTATAGTCTACTCCGTATACACATACGGGCCACCTGTTCATTTCACTCTGCAACCCTAAAACATGCAGCAAATCTCTGACATTTTCCATAATGATAAATATTGGATTCTATTAGCCAAACTCGCCGAGGCAAATCATTTTAATTTTGTTCCGAATTCTTTCAATGTTTTGAATCAATTTTATTTATTCGTGCACAATTTATGCACAAAGCACTCACCCTAAGAATATTTTTGAATAAATAAATCGGTAAACTTGTCCTGCATAAAGCGCTGAGGAATCAGATATGAGAAGCTTGGGCACCAGTCTGGTAAAGGACATGGCAGAGTTTTTTTCTGGAAAAGTCTAAGTCTGCTGCATTCAAAACCCTGCATATAATTGATTCAAACTGACAAAAATATGGAACTTTGCCTAGTTCTGTTTTGAGGAACTTTCAAAATGCATTTTCTAGGTTGAGAAGAAAATGCACCCTTGATTCTCTTCAAGTTTCAGTCTTACAAATTCTCAAGCATCAAAAGACAAGCTCTAGCAACATCATCACATTAGATAGCAAAATCTTTGCCATCTTTGAATGTATTTCAGATGCAGAATAAACAGTAGAAATATATGTTCTTTTTAATTTCATTCTAGGCAAAGAAGACGGACTCACGATTTTAGCATTTTGATTAAAGGAAAAATAACGAAGCAGTAGTTATTATACATTCTAGAATTATTCTCTATTTACAACAATGTGACATCACAGCTGCCAATTCTTTAGATGGTGTTGGCTTTCATAGGTATCAAGTTCTTCCGAAGAACCTAGGAAATCGTAATTTATCGATTTGGTATGTATGGGTCCAAGCATGTGGCCTTTTGCAACTAACAAATGGAAATTTTGTCAGTGCTCAGATTTTCTAATACTGTCCCAAATTTTTTGATAAGGCACCTACTGGGTGATTGATGTTTATAATGATGATGATGATGATGATGATGATGATGATGATGATGATGATGATGATGATGATGAAAAAGAAGAAGAAGGAGAAGGAGAAGGAGAAGGAGAAGGAGGTACTTGGTTGATACCTAGGACACAGGCAGCAACCCGTATCAACCATTAGCACCAGTCAATGGTATTTGTGATGCGTTTTTGAATGTTCAGTTGACTGTTGACTGAGTTTCATGTTTAATGAATAAAGTAAATTATTATTATTATTATTATTATTATTATTATTATTATTATTATTATTATTATTATTATTATTATTATTATTATTATTATTATTACTACTACTATTACTATTACTATTACCATTACCATTACCATTACCATTACCATTAACCAACAATGATTTCATTCATATTGATCTCTTGTGCGACATCAACAGAGGGTGAAGTTGACGCTATCGCCTGAAAGTCTTGGGCAGAAAATGTCTCGGCAACGACTTTACCTGTTGGTTGGGCCAGCTGGGGTTTGAGCTTAACTATCCTAGAAAGCCCGAAGATATATCCCGCTGATTCGGGAGAGGTGTAAAAACGGAGAAGGGGTGCCCTCAAAGAATTTCCCTTATTTCCCTGTCAGAAACTCTTTCTCAGGCAGGGAAACCCTTGGCACGGGAAAGGGTTAAGGCGCGCGCTCCAGAGTCGGAGTCTCCCGCGGGCCGGAAAAGTAGCGCAGCCAATGAACGCGCCGCCCGGGACGAACCCCACCCCCACCCCAGGAAAGGCCGGCCCTGGCCTCGGTTCTGGCGCTCCACCGCTGGACTGACAGCTGGGCGGGCTGCAAAAGGCGGCTGAAAGCCATCGAGCACGCAGAGGCGCGGTGTGGGTCGGAGTCGGGAGCTGCCTGGCCAGAGGAGAGTCTCAGCAGGTTCGGCGACGGCTGGGCTCTTTATGGGAACAGCGCGCAACCGGCCCGGGGGCGCAAAGGGAAGTGTCCAACTGAAGGTAGACCTCCCGTGCTGCCCGAGGGGCCAGCCTAGCAGCCGCACCAGCCATGGCCCGGCGCAATAATACCCTGGCTCCGATCCCTTTTTCCATTCAAGCCCTCCTCACCAAGAAGGAAGTGGGCGCCGTGCGAGTGGTAGCTGCCGCCCGTCCCTGCCCGCCGATGCTCCTGCCCGGTCCCGAGGGTACGTCCGCCTGTTGCTGGCGTCTCCTTGACCCGGAGGCCACCACTCTGGGCCCCGTGCTCCAGCCGCCGCAGCCGTCAACACCCCAGGAGCAGCAGAGTTTTGGCCCCGCGGCTGCCCGGTCACCCCTCTGGGACTCGGATTCAGTCCTGAGCGAAGAGCACGACGGCGACAGGGAGGACGACGACGAGCAGAAACCCTGCAGGAGAGAGGGTCACGTGCCCGCTGACTCCCGAAGACCCCGAGAGAGGCTGCACAGTCAGGGCAGAGCCCAATCCCACGCGGGAAGAATCAGCACCGAGCAAGGCCACCCTCCTCCGTCCCCGGAAAGCCGGCCCCTGGGCCAAGGTTCGGAGCCGCCGACAACAGGTGAGCCGGGTCCCTTCGGAGCGATCAAGGGAGGACTGTGGAGCGGGACGATGCCGGTGGGAGACAAAGCCAGGTAGGGGCCGAAGTCGTGCTCCTGCTCACTCGGAGATCTCGGAGGCGTAAAGCTCTGGTTGGGGAGAGTAGAGGGCGCTTCTCTCTTACAGAGAACAGACGATCCCGCGCTGCCTTTCGGGAATCCTCCGAGAACGAAGCGTTCTGGCCAGCAGGTCACCGCTAGAAGGCCAGCTTTAGAGGGGCAGCGGCGTCACCTTCGGCCAGGGCTGGCAATCTGGAGCCTCGCCTGCTCCTACTTCTGGGTTTAAAAGGCAGCGTTTGCCGGGCCTGGCGGAAGAAACAACTGCAGAGCCATTCTGGCCCCTAGCCGTTGTTGTTTTCCTACCCGCGCCTCCCTTCAGGAGGAACCCGTTCTAATCAAGAAAGGGCAGCCAGGAAAAGGGTCGCGGAAGCGGAGCTCCCCCCCACCCCCGCTGCTCGGCTAGGCCTGAGAAGCGGCGGAAAAGAGTGCAAACAGGGCGAGATTCCAGGCCAGCAGGGGAGCCCGGATCGCTTAACCCTCTCGAAGCATGCTGCTAATTGCACCCTCGTCGCCGCTCTCGTGGGACCCCATACAGTTCCGAGTCCTGGTTGGCTGCCGTGACTGCGGAGTTCCGAAGACTCATCTTCGACGCTGTGTTGTGCGAGCAGCCTTCCAATTGACAAAGGCCTTCTCGCTGAGCTCGGGAAAGACAGCTTAAACCTAACAGAGGATGTTTCTCTTGCAGGAAATGGATCGCGTGAAGCCTACTTACTAGAGGCAATGAAGGGCCCCGTCCTCCTCCCCGTCCTCTCCCTTCCCAGGCAGAGCCAGTTTCCCCTGCTTCTCTCTCAGTTGCCGGCCTCGCAAGGGCAAATGCAGCCGAGGAGCTTGTCGTCCTCCAGACTTGCGCGGCCCAATGGATCCCGGGCCGGCTTCAATAAACCCGCCGGGCCTGAAATGGATCCCGGGGTGGCTTCAGTAAGCCGCCGGGCCAGAAGCTTAGGAAAATCCCAGCGTGCAGGAGGTGGGGAGTAGGAGGGTGCCGATTGCTGGATGGCATCTCCCTGGCAGTTGTTCCGCTTGGGTTGAGCCTGGCGGCGGAGCAAACACTTACGCGGGGCAGGAGGAAGAGACGCCTCCCCTGCCCACTTCGACTTTTCTAAGCTACAGCGAACAGCTTTGGTTTCTGCCCGCCGCTCCATTTTGAGAACCTGACAGAGGGGAACCAAGGATGCGCCACCAGGGAAGCCAAGCATGTACAAAGAGGAGTGCCAAAGAGGCCCAGAAGCGAAAAGCTCGAACGGAGAAGTTTTCTACCCCTAGGAATCCGGAGACCAGCACGCAAAGTTGAGCTGCATCTCTTCTCACCTTTGTTGGCCTTCCCGCATACCAGAAGGGTCTGACCTTTGGACAAAGCCTGCTTCGGTCCGCCTGTTGAAACCAAGCCAGGACGAGATCTGGTTCACTGGTGGGAGTGACGCGCCTTACTGGGTCCGTGCAAGTGAACCTGAGGCAAGAACACTTAGAAGGGTGGTTTTTAGCTTATTTTCTACAGCTGCTGCTTCTGGAGGCTCGACTGCCGCTCGGCTGACGGCTGAGATCCTCTGAGCCTGGAGTGAGATTTTGAAGCAAAAAGATGCCTGGGAACTGGGAAGTACGGGATCTAGTTTCAAACCTAGATTTAAGTTATGAACTGCGGTTTATTGGAAAATGGCGGGACAGACTGCAGCTTTGTGGCTCCAAAATTAAGAAATGTCAAATTTCGAATTGTGCTGAAGGCTCTTCTTTTCGTTGCTCCTTAGTGGCGCTTCGCTCTCCCCTTCCCCTTACCTAGACAGGCTGGCGCTCTGATTTAACATTCTGATTTTGTGGCGCTCCTTCCTTGATAGTCTCCCCCCAGCTCCATAGCAATCCGCAAGGTGACCGACAAAAAGGATGCGCACATAGGCAGGCCGTATGAGGAAGGATAAAGGCCGCCTTGAGAGCAGCAGCAGTCCCTGCGGTCCCGAGCAAATGTTGGCTGGATCAAACACAGTGCGCTTCTTCCCAATTTCGAAGGCGGTGTCTCCAAGTCTTTCTTGGGGCCATTCCCTTTCAGGGCAACTCGTGGGCCTCCCTCTCAGTCAGAGTGCAACCTTCTGTCCCCCACTCCTTTACTAAAAAAGGAGAGGAAGCAAAAAGAAGAGTTTGAAGAGCTCCGACCTGGCCTTGTGTTTACCCTGAGACAGATAAAATTCCATCCCATGCGGGTCTCTTTCGGTTTAACCTCCTTTGTTTTACACGTGTAAACCATACAACTATTGGCCGCTGCTTTTGAGGGGCTTAGATATGCGTGTGGCTGCGCGGGACAAGCCCAAGAAAAATAGTGAAGGCTCTGAAGCCCGGTGGGACATCCGTCAAAAAGCCCTAGGACAGTAGAGAAACAATGACAACCACCGGCACAAGCGTCTTGCCTAGATTCGGCGCCTCCACCTCGAAGGAGGCTTGCCTTTAGGGACAGGAGAACTGTAGGCCCAATGCTGCTTCAGGATCGGGAAGAATGGGAAACCGGCAGGGAGCCCTCCGATTGCAGACCGAGTCTGTTTGCCCCAGTGGAGAAACCGAGGTGGAGGGGAAACTGGGGAGGCGGGGCGCGTGGCTGAAAGGGCGCCCCCAAATTCCGGCGCCTCCTGACTCTGTCTTATTTTCCTTCCTCAGAAGGCGGCAGCCACCCTGAAGAGGAGGAGGAGGAGGACGAAGCCAAACACGGCGACCGGGGCTCCAAAGCCCTCTCCGAGGAGGACGAGGCGATGTCGGCGGGCGTCCCGGCCCCGGTGGCAGCTTCGACGGCGTCCCAGAAACCGCGCAAAAAGCGCTCGCGGGCGGCCTTTTCCCACGCGCAGGTCTTCGAGCTGGAGAGGCGCTTCAACCACCAGCGCTACCTCTCTGGGCCCGAGCGCGCCGATTTGGCTACCTCGCTCAAGCTCACCGAGACGCAGGTGAAAATCTGGTTCCAGAACCGGCGCTACAAGACGAAGCGGCGCCAGCTGGCCGCGGACCTCCTGTCCGCAGCGCCGGCGGCCAAGAAAGTGGCGGTTAAAGTGCTAGTCCGTGATGACCAGAGGCAGTATCACCCGAACGAGATGGTCCGGCCGCCTTCCCTCTTCTCCTTCCAGCCCTCTTACTATTACCCTTATTACTGCCTGCCGGGTTGGGCCCTTTCGGCCTGTGCCGCCGCCGGGAGCATCAAATGAGGCTCAGGTCCCGGCCGCTCCAGATCATAAAGGTAGGGTAGGGAGAGGAGAAGCAAGTGAGAGAGGCAAGGAAGGCAGGGAAGAGCAGTAGGAGAAAGTTCGGGAGCCGATATGTTCTTCCAGCAGCTTCTGCTCTTCTGGCGCTGCTTCTACCGTCCTCCTTTCTTTGTTCAAAACTGTCCAAATGCCGCCGGAGCAGAGTCAATCCCCTCCTGCTGACCTTGCTGAACAATCGAGTAGGTTTCCGGACAACCAAACTGGCCGTTCTCCTGCTCCAGCGCCTGGGAGGTAATCGGAAAGTGCCTGAACAAACGCGCTCAGTCTGATCAAACAGACCACCTTTCCGTCCACTCTAACGCGGCCGTATAGGAGAGTTTCCCCGCAGCTTCCGGGCATGTGATCTGACTTTCTTGCAGTTATGGGGCGCAGTTTGGAAAACAATATGATTCTAGCACTTTTGGTTGTATTAAAATCATTGTGATTATAATTATTTTTATATTTAGTATGAATTTAATACTCGGGTCTTTGGAGGGAATAAGAAACAGTTATGGTGGGCATGTTGAGGCCATTGCAAACGACCATGACAATTTACTTCCACTGAATTGTGAATATTTGTCAGTCCATCCCTTCCTTGTACTGCCCCCGTAATTTATAAAAATCAGTTTAACTTTTGGCAATTGCTTTGTTTAATTCTAAAACTGCGCTTGGTTTGAACTCTCCCGGCTGTTTAGAGAAATGTGAAGAGTTTGGTTTCCGCCAGAAAAACTTACCTTTCAGGCCGCGGCCATGGAACTACTTGATCTCTTGCTGGCCGCCTCACTCTTACGGGGGTTCCTTTTCTTGGATTTGGCGACTACGGGCATTTGGGTCGCCATCCAAATATCAAGGGGTCTTTGTTCTAAAAATAAATGGGCCGATTGCAGGGATCCTGGCAAACCTGCTTCAGTTTCCACTGCGATCCGAAGGTTATGTCTACCCCGCGAGGCTTGGAGGCTTGAATTTAAATCTGAACCAGTAACTGGATTGTTGACCCTATTTAAGCAGGACGCGGTGGCTCAGGGGCTAGGACATTGAGCTTGTCGATTGAAAGGTCGGCAGGTCAGCGGTTCGAATTCCTAGTGCTGCCGTGTGAGCTCCCCTTACTTGTCCCAGCTTCTGCCAACCTAGCAGTTTCGAAAGCACGTAAAAATGCAAGTAGAAAAAATAGGGACAGCAACGACTAGCACGTACCACCCTTTTTTCTCCGCAGCTTCCTTTTCCAGCCAAAGATTTATTCTCGTTTGTACTGATGTTTATTGTAACAAAATCAAAATAAGGGGTGTTTTTATTTCTGATGAAATAAGTAGGCAAGAGTAAACGCGGGGGGGGGGGGGCGAAGTAGCAAACGCAAAAACAGCAGTTTGGCACTTGCTGGAGGAATGATGATTCTTCTGAAGAAAATATATTTAATAAGAGAAGTTTAGACACTGTTGGAAGAAGCACATTCATAAATCCAGAAAAATAAGAAATAGTGAATGGAAAACCAGTCCAAGCAACTTTCTTAGGAAGTCTGGGAACCTCTTGGTACTGTAGATGGCAAGTGAAAATGATGTATTGAACAGCCTCTCTGTCCACAGATTGGGATGTGTTCTAGGCTGCACTTGTGAGAATAGTATGAAACCCAATGGCTGCCTCGATTTTCCTTCTAGAAAGCTTCTGGAACACCAGCTTTAGCTGCCTGGAAGGCTTTGGTCAGGACTCATAGGGTTGAGGATTTTTACCCTTTCAGTCACCAGGACCACGAGACCAAACTTGGCTCCAGTTCTTCACTTGGACTTAAGAGTAGGAGGAAAAGGTCTAGGGCCTGCAAGAGTAGCCAGGGAATTCTACTTTTGAGCACAGCTAAATCCAAAGAAATGAATCTGGATGCAAAAAGTGAATAAGGCAAATGGCTATATTTACACAAGATTCTGAATTAAATTGGAGCTGAAGGAACTGGATTTTCTGCTACCCTTATGGCCCTATGGGTGGATTATCTGAGGGTCTGGCTAAAGATGGGGTTTGAATGTACTGTGTGTCCTCTGTACACTCCCAAATTTTAGGGTCTTCTGAAGGGAGCAAAGGCTTTGAAGAGCTGTTGTTGTGTCAAGATATTATTATCACAACCCTGATAGGTGGAGGCTGAAGTGGGGTGGACCTACTTTCTTCTCTTCATGCAAATTGGAACTTTCTGAAATCTTTGCATAGGTAGCCAGCTGTCCTTCTTTCTCCCATTTGTTGATTTCATTTTTCGATTAATTGTTCTTTCCATCCTCACTCTCAGGAAGACTGTAACATTTCATGCAGCTAGCATGGGAATTCTTTAACCCCGAAAAGTGCATTCTAGCTGTAACCACCCAAGGGACCAAATTCATTTCAAATGCA
Organism: Ahaetulla prasina; assembly: GCF_028640845.1. NCBI lineage: Eukaryota > Metazoa > Chordata > Lepidosauria > Squamata > Colubridae > Ahaetulla > Ahaetulla prasina. Next base: position 64,753,096 of record NC_080546.1, read on the forward strand.
TTAAGAAATTTGGAATGGGCAGCTGGGTAAGATTGGAAGAAGCACTTTTCCTGACCGACCACCATTTTAATTAGGGGCAAAATACCAACTCACTCCCTTTTTTCTGACTTAGGGGCTACAGAATCTTCTTCATCCCTTTCCCTCCTTTCCTCCAAGTTGTACTTCAAATCCTTCATTAATAGCCTATAAATCATTGGTAGCAGAAACTGTGCAGTTTAGAATTATGTTTTTGATTCTTAGCAAATTAATTGGAGCAGATTTTCTAAGATCCATATGTTAGCAAATAGCACCAACGTTCTTTGTACAGATATTCATTCTATTGAGTAGATTTATTATTTGCCTTCGAGTAAACTCCCTAGTTGTCCTCTAAATGCACAGCAGAAACTCATCTACAAGGGTTTTCAGTTAAGAAAAGGAAACCTATAGTTGCCCTTGATTTCAAAATAAATTCCCATGGGGAAAAACAATTTTTTAAAAAATAAAATAAATAATTTCAAAATAATAAAATAATCACATGGCACTTTTCTTTGTTATACTTCCTTCCCATATCCTGAAAAAGCAGCGATAGAGACGTCCTTAAGATGCACAATTCTTTAAGCCCTGAGGAGAGCTACTAAGGGTGCAAAGTAGCAGGTCTCCTACAGTGTAAGCTCCTTTTCATTTCTGCCTCAAAATATGCTGGCCCTCTTCATATGGTGCTTCCGGATCCTTGATCCTGGGATCTGGAGCTTAGTTGGGCAAGACTGGCCTTGCTGTGAGTCACAGGAAAGCACTCAGCACCAGATGCCAGGAATAAAGTCCCCCTCAAAGCCAGACTTTGGAGGGGGTGGTGCATGGGAGATTTGGGGAGTGGGACTGAAAAGGAGCCTTAGAAACTGCTATGTAGGCATTATCTCTGAAATGACCATCTTTCCCCCACTAGAGTTTTTGAATGTCCAAGGGCAACCCAATAGAGCTGGGTCTTGCTAAGCTGGAGGGGGGGGCAAAGGGCATTCCTAGCACATCTGAAAAATGGAACAAACCTAAATTCTACCAGGATTAAGGTAAAATTAGCAAGGCTGGCCAACTCAGAGTTCTTGAGAATTTTGTGTTCTCCCATCCCCCTCCCCCAAAAGGAGGTAGCTACACATTGCTGTTCCATTCCTCGTTTCTTTAGCTGCATTTACCTGAAGAAAAAACAGGGCCTAATAGCCCCTTTTCATCTTCCCACCACCACCATATTTGCACCAGTGAGGCAGATTTAAGTCTCCCTTCATTGCACGAGGGTAAAAACCGAACTCCTCCCAGATTCTAGCACCAAATGTTAGAGCCTCAAAGCTGCAAACGGTGTTGTCCTGAGGTCAGAGGTCTGCAGAGCCTGGGAACTAGGGCTGACCATTGGGAAGAGTGCTACTTGCCAACAAAATTGATAATCACTTCAATGAAAATAGTCTCTCCATTTGGAGAGATCCATCCTGCCTGCAAAAGGGAAAGGAGGGAAAAGACCAAGGGGAACCCACAAGCTCCCAGGCCATCAAAATCCCTGTGGAAGTGGTCCCGTTGCAGAACATCTCTGTCTCGAAGGAGCAGTAGTCCAGACAGTACTCCAGGCAGTTCAAAATTAGTCTGCTTTTGGAGTGGTTACTTTTGGAGACTGTCAACTAGATCACTTGAACTGAGCTGAGGGTTGAATATGCCCCCAGAATGAACATCTGGGGGAAACGATAGACAGTCTTTGCTGCTTGCTGACCCTACATCCGGCAGCCTTGGCCTTGGCCTGTGTCTTGGGGCCATCGGCTCCCGGAAACATTTTGCTATGTTTTCCTCGAAGGAAGAAGAGTGGCTGTTCCTCCTTCACCCCAATTTTCCTGTCTTGACCACAAGGGGCATCAGACAGATACCGAGAATTTGGTAGCAACGTTTGTCTTGCAGGTCAATTGAAATACGCAAGCAAATAGACCGACAATTAAACAGAAAACAAACATCATTGCAAGAATGGCTAGGTGAAGCCTTGTAGGGTGGCTTTGTGCTGGAAAACCCGTTTATGCTTTTTGCACTGCCAGGGATAGAGAAAAAAAGTGCACAGTGGAAGGTAATGAGTTTCTCTGTCTCTTGACCTGGCCGATTATTCTCAGTCAAAGAAAGGGACATCAAAGGGGATACACATTTTTTCTATTCGAACTAACAGTAACAGTAACAGAGTTGGAAGGGATCTTGGGGTCATCTAGTCCAACCCCCTGCTCACACAGGAGACCTGTACTGATTAATCAACTGATCTTGTGCAAACAAGGGAACACTTTCTGGCAGGAATAGTCAATGCTGCCTTTCCCCCTGGTTTAACCTCACCCTGTCAAGAGACTCTTCTCCCTTCAAATCAAGAGTCTCTGAGCACTTGCAGAGCACTCTTCCAACCCCATTTTGGGATCAGTTCACAAAGTTGAGGATTGTGATTTTCAGAGCCCATAAAGGGAGGCTAAACAGATGAAGCATTGGATCACTTTAAATAAGAGCGATTTAGCCAGACCTTTTCCGACTCTTGTTCGTCTGGCTTCTCCCTGATAGATGCAGGATTCTCCATCCCTGTATAATACTTCTTTAAGTTGGCTTGGTTTAAAACAAAAACAAAGACGAGTTCGCTCGACAGAATTGCTGTATTCTAACCGCAAGAGGACGTGAAGTGATGGTGTAAAAGCTGTACTTCGATTCAGCAACCAGTGAGCGATTCGGCTTAACCCCAGGCAGGAAGATCGACTGAACCCTAAGAGAAGCCTTTTCTGCTGAGAAGAGATTTTGGGTCAGTCTTCGGGTTTTATTTCTTATATCCCTGGAAACCTTTTAATCGGACCAGTTCGGAATTTCGTAATGCCTGTCTCTTTCTCTGCCTGCACTTTGCTTCTGCCCCATCCTGGGCACTGTGCAAACAAACAAACAAACAAACAAACAAACAAACAAACAAACAAACAAACAAGACACCCCATTCCAGTGCGTTGACTTTTTCCTCGAGACTTTCGAGGAACAGGCAGCAACCACGCTGGCTTAGACGCTGCGTTCGGCTACGGCTAAGTTAGCGTTTGGGTCGGTGTGTCGACAAGCTTATGGGTCATTGTGTGGTATAGGCGCAAAAAATAAATAAATCTGAAAACGTTCCACTAATTCCGGGGAGTTACTGGCACTGTTAAATAATCTTTTCCGTAGGGAGCCCTGGGTGCTAGGGAAGACTACTCGCAGCCACCTCGCCACACCGTTGGGATAAAGAAGGCCCGAAAGCGCCCTGAGACCCTTTTCCAGAGCTTCAGGCCGGCCGTTTATTCCGGTCGCCCTTCAGCTCTGCAGAAGTCCGGCCAGCACAAGAGAGATTTCAAACATTCGCCCTGAAGCTCTCGGCGCCATAAACCCTGAGCTCGGTTGCATCAGGCCACAAAGAAACGGTTTCCCACTTGTAACCTTCGGGAACCACTCTGGAAATGGGCGCGCGAATTTCGCCGCTAGACATTTAACCCAGCAGAAATGATTTTTGCTTTGATGTGCGGTCGCAGAGGATGCGGACTGCTTGAGCTGAAGGTAGGAAGGAGCTTTCGGCGCCTGGAAAAGCCGAAAGTACCGCTTCCGAACCTCGGCCTCTTCTTTGCAGTATTTTAAGGATCGAGTCTTAGGCGCTTTGATGTCTGCCAGGACAGAACCCCTGCCCGTGGTGACAGTGGGGAACCCAGTGGCTTTGCTACTCAGCTTCAAAGGTAGTCCTGACGGATCTTGCCGAAGGAAGAGCTGGCTTAGCCTGCAGAAAGGAAACAGAATAGTTTTGGGCCAAGCCAAGCGGACCTCTTCGCAATTTTCTGCGTGAGGGTGCTGGTCAGCTGCTGGTTAAGCTCCCCTTGCCTTGTTAGGAGACAAACACGTGGCCAGAGCCGATTAAATTTCCAAGACGGTCCTTTCTTTGTCAGCATCGTGGATGCAAAAACCCTCCAATTATTAGGGCACAAAATGGAAAAGGCGCCTTTTAAGAAACGAACTTAACTGCGTTTTGCACTTTCCCCCTCGTCCCTCCACTGCCTCTAATAGTTGCCCTCTTGGAAAACTAAAAAGCTTAGTATTTTCAGTACGTGGGCTCATCGATTTAGGCTGTTCTCCTTTTGAAATCTGTTTCAGGAACAGTTGGATCAAGCCCGAAGCTTAAGAGAAGCGATGATTAAAATAAAGACCGAGAAGCAGTTTCCGCGGGGCTCCTTCCAATCTTTAGATCCAGCGTCTTTCGCTCTCCGCCATGAGGCTGCTGGGCGTTTCTTCCAAACCAAGAGCATCAGGCCCGAGGACCCTGAAAAGGGATCCCAGGGCTTTCTTCCCATCCGCATCTAACAGCCTCGGAGAGTACAAAGATGCCGGGCGCTTTAGCTAAAACATGTTCCCTCTCCTCCTTGTTCCACCTCCACAGCTGATTGCCCAGTTAGGCGGCATTTCCCGCCAAATCTATGGCCTGGCTGGCCCACAAAAAGGATCGTTTCTTTCCCCAGAGTCCGGCGGTGATAGTCCTCCTGATCTTCCTGGAACTTCAGGACTGTCTGTTGCCAGCTGGTGCTCCCAAGGCTGGCATCAAAGCAGTAGGTAGGAAGAAGCCTTTCTGAAGAGCGACTTGAACCACTGCATGGAGACTATGAAACTCAGTTGCGCTTGTCACCTTCTTTTTTTTTGTATGTTTCTGAGAGCCGCTGGATTTGCCCCAGCAGCTCGCGCAGTAATCGGGGAATAATCCAAGCTCTCTACTGTGCAGGACTGAAGGGGAATGACTTTTTTACAGCATCTGCCATAAAAGAAACAGTGCTATTAGGCCAATAGCCAGTGGTATGGCTATCCAGCTCTCCGTTTCAGTCTGCTTGAAGTTACTGCTATGCACAATGCAATGTTATGCGTGTCTACTCAGAATTAATATCTCCACTGATTGATGGGGAAGGTGATTAATTATAGGAAGGCACAGCGGCTGATTTCAGTCCCACATCTGATCGATGGTGGTGAAAGGCTTAAATGGAAACTGATTTAAGAATCTTAACTGAATTTTCAAAGACGGGATAAAATAGGGATCTTAATCCAAGCCAAGACATCCGCCTCTCCAAACCCCATCAATCAGATGGATTTGTTCTGCCCCAGTAGTCAGATTTTCCGGGCGCAGTGACGCAGTCATATTCACTCTTGCCACAGACCTACGACCAAGGCGGAGTGGACCCAAAGCAAGTGAGGCTCAGTGGAGACTAGGGCAAAGACTGAAGTTCAAATCCTCGTCCTAAATTATCTAAGTTATCTCTCATAAATTTGTTGCAGAGAGATCCTGAAAACAGGCTTCACCAGACTAGAAATACGGTAATAACTTCCAGTAATTATTGTATTCTTGCCAGTGGCGACGCCTCTTTTCCCTACAGGAAAGCAGTTTGCCGGACTAGGGCATCTCTCTGCGCATGGCGGGGCGTGTTTCGAAGTTAGGATGGTGCTAGAAATGCCATCCTCGCTCCTCGCTCCTTGCTCCTCTCGCCCGTCAAGGCAGAGATGTCTGTCCCGCGCGCCGCCCCTTCCCCCGGGACACCCAGCGCTTTCCTGGCATTGGATTTCGCCCGTCAAGGCCAATTTGCACCTCCGGATTCTCCGGCGCGCCTTGACATCCATAATGAGGCCAATCATTCCGGTTATTTTCGCGGCCGCCCAGACGTGTTCCAATTGTTGTGACAGCTCGCGTTTCAGGCCCGCTAATGATGGACAATTACCGGCTCTAATACGCCGCCGCCGCCGCCGAACACCGAAAGCGGGGCGCCATCTGTGGGCGCCTGCTCAGGGAGAAGGCGCTGATTCGGGGTGCCTTTGGCTACCAAACTGAACCCCCTCCGTGTGAGGCCCCTTTCGCCCCCAGGAAGACCTCCGGAAAAGCAGGGGCTTTCCCCAGGAGATAGCAACGTTCACACAACTTTCCCGCCAAGACCGCGCCCGCGCCAGCGCCCGCGCCAGCAGCGTCTTCCTGGTCTCGGGTCGGCCCGGCGGGTTGCGTAAATCCCGAGGCGGACTTCTCAGATGTCGGTGAATGCCCAGCCGAGCATCTCTGTGTCGCGAAGAGTGAGAGCTTCGCCTCTTCTTCCCTCCGTTACCTTTTCTCTCCAGTGAGGAAAGCCAGGGAAACCCCGAGCCAAGCCGATACTTGAAAAGCGAAAGGGGGCAGCGGTCTTTGCCAAGACTGCGTGAAGCAGCAGGCGAGGCCGCTGCAGAGTCCTGAAGGCTGGGCCAGGTCTGGCACTGCATTCGTCTGGTTTCAGAAAGGCCCGCCGCGGTCGGAAAGAAACGGCTGCAATACCTACAGTTGCCACTAGGTGACCAGGCCGCCACCTCATACCCTCAGCGGCTTTGAGCAAGTGCAAGTACCCCCTCACCAGACTAGGGAAGAAGCAGCGGAGGGGAAGGCTGAGCGGCGGGAGCGCCTGCTTGCCCCGTGAGTAACCCGTCCTGGCCGGCGAGCCCTGAGGAGGGTCGTTGCGGGAGAAACCGCTGCTCCTGGGAGCCTTTCACATCTCTAGCTCCGGGTTTCTCCAAGAAAAATCGCCTAGGTCGGGGAAGCCAATGGTTAAGTGGTCTCCTAGATCCCTTGGCAGAAGGCGAGCGAGCAGGGGGAGGCAGCGGGTCTGTGGGCCGCTGCGGGATGGAACTCGGTGTGACAGACAGGGGAAGGAACGATTCCTGAAGCCTCTCCAAGGAATGCTGTCCCCCCGCTCGGTTGGGCCGATTCCGAAAAACGAGCAAGGAGGGCCGAAGCCTCCGTTGCCGATGTATATATCCTCTCGCCTGAGCCGCGCGGCAGAAGCGGGAGCAGGCCTCCCCTACTTCTAGTTCATCCAGGCCACCGGAGATCCCGGCCCCCGAGAAAACAGCTTGCAGGATTGGCGGGCCATTCCAAGACCGAAGCGCCGCTTAAAGTCCGCGGCTTCACGACCTGCCGTGGGCCATTCTTTCCCTCCTCTTCTCAGAGGTAGGTTCGGACAGGAGGAGAGGAGCTCTCCTGCTTTGCGCTGGTGCCCTTTGCGCGCTGCTGATATGAAGAGGAGATCGCGGGGTTCAGCTCTGAAGCCAGCGGAGCACTGAACTTTTTGGGTCATTAACTGACATGGTGCCCAATCGCGGCAGAGATCAGACAAGCTCTCATTGTGCAGATGCCAATGCTACCAGTTGATTGTCATAAAGGTTCTGGAAGAAGCTTCTTTGATGAGAAGCTAAACGTCTTCAAGGGAAAACAAAGTATAGTTGCCTTTTGAAAAAAGCACCTTTGGGACAATCATGATTTGGATGACTGAGAATCTCCATAGAAAACTATCAGTTGATTGAAGCTGCTGCAGGAACTCAGTCCACCGATCTCTGTATCCTCCAACATCAGACCTCTCTAGGACGTCTACGCAGTGATCGAGCTCCTTTCCTCCTCTTCAGAACGGAGCCTGCATAACTCTCTATGCAGAAGAGAGTCCATTAAGCGCAATGGGTCCGAGTCCCTAATCACTGCAGTTACATCTTTGAGTCCTGAGTCTCCTGGCCGCGCGAAAGAAGGAGCAGCTCGGCCCCGATCTGGGTTCGGGAAAGCGGAGAATGAAGACTCGGCCTTGGCTGGCTTCTTCCCGAGAAACGCGGCGGGGATGGTTTTGATCACCCTAAACTTGATTTTAAAAAGGAAGGAAAAAATAACTCGGCAAAGAAATCAAGAATCTATCCCACTACAGCTGGGTGTTTTTTGTTCGATCATCCCCTGGAGGAAAAGAACCTATGCGGAGGGGGTAGGAAGGGGTTGATCTTAATAAAGCAGGGTCTATTTTGCCGTCTGGGTCCCAGCGGATGTGGGGAAGCCAGTCTCACCTTTTTCCTTTCCTTGAGCGGAACTTTTGAGTTCCCTCCCCAAAACGCAGCTCCTCTTCTGGGTACAAAGGCAAAAGAGTTCGAAAAAGGCTCCAGTAAAAGTTACAATGTATGAACAGTCGCCCAGGCTTAGTTCCCGCGGACTTGACAGTGACATGCTCACCACTCGCTTCCCCCACTTGTTGAAAGAGTTCATCTTCTGGATCAGCACATTGCACCGATCAGAGGCGTGAATTCACATTACCGCAAGACCTAACCCAGAAAAATGAACTCTCTCAAGTAAGCGGGGTAAGCGAGTGGTGGGCATGCCGCTGGCAAGTTCGCAGGGAGGTTGCACCGAGGCAGGAGGCAGCCGGTGCGCCTGCAGGCTCCTCTCGTGCCGATCGGCCCTTCCTTTTGCTGACACCACCTCAGCCTCGCCTCGCCTCGCCAAGCACCTGCAAGCTCCCAAAGGCGGCCCTATGTCGCCATGTGCAATGAAGGCTGGAGAAGAGGCTCGGGATCGAGCGTCCCCTCTCCAGCCGCCTCCCTCCCAGGGAAGCCCAGCTGTTTTCCGGTAAGTACCGGCAGAGGCTAGAGCTGCACGAGGGCGACCGGGGAGCATTGCCTCCCTTCGCTGGGCAGTGAGCAAGGCTCTTGCTGTAAATGCTGGCTGCAAGAAGCCATAACCACCCCCCTCAGTTGCCAATCCTGATCGCCTTCTGCGCAACAACGGCAGCCTCACTCTTCCTCGGGCAGTAGCTTTGCTCGGGACGGGCTGCCTGACGGACCCCACGGAGTGTCTTTCAGAGCGCGCCTGCCAAAGGGATCCGGAATGTTCCTCTAGAGGCTCCTGGTATTTTCCCCGGGCTATCAAATTCTTGCTTTCCAGTGCAATGCGACTAATCGCTTATCTCAGCCGCGCCCCTCAGCCGTGACGATACTCAGTTTATATACTAGTTAATACACAGTATTAAATAAACCATGGCTTAATGTGTTGCATGAGCCTGACTGGATTTAGGTATACTAAAATATGTTTTGCTTAGCAGTGGTATATGTTATGTCACATGTTGGGTGAACTATAAAAAGGCCATTGAGATAAAAATATTTACCTGGAAGGAGATCACGTCTCAAGGCAGTGAATTGCAGATACTCTGGTGGGAATGAAAATGAAGAATCTCTCCACAGAAAGACAGGTACTGATTGCAGAAGAGGTAAGGGTGAATGATGGGTAGTTTAACATGGTAGACTGCTGTTGATTCCACCTTAAAAATGCAGGATGCCCAGAAGTCTGATACCAAAGGAAGATTCTGAAATCTCTTTTTCTATCTTTGGGCACTAGAAAAATAGGACACCTTACCTTTATGTTACTTAGTAGCAGTAATATTTCTGTCCCTTGAATACTGCAAGTAGTTGTGGAATGCTGATGGTTTTCTGCAAGGTTTCTGAAGCTGGAGATGTCTCTGCATGTTCCTGTCCCTTTGGTGGACTCTCTTCTGGGATGGTGATTCCTGCTGTACCTTGAAAGGCCATATTCAAAAATAGTCTTGGAAGAGGTGGGTGAGTGAAGAGGGCATTGATTTGTTTTTCAATTGAACTGTACAGTTTATATGTTATATTAAAGGTGGAAAGAATTCTGAAGTGATGTACAGTACCAGGTAAAAATGTTAGGTAATGTGCAAAAATGCTGTAGATTAAGAATGCTTTCAGAAATAAAAATGTTAATAGTTTATTTTTATAAATTAACAAAATGGAAAGTAAATAAATCCAAATCAAGGAAGGGGGTGTGGGAAGAGCAGGGATGAAATTCAGCAGGTTCTGACAGGTTCCGGAGAACGGTAGCAGAAATTTTGAACGGTTCTCGGTAGCGGAAATTTTGAGTAGTTCAGAGAACTGGCAAATACCACCTCTGGCTGGCCCCAGAGTGGGATGGGAATGGAGATTTTGCAGTAGCCTTCCCCTGCCATGCCCAAGCCATGCCCACCAAGCCACACCACATCCACCAAGCCATGCCTACAGAACTGGTAGTAAAAAAAATTGGATTTCACCACTGGGGAAGAGGAAACGTTTATCTTGGGGAATGTAGGGAAGGATCACAGTGGTGACAGGCAGGGGATGCTATGTGGGCCAGAGGGCAGGCCGTTACAAGGGAAGATACGCCCAATGTGAAATATTGGTGGTGTGTTCCAGCACCCTGAAGTCATCCCCATTCCTTGGACAACATACCACCCCCACTCCCATGCCCTGGGATTCAGCTGCTGCTACTGAATGCCAGGTTGGTTAGTAATATAGCTCTTGTTTAAGATCTTATTGAGGAGCAAACTGATTGGAGTGTATTACTGAGACCTGGCTGACTCCAGAAGGGGTGTGTGTCCAGCTGGTTTTCAGGTTTGGCACTAGCCAAGACCCCAGGGCAGGGGAGGTGGGGTGGCAATCAGAGTGTCTCTTGGCTTTCAGGGGCTTTGCTCCACAAATCTCTAGTTGTGAGATCTTGTTTTTGAAATTAGGCTCATGGGAGCAGATCAGTGGTGAAATGCAATTTTTTTTGCTACTGGTTCTGTGGGCATGGTTTGGTGGGCATGGCTTGGTGGGGGGTCATGTGACTGGATGGGCATAGCCAACTTTTTTTTTTTTACTTCTTAAAGCATTTTTTACTATCTATTCGCCTGAACCAGTAGTTTTTAACATTTTAACATTTTTAACATTTCACCCATGGATCAGATGGGATTGTTGCTAGTATATTAGCCTCCCTACTGTGTAGCAAACTCCCTGCCTGAGCTGCTAGAGGCCATCTTGGGGCTGGCAGTGGAGTTCCCAAGACTTATGGTTCTGGGGGACTTCAATCTGCCATCTCTGGGTGCAGCCTCTGAAGCAGTCCAACTCAGGACAGTGGTGACACACCAGATTTGATATTCTTGTCAGAACAATGGCAATATAGCCTGGTGGGGGGAGTCGGAGCAGATGTCTGAACTGCAGATTGAAGAAAAGCTGGTCAGAGCCAAATGGTTGCTGGGCGTAGGGAGGACAGAGGCCCCGGAGGAGATCCCCCCCTTGGAGAGCACGTGAAAGGTATGCCTTGCCCACGCTGGAGGAAGATGAGCAACCAGAGGTGCGGGGGGGGGGGGGGGGGGCCGGAGCCCCTGAAAACCCAGATGAGATTCCTAGAGCTCAGCCAGAATGCCCCAAATGCCCAAAGCTTGGGCATTAAAGTGGTGGCTGCTGCCCAGCCCCCCTGGTGGTGGTGGTGGTGGTAATCCCCTGGAGGTACCACATTCCAATGTTTCCTCAGCTAGCAGTAAAATATGGAGATCACAAGGCTTTGGGATTCATCCTAACCCAAGTCTGGAATCATATGCAGGAGTATGGGGAGGATTTTGCCTCAGAAGTGGCAAAGGTCCAATGTGTCACCATGGCCCTGGAGGGGTCTGCAGCTGAGTGGATGGTGACACTTCATAATGTGGATTCCCCACTGCTGAAGGATTACAACTTGTTTATGACAGCTGAGTGCGTTTTGATGACCCCCTGGCTGAATGAAAGGCTACAACCAGGATGAAAACCCTAATTCAGGGGAAGAGATTGGTGGCTGAATACACCCAGGAATTTTGCCAGCTGGTTGTACACATGCGGTGGTGGTCTGCAGAGGCCCTGATGGAATGTTACAAGGATGGCCTCAATGAGGACCTCTACCAAGCCTGTTGTTCCAAAGGACCCCCCCCCCCCGAGACCTGCAGCGCTGGTATGTGTTGACGGCTAATGTGGAAATTGACCAGGCCAGAGATCAGTATGGGGGAGGCCCAGCTGGAACAAGCCTTCCCCACTCTCAAAGAGACCCCTAGAGTGGCCAAAGGGACCCAGCATCCAATCCCAGGTCCACCACATGCTTCAGATGTGGAAAAGGGGGGCACCGAGCTGCTGATTGTTTCTCCAAACCTGGCTCCAAGCTGACCTTAGCTGGAGGAAAGAGAGATGAGAAGCTGCCAGCAAAGAAACAGCCCTGAAAGTTGTGGAAGTCATTGAGTTCGCTCCTCCAGGCCTGGAGGAGCTGGGTGCTCCGACAACCCAGGGGACAGCAAAACACTGACGATGACCCCCTGGTAATTCAGCACATAGGCCCCATGACCATTCCGGTGGAGTTAAGGGGGCCATCATCTGGCGCCCAGGGGAAGATGCTAGCCCTTTTGGACTCTGGGTGTACTAGGTGTGTAATCAGCCCAAAGGTGGTGGAAAAAATGGGTCTGAGACCGAGGACAATGGAAGTGTCTATAGCATTTTGCCAGTTGGATGGGTCAGTAGCTGGGGGAGGGGTCCAGGCCACTTTGTGACTGAACCAGTTGAGATGTGGATGGGGGACCACCAAGAGAGTTTGAGTTTTATTTTAGCCCCTGGAATGGAACGATCCCTCTTGTTCGGACTACCGGGGCTCCGGAAATGGAACCCTCATGTGAATTGGAGGAAAGGTTTGTTGTGTATCTACTCCACCCCACAGGGGAAGGAAGGGGGGAAATCCTTCTGCATGGCCAAAGCCGTGAAGGAGCTGGCAGCAGCAGTGAGCAAACACATTGCTGGGGAGGAGAAAATTCCTAAGGAATATTGGGACCTCAGGGAGGCATTCACTGAGAGTGTCAACATTCGAGAAAACCCCTTCCTGCAGAAAAGACTCCGAGGCAAACATCTTTCAAAGTTCATTTACTAGCATAGGTAAGCTGGCACAGCTGAATAAACTCTGAATCTGGAGATCCGGGTTTTCCCTCAGTAGTTCAAAACCCCAGACCACCACCCCTTGACTCCTCTGCTCCAATCACCAACCATCCCATCTCGAGGCATCACTCCGACCACTCCTTCATGCAGTGTTGGCCTGACCTTGACAGGCAGGAAGAATGTTTTTTTTAATTAAATTTTTATTATTTTTTTAACAAAAAAGAACAACAATACATAACATACATTGACACAAAGCATATATTCCTTCTTTACATCAGTTTCCTTTTCTTATTCTTCTCATATTTACATCCTTATTTCCCCTCCCATTTCTTTTAATTGTACTTTTCTTTTTTGTCCCATTCTCTTGTTTCTTTTTGCCTTCTATCCTATCTATCCTTCTAACTATTCATTTTCTTTCATACATTTCCATTTTACACACATATATAAGCTTTTCACCTTTTTTCATAATCTAGTATTTCTAGTCTCTAGCCAATTATACAAGGAAGAATGTTATGTCTAATGGCCCCTTGTACCCCTTCTCCTACTTTCCCGCACAGGAAAAAGTGGCAGCGTGTGGAAGCCTTCTGCCTAGTGTGGCTTCCAATGCTGACAGGCATCCCCCCCATCCCCGCAGAAGAAAACACACCCTGGAAAACAAACAGACAAAAATGCAAAAGATGGGGTTAAGTCCCATTACACACTTTCCTAACCCCTTCTCCCACCTCCAGAAGGACCCTTAGGTTTCTCAGGGAATTTATCATGAAATTGCCTGACTAGAGCATCAGCTTTTCACCCAAGTAGCTTCAGACAATCCTTTCCAGTGGACCAAATATTGTAAGCGACCTCTGTACAGTCTAGAGTCAAGGATCTTCTTAATTTCTTAATGGGTCTCACCCTGGATTATCAAAGGAGGGGAGGAGCAGCTGGTAAAGGCCTCAAGTTAGATCCCCTAGCTGGTTTCAATAAGCTACTGTGAAACACTGGGTGCACTTTCCCTAATATTCGAGGGAGGCTAAGTTGGACAGTCACCGGGTTTATTACCTTTACTATAGGGAAAGGACTTATAAATTTGGGACCAAATTTTTTGCTAGGCAACCTCAACTGTTAGGTATTTGGTTTATTTATTTATTTATTTATTCATACTTTTATACCGCCCTATCTCCCTAGGGACTCAGGGCGGTGTACAGCCATATAAAAAACACATAAATATACAAAGTAAAACATTAATCTAAAAAACTTATTAAATAGGCCAAATATTTAAAATAGACATATAAATAATAAAACCTGGTTAAACTTTAGTTTTAAAATTTTAAAAATATTAATAAAACCCCAAATTAAAATTTGAAACTATTATGCCAGTCCCGCTTGAATAAATAGGTGTGTTTTGAGCTCACGACGGAAGGTCCGAAGATCAGGCACTTGACGTAAGCCAGGGGGAAGTTCGTTCCAGAGCGCCGGTGCCCCCACAGAGAAGGCCCTGCTCCTGGGGGCCGCCAGCCGACACTGTTTGGCGGACGGCACCCTGAGGAGACCCTCTCTGTGAGAGCGTACGGGTCGGTGGGAGGCATAAGGTAACAGCAGGCGGTCTCGTAAGTACCCGGGTCCTAAGCCATGGAGCGCTTTAAAGGTGGTAACCAAAATCTTGAAGCGCACCCGGAAAACCACAGGAAGCCAGTGCAGGCTACGGAGTAGTGGTGTTACGTGGGAGCCACGATTCTGGACTAACTGTAGCCTCCGGGTGCACCTCAAGGGCAGCCCCATGTAGAGAGCATTGCAGTAATCCAACCTAGATGTAACCAGAGCGTGAGTGACCGTGCATAAGGCATCCCGGTCAAGGAAGGGACGCAACTGGCAGACCAAGCGAACTTGGTAAAAGGCCCTCCTGGTGACGGCCGCCAGATGTTCATCAAAGGACAGCCGACCATCCAGGAGGACGCCCAAGTTGCGAACCACCTCCTTTGGGGCCACTAACTGCTTCAACAGTCAGCTGCGGATGCAGCTGACTGTACCGGGGTGCCGGCATCCACAGCCACTCTGTCTTGGAGGGATTGAGCTTGAGTCTGTTTCTCCCCATCCAGACCCGTACAGCTTCCAGACACCGGGACAGCACTTCGACCGCTTCGTTGGGGTGGTCCGGGGTGGAAAGGTACAGCTGAGTATCATCAGCGTACAGATGATAACTCACCCCGAAACCACTGATGACCTCACCCAGCGGCTTCATATAGATGTTGAACAGGGTAGGTGAGAGAATCGACCCCTGAGGCACCCCACAAGTGAGGCGCCTCGAGGACGACCTCTGCCCCCCCGTCAACACCGTCTGCGACCGGTCGGAGAGATAGGAGGAGAACCACCGATAAACGGTGCCCCCCACTCCCAATCCCTCCAACCGGCGCAGCAGGATACCATGGTCGATGGTATCAAAAGCCGCTGAGAGGTCTAATAGGACCAAGGCAGAGGAGCAACCCCTGTCCCTGGCCCTCCAGAGGTCATCCACCAACGCGACCAAAGCCATCTCCGTGCTATAACCGGGTCGGAAGCCGGACTGGAACGGGTCTAGATAGACAGTTTCCTCCAGGTGCTGGGGGAGCTGCCATGCAACCACACTCTCTACAACCTTCGCCACAAAGCGAAGGTTGGAGACTGGACGAAAATTTCCCAAAATAGCTGGGTCCAGGGAAGGCTTCTTGAGGAGGGGTCTCACCACCGCCTCTTTCAAGGTGGTGGGGAAAACCCCTTCCATCAAAGAAGCATTTATAATCCCCTGGAGCCAGCCTCGTGTCACTTCCTGAGCAGCCAGCACTAACCAGGAAGGACACGGGTCCAGTAAACATGTAGTTGCATGTAACCTCCCCAGCAACCTGTCCACGTCCTCGAGAGCCACAGAATCAAACTCATCCCAAATAACATCGGCAAGACGTGTCTCTGTCATCCCGGTTGGATCGCCGCAATCTTGGTCCAAACTATCCCGAAGCTGAACGATTTTATCGTATAGATAACCATTAAACTCCTCAGCTCGTCCCTGTAAGGGGTCATCCCGTCCCTCTTGATGAAGGAGGGAGCGGGTCACCCGAAACAAGGCGGCCGGGCAGTTATCTGCCGATGCAATGAGGGTGGAAACGTAAGAACGTTTCGCCTCCTTCATTGCCACTAGGCAGGTCTTAGTAAAAGACCTCACTAGTGTCCGATCAGCCTCGGAACGGCTGGACCTCCAGGTGCTCTCTAGGCGTCTTCTCTGGCGTTTCATCTCTCTCAGCTCCTCGGAGAACCAGGGAGCCAATTGAGATCTACGCCGGGTCAGAGGCCACAAAGGCACGGCACGGTCCAAAGCCCCAGCCGCGGCCCGTTCCCAGGCCGCAACCAGTTCTTCAGTCGTGCCATGGGTAAGATCCTCAAGAAACGGCCCAAGCTCCGTCAGGAACCTCTCTGGGTCCATCAGGCGCCTGGGACGGAACCAACGCATTGGTTCCGTCTCCCTGCGGTGGTGGGCGGTGGTCTGAAAGTCTAGGCGAAGAAGAAAATGATCTGACCATGACACCGGTTCCTTCACTATATCTCCTAAAACCAGTTCATTAACTCACTGACCAGAGATAAAAATCAGGTCTAGCACGCCTCCCCCGCTGTGTGTAGGGCCATCAGTTACTTGAATCAGGTCCAAGGCCGTCATGGAGGCCTGGAACTCCTGAACCACCGTTGATGACAAGCCGGCTGATGGCAAGTTGAAATCCCCCGAGACCATAAGTCTGGGAATCTCAACCGCCACGCCAGCAAGCACCTCTAGTAGCTCAGGTAGGGCCGTAGTCACGCAGCAAGGAGCCAGGTACGTGATCAACAGTCCCATCTGATTCCGATGGCCCCACTTCACAAGGAGGGATTCACAACCAGCTATCTGAGGAACAGTGGACTCCCTCGGCTCCAGACTTTCTTTAATCTCAACTGCCACCCCCCCACCCCTACCTTGGGCCCTCGGCTGATGAAATGCCCGGAAACCCGGAGGGCATATTTCAACCAGGGGTACACCCCCTTCTGTGCCCAACCAGGTCTCCGTAATGCCCATAAAGTCCGCGGACTCCCTCTGAATAAGATCACAAATCAGGGGAGCCTTATTAACCACGGACCGGGCATTGCAAAGCATCAGCCGAAGACCCAAACTCTGAGGGTCTTGACCATCCGGGGAACGAGTGAGGACTGGTGGGCCGGAGCACGTGATCGCTTTTAAACATCGAACACGTGCTCCCAAAGAACGATACGGCCCCCTGCCTCCACCATATCTGCCTCTCCCACTTACCGTACAGATGGAAAAACACTCTCTGCTCTGCACAATCCCCTCCCCCCCTGTCTTCGGACCAGCTAAAATAATGTCGTGAGCGCGTGCTGGGACTGGACGTACTCTCGCCGACGGGTTCCCCACCCTCCCCCCCAACCCTTCCAACCCAAACCCGTCAGTTCCCACCCTCCCCTTAAAATTCCCATTAAAACTCCCCTTAAAAAGCCGATTAAAACAATTAGTTAAAAATCCCCTGAGTCTCCTATTTTTGGCATGCCATCTCTCGGGGTTCCAAAACCCGTCCTCAAGATGGGCCCTCGATAATGTGGGGGCCCAAACCCACGAGAGAGGGGAATCTCGCAGGGCAAGAAGGTCAGCCGCTGTAAATGTCCGCATGATAAGAGTCCGTGAAGCAGACCCATCCTGGACCTGTCAAGATGAAAATTGACACACCAGTAATTCCGGGTGAAAGGCAGACGGGATATAGTTCTTAGGCGGTGGATGAACAAAACTGCCATGATTCAGTCAGAGCACCAACCCCTCATATCCAATCCCGAGGGGTGGTCTATGGACGAGGGGAGGGGGAAAGGATGAAGTCCTACAATAGTCAAGCTAGGATTGTCCAGGACCATCCTCAATTCCCCCAACTGGGGGCCAAAGATCTTCAGAGGGTCCCCGCAGCCAGCCCATGGGCGTCTTCCAAGATGATAAAAAGGCGCCCACATGGCCCGTGGTCGTCCTTCAAGTTGACAAAGAGGCCGAAGCACGCACCTAATGGGCCAAGCTGCTCCACCGACGAGGCATCTCTCTCCCAAAGTCCGGGGGGGGGGGCAAAGGACTCAAAAAGCCCCCACAGATGGCCCATAGATGTCCTCTAGGTGATAGGGAGGACGTCCCCTAGACCCGTGGACAACCTTTAGGGTGGCAAAGAAGGCGACCATCGGACCTCTTCGTGGCCACTAAGCCAGGCCGCCAGCTGGAGTAGGCCACTCACCCGCCGGGTTTGCTGGGTCATGCCACCGGCTCCGACTACTGGGCCAGTTCGCCGGACCCAGCCGCCCACCAACAGGCTAGGCCATCGCCAGGCTGGTCCAGCCAGGCCACCGCCACCGCCGCCACCGCCGACAGCACTGCCGCCGCCGGGGGGAGAGAGCTCCAAGGCTCCTCCCGGAGCAACGCCAGGCCAGGCCGCCGCCGCCACCGAAGAACTCGGCCGCCACCACTGCCGCTGGAAAAGGCCAGGCTGCCCACACCACCGACACCGCAGTCAAAGGGGAGAAGGCTCTAAGGCCCCTCCCGAAGCAGAGCTGAGCCAGGCCACCGCCGCCGCCGCCGGAAAACCAGCTGCCGCCGTCGCTGGGAAAGGCTGGGCCGCTGCCGCCGCCGCCGGCCACACCACCGCCGGAGGGAGAGTGCTCCGGGACTCCTCCTGAGGGAACCCGGAGCCGCCCCGCCTCAATCCGCCCATCCTCCGACCCACCGCACTGTCCTCCACCCGGGCAGGGGGTCCAAGCTGTCAAAAAGACCCCCCCCGACCCGGTCCGGTCCAAAATAGGCCCGTCGCCGCATCAGCTGTTCAGCGGCGCGGCGCCATCTTGGACATGCGCAGTCACATTTCACAAATACACTCTATCTCCTACCCTGGAAGGGGGTTGAAGAGATCGGTGTTTATTGACCTGGGGTTTATATTTCTCTGCCGATTCAGCCAAAGCTTTCTTAGTGTCCTCCCACCCCTTTTTCATTTTCATTGAATTCATCCATTCCATCAGGGACATGGAAGTGAGAGGTTCTATAGGCAGCTCAGGCATCGGCACAAAATCCATGCCCGTGGTTATCTGAAAAGGAGTTAACCCCGTGCTACTGTGTACTGCATTATTATATGCCACTTCTGCAAAAGATAATAACTCCACACAGTTCTCTTGCTGGTAGTTTACATAACACTTAATGTACTGTTCCACCATTGCATTCAGTTTCTCAGTGGCCCTGTTAGTGGCTGGATGGAAGATGGAGCTAAGTCCCTGGGATGACCCAATGGATCTCAGGAATTCTTTCCAGAACTTAGCAGTAAACTGGACTCCGCGATCTGATATTATTCTCTTTGGAACTCCACATAGCCTGTAAATATGCCTCACAAACAGTTTAGCTAGCTCCTTGGCCAAAGGCAGGCTGCTGCAGGCAGTGAAGTGGGCCTGTTTGGAAAATAAATCCACGACCGTCCAAATCACTCTATTTCCTCCGCTTATAGGAAGCTCCACGATGAAATCCATAGCAATCTCCTCCCAGGGCTTCGAGGGTTCAGCCATGGTCTGGAGAAGTCCAGGGGCCTTCCCTGGTCTGGATTTCGTGGTGGCACAGGTGGCACAGCTTTTAACATAGTCTTCTATATCTTCATCTTTGGCCACCAGAATTGTCTCCTAGCTAAATGGAGGGTTTTCAAAAACCCAAAGTGGCCCCCCAGTCGAGAATCGTGACTCCGCTACAGTACTGTGAGTCACATACTGGTGGGCACATAAACCTTACTCCCCTTCCAAGCCAGTCCCTCTCTTAGGATCAGGTCTGTCAGGTTCTCTTTGAACCAGGCATCAGTTGAGAAGGCTGATTTCAGTTCTGCCATCAAACTACCTCCCGCGAGGTCCTAACTACGGCGAGGTTGCGTCCGAGTACGAGCTTGGCCCGCTAGCTGGGTTTTGGAGATCATAGCGTAAACTATTTCTTCTCGCTGGCTGTTAAACTGCAGTTTCCTCGATAGGGTGTCAGTTAGTAGGTCCCCCCCCCGGGGTGTATTTGAGGTTGAAGTTAAATCGTTTGAAGTATTGAGCCCATCGAACCTGTTGGGGGGAAAGCTTCCGAGGGATCTTTAGAGCCTCAAGCTTCTTGTGGTCCTTCCAGACTTTGAAAGGTTCCTTCACTCCTTCCAGAAAGTGCCTCCAGGATAGGAGAGCCCATCACACCGCAAAAGCCTCTTTCTCCCATACTGCCAACTTGCGCTCTGTGTCCGTTAGTTTTTTTCAAGACGTAAGCACACAGCATTAGTTCATTTTGGGAATTCCTTTGCATTAGAACAGCTGCCACCACCACATCATCTGCATCTGCCTGGACCACAAATGGCTTATTCAGGTCTGGATGCTGGAGAATCGGTTCCATTGCAAATAAGCATTTAAGTTGTTTGAAGGATTTTTGACAGTTCATCGTCCAAGCTAGGGGTTGGCTGGGTTTTGGCTTGCCAGGAGACGGACCAGTTTTTAGCAGTTCCGTTGAGAGCAACCTCTGCAAAAGAAGGGATGAATTGCCTGTAAAAATTCGCAAATCCCAGGAAACTTTGAAGCTGTTTATGTGTGTGGGGGGGTTGCCAGTCTAGCACCTCCCTCACCTTCCCTGGGTCCATTTCAATTCCCTGGTTTGACACCCGGTAGCCTAGGTAGTCCAAGGACTCTTTATGGAACTCGTATTTTGACAGCTTCACGTATAATTTGGCAGCTAGGAGTTTTTTCAGCACTTGCCTAACCAACTTTATATGCTCTTTTATGGTTTCATTGTATATAAGAATATTGTCCAAGTAGACAAGAACTCTATTATATAGGTGGGTATGCAGGGTTTCATTGATCAGCTGCATGAAGACTGCTGGAGCCCCTTGGAGTCCAAACGGCATAACCCAGAACTGGAAACTGCCCAAGGGGCAGCTGAAAGCAATTTTCCATTCATCTCCTTCTCGTATGCGGATCCGGTATTAGGCCTCCCTCAAATCTAACTTGGTGAAAACCTTGCCTCTCGCAAGGTGGTTTAATAGGTTTTTCATTAGCAGTAGTGGGTAGGTGTTTTGTATGCAAACTGCGTTGATATTCCTAAAATCAACACGTAATCTCAAAGATCCATCTTTTTTTCCTTTAAACAAAACGGGGGTGGCCACCCTGGATTTCGTAGGCTCAATGAATCCTCACCTCTGGTCCCCTTTCAGGAGTTGGGTTAGACTGGCAACTCCCTTTGCTCCCCCCTCTCCGGCACTACTAATCTTATCTTGATAGATGCCCTCACCATCGGGTCCTCTTCTACATTAGTCTCATTGGGAGGGGCTTCATCAGACAGAGGTCCCCCCACTCCCCATTAGATATAATAGATTCCAACATCTTTGGAATTACTATGAATCCATGGCATCAGCTGTGCTCCCACCTCATTGGCCCATGGACTGCAGTATAGAAATCCTCCCAGAGTGAAACTCCCCAAACCAAAGATCTACTCCATGACCCCTTGTGAGCTGGAGGAATTGTGAAACTTTATTGATAAAAACATGAAACGGGGCTTCATCCAACCAGCAAGGCCGTGAGTGGCTGCCCTGTTCTGGGAGAAAAAAGATGGGTCTCTTCGCCTGTGTGTCGACTACAAAAACTTTAATGCCATTTGAGTAGAAAATATCTACCCACTACCCCTTCATGTTAGCTCATCTGGCCAAGGGGAAGATTTTCACTAAGGTGGACTTGAGAGAGGCTTACTACAGAGTTCGAATTAAGGAAGGGGACAAATGGAAAACTGCCTTCAATTGCTCTTTGGGTTGTTTCCAGTTTAGGGTGCTTCCATTTGGGTTACAGGGGGCACCAGTGGTGTTCATGCAATTGATTAATGAGGAGCTACATGAACATCTTTACAAGGGGGTCCTGGTCTATCTAGTTGACATTCTCAATTACACTGAGACCATGGAAGAACACATGAAAATACTGTGGTCAGTCCTGAAAACACTCAGGACTGCTGAGCTGTATGCTGAATTGTCAAAGTGCGAGTTTCACCAGAGTAAGATTGACTATCGCATATTGCATGAGGGTATTGAAATAGATCCGGAGAAAAGCTGGCAGTCTTGGAGTGGGCACCTCCATGCACCTGCAAGCAGCTGCAAAACTTCTTAGGCTTTGCCAACTTTTATTGACAATTCATTCCCTCATTTGCAAAAATTGCATTACCAATCTCCTAAAAACAAAGGGAGAGGCTATGCCAAAGCCTAGCTGCCCCGTCGAGTGGACCATGGAGTGCCAAGCATCTTTTGAGAAACTGAAACAATTGTTTGCAGCTGAGCCCATCCTTAAGCATAGTGTTGTGACTCCAGCCCCCGAACCTGGCCCCATGCCCGGAAGTGACTTGGAGCCGGGCCTGCTGCCAGAAAGTGACTTGGACAGTGAGGGGGAAGGGCCGTCAGGACTTACCTCAGGAGCACCGGCTTCCCTGGCTCAGCTCCAGGAGCCAGAAGCAGACCAGGTGGAAGAAATAACATGGAGGCCCCTTTTGTAGGCCAAGCTGACACCAGCGACGTGGCTGTGGGGGTGGTGCTACTTCAAACCAATGGAACTGGAATTTTACAACCCTGTGCCTACACCGCCTGTAAAATAACTGAAACCAAAAGGAGATGGGCAATGACTTGAACATTGGGCGCTATCTAACAAAATGAAATTCAACAGCGAAAAAAGTAAGGTTCTACATTTAGGCAAAAAAACCCCAAAATGCACAGGTACCGTATATGTGGTACCTTGCTCAATAGTAGTACCTGTGAGAGGGATCTTGGAGTCCTAGTGGACAACCATTTAGATATGAGCCAGCAGTGTGCAGCTGCTGCTAAAAAAGCCAACATAGTTCTGGGCTGCATAAACAGAGGGATAGAATCAAGATCACGTGAAGTGTTAGTGCCACTTTATAATGCCTTGGTAAGGCCACACTTGGAATACTGCATTCAGTTTTGGTCGCCACGATGTAAAAAAGATGCTGAGACTCTAGAAAGAGTGCAGAGAAGAGCAACAAAGATGATTAGGGGACTGGAGGCTAAAACATATGAAGAACGATTGCAGGAACTGGGTATGTCTAGTTTAATGAAAAGAAGGACTAGGGGAGACATGATAGCAGTGTTCCAATATCTCAGGGATTGCCACAAAGAAGAGGGAGTCAGGCTGTTCTCCAAAGCACCTGAGGGTAGAACAAGAAGCAATGGGTGTTTTTTTTTTTTTAAATTATACTATGAAGCAGCTGCTCTCTCTGCAATAAGTGATTGGTTTAATTTAACCGAGGAAAGAATTTTGAATATAGAAGGTTATGACTTGCTATATGGATGGCATGCATATTTAATTTATGACAAAAATGTGGATAAGGCCTTTAAAAATCATGTGTTAAGAACTGCTCTTCTGCGTGTTTGGAAAAAATACTCTTATAAACTAAATTATAAGGTTCCTATATGGGCAAGTCCTAGACGTACAACAGAGAATATAAATATAGAACAGAATCAGGAAATGATTACATATAAAGATCTTTTGTATACTGAAAGAGATAATTTGCAATTAAAATCTCTGCATGTACTAAAAGAAGAAGGGAAAAATTATACTTGGTTTCAATATGAGCAATTACGTGCTAGATGGAAGGAAGATCAGAAAATTGGTATAGAGTAGAATGAGGGAAATTTGGTAAAGCAAATTAGAAATCAGTCTCAGGAGCATATAAAGAGATTATTTATTTTTTATTTATTTATTTATTTGATTTTTATACCGCCCTTCTCCCGAAGGACTCAGGGCGGTGTACAGGCAACAATAAAATACAAAACACCACAATATACAATTTAAAATACGAATTAAAAAACTTATTATAATTAGCCTAGAACCTTAAAATTTATAAAACCAAACCCCATTTAAAATTAGTAGAAAATTTAAAATCGATAAAATTTATGTAATTTAAAATTTGAAATTTAAAATTTAAAATATAAAATTTAAAATTTAGGCCAGCCCCGCGCGAATAAAAAGATATGTCTTCAGTTCGCGGCGGAAAGTCCGAAGGTCAGGTATTTGACGTAAGCCTGGGGGAAGCTCGTTCCAAAGTGTGGAGCCCCACAGAGAAGGCCCTTCCTCTGAGGGCCGCCAGCCGACATTGTTTGGCGGACGGCACCCTGAGAAGTCCCTCTCTGTGAGAGCGTACGGGTCGGTGGGAGGCATATGGTAACAGCAGGCGGTCCCGTAAGTACCCAGGCCCTAAGCCATGGAGCGCTTTAAAGGTCGTAACCAACACCTTAAAGTGCACTCGGAAGGCCACAGGTAGCCAGTGCAGTCTGCGCAGGAGCGGTGTTACGTGGAGCTACGTGAGCTCCTCTATCACCAGCAGCTGCATTCTGGACTAACTGAAGCCTCCGAGTGCACTTCAAGGGGAGCCCCATGTAGAGAGCATTACAATAATCCAAGCGAGAGGTAACGAGCGCGTGAGTGACTGTGCACAAGGCATCCCGATCAAGGAAGGGGCGCAACTGCCGAACCAGGCGGACCTGGTGGAAGGCCCTCCTGGAGACGGCCGTCAAATGATCTTCAAATGACAGCCGGTCATCCAGGTATAATGTGTTACTTGAAATAGATTCGGAAAGGGACTTGGTAAAGGACTGTATGATAAAGGGGCACAAAATTTTCAGGAGCCAATATTATTGGAAACTTGGGAAAAAATTTGGGTTAGAAATGTTAAATTCACGCAGGCACAGAATCTGAGGGAAAATTTTTGTAAAATGTTTTATAGATGGCATTTAGATCCTAAGAAATTATCATGTATGTACCCAGATATGCAAGCAAAATGTTGGAGATGTAATTGTGATGACGCTACATATTTTCACATTTGGTGGGCTTTTAAGGATATAAAGGCCTTTTGGATAAAAATTTGGTGGATTTTACAAAATGTTTTGAAAAAGAAGATAAAGTTCCTGCCGCAATTTTTTCTGTTGGGAATTATTACGGACTGTACAGTAATTGAGACTAAATTGATTTTAAATCTAATAACAGCAGCAAGATTACTAATAGGACAATACTGGAAGAAAAAAGAAGTACCTACAATAGAAGAATGGATATTAGTTGCCAATTTGGCTGAGATGGCGAAGATATCAGCCTTTTTGAAAGACAATACACAAGAAAGATACTTAAAGGAATGGAAAAAATGGATTGACTATATTCAATGAAGATATCAGATTAAGAGTTATCAGACTGTTTTTGAATGATTATGATGTATTATTTTTGATTGTTTTTGGGGGAAGTTAGGAATTGATGATTGTAGGGGTATAATTAAGTTGGGACGAATTTTTTTTAGCATATGTTTGTTTTATCTTTAACTATACCTTGTGCTCTTTCTGGGAAGTCGGAGGGGAGGGGGGTTGTGAAGGGAGGGGGGAGGGGAGGTGGGGGTAAAGGGGAAAAAAATTTCTGTAAAACTTTTTGAATAAAAAAAAAATAAAAAAAAATAAACATGACATTTGAGAGACAAAAAAAAAAAAAAAAAAGAAGCAATGGGTGGAAACTGATCAAGGAAAGAAGCAACTTAGAACTAAGGAGAAATTTCCTGACAGTTAGAACAATTAATAAGTGGAACGACTTGCCTGCAGAAGTTGTGAATGCTTCAACACTGGAAATTTTTAAGAAAATGTTGGATAACTATCTGTCTGAGATGATGTAGGGTTTCCTGCCTGGGCAGGGAGTTGGACTAGAAGGCCTCCAAGGTCCCTTCCAACTCTGTTGTTATTATTATTATTATAATTTGGGAGAAGGAAACTTTTGCTGTCCAATGGGCCCTATTAACCTGGAGGCACTTCCTTGAACGGGCAAAACACCCTTTTGAGGTGTAGACAGACCATAAGAACTAGAGGCCCTTAAAACACCTTCCTGGGGAATGAATTTTATGGCAGATGCTCTCTCAAGATTGCCCCAGTATAATAGCACATGGCTGGAAGTAATCCGCCCGGTTATTCCTTCTAAGCAGTTGGCTGCTCCCGTAGTCACCAGAGCCCAAGGGAAGGGGGACCTGAACCTATCCATCGATTTAAGCGAGCAGTTAAAGGAAACGCTAAAAACTGATGACTGGTTCATATCCCACTCAAATGAGTGTATTGTTCGTGTTGGTCTTGCATGGATGGGTCCTAAGTGGTACGTCCCCTCCAGCTTGAGGGGAGCAGTGTTACAATAAGCCTACGATGCAAAAGCTGCTGGACATTTTGGATTCGTAAAGACATTACACTTAGTTCTGGTGGCACTCACTGACAAAAGACATGGAGGCATATGTCACTAGCTGTCCTGTATGTGCTTCTGCCAAGAGGCCACGCTTATAATAACTCCATACATAGTAGTACTGGTTTTACCCCATTCAAGGTAGTGTCTGGTCAGGATTTTGTGCCTATCCCAAAACTACTGCAGGAACAACCTCAAATACCGTCCTTGGTGGACTGGATTGAGCAGCTTCAGTTTACTTGGTCCGTAACTCATAAAGCATTAGACAAGGCTTAAAAGTAAAGGTAAAGGTTCCCCTCGCACATATGTGCTAATTGTTGCCGACTCTAGGGGGCGGTGCTCATCTCCGTTTCAAAGCCGAAGAGCCAGCGCTGTCTGAAGACGTCTCCGTGGTCATGTGGCCGGCATGACTCAATGTCAAAGGCACATGGAACACTGTTATCTTCCCACCAAAGGTGGTCCCTATTTTTTCTACTTGCATTTTTACGTGCTTTCGAAACTGCTAGGTTGGCAGAAGCTGGGACAAGTAAAGGGAGCTCACCCCGTTACAGGGCAGCACTAGGGATTCGAACCACCGAGCTGCCGATCTTTTGATTGACAAGCTCAACGTCCTAGCCCCTGAGCCACCGCATCCCTAGACAAGGCTTACCGAGCTCATAAAAAACAGGCCAACAAGAAAAGAGCTATGCCAAAGGACTACCAAGTGGGGGATAGATTTTTCCTCTCCGCTAAGTATTTGCAGACTACCCACAAGTCAAAAAACCCTGGGCCTAAGTATGTGGGACCTTTTCCTATTGTATGAATTGTAAACCCGGTCACGATACAGTTAGAGCTTCCCAAAACCCTCAGGAGGATCCACTCAGTGCTTCATGTTAGTTTACTGAAACTTGAGCATACCTACTCACTTTGTCCAGACCAAACCCCCTTCTCCAGTTCCCCTCTTCATAGGAGAACAACATTTCAAGGTCAAAGAGATCCTTGATTCTAGAAAACATAAGGGGAAAATATATTATTTGGTGGCCTGGAAACATTTCCCTTCCTCTCAATCTGAATGGGTGAATGAGCAAGATGTCAGAGCCCTGAAGCTTTTACAGTTATCCCATTCCAAAGCCTCGATTGTATTATTTTCTATGTATTTTCTATGTTTTGATACTTTCGGGAGGTATCTACCATGTCCATTTTATTTTGTATTTTTTCCTAGGACTAACGTCTCTTCTGCAGGCTGCAGGCTGCCATAGTAATGGGGGGGAGGGGGGAAGGTATAGGTATTTGGGTGGGGGAAGCGAGCTGGTGGTGATATCTCGTGATGTGACCAAAAAGGGAGGAAAAGGGAGGGATAGTCTCATCGTTTTCTTTGCAGCTGAATGGACTTGTTGATAGCCAGTCAAGGTCAACCGTTCTGCCATACCAGATGGATGGGGCCATCTGAAGATGAACCTTACATGAAATTGGGGGGGGGGGCTGGGGACTGTATGTTCAGCCAAGGTCCTTGGGGGAAGGATTTAGGAATACTTTCAATATGTAATTTTCGCGCCTTTAGCCTCAGATCTTGCTTTTCTTTTGTTGCTATCAGTTCATACTCAGTAAAAGTACCTTTCTCTACAATCATGGAGTTGGGGTTTTTCTTTCTTGAGTTTTGAATGGAGGCACCCCTGGCACCTGTTTTGATTGAAAGACTATGTAAACTAGTGGTCTTCAACCCCATGGTCCATGGACCGGCATCAATCTGCGGTATGCGGGATGCAGGCAGCACATGAAACCATGTCCCCTCTAGTCTGTGGAAAAACCTCTCTCCAAGGAACTGATTTCTGGTGCCCAAAAGGTTTGGGGCTGCTAATGTAGACACACTGAATAGCTTTGAAATATTGGGCATATGGGATTAGCTTACCTGCCTTCTGAAGAATTTGTGTGATAATGTCATAGTAGAAGCAATTTGTAGGAAAACAAAGTCTCCCCTTATTTATTTTCAGTAATACTATGTGGAGGGGGGTATAACAGAAGCCATAGCTCTAATATTCACAATATATGGCTTTATCAGAAACAAAACAAAACTGAGCCTTTGGTTTACAGTTAATTATTGATGTGGACCTTGGACCACAAGAATAATAATAATTCAATATTACATGAAATAAAGCTGGCCTGCTTATTAGCAACACTAATAATAAAACTGAAAAAATAGATATTTTGAACATATTGTAAATTGTATGAAAGCAAGAATCATGGAAGACGATCTGACTCTTGGAAAAATCAAAGCTACTGGAAGTGAAGGCAATCAAGGCCAAAGTGGCCAGATACTTCTACTTACAGACAAGTATGATCTTACAAGATCCCAAAGATGCAGCTATTGGCTGGTAAACTTGATGTAATGATGTCTCTCAAGTCAGGCAGAATTCAAAGTGAATGAATTCTAAGGAACAAGAAAGATTTTTAAAAAAATCAATACTATATGTGTTTCCTATTGTGTGAAGTTTGGAGCAAAACTTTGGATATATATATATATGTATTTGCACTATGTTTTATGTTAAAATGTAGTTGGTTAGTTCAGTGTCTTATATCCCTCTGGCAGTTGAGCTACTTTACTTAACAAGAGTCAGTTGATATATGATAATGTATTGTGTGAACAAGACCTAATTTCTATAATAATTTCTGTAATAGGTTTCAAATAGTTTTCCAAGAGAATCTTATTAATACAATTCTTTGGCAGATGATATAGCAAGACTTTCAGAAAAAAAAATGTTTTCACAAACATTTGCAAGATTCTTTAGGAAATTAATGGTAGACAGATATGTTAGCAATCAAATCTGTTTTATGGAAAAGTTCCTGAATTTGACTACTTTATGAAACAATTTTTCATAGATAACAATATGAAAAAGTATTGAACAGATGAATATTTTACACCTGCTATACACTGCGGTTTTCAGTCACAAGTAATTGTGAAATTACTGCCTGTTAAATTTCATGCTGTTTGCTTTGGTCCACTGTACAAGCTTGTTCTTGATCTTTACAAATCTTTTCTTTGTCCTCCTAAGTGTTAGTCATTCCTTCTAGTTTTATTTGAGAGAAACTTGAAGAAACCCTTTTTTATTTTACAGAATTCATTTTTGTCTTTATATACTTTTTCTCAAAATAATTCTCAGGATTCAAAAAGGGAAATGTAGAAACAAAATAGGTAAAGATGAAGGTTCCCCTTGCACATATGTGCTAGTTGTTCCCAACTCTAGGGGCCGGTGCTCATCTCCATTTCAAAGCCAAAGAGCCAGTGCTGTCCGAAGACGTCTCCGTGGTCATGTGGCCGGCATGACTAAATGCCAAAGGCGCACGGAACGCTGTTACCTTCCCACCAAAGGTGGTCCCTATTTTTCTACTTGCATTTTTTTATGTGCTTTTGAACTGCTAGGTTGGCAGAAGCTGGGACAAGTCATGGGAGCTCACCCCGGTAGGGATTCAAACCGCTGAACTGCTGACCTTTCGATCGATAAACTCAGCATCTTAGCCACTGAGCCACCACGTCGCCTCAAAGAAATAAAATGGGCATTGCTTAATTTTGTAATGTAAGATTTTTAAAAAATCCTCAGATTTTGGTGCTGGAAAATCTGTCCACAAACGCTAAACTGAAATCGGATTCTGTGGATTGCTGTTCATTTGATCTACAGTGAAATTGTTTCTCTGCTGGTAGCTATTAATAAAACCTGGATTTACTCTCTTGGAATTCTTGTCAGAGTGGAATTAAATGCAGAGCAATATAAATGCCACTCTCTTCGTGTATTAAAGAACAAATATCAGGATGAGAGAAGGATAATTATAAATATAAAAATTATTGAAAATAACAGGAAAGGTCCAATGGGAAGTGTAGACAGGGAGAAGAGTGTTATATGACAAACTGGTTATACAGTACATAAAAGCATAATCTTACTATTGGTTGAACTATCATTTTTTTCGGAGTATAAGATGCACCGGAATATAAGACACAGCTTAGTTATTGGGGAGGAAAATAGGAAAAAAATCTGCCTACCAGGTATTCATCTGGCTAGCGTCCTTAGTCTGGTCAGCTTCAGCACATTAATTTGTTAATTTTGAGCATATACGCACTTTTTATCCCCTGCTTGGGAATAAAAACCAGCTTCTAAAGCATAGCTGAGAGGGAGCAGCAATGAGAAAAGCAGGCAAAGCACGGATATCACTTCACTTGCTAGCACCTCGTTTGGGCTGAAAAAAAAAACTTCTAAAGCATAGCTGAGAGTTGGAGGGAGCAGGCAAAGCTCAGAAGATTGCTTCACTCACTAGTGCATTAGGGCTGAAAAAAAGCTTCGAAAAAGCTACATTCGGAGTATAAGAAATTTTCAGCCTCTTTGGAGGGGGAGGAAATGCATCTTATACTCCAAAAAATACGGTAATTTGTAACATCAGTATGTGTTTGGCCAACATGCAGATTCTCATTCTCATTTATTAGTTATTATGTGGGAAACAATCCTCCTGAACTCTATGAATGGTTTTTATTTTATTTCTTTATCTCTTTCAAACCATATCATTATTTTGAAATTAAAATGTTACACCTGGAGCAGTGGTGTGATTCAATTTTTTTTACTACCGGTTCTGTGGCCGTGACTGGGTGGTCATGTGACTGGGTGGGCGTGGCCAACTCAACATCACTCACATCAAGGGGTTCCTCACCTGGCCCCTCCCAGCCACTCCTTGTCATGCCTGGCCTCAATGTATCTATAGTTCTGTAAAAATGTTGTTTATTTATTTATTTATTTATTTATTATTCAAATTTGTATACTGCCCTATCTCCCAAAGGACTCAGGGCGGTTCACAGGCATATAAAACATCTATATACAAATTAAAATAATCATGTCATGTTCACCTTTTTTCAACTTTATTATCTGCATTTACATATTATAAATATACTTTCATGGACCACTGAAAGGAGGAAATGGCTCACATGCTTTGCCCAAGAGTGTGATAGGCAGGTCACAAAACAGGCTTTTGAGGGGCTGCCACAAAGAAGGGGGGGGCAATATATTTTCCAAAGAAGCAGAAGGCAAAACAAGAAGCAATAGATGGAAATCGAACAAAAAGAGAAGCAACCTAAAACTAAGGAGAAACTTCCTGACAGTATGAATAATTAACCAGTGGACCTACTTGTCTCCAGACGTTCTGGGTGCTCATTCACTGGAAGTTTTTAAGAGAAGACTGAATAGCCATTTCTCTGAAATGGTATAGGGTCCCCTCCCAAGTCCCTTCTAAGTCCCCCCCAATTTTTATTTTCTTTTAATACAAAACATTCCATCATTCATTAAACAGTGTGTTGTCTGGGTACAATTTTTTTGTCATAACAATTAAAGCTTACAACCATATTCATTATTTATATCTACTCTTATTCTAGCTGCAGTTATTACATGAATAATCCAGTATACATTTTCTTTACTATAATTCCCTGGTAAAATCCCAACAGGAATATCTCAGGTTTTAAATCAATATGCTGCTGCGTCATCTTCTCCAACCACATACAGATTTTTACCCATTATGTTTTTGCTTCTACAGACATCCACCACATATGATAATACGATCCCAGTGTCTGATGGCATTTCCAACAGTTGATTTATCTTTAAACATTTTTGCCAGTCTTTTAGGTGACAAATGCCATCTATGTTCCTAACAAACAGGAAGCAGCAGGTGAAGCTAAGCAAGATCACATCAAATACCTGTACAATTAGCACAGGGCCCCCCCAAGGCTGTGTGCTCTCCCCACTTCTCTTCTCTCTGTATACCAATGACTGCATCTCCAATGATCCATTTGTTAAGCTACTGAAGTTCGCAGATGACACAACAGTGATGGTCTCATTCGAGACAATGACGAATCCGCATATAGACGAGAGGTCGAACGACTAGCCTTGTGGTGCAACCAAAACAATCTGGAACTGAACACACTCAAAACCATAGAAATGGTGGTAGACTTTAGGAAAAACCCTTCCATACTTCCACCTCTCACAATACTTGACAACACAGTATCAACAGTAGAAACCTTCAAATTTCTGGGTTCTATCATATCGCAAGATCTCAAATGGACAGCTAACATCAAAACATCATTAAAAAGGACAACAAAGAATGTTCTTTCTGCGCCAACTCAGTAAGCTCAAACTGCCCAAGGAGCTGCTGATCCAATTCTACAGAGGAATTATTGAGTCTGTCATTTGCACCTCTATAACTGTCTGGTTCGGTTCTGCAACCCAACAAGAAAAACACAGACTTCAGAGGATAATTAGAACTGCAGAAAAAATAATTGCTACCAACTTGCCTTCCATTGAGGACCTGTATACTGCACGAATCAAGAAGAGGGCCGTGAAAATATTTGCAGATCCCTCGCATCCTGGACATAAACTGTTTCAACTCCTACCCTCAAAACGACGCTATAGAGCACTGCACACCAGAACAACTAGACACAAGAACAGTTTTTTCCGAAGGCCATCACTCTGCTAAACAAATAATTCCCTCAACACTGTCAGACTATTTACTGAATCTGCACTACTATTAATCGTTCCATAGTTCCCATCACCGATCTCTTTCCACTTATGACTGTATGACTATAACTTGTTGTTGGCAATCCTTATGATTTATATTGATATATTGATCATCAATTGTGTTGTAAATGTTGTACCTTGATGAACGTATCTTTTCTTTTATGTACACTGAGAGCATATGCACCAAGACAAATTCCTTGTGTGTCCAATCACACTTGGCCAATAAAATTCTATTCTATTCTATTCTATTCTATTCTATTCTATTCTATTCTATAAAACATCTTCTACAGATTCTCCTTGTATGCAGTTGACATTGTTAACTTATAATTTCTATCCCATAATTGCTGCCGTTTATCTAACTCTATCATGTGTCCAATATTTTTGCCCATGCTATCATTGTTTTTTACTTGTTCTTCTAATTTGATACTCAATAAATAACTATAGTTTTCTTATCATTCCCTCATCTGTTCCTGTTAATATCTTATCTAATTCTGTCAATTCCATATAAAAACCATAAAATGTTGCATCTTTTTCATATCTAGATTGCATTTGCAGTTGTGTATACCACACCATTTCAATCCCGTTTTTCCAAATCTTGTTTCATTTTAAGTTTTTCTGACAAAATGTCCTTATATCTAACAATATCTCCCATATTAATAATATTTGGATGTATTAGTGCTTCCATTGTTGAAAGCCAAACTTGTATCTTCAAGTAGTGTTGTTCTCTAATTTTCTCCCATACTAATAGCAAAGCATTTCTTATATAATGCCTTTGTATCTTGTTTTTCCCATACCATAAAAAGGCATGCCAACCTAATTGCAAGTCATGTCCCTCCAATGTCAATAATCTTGTATTTCTCAATACAATCAATTCTTTTATCCATGTTAACATTGCTGCCTGATTATATAATTCTTAGTTTGGTAGTCCAAACCCTCCTCTGGTTCTCGCATCTTGTAAGAGTTTTAAGTTGATTCTCGCCTTCTTCCTCTGCCATATAAATTTCACTATTATTTTGTTCAAATTTTCAATATATTTTTTCTCCAACTTTATCGGAATTGTTTGGAATAAAAACAATAGTCTTGGTAGTATGTTCATCTTGATTGTTGGTATTCTTCCTATTAGCGATAATTGCAATTTTTTCCATTTCTCCAAATCTGTCTCAATTTGTTTTATTAGTTTATAATAATTATCTTCCTTAATCGTAACACATCTTGCTGATAGTTAAATCCCTAAATATCTTACCTTCTTTGTGATTTGAATATCTAACTTATTTGATAACTCCCTTTTCTGCTTCTCTGTAATGTTTTTCACTAATATCTTAGTTTTCTCTTTATTAAGTTTCAATCCTGCCACCTCACCATATTCTTCCATTCTTTCTAATAGTTTTGGCCCTGTTTCTTGTGGATCTTCTAAAATACCGTATATACTCGAATATAAGCCGATCCGAGTATAAGCCGAGGTCCCCAATTTTACCCCAAAAACTGGGGTAAACTGGGGACTCGAGTATAAGCCGAGGGTGGGAAATGAGGCACCTACCGGTTGGGGAAACCCTCCCTCCCTCAGCTGAGAAGGCTGGCGGCTCCCGCCCGCCCTCTCACTGCACCGGCAGGGCTTCAGTCCGTAAAATGTGAAAAAAGACAAAACTCGAGTATAAGCCGTATATACTCGAGTATAAGCCGAGGGGCTTAAAAAAAAAAAAACTTGAGTATAAGCCGTATAGACCCGAGTATAAGCCGAGGGGACGTTTTTCAGCACAAAAAATGTGCTGAAAAACTCGGCTTATACTCGAGTATATACGGTAAACACCAAATCGTTTGCAAATGCCTGCAATTTATATTCCTCCTTTTTAATTTCCATACCTTTTATCTCTTTATCCTGTCTTATATTTCTATTTAATACTTCCAGCATCAGTACAAATAATAGTGGGATAGAAGGCATCCCGGTCTTGTACCTTTCATAATATTAACTTTTTCCATCATATCTCCGTTTACCATCACCTTTGCCAATTGTTTATAATATATCATCTTGATCATTCTGCCATTATTGAAGTAAATATCTTATAATCTGCATTTAACAGGGAAACCAGTCTGTAATTTTTTATCCGTTCCAGGTCTGAATCGTCTTTCGGAATGAGGGTAATATATGCCTCGGTCCACGAAATTGGCATTTTCACTTCTAACAATAGTTCATTAAATACTTCCAGCATTGTATTATTTATAACTTCTTG
Source organism: Ahaetulla prasina (assembly GCF_028640845.1). Lineage (NCBI taxonomy): Eukaryota > Metazoa > Chordata > Lepidosauria > Squamata > Colubridae > Ahaetulla > Ahaetulla prasina. The sequence goes on from NC_080546.1 coordinate 64,787,621, forward strand.
TAACTTTTTTTTTAATTGAAAAAGTTTTTATCAAAAAAAGCTTTTTCGCCCCCCCATTTCCTCCCTCCCCCCTCTGTCCCCCCTTCCCCTCCCTTAAAAACCCTCCCCTCCCCCGACTTCCCGGAACAAACACAAGGTATAGTTAAAAATAAAACAAGCATATGCTAAAAATTTTTTCCTCCTAACTCAGTTATACTCCTGCAATTCTCATCAACTCCTAACCTCCCCCATAACAATCAGAAATAATACATCCTAATCATTCAAAGGCAGTCTGATATCTCTTAGTCTGATATCTATTTTGAATATAGTCAATCCATTTTTTCCATTCATTTAAGTATCTTTCTTGTGTATAATATGTTAACCACCTATCAGGTCTATTTGCATTACAAAAGGTGTTATGTTTGGCATATTGTATATTTGTTGCCACCTGGTCAGCCATTATCATATTAAATTGACTCTGTAATATCTTTATTGCATCTTTAAGTTTTTGATCATGTGGATTATGTATTAATAATTGTTGTTTCTTATGAATTTCCTCTTCTAGATACCTACGCTGTCTTTGTTGCTTATTCCTCTGTCTATTATTAATATATATTAATATACCTCTCATAAAAGCTTTACTCGCATCCGAAACCATTTCTATCAATATTCCCTTATTCAAATTATAATCAAAAAATTCTTTCATCTGCTTTTTACATTGATTTATATTATCCTGATATCTAAACAAGTTTTCATTTAATCTCCATGTTCTTCTGCCTTCTTTTTCTTGTTGCAATTCTATCCAAACTGGACTATGATCAGATAAACATCTTGAAAATATCTTCATTTTCTTTACCCTAGAAAGCAAATCATTAGAAATTAATATAAAATCAATACGTGAAAAGGATTGATGCCTATCAGAGAAAAATGTGTAGTCTCTTTCCTCCAAGTTCCGCAGTCTCCATACATCTCTCAACTCAAAATCTTCTATCATCTCAAAAAAGGATTTAGGTAGCTTTGCATGTGCAGGTATCTTCTTAGAGGAAATTCTCTTATCCTTTCATGTATCTATTACTCCATTCCAATCTCCTAATATGATATACGATTTATAATCCCATAGAATCAAATTATCATGCAACATTCTGTAGTATTTTTCTTGTTGCTGATTAGGTGCATATATACCAAGCAAAAGAATCTTTTTTGTTTCTAGTGTAAGTTCAATAGCAATATATCTTCCATGAATATCTGCCTCTATTAACTTAGCTGGTATATCCTTTCTCAAATATACCACTATACCATTTTTCTTATCCAAAGCTGAAGCAATGAAATGTTTGCCTAATTTTGAGTTTATTAAGTATTTTTTATCTGATAGTTTAATATGTGTCTCTTGTAAACAAATCACATCATTTTTAAATTGTTTCAAATAATGAAATATTTTTCTTCTTTTCTGGGCTGAATTCAAACCATTGACATTCCAGGTCAGAATTTTATTTGCCATTACTGGCCTCCTGAAGCTTTTGAACAATCAGCTGAAGATCCTCCTCCCGTATCTTTGACCTTGCTCCTCCCACTGCTTCTGTAGGTAAATCCTGACCTTTGCTAATTTGTTGCTCCTTTTCTTTACACTTGAGGGCTCCCCTTGTCACCCTTTGTTCTTGTAGTTGTTCCTCAGATGATAACATCAATGGGGTCACCTCAGCTTCCACACTCATTTGACTCTCTTGAAATCTTTTTTCTATTACTTCTATTTCAACTTTCAACACAGTAGAGAGAAAGTCTTTGGCCTTAAGCACAGTATCAATACGATATCTTCTTCCTTGATAATACACTGTCAAACCAAGTGGTACCTCCCATCTAAATTGAATCTGGTACTTTTTAAGTTGTTGTGTAAAAAATACAAAATCTTTCCTATCCCTTAGCATCTTGGGAGGAATCTCTTTCAAAACCTTCAACTCCTGTTCTCCTATTTTCAACTTTTTCTGATATGCAACTTGCAGGATCTGATTTCTCATTGTTCTTTTCACAAAATAAACCACAATGTCTCTATGAAGTTTCTTCTGCCTAGCAATCCAGGAATTAAATCTGTATATTTTATCAATTTGATAAGCAACCTCTTGTGGGTCAGATTCAATAAATTCAGCCAAAGCTTCTGATAAAATTTTCTTTAAATCTTCACCTTTTTCCTCCTGTAACCCCCTGATTCTCAGAGCTCCTTCCATCATCCTATACTGCATCACCACCACCTGATCTTCATTTTTATCCAATTTTGTTTGCATTCCTCCCATTTTATTTTCTAACTGCTGGTTTGACTGGGCAATTTCTTGCACCTCCTCTTCCAACCCCTCCAGTCTTTTTGCCAGACCTTGAAAGGCCATCAAGATATATTCTCTTATTTTTTTATTATTCTCTTTTATTTCTTCTATTTTCTCATTATTTCCCATCATTTCCTTAAACCTATCTTCAAACATTTTCCCTTGCTCCTTAAGCATATCTTCCAAAGCTACTTCAGATCCCCTTCTGCCAGCAGTCTTAGGTGGTTTAGTAGCCAATTTAAATTTTTAAAGTCCAAAATTTAACTTTAAAACATTTCTTTTCTCCTTTCCCCTTTGAATATGGGAAAGCTCAGTTCGTTACAATCCACAAATAACGTTTCTTAGTTATGCAGCCTGCTTCCGACTTTCACTTCCTCTCAGATGCCATTTTAAACAGTCAATTAAAGCAGAGAAAAAGAAAAGTTTTTCTTTTTAAAAGGTAGAAGTCAGGAATACTTGCAATCCAATAATCATTCACTTGCGCTCGTTCCGTCTGCATATAAAAATCCACAGAGAAAATCAACTGAACAGAGGTGGACACTTTCTTCTTTTCCTGCCTCTGCAGGAGTGCGGTGAAGTTCGGAGCTCGGTGGAGTTCAGTGGGACTCAACCCTCCGGGGCTCCGCTTCAAAAGCCAAGCCCCTGGGGAGATCTACCACTCTCCCGCCACTCTGTACTCTCCCTTTCTCCCAGGGAGAGTGTTTGAAGCCGGCGAACAGCTGATTTTCGCTGTTTCGCCGGCTTTTACGAACATGAAGCACCTTGGTTAGGTGCCTGACAAAGAAAGTGGCGCCACCGGAAGTCCCCTTTTTATATAACTCTGCTGGTAATCCATCTGGGCCTGGTGTTTTGCCATTTTTTGGTGTTTTAATTGCTTCTGTCAATTCCATCATTGTTATTCTTTCTTCTAGTGCCTTTTTAAATGTTTCTGGTATAATAGGTAATTCAGCTTTTTCAAAGTATTGTTTTATTTTTTCTTCTGACATTGTCTCTTGCTTGTATAATTTTTCACGGTAATCATGAATCATTTTCTTTTTCTCATCATTTCGATAACGTACAGTCCCTTCATCATCTATTAATTGGTAAATTGATTTTTTCCCTTCTCTTTTTTCAATCTATATGCCAACCATCTCCCTGGTTTATTTGCATTTTTTAAAAAAGTTTTGTTTAGACCTCTTAATTTATTGAGCTAAGTCCTCCTTTTCTATTAGATTCAATTTAAATTTTTCAAACCCATTTGATTTCTTCTTTTTTGTGGATCTTTTGCAATTCCATTTCTAACTTCTTATACTCCTCCTCTAGTTTCTTTTGAACTTGTCTTTTCTTTTAAAAGGTAGAAGTCAGGAATACTTGCAATCCAATAATCATTCACTTGCGCTCGTTCCGTCTGCATATAAAAATCCACAGAGAAAATCAACTGAACAGAGGTGGACACTTTCTTCTTTTCCTGCCTCTGCAGGAGTGCGGTGAAGTTCGGAGCTCGGTGGAGTTCAGTGGGACTCAACCCTCCGGGGCTCCGCTTCAAAAGCCAAGCCCCTGGGGAGATCTACCACTCTCCCGCCACTCTGTACTCTCCCTTTCTCCCAGGGAGAGTGTTTGAAGCCGGCGAACAGCTGATTTTCGCTGTTTCGCCGGCTTTTACGAACATGAAGCACCTTGGTTAGGTGCCTGACAAAGAAAGTGGCGCCACCGGAAGTCCCCTTTTTATATAACTCTGCTGGTAATCCATCTGGGCCTGGTGTTTTGCCATTTTTTGGTGTTTTAATTGCTTCTGTCAATTCCATCATTGTTATTCTTTCTTCTAGTGCCTTTTTAAATGTTTCTGGTATAATAGGTAATTCAGCTTTTTCAAAGTATTGTTTTATTTTTTCTTCTGACATTGTCTCTTGCTTGTATAATTTTTCACGGTAATCATGAATCATTTTCTTTTTCTCATCATTTCGATAACGTACAGTCCCTTCATCATCTATTAATTGGTAAATTGATTTTTTCCCTTCTCTTTTTTCAATCTATATGCCAACCATCTCCCTGGTTTATTTGCATTTTTTAAAAAAGTTTTGTTTAGACCTCTTAATTTATTGAGCTAAGTCCTCCTTTTCTATTAGATTCAATTTAAATTTTTTTCAAACCCATTTGATTTCTTTCTTTTTTTTGTGGATCTTTTTGCAATTCCATTTCTAACTTCTTATACTCCTCCTCTAGTTTCTTTTGAACTTGTCTTTTCTTTTTATTTCTCTTTCTGACATATGTTATTGCCAGTGCTCTGATATACGCTTTGGCTGTGTCCCATACATTTTGTAATGAGGTTTCTTCTTTTCTATTCTCTTTAAAAAAGAAAACTAATTCCTTTTCTATATGCTGTAAAAATTCTTTTTCATCTAGAATTGATTCAATGTCTATCTTAACTTCCTTTTTTGTCCCTTCCATATTATTTTCATCAGATTATGATCCGCCCATGTGCTTGTTTCAATATTTATTTCATGTATATTAGATAGCAAGTCATCTGACATCCACATCATATCAATTCTGGACCAAGACATATGTCTATTTGAATAAAATGTATATTGACTTTTCTCCGGAAATCTTCCTTGCCAAGCATCTTGAATACCTAATTCTTCCACCATTTTGAAGAAGGTTTTTAGAAGTGTTTTCCTAGCTTTCTTATTAATCTTTTTAGTTTTATAATCCAAGTCCACATCCACAATTGCGTTGAAATCACCTACTATAATATATTTTCATACTCCTAATTCTATTATTTTCCTGTGTAATTTACTATAAAAATCTTCTTGATTATCATTTGGTGCATATATCACCACTAAAAGTATTTGTTTATAGTTCATCATTACCTCCACCATTAATATCCTCCCTTCCTCATCTGTGAAAATTGGTTAGACTTTTTATTACCTCCTTAATATACAATACAACACCTCTATTACTTGGATGTGTAAGTGAAGCATATAGTTTCCCCATTTTCCCCAGTCTCTTCTGCAGCTCTTTGAAAAGTAAGTACAGTAAAGCCATGGGAAATGGGGTGGGGAGGGCAGATTGGGCCCAGGAATGCTCCATTTTGGCCTGTAAGAGGCCAGGGAAGCCCTAGGAAGGCCCATTTGGTGCCTGGGTGGGCGAATTGGGGCAAGGGACCCTCCATTTCAGCCTGTAACAGGCCAGGGGAGCCCTAGGAAGGCCCTGTAACAGGCCATTGAAGCCACCAAAGAGCCAAAGGAAGGCTTGGCAGGGATCTGGGCTGCGTGGAAGGCCAGGGAGAAGGCAGGAAAGCTGGCAGGCTTGCAGAGACCATGTGGTCTAGACAAGTGAGGGAGTCAGAGAGAAAGCAGCAGCAGCTATGCCGGGCGAAAGGGCAAGATGACGAGTGACTGAGCGGAGGGGGGGGGGTTCAGCCAGAATTTTTACTACCGGTTCACTTGAACCGTCCTGAACTGGCTGAATCCCACCACTGAGTTACTTAGTAAATTCAGGGGTTTTCTTGAGAAGCATTTAAACCAAATAATAGGGACAGATAATTGATTGATATACAATATTTCAGTCCTAGCAATCTAAAACTAATATGGTTTTTGGTGTTTCTAACATAGATGTTTCTGCCGTTAATAATAATGTTACTGTTAAGAAAAAATAAATTTTTATAACAACAACAACAACAGAGTTGGAAGGGACCTTGGAGGTCTTCTAGTTCAACCTCCTGCCAGGCAGGAAACCCTACACCATTTCAGACAAATGGTTATCCAACATTTTCTTAAAAATTTCCAGTGTTGGAGCATTTACAACTTCTGCAGGCAAGTTGTTCCACTGATTAATTGTTCCGACTGTCAGGAAATTTCTCCTTAGTTCTAAGTTGCATCTCTCTTTGATTAGTTTCCACCTATTGCTTCTTGTTCTACCCTCAGGTGCTTTGGAGAATAGTTTGACACCCTCTTCTTTGTGGCAGCCCCTGAGATATTGGAACACTGCTATCATATCTCCCCTAGTCCTTCTTTTCATTAAACTAGGCATACCGAGTTCTTGCAACCGTTCTTCATATGTTTTAGCCTCCAGTCCCCTAATCATCTTCGTTGCTCTTCTCTGCACTCTTTCTAAAGTCTCAACATCTTTTTTACATCGTGGCGACCAACCTTTTGATAGGGTGTGCTATACTGTGTGCACTAATGCTCATAATTTAAGCAACAAACTGTGAGAACTAACAGCTGTTATGTTCAGGGATAACTTGGATCTTGTTCAAATACAGAGACATGGTTCAGAGATTGCAATGATTGGGATATGCATATACCATGCCACATACTATACAGAAAAGACAGATTTTTTTTAAAAAAGGGTGGGGGGCAGAAGTTGCCATTTATAGCAAGGAGAGCATAAAAACATATGATCTACTTGAAACTCTGAGGTTGTTTACAAATTAAGGAGGAATCAGTTATCAGAACTGATATTATACACTGGTCTCTAAGCCATTCAGAAGATTAAGATATAGCGGTGGATTGCTACCGGTTTGTGAGAACCGTTGGCAAATATTTGGCCAAGTTCGCAGAACTGGTAACAACGGCTGGTTGGCCACGCCCCCAAACCATTCGCCCTGCCCGCCATGTTCGTCGCTGCCATGTTCTTCGCGCACGCGCATTCCATTGCCTTCCAAGTCCAATGGGATGTGCATGCACGAAGAACATGTCAATGATGGCAGCAGCTTTTTCTGCCAGTACTCTACGGCGGCCTGTGGAGAAAACGAGGCTGCTTTGCCAGCTGTTTTCCAGCAGCAGCAGTTCGCTGGGGGCCACTGAAAATTCTGGTCAGCTTGCCTTCCGGACTATGGACCAGCCGCCGTGGGAGAGCTGGCAGACGGGTGATACCAGTGGCGGGTGGACCAATTTGCGTGGGGAGGGAGGGAAGCGCACAGCAGACTGCAGCACCAGAGCTCTTCCTCTGCTTTCCCTAAGCCAGCTGGCCTGTGAGGAAAGACCGCAGGAGATCGTGGCACCAGAGTTCTTCCCCAAGCCAGCTGGCCTGCGAGGGAAGAGTGTGGGGAATCGTGGCATCAGAGCCCCAGAGCTGTTGAACCAGATGCCCTTCGGCGGCAGGTAGGCACGACCCTTATTTCAGGACCACTATTTCTCTCAGAGCGGCCCTGAGGTAGCTTTTCTGGTTTGGAGAGCAGCAGAGCTTATAGTCCTCGCCTGTCCCTGCACCTCCCACCTTTCCCCAGCTGCGGACCAGTCTTAGTGAGAGGCTTCCTCAGTGTAAACACACTTTTCTGTTCCATAATGGCTCGGTTTAACTGGTCAGTGGTGCTATCCTTGCCTTTTGTAACCGACACTCTGAGAGAGGCAGACCGGGGCTGTGGGATGTCCTCAAGGGGAATTTAGAAGCCCGTTTCAAAGGTTCATCTACAGCCCCTTAAGTCGTGTGCCATGGTTTAGGAAACTATAATTTTGTGTAACGTGAGAAGCTCAGGCCGAACAAGGCTGTTTAGCTAGTAAATCCAATCCACCACATGCTATTTCTGAAGATGAATGTGGAAAACCACCCTATATTCTTGGGAACACCCGATGAGACTACAAACAGCTTGCTTTTCTGAGAAGTATAAATCCTCCCCCACCCCAGTTTTCCTTCTCCAAAATCCACAGATATATGTTACTATGGTTATTCTTAACCATCCAAGGCATGGTTGTCCCAAAAGCGCTTTTCCAAAAGGCAACTGAACTTTCTTGGTTGTTTTCTTGAAAACGTTTTGCTTCTCATCCAAGAACTGAAGAAGCTTCTTAGATGAAAAACAAACCATTTGCAAAGAAAAAAACCAAGTCCAGTTGCCTTTTGCATCCACAGATCTATGCTTGATTTCACCATAATCCTTGGGCAGAGCTCTAAATTATAGTGAAGGGAATAGTAATAAATAGATAGAAACTTGTTATTCTATAGACATTTGTTCTACTGTTTATTTATTTATTTATTTACTTATTTATCACATTTATGTACCGCCCTTCTCCGAAGACTCAGGGCAATTTACAGCCAAGATAAAATCGCACAGAAACAAACGTTAAGAACATTATTAAAAATCTAATTCAAAATTTGGCCCAATAATTTAAAACTAATAAAATCTAAAATAAATCCTAATAAAACCACCCATGTTAAAATTACAATTAGGCCAACCCTGCCCGATGGAATAAAAGAGTCTTGAGCTCGCACTTAAAGGTCCGGAGGTCAGGGAGTTGGCGTAGCCCCAGAGGTAGCTCATTCCACAGGGCAGGAGCCCCCACAGAGAAGGCCCTCCCCCTGGGAGCCGACAGTCGGCATTGTTTGGCTGATGACACCCTGAGGAGGCCCTCCCTATGGGAATGCACAGGTCGATGGGAGGCTGTTGGTGGCAGAAGGTGGTCCTGTAAGTAACCCGGTCCCAAGCCATGGAGTGCTTTAAAGGTGAGAACCAACACCTTGAATTGCACCCGGAAGACCACCGGTAAACAGTGCAGCCTGCGGAGGAGAGGTGTTATATGGGAGCTACGAGACGCTCCCTCTATCCCCCACGCAGCCGCATTCTGGACCAGTTGAAGCTTCCTGGTGCTCTTCAAGGGGAGCCCCATGTACAGAGCATTGCAGTAGTCCAGGCGGGAAGTGACGAGGGCGTGAGTGACTGTGCATAACGAATCCCGGTCCAGGAAGGGACGAAACTGGCATATCAGGCGCACCTGATAAAAAGCTCCCCTGGCGACGGCCGTCAAATGCTCTTCCAATGACAACCGTACATCCAGGAGAATGCCTAAGTTGCGAACCGTCTCCCTGGGGGGGCAACACCTCGCCCCCCCCCCATAGTCAGCGATGGAACTAGCTGACTGTGCCAGGATGCTGGCATCCACAGTCACTCAGTCTTGGATGGGTTGAGTCGAAGTCTGTTCTTCCCCATCCAGACCCGTATGGCCTCGAGGCACCGGGACATTACTTCGATGGCTTCGTTGGGGTGGTTCGGGGTGGAGATGTACAGCTGAGTATCATCAGCATATAGATGGCAACTCACCCCAAAACCACGGATGATCTCCCCCATATAAATATAAATGTTGAACAGGAGCGGCGAGAGGACCGACCCCTTTGGCACCCCACAAGTGAAGTGCCTCGCAGTCGATCTCTGCCCTCCTGCCAACACAGTCTGCGAACGGTCAGAGAGGTAGGAGGAGAACCACCAAAAAACGGTGCCCCCCACTCCCAGACCCCCCAACCACCGCAGAAGAATACCATGGTCGATGGTATCAAAAGCCGCTGACAGATCTAATAGGACCAGGACAGAGGAATAACCCCTGTCCCGAGACCTCCAGAGATCATCAACCAACGCAACCAAAGTCGTCTCCGTGCTGTACCCAGGCTGGAAGCCGGACTGGCATGGGTCTAGATAGACAGTTTCCTCCAGGTACTGGGGAAGCTGCCACCACACTCTCAACAACCTTCACCACAAAACAAAGGTTGGAGACAGGACGATAATTAGCTAACACAGCTGGATCCAGGGAGGGCTTCTTAAGGAGGGACCTTACCACCGCCTCTTTCAAGGCGGCTGGGAAGACACCCTCCACCAAAGAAGAGTTGATAATTCCCTGAAGCCAGCCTTGTGTAACCTCCCGTGTGGCCAGTACCAACCAGGAGGGACACGGGTCCAGTAAACATGTGGTCGCATTCAACCTCACCAGTATCCTGTCCATGTCCTCGGGAGTTACAGAGTCAAACTCTCCCCAAACAACAGTGTCAAGAACCGCCTCCGTCATCTTGCCTGGCACTACCCAATCAGAGTCCAGCCCGTCCCGGATCCGAGCGATTTTATTGTGCAGATATAATCCAAAGTCCTCAGCACGCCCTTGCAAGGGGTCCTCCCGAGCTCCCTGAGAGAGAAGGGAGCGGGTCACCCTAAACAAGGCGGCTGGGCGGTTATCTGCCGATGCGATAAGAGCGGAAAAATACTCACGTTTCGCCACTCCTATCATCACTAGGTAGGTCTGAATATGCGACCTTACTAGTGTTCGGTCGGATTCAGAACGGCTGGCCCTCCAGTCGCTCTCTAGGCATCTTTTCTGGCGCTTCATCTCTCTCAGCTCCTCAGAAAACCAGGGAGCCGGTCGAGAACGGCGCTGGGTCAGAGGCCGCAAAGGCACGACGTGGTCCAAAGCCCCCGCCGCCGCTCCTTCCCAGGCGGCGACCAGTTCTTCAGCCGAGCCGTGGGCTAGATCCTCCGGAAATGGCCCAAGCTCCGTCCAGGAAGGGACGAAACTGGCATATCAGGCGCACCTGATAAAAAGCTCCCCTGGCGACGGCCGTCAAATGCTCTTCCAATGACAACCGTACATCCAGGAGAATGCCTAAGTTGCGAACCGTCTCCCTGGGGGGGCAACACCTCGCCCCCCCCCCCATAGTCAGCGATGGAACTAGCTGACTGTGCCAGGATGCTGGCATCCACAGTCACTCAGTCTTGGATGGGTTGAGTCGAAGTCTGTTCTTCCCCATCCAGACCCGTATGGCCTCGAGGCACCGGGACATTACTTCGATGGCTTCGTTGGGGTGGTTCGGGGTGGAGATGTACAGCTGAGTATCATCAGCATATAGATGGCAACTCACCCCAAAACCACGGATGATCTCCCCCATATAAATATAAATGTTGAACAGGAGCGGCGAGAGGACCGACCCCTTTGGCACCCCACAAGTGAAGTGCCTCGCAGTCGATCTCTGCCCTCCTGCCAACACAGTCTGCGAACGGTCAGAGAGGTAGGAGGAGAACCACCAAAAAACGGTGCCCCCCACTCCCAGACCCCCCAACCACCGCAGAAGAATACCATGGTCGATGGTATCAAAAGCTGCTGACAGATCTAATAGGACCAGGACAGAGGAATAACCCCTGTCCCGAGACCTCCAGAGATCATCAACCAACGCAACCAAAGTCGTCTCCGTGCTGTACCCAGGCTGGAAGCCGGACTGGCATGGGTCTAGATAGACAGTTTCCTCCAGGTACTGGGGAAGCTGCCACCACACTCTCAACAACCTTCACCACAAAACAAAGGTTGGAGACAGGACGATAATTAGCTAACACAGCTGGATCCAGGGAGGGCTTCTTAAGGAGGGACCTTACCACCGCCTCTTTCAAGGCGGCTGGGAAGACACCCTCCACCAAAGAAGAGTTGATAATTCCCTGAAGCCAGCCTTGTGTAACCTCCCGTGTGGCCAGTACCAACCAGGAGGGACACGGGTCCAGTAAACATGTGGTCGCATTCAACCTCCCCAGTATCCTGTCCATGTCCTCGGGAGTTACAGAGTCAAACTCTCCCCAAACAACAGTGTCAAGAACCGCCTCCGTCATCTTGCCTGGCACTACCCAATCAGAGTCCAGCCCGTCCCGGATCCGAGCGATTTTATTGTGCAGATATAATCCAAAGTCCTCAGCACGCCCTTGCAAGGGGTCCTCCCGAGCTCCCTGAGAGAGAAGGGAGCGGGTCACCCTAAACAAGGCGGCTGGGCGGTTATCTGCCGATGCGATAAGAGCGGAAAAATACTCACGTTTCGCCACTCCTATCATCACTAGGTAGGTCTGAATATGCGACCTTACTAGTGTTCGGTCGGATTCAGAACGGCTGGCCCTCCAGTCGCTCTCTAGGCATCTTTTCTGGCGCTTCATCTCTCTCAGCTCCTCAGAAAACCAGGGAGCCGGTCGAGAACGGCGCTGGGTCAGAGGCCGCAAAGGCACGACGTGGTCCAAAGCCCCCGCCGCCGCTCCTTCCCAGGCGGCGACCAGTTCTTCAGCCGAGCCGTGGGCTAGATCCTCCGGAAATGGCCCAAGCTCCGTCAGGAACCTCTCTGGGTCCATCAGGCACATGGGACGGAACCAACGAGTTGGCTCCGTCTCCCTGAGGTGTGGGTTTGCGGTTCAAAAGTCAAGACGAAGGAACGAATGATCTGACCATGACAGGGGTTCGATAACTAAGTCCCCTAATTTGAAATCATTCAGCCACTGTCCGGAGACAAAAATCAGAGTGTTACCCCCTATGTGAGTGGGACCATTCACTAACTGGGTCAGGTCCAAGGCCGTCATGGAAGCCATGAACTCCTGAGCCGTCGCCGATGTTTCACCTACCAACGGCAGGTTGAAATCTCCCATAACTGTAAGTCTGGGGGTATCAACCGCTGTCTCGGCTATCACATCGAGCAGCCCAGGTAGGGCTGTCAACACGTAGCAAGGAGCCAGGTACGTGACCAACAAGCCCACCTGCATCCCCTGGCCCCACTTCACAAAGAGAGACTCACACCCGGCTATCTGCGGGACAGTGACCTCCCTCAGCTCCAGACTCTCGTTGATAATAACCGCCACCCCCCCACCCCTACCTTGGGCCCTCGGCTGATGAAATGCACGGAAGCCCGGTGGGCACATTTCAACAAGGGGAACCCCCCCCTTCCATCCCTAACCAGGTCTCTGTAATGCCCATCAGGCCCACACCCCCTCTTGTATAAGGTCTGAGATGAGGGGGGCTTTATTCATCACGGACCTGGCATTGCACAACATCAGCCGAAGGTCCAGGCTCTGGGGATTCCAGCCACTTGAGGAACGGGAAAAGACAGAGGGCCTGGAGTGCGCGATCACTCGTAAACAGCGAGGGCGCACTCCCCGAACATGATACGGGCCCCCGCTTCCGCCATACCTGCCCCTCCCAGTTACCGTGCCGATGGAATAGCCCCCATGGATTCAGGCTCTAGCCCCCTCCCCCAATTCAGTCTCCGAACCTATACCCTCTGTGTCGCGAGCCCTCGCAGGGTCTGGTCCCATCCTAGATGGGTCTCCCCCCCCGACCCATCCTAACCCTCCCTCCCCTTAAAAACCCTTTAAAAGACTTATTTAAAAAACTCCTAAGATTCCTCTTTGCTATTGTAATACACACACACACACACACACACACACACACACACGTATACATACACATACATACATACATATATGTTATGTTGCTGTAAAAGTATTTCGCTTTAATTGTTAAGCATCTATAAGAACATATGCCTGCAATCAATTACCGTATATACTCGAGTATAAGCCGAGTTTTTCAGCACGTTTTTTGTGCTGAAAAGCGCCCCCTCGGCTTATACTCGAGTCTACCCTTGCAGCTGGGCCGGCAGGACGAGCCCAAATGCTGCCGGCATGCTTTGCCAGCTCGGCAGAGCCCACACATCTGATGACATAAAAAAATTGGGAAAGTCATCTCAAGTCACTTTGGCCGTTATTCCAGGTGGACTTACATCTGTATTGCAGCCCCTAGATGTCAGTTTAAATAAACCTTTCAAGGACCGTGTGCGAAGGATGTGGCATGAATGGATGACATCTGGTCAAGCTCGTCTGACAAAAGTTGGAAATCTGAGAAAGCCAGACATAGAACTAATAGCACAGTGGGTTCGTGATGCATGGGAAGATATTCCAGAGGACATGGTGCAACGTGCCTTCAAGAAATGTGGCATTAGTAATGCTATGGATGGCAGTGAAGACAGCGCATTGTATGAGAGTGACAGCAGTGATGATGACGACTGTGAACTCAGTGATGACGACAACGTATATGCGGATAACATCACAGAAGCTGAAGTAGCTGAAGCTCTGTTTGGACAAACAGATGATGAGGAGGAGAACTCCAGTTTTGAGGGATTTTAGCTCTCGTTAGCTTGGTTGCTGTTACTTTTAAAGATACTGTATTTTTGATACCATATTCTTTTTGGGGACTCCCTTTTGCACTTTTATTGTTTTTCGTTCAAATAAATATTCATGTTATTTTACTTGGCTCTATCTTTATTTTTTACATTGACCAGTAGCTGCCTCATTTCCCACCCTAGGCTTATACTCGAGTCAATAGTTTTTCCCAGTTTTTTGTGGTAAAATTAGGTACCTCGGCTTATATTCGGGTCGGCTTATACTCGAGTATATACGGTACATCTTTCCTGCATTAAGATCTAAATCCTCCATTAATCTTTTTCCTTCTTTCATAAAATGCCACCCCATTTCCTCCAAGAATTGCCATGTATCTCTTGGTTCACCTATCTCAAACTACCAAACAATCCACACACCTTTTGTACTGTTAAGTGGCTAATTAGGAAGACAAAAGGAGGAAAAGATAACAAAAGATAAACACTGCAGGAAGATGTAAATCGTAAATTAGATTATATGACTGACTTTTACAATGTAGTTAGATTATATGACTAGAGTAATAAGAATACTAAAAAGACACACACACACACACACACACACACAGAAAGAGAGGAAAGAGAGACAGAGAGAGATACCTGTTTAAAAGAAAAAAGAAAAATGGCTCTTTGAGTGTTTAAAGTTGCAGAACCCTGGGTCAGGCAAACACCATGGTCGTTAAGTGAACCCTGTGGTCATTAAGTGAACACTGTGGTTGTTAAACGTCCATTTTCCCCAATGGGCATTTTTCACCAGAAACCAGAAGGAATTGTTGGAAACTGGCAAAAAACATAGAAAACCTCAATCACAAGACTGTGTGGGATGTTGTAATTGGTCATAAGTGTGTGTGTATGTGTGCATGGATGTCCAAACTCCAAAAACAAGTCAAGTAGCTCTGGGGAGGTCAGTCGTAAATTAGAACACCTGCTAAGCAACCGCCATTAAGCGAGGACCACTTGTATTTGGTGTGCCTTAAGGGTTCAGAGCTGTATGGAATCTGGTTTCCTTTGTCCCTTTGGGGGTTGCAAAAGGTCCAGGTGGGAAATCCTCATAGGGGGAACTAGAATCGTGACCACCTAGCCACGCCCACCCAGTCACATGACCGCCAAGCCATGCCCACTGACACATGACCATCAAGCCATGCCCACAAAATAAGCCACACCCACAGAACTGGTAGTAAAATTTTTTAGAACCCACCCGTTATGATAGTATTATGCTTGAAGAGATAACGCAGATAGCAATGAAGTGAGAGGTTGTAATCATGGGTGACTTCAACATGCCAGTCATTAACTGGAAAATTTCAACTGCATTTACAAACAGGAGCAGTGATATGTTAGTTATTAAAAGATGCCTCTCTAAAAGAGTAAAATGCCAAACAAGAGAGGACCATATTCTAGACTTAGTTTTGACAAATGGACATAAGCAGTGGTTAAATCCAATTTTTTTTACTACCGGTTTTATGGGCGTTGCTTGGTGGGCGTGGTGTGGTGGGCATGGCTTGGTGGGCGTGGCAAGGGAAGGATATTGCAAAATCTCCATTCCCACCCCACACTGGGGTAAGCCAGAGATGGTATTTGCTGGTTCTCCAAACTACTCAAAATTTCTACTACCAGTTCTCCGAACTGCTCAAAATTTCTGCTACCGGTTCTCCAGAACCTATCAGAACCTGCTGGGATTTCACCCCTGGAGATAAGGTACTAGAACTTGCAGTGGGGCAAAATTAAAACTGATATAACAAACACTAAAACTAAAGTTTTAGACTTCAAGGGCCTCTGGTGGCTCAGCAGACTAAGTCTGTCTGTCTGTTATTAACACAGCTGCTTGCAATTACTGCAAGTTCAAGTCCCACCAGGCCCAAGGTTGACTCAGCCTTCCATCCTTTATAAGGTAGGTAAAATGAGGACCCAGTGTCAGCCTCCACTCCAAACCTCACATCCTTTTGTACTCTTTATATTCAGTAGTTAGATTGCATGGGGTTTTTATGTGTAATGTAAAGAGCTCATGATTTCAGTTTAAGTAGAGAGGGTCCTTTAAGAGTGTCGTCTGACATAGTTTGAATTCAACAGGAATGTTAGAGCGCGCGCTTTCAACGGACATTGCATTCCTGAGATGATTTACAGCCAGAGACCTGCGGAAGAAGATTACCACGGGGGGCCAAGAAGGAGCTGGCATTGGACAAAACCTGTTGACCTCTTGGGGAGAGGAGGGGCTAACAATGGGATATGGAATGTTAGTCATATTTTGTCTCAGATTCAACTTTATACTACTGCAGTCCGGATGTACCTAGTAAAAGTACTTTTCTTTATTTACAAATGAAGTCAAGGTGTATTCTTTCCTAGATATAATCAGAGGCAGCCTGACATTAAGTTGAATCTCACAGCATGTCGACCAACCAGGATTTTAACCAAAATACCGAGGGGGCTAACAGAAAAACTTTGATGGGAAGTCAGCCAGCTGCTGAACTGGGGGAAGCGACCGGAGATTTTTCTTCTGTCAGTTTTAACCCTGAATTGGAGGATTGCAGAGCCCGGTGGATGGAATAATTACAGCTGGAAGAGAAAAGATGGCAACCAGATCCTGAAGTGCTTCCTTCTGGAGTGACTAAAAGGAAAAAGGGGAGAGCTAGACTTTCAGATTGGAAAGAAGAGCAGGAAATCAGAGACAAGCTCCAGTTGGACGAGGCATTGTGTCTTTACCGTGAGGTGAAAGTAAGGCAAGCAGCGCGCCAAAGTATGAATCCCCTATTCAGTCCTCCAGGGGGAAGGGAGAAGAGGATGAAGAAATTACCAGGGGAGCAACTGGGGGAGTTTCCCAATGTGTAGAAATTTTGGAACAACCAGAACCAGAAATCCCCTTCCCAGAGGCAGAGGAGTCGGATGGAGGGCGTACGCCACTCGCTGGCCAAGTGAGGCTGCGCAGAGGAAGGAAAAAGCCTAAAATCCCCCCCATATCTGGGAAATTCGATGGAAATGCCAAGGAGCTAGGACTGTTCCTGGCGTTAGTGAATAACCATATGATGGACTGGGGGGAAGATTATTGGTCACAGGCAGCACAAGTTAGAGCTGTGACCCAAAACCTAACAGGAAGAACAGCTGCGTGGTTTGTGTCATTATGTCACTCCCCCTTACTGCAAAACTACGAGCATTTTATGACTGCACTGAGGAGGAGGTTGGAGGACCCCCTGGCAGAGCAGAAGGCCAAAGGCCGGATGAAAACCATCAGACAAGGGAGGAGACCAATGGCTGACTACAGCCAGGAGTTCAGTGATCTGGTTCCCATGATGAGGGGATGGTCGGAGATGACCCTTGCGGACATTTACAAAGATGGCCTGAATGGAGATCTGTATGAATTGTGCCGGGCACGGGCCTCTCCAACCATGTTGTACGGCTGGTGCACCCTGGCAGCGGAGATGGAAATCGAGCTAGTGAAGGATCGTAGCCGAAGAGAGCGCGCTGGAAGGCCAAACCCTGCCCATTTTCCTAGAGGCCCTCCAAGGGATGCCCTTACATCGGAGAGTGGGAGGCAACGTTCGACTGCGTGCTACAGATGTGGAAAAGAAGGCCATCGAGCAGCTGACTGTCGGGTGAAGCTGGTGCCTAAGACGACCCCTAGTGGTGGAAAGGAACCAGTGAAACCAGATGCTAAGGCGCGAAAGCCGGCAAAAGTGGGAGAAGGCGTCGCCAAGAAGGCCACTCCCATCAGGGAGGAGCATGGAACGCCGACCGAATCCGATGACAGCGAAACCACGTCAGAATCCGATGAAGATCTTCTGGTGAGTTGGACACGGGGTCCTTTGAACATCCCGGTCAAACTGCATGTCCCTTCTTCGGGTAATAAGGGGGAAATGCTAGCGCTCCTAGTCTCTGGGTGTACTAGGTGCATCATCAGTCCCGAGATAGTAGAGAAAATGGAACTAAAGCTGAGAACCCTACGTAGGCCCATAGCCTTTGCCCAGTTGGATGGCTCTGTGGCAGGGGGAGGGCCGCCCATTTTGTAACAGAACCCATAGAAATGATGATGGGAGACCATTGTGAGGTCCTAAACTTCATAGTAGCCCCGGGGATGGACCAACCTCTGTTACTAGGCTTGTCATGGCTGCGGAAGTGGAACCCCCATATTAACTGGAAGAAGGGAGTCTTACGTTTTCGCTCTAAGACGCTAAGAGGGGAGAAAAGAGAGGAATCTACCGTGGCTGTGCTCCATGACATGATGGGGGAAATGACGGAACAGATAGAAGAGGAGGAGAGGATACCTAAGGAATACTGGGACTTGCGAGAAGTCTTTAGCGAGAAAGCATCAGATGTTCTACCTCCCCATAGGCCTACTGACTGCGCAACAGATATACTTCCAGGGGTAAAGCTTCCAAAACCAAAAGCTTATCCCATGACCCAAAAAGAATTGGGGGAGCTACGTAAATTTATAGACAAAAACTTAGAGCGGGGGTTTATCCAACCGGCTAGGCCTCGTGTGGCCGCACCAGTGATGTTCCGAGAAAAGAAAGATGGCTCTTTTCGTCTTATAGTTGACTATAGAAACCTAAACGCGATATGCGCCGAAAACGTATACCCCATGCCACTCATGAAAGACATGTTAGCGCATCTAGCGAAAGGAAAGTTTTTCACCAAATTAGACTTGTGAGAGGCTTACTACAGAGTTCGTATAAAGGAGGGGGATGAATGGAAAACCGCTTTCAACTGCCCCTGGGATGCTTTCAGTTTCGAGTACTGCCGTTTGGACTGCAGGGGGCGCCCGCAGTTTTCATGCAGCTAATAAATGAAATACTCCATCAACACTTGTTTAAAGGGGTTCTTGTTTACCTCGATGATATACTTATCTATACAGAAACAATGGAAGAGCATATAAAGCTAGTAAGAGCAGTACTCAAAAAATTGTTAGCCGCAGAACTTTATTGCAAGCTATCCAAACGTGATTTTCATCAAACAAAAATAGACTATTTAGGGTACCGTATATCGGCAGATGGACTGGAAGTGGACCCTGAGAAAGTAAAAGTGTCAGGCCTGGAAACCATATTAGACTTTAGGGTTCCAGACGCTGCCACATTTTTCCCCTGAGGGGAGGAAGGGGGGCTGAGGGGTATGGTAACATTCTTCAAGCGGTCAAGGTCGGATGGTGTTCGCATCTGCAGGAAGAGTGGCAAGAAGATATTCGAATGAACTGGGAGAACGTGGGACCATGTGACCATCAAACGGGTCAGGGGGGTGGGACTCTTGGGGTTTGTATAACTGGGAAAAGAATCCAGAAATTCAGTTTTGGAATTTCACTCATCGTGTGCCAGTTTCCTCATGCTAGTAAAGAACTCTGGAAAACAATGGCTTCTGAGTTTTTTTTATGCAGAAGAGGTTTTTCTGGAACCTTGACATTATTCCAAAACTCCTAACTTTCTTTTGCTAACGGTACCCTCTCCTCCGCTCAGAGGGGGCCCGTTAGGGGGGTGCTGGGCCCCAGCCTCCACAACCTCCACAGCGGTGCAAAGACCCAGCGAAGATGGAAGAGCAGCAAGCTGAAAGCGTGGAAGTAGCACAGAAGCTTGAATCTGACGATTTAATTGAAATCCCCTACTTCCCATCGGAAGATATGACTCAAAAACCCGAAGTGGTAGAGCCTGCTTGTCAGCTTGGAGCACGGCCCAAAGACTCAGATTCATGGGTAAGCTGTCGTTCGGGAGAAAACATTTCCCCGGGGCGGAATGGAGAGCCCCCTCCCTCTTCTCAACCTCACTGGAGGACAGTAAAACCCGAGAATTGGGAGAGTCACTGGATTGGGACCTGAGAAACCCCCTAAAATCCCAGTCCCTATTAGACCTCCCTGACACTTTTGAGCGTTTGGAAGTGAGGCCTCGTACAAGCTCAAATTACTGAAGCTCAAAGCCGTTCCGATGAACGCAGGAGGACCTCCCTTCCCTCCTTCAGACGGCAGGGAGTTCAGGCAGCACCAGGGACTTGGGGGGAATCGCAACTCCCCCCTCCAATTGACTTTTCCCGCCAACAGAGGCCTATGCTGCCTCCAGCTGCTTCTATTCCTCCTGGTTGGGCATTTTATCCTGGACAAGGGTGGATCCAATACCAATGGCAACCAGCCAGTTCAGCACCTTTCTTTCCTGGGGGCCCCAGGCCGATTTTTGCCTCATCAACTGAAGCATTTCAAGGACTTCCTTCTCAGCAGCCGGGGGAATTCCACCCCCCTTCACAACTCAGCAACCAGCCACAACAGCAACGGCCGTCCCCCAAATCCCTCTTCAACCGCAAGCAGGCCAGCTAAATTACCGGATATCAAACAAAGGTATCGAAATGGACCCAGGAAAAGTAAAAGCGGTGTTGGATTGGCAACCACCCCGCACATGTAAGCAACTTCAAAGTTTCTTGGGATTCGCAAATTTTTACCGCAAATTCATTCCTTCTTTCGCAGAAGTAGCTCTACCATTAACAGAATTGTTAAAAACTGGGCCATTACCCGCCAAACCCAAACCTACCCAACCCCTACCTTGGACAATGGACTGCCAACGTTTCTTTGAACACCTGAAACGCCTATTCTCAATGGAACCAATTCTTCAACACCCGGATCCAAATAAACCTTTTGTGATCCAAGCTGATGCAAGTGATGTAGCAGTAGCCGCTGTCTTATTACAACGAAATACCGACAACAATCTAATGCCCTGCGCGTACGTGTTTAAAAAACTGACAGACACTGAACGCAGATGGGCAGTTTGGAAAAGGAAGCCTTTGCAGTGCGCTGGGCACTCCTCTCCTGGAGACACTTCCTTGAAGGGGGAAAAGAACCATTCGAGGTGTGGACCGACCACAAAAACCTCGAATACTTAAAAACCCCTCGAAAGCTTTCTCCCAAAGAAGTTCGATGGGCTCAGTTTTTCAAACGGTTCAATTTCACCCTCAAATACATCCCCGGCGACCAAAATCTACTGGCTGACGCCCTATCTAGGAAACCACAATTTGACAGCCAACGCGAAGATTCCCGATAGCGAACCGGCCAGCCAAGCACTTACTCGACCGCGTTCACGCCGTAGTACTAATATCCCACCAAATAAACTACTAGCGGAATTAATTTCAGCACTCACTGACGATGCTTGGTTTAAAGAAAACTTGCCAGACCTCACCTTAAGGGATGGAATACCCTGGAAGGGAACCAAGATTTATGTACCCGTCGCTATGCGGCTGCCTATACTACAGAGAAGCCACGACTCTCGCCTAGGAGGTCACTTTGGATTTTTAAAGACTCTCCACTTGGCTAAAAGACAATTCTGGTGGCCAAAAATGAAATCAGATGTCGAAGACTATGTCCGGAGCTGTGCTACCTGCGCTACCATGAAGTCCAGACCAGGGAAACCCCCTGGACTCCTGCAACCCGTAGCCGAACCCACCAGACCCTGGGAAGAGATTGCCATGGATTTTATTGTTGAACTCCCATCTAGTGGGGGAAATACAGTGATATGGACCGTAGTGGACTTGTTCTCTAAACAGGCCCATTTCACTGCGTGCAGTGGATTGCCATCGGCGAGAAAATTAGCAAAGCTCTTCGTCAAACATATCTACAGACTGCATGGAGTTCCTAAAAGGATAATATCCGACAGGGGTGTTCAATTCACAGCCAAGTTCTGGAGGGACTTCCTACGGTCCATTGGGTCGTCTCAAGGACTTAGTTCTGGGTTCCATCCGGAGACCAATGGAGCGGCTGAAAAATTGAACTCGATGGTGGAACAATACATACGGTGTTATGTAAATTACCAACAAGAAAACTGGTCAGATTTGTTACCATTTGCAGAAATCGCATATAATAATGCTGTACACAGCAGCACGGGGTTAACCCCTTTTCAAGTAACCACCGGCATGGACTTTGTTCCAATGCCTGAACTCCCTGTGTAACCCCCCACTTCCGTTTCCCTAACGGACTGGATGAATTCGTTGAACAAAGGTTGGGAAAATACAAAAAAGGCCTTAGCTGTGACAGCTCGGAATTACAAAGCCCAAGCTGACAAACACCGTTCCCTTCAACCCCCTTTTCACATTGGAGATAGTCTTTTTATCTACTAAGTATCTGAGGTTGAGAATACCCAGCAGAAAATTCGGTCCAAAATTTTTGGGTCCTTTCCCCATTGTAAAAATTATTAATCCCGTTACCGTCCAACTCAAGCTCCCTCGAATGTTGGGGAAAATACACCCGGTATTCCATACCAGCTTATTAAAACCTGCTAGACAGTCTGGTCTGAGACCTCAACCTGCCGCTCCCCCACCACCCTTGATAATCCAAGGTGAAACCCACTATGAAATCAAGAAAATCCTTGACTCTAGACTATACAGAGGTCAATTACAATATTTAGTCCACTGGAAGGGATATCCATTATCTGAATCTACTTGGGTCAAAAGTTGGAAAGTAAATGGGGACAATTTGATTAAACAATTTCACGACACTTTCCCTGACAAACCTAAAAAACCTCTTGGAGAGGGGAGGGGGGGTAGAAGGGAAGTGTGGACCACTGACACTCTTCTTTATCAACTCTTTGTTTTCTTTCCTAGGATATAGCTTCTTTTCCAAGGGGGGACGCCTGTCAGGCCTGGAAACCATATTAGATTTTAGGGTTCCAGACGCTGCCACATTTTTCCCCTGAGGGGAGGAAGGGGGGCTGAGGGGTATGGTAACATTCTTCAAGCGGTCAAGGTCGGATGGTGTTCGCATCTGCAGGAAGAGTGGCAAGAAGATATTCGAATGAACTGGGAGAATGTGGGACCATGTGACCATCAAAGGGGTCCGGGGGGGGACGACTCTTGGGGTTTGTATAACTGGGAAAAGAATCCGGAAATTCAGTTTTGGAATTTCACTCATCGTGTGCCAGTTTCCTCATGCTAGTAAAGAACTCTGGAAAACAATGGCTTCTGAGTTTTTTTTATGCAGAACCTTGACAAAAAGCTGTCTTGGAATGGGCCCTCCCATGCACACGCAAACAGCTGCAAAGTTTCTTGGGATTTGCGAACTTTTATCGTCAATTCATCCCCTCCTTTGCTCAAATTGCTTTGCCAATCACCAACCTCTTAAAAACTAAAGGAGATACAAAGCCCAAACCATCATTACCTCTCGAATGGTCAATGGAATGTCAAGCAGCGTTTGAAAAGTTGAAATGACTGTTTGCTGCTGAACCTATTTTAAAACACCCTGACATGGATGTTCCTTTTGTGGTACAAGCAGATGCTAGTGATGTAGCGGTCGGAGCCGTTTTGCTCCAAAACAATGCCGATGGTAGACTACAACCTTGTGCGTTCACTTCTCGAAAATTAACTGAAACTGAAAGAAGGTGGGCTATTTGGGAGAAAGAAGCATTTGCAGTTCATTGGGCTCTTCGCACTTGGAGACAATTCTTAGAAGGTTCCAATCATCCTTTTGAAGTTTGGACTGATCACAAAAATCTGGAAGCACTAAAAACTCCTAGAAAACTTTCGCCTAAACAAGCCCACTGGGCTCAATATTTTAACCGTTTTAATGTCACTTTACATTACATTCCCGGAGGAAAGAACTTTTTGGCAGATGCTCTTTCACGTCTGCCCCAACACAATGGTACACGCTCCGAGGTGGTTCGCCCAATATTCCCCATTCAGCAGTTAGCAGCTCCGGCTATAACCCGAAGCCATACCAAAACCGAGACGTCACTGCCAGATTAAACAACTAAGTTGTTTAAAGAAGCTTTGAACTCCGATGACTGGTTCTTGGCTCATTCTCATGAATGCACGCTCCGTGATGGACTAGCTTGGATTGGAGCAAAACTATATGTTCCTCTATCACTCAGAGAAACCATCCTACAACGATGCCATGATGCTAAAATGGCAGGACATTTTGGGTTTGTGAAAACCTTGCATCTTCTTAAAAGACAATTTTGGTGGCCAAGTCTTAAAAAGGACATTCAATCGTATATAGCAAGTTGCCCTGTTTGCGCATCATCTAAAAGGCCTCCAGGAAAACCTCCTGGATTATTTCAAACAGTAGCCCGGCCAGGAGCCCCATGGAAAGAAATATCCATGGATTTCATAGTGGAGCTACCCGAAAGTGCAGGCAATACTGTAATCTGGGTAGTCACAGACCTTTTCTCCAAACAAGTCCATTTTATTCCATGTTCCAAAATACCCTCTTCAAAGACTCTGGCAAAGTTGTTTGTGCAACACATTTATAGACTCCACGGGGTTCCTGAACGCATCATCTCAGATCGAGGAGTTCAATTCACTTCTCAATTTTGGAAATAATTTTTGCGACTGATTGGTTCCGACCAAGGATTAAGCTCCTCCCATCATCCCCAGACTAATGGATGTTGTGAACGCTCGAACTCGGTACTAGAACAATATTTACGTTGTTACATTAACTATCAACAAGGCAATTGGGTGGACCTACTACCTTTTGCAGAAGTAGCCTACAATAACTCAATTCATAGTAGCTCCTTTTAAAGTAGCTTCAGGTCAAGACTTTGTTCCCATCTCGGAACTTCCAAAGGAAAAAACCACGGTTTCATCCTTGTCAGAATGGATAGATCAAATACAAAGCACATGGAAAATGACTCGAAAGACGATTGATGTGCCCACCGATTATGTGCCCACTGTGCACATAAAAAACAAGCGGATAAAAAAAGATCCCCTGAGAACAAATACCAAGTTGGAGATAGAGTTTATCTCTCCACCAAATATTTACAAACCACTCAAAAATCTAAAAAACTGGGACCTAAGTATGTGGGACCTTTCCCCATAGTGAAAATCATGAACCCCGTGACTGTACAGCTAGAATTACCAAAAACACTTAGAAGAATTCACCCCGTTTTCCATGTCAGCTTGCTGAAACCAGAACACATGTCTACTTTCCGTGCGAACCATACACCCCTCCTATACCAATTCTCATAGAGAGCGAACAACATTTTGAAGTAAAAGAAATCTTAGATTCAAGAAAACATAGAAATAAAATTCAATATCTTATTGCTTGGAAGCACTTCCCTTTGTCCCAAGCTGAATGGGTGAACAAAGAAGATGTTCGTGCTTCAGAAAAGATAGCACAATTCTATAAAAAATATCCTGACAAACCCTAACTTTTTTCTTTTTTTTTATTATTATTATTATTATTTAATCGTATTTATATACCGCCCTATCTCCCGAAGGACTCAGAACTAATGTCCTTGTTGCAGGAGGGCCGAATGTCAGCCTCCACTCCAATCCTCACATCCTTTTGTACTCTTTATATTCAGTAGTTAGATTGCATGGGGTTTTTATGTGTAATGTAAAGAGCTCATGATTTCAGTTTAAGTAGAGAGGGCCCTTTAAGAGTGTCGTCTGACATAGTTTGAATTCAACAGGAATGTTAGAGCGCGCGCTTTCAACGGACATTGCATTCCTGAGATGATTTACAGCCAGAGACCTGCGGAAGAAGATTACCACGGGGGCCCGAGAAGGAGCTGGCATTGGACCAAACCTGCTTACCTCTTGGGGAGAGGAGGGGCTAACAATGGGATATGGAATGTTAGCCATATTTTGTCTCAGATTCAACTTTATACTGCTGCAGTCCGGATGTACTTAGTAAAAGTACTTTTCTTTATTTACAAATGAAGTCAAAGTATATTCTTTGCTAGATATAATCAGAGGCAGCCTGACACCCAGATTGTTGGAGGCAATAAAAGTTGACTTTGTATATAATATACAAATGGATGAAGACTATTGCTTAACACAGTGTAAGCCACCCTGAGTCTTCGGAGAATGGCGGGATATAAATTCAATTTAAAAAAAAAAGTGGACACATTTTACTAAAATGGGGGAATATCTAAAATATAAGCTTGAAGGGTGGCATAAAGTGACAGGAAACAGTGTTCAGTGGATGATGCTAAAATCTGCCATATTGGAGGTACAGACTAGGTACAGATATAGGTAGACTATGTGAAACCTGGCTCAACAGTAGTAACTGCGAGAGGGATCTTGGAGCCCTAGTGGACAACCATCTAAACATGAGCTAATAGTGTACTGCAGCAGCCAAAAAAGCTAATGGAATATTAGGTTGCATTAACAGACGGATAAAATCAAGATTATGTGAAGTAATAATACCACATCATAAAGCCTTAGTAAGACCACACTTAGAATACTGCATCCAGTTTTGGTCACCCTAATACAAAAAAATGCTGAGATTTTGGAAAGAGTTCAGAGAAAAGCAACAAAGATGATTAGGGGCCTAGGAGCTATAACATATGAAGAACGATTGCAGGAACTGGGTATACCTGGTCTAGTGAAAAGAAGGACCAGAGATCATAGTATAGCAGTCTTCCAATACTGGCAACAAGGAAGAGAGGGTCAACTTATTTACTAAAGTACCTGAAGGCAAGACAAACAATGGATGGAAACTAATCAAGGAAAGAAGCAAGAACTAAGGAGAAAATTCCTAACAGTGAGAACAATTAAACCAGTGGAACGCCTTACTTTCAGATGTTGTGGGTGAGGCTTTTAAGAGGGTACAGAGCAATAGAAGAAAAGGATTTAGGTGTGCTCATAGCAATTGACTGCAAAATGAATAAACATTGTGGCCAGGCAGCTGTGAAGGCAAACAAAATTCTGGGCTGCATCACTAAAGGGATCACCAGCAGGAAAAAAGGAGGTCCTAATCCCGTTATGTAGGGCTTTAGTCAAATTCCATTTGGAATACTGTGAAGTTCTAGAGACCTCACTCAAAAAAATGGTATTGATTAAGATTGAGCTACTCCAGAAATGGGCAACAACACATACCAAGAGAGACTAGAGGAACTAAATCAGTACAGTACGGAGGACAGAAAGGAAAAGGTGTGTTTGTGACGTGATTGAAACCTTCAAATATATTAAGGGAGTTTATAAGGTTCTAGAAGGCAGTATTTTCAATATTAAGCAAAAATCAAGAACATGGGAGCATAACCTCAAACTGAGAAGTTAAAACATAATGTTAGAAACTATTACTTCACAGAAACAATAGTGGAAGCTTGGAATCAACTTCTGGCAGAGAATGAGTTATTCACCAGTAATTGAGTTTAACCATATTTAGGATAAACACATGTCTTTTATCAACAAAAAATAAAAAAATAATAACATAAATCAAAATAATTAAAAACCAATAAATAAAAAACTCTCAAAGGGCAGAATTGATGGACCACTGTGTTATTTTCTACTGTCAATTATCTATTTCAAATGCAGCTGCTCGGCCTAGACCCGTGATGGCAAACCTATGGCATGTGTGCCAGAGGTGGCACATAGAGCCCTCTCTGTGGGTACGTGCACCGTCAACTGCTCTTCTGCATGCCAGCCAGCTGATCTTCGCGCATGTTGGAGCCCCAGAAGCCAAAAGACCAGCATGCACATTGGCCAGCTGATCTTCGGGTTTCTGGGGCTCCAGTATGTGTGCGTTCCAATTTGGGCATTTGGTGCTGAAAAGGTTCGCCATTACTGGCCTAGACCTTCCCTTTTAACTGGCCTGGGAATTGCTGCTTTCTGCCTTCCCAGCAAGTGCAGTTCTGAATATTTGATTGAATTTAGAAGTTGGCATCTTATAAAATTATACGTCTTGGACATAGGACATATATAAAGTATATGCCAACCAGTCTTTACGATGTAGCTTTTATCTTTTTCAGTAAAGGGTCATACATAGGTGCTCTTACAATGGTATGTTGGAACTTGCATGGAGCTTCGAGTTGAGATTGTCATTTACTTGTTAAAAAGAGCTCCCTTCTTTAACAATTAAATGGCCACATGAAGACTGGAGATCGTTATCAAAAGAGAATGAATCAAGATCAGCTCCCAGGATCTCTATGAACATTACCCTGTACCTTTACTATCCAGGACACAGAAGTGGTCGGCCTCCCCCGGCACGCTTTTGACTTGGGTCACTACCTGAAATTCCTGGTGGCCTCCCGTCCAAGGAGGAACAGCATTCCTACTAATCTCCCGCAGAGGCTATCCAGTGCTGCTACCTCCTGGTGCTCTTGCGGAAACGACCTTGGCTTTGCAACCGACGGTATAGTGTTACTTCTAGCTGGACTTTCGCAGCTGATCAGTTCCATTATTTCAGAGCTGGAGAGCCGTGCAATATGATCAAACGCTTAATATTAATATTAATAACACAATACAAACGGTTCTGAATTGTTTCAAGCGTCCCAACGTTAAGGTGCATGAGATATGCGGCTATATCATTTTTTTTACAGAAATACCGTAATTCACGTTTATGGCTCCCGGTTTCTTCCACATGCATTCACGGTATTGGGTTCCCACGGACTGGCTAAAGGTTTGCGGGCGCCTCATGGAGGCGCCGTGTACATTTTAGCAGGTGAAGGGGCGTGTCTTTACCACCCGTTTCCCCGCCCCCGGTGGCCATAGGCAGTGTATGGGATTCAGTTCTTTTTTTGGGAGAAACCATCAATGTAGAGAGGGGGGACTGCGTCAATGCACCAGCGTGCTTACCGTCCCTGTCCTAATGTTCCTTTTAATTGTATTCATTTTATATATTCAATTCATACTTATATATATGTTATTTAATATGTATTCGATAAAATAAATAAATAAATGAATGAATGAATGAATGCAGGGATTACGGGCAGCCGCGCTTCATTTTTTTTTCTAGCTGCCGAGCCAGCTTCCTCCGCACTTCACGTTCTGTGGCTGTTCCACTTCCGCAGCGGCGCAGCGTCCCGCCCCATTGGCTTGCTGGAGTGTTGGTCCAGTGACTCCAGTCCAACGCCTCCTGGGCGACAGAATGGAGAAAATGGCAACGGTGCGGAGGCCTTTGAGGCTCCTTTGAAGGCAACTTTCCGCACTGGACTGCGGGCGATGTCGGACTCGGAGTCGGAGGAAGAAGGCGCCAACAGGCAGCTCAAGTTCGTGCTGTTGGGCGACGGCGCCTCCGGCAAGGTTAGTCCAGAGAGCAGAAGGCTGCGGGCCCCCGGGGATGTATCGGAGGCTTCCTAAACAAGGCCTCAGCGCCTGGGGTGGTGGTGCGAGTCAGGGGCGGACTCTCCCAGAACTCTTCCCCCGGGGCTTCTCGGCTCTCCTCGACTGCTCGGAGGCCCCGCGTTGATTGCAGAGGGGACCCCCACCTTCTGGGGGACGATTGTATTTTGGCGCAGGGATTAGCCTGGAAGGAAAGGGAAAAGGCTAATCTCATAAATATCTTGAAGGGACGATTAAGTTAATCTGTTTGGAAAGGATGTTCATGATGAAGTATTCCCTCTCTCCTAATAAAATTAGGGAACCGTTTCCTTCTTAAATGGTATAGTGTAATTCCAACATATATGCTCAATGAGAGTTGGGCCTGTGATGTAAATGCCGTTCTAATTTATTTTGCAATAAATAGTTTTTCAGCGCCTTGAAATAACGTTATTATTCTGGATTAGAAATCTGTGAATAGGGAAGTGTTGCAAGTTATTCCATCAAATGAATAAATAATAAATGAATGAATGAATAAATAAATAAATAAAACGTCGACATACATACAAATATACAGCACTGTTGGCTTTATTTTC
Source organism: Ahaetulla prasina (assembly GCF_028640845.1). Taxonomy (NCBI): domain Eukaryota; kingdom Metazoa; phylum Chordata; class Lepidosauria; order Squamata; family Colubridae; genus Ahaetulla; species Ahaetulla prasina. Next base: position 64,817,112 of record NC_080546.1, read on the forward strand.
CTTACTTTTTCAAGTATCTGCTGAATAGGATTTCCCTGATTAGTAAGTGTGCCAATTGTTGTAAGCATTATTTCGCCTGGCTGCAGAAGATTCTTATAGGTAGAAAAGTAGTCACCAAGGAGCCTGACCTTAGTGGGCACATACATTGGTTGTGAAATCTGGCCGGATCTATCTGGCTTGTGTGAACCAGTAGCGTCAGCGGTGAGAGGCTACGCCCACCCACTGGGATGTCATTTTGTCCCATTTTTGACCCGCTGCGCATGCGCAGAAGGTATTTTGCATGTGCAGAAGAGGCGCGCACGCCCATTCCTCAACTGGTAGCGAAGGTAAGTGCATTTCACCGCTGATTGGTTGTGAGAAGCCCATTTTGACCAACATTCCAATTTGCCTTTTCTGAATCACCACAACAGAGAACCCTTGTTATTAGGCAACATAAAAGCACCATCAGTAAAGCATGGTATAGCCTATTTGAATTCTTTATATCAACTATTTCAACAGTTGCCATAATTTCAATAATAAAGGTCTTTGTATATCAATATGGAATATACACAAATAAATGACAATGGAATGGGACAACTCACCATGGCCATCTTGCCGCAGCCAACTCGCCATGGACAACGCATCGTGGTCATTCCACGTGGGATAACTCAATGCAATAAATATCCGCCACTGTTTCTTTGACATTATTTCCATTGACAAAAATGGAAATAATGTAGAAACAGTGGCGGATAACATTTGTTGAATTGAATTATCCCATATGGATGGTTCCGTGGCAAGATGGCTGTGGCGAGATGGCTGCAGCGAGTTGGTTATGGCGAGTTGTCCTAGATCCCATGGACCAAATCCTAAACCCAGCTGGGCATATCTCCAAGAGGGAAATACTCCCATCTAGTGTCATCCAGTCTTGGTGATGCACAGCAGATCATTTTGTTCCTCCCTTACAAATGACAGATTAACAAGGGGATCCTTGTTAATAAACCTGGTATTCATTAGCAGCAGCCAAAGGCCAGAGCCTCCAAAGGTCTGCTATTCAGCATCAGGTGTGAACTTGGAACCCCAGAACACACCACTGTTATTAAGTAGCAGGAGCATCTTTACCTGTAAAGGCCTGCCTTATGGCTCCTGTTTCTTCCCCTACCCGTCACTACCTGGTTTAATTCTAACTCTAAACCAGTGCTGTCAAACTCTCAGCCCACGAGCTAGATGTGTCACATTCTGGCCATGCCCATGCCGGTTTAGCGAAGGAGGGAAAAGTCCTGGTACGTCACATGACACTGCCTTGATGACATGAGTTTGACACCCCTGCTCTAAACTCTGTAAGGTGGTCTTCTATTCCCAACCCTGACCACTCTCCTTCCTGCACTGTCAACCCTGTCATTATGTCAATCATACTGATTCACTTCAATCATTCAATGGGTAGGTGGAAGGACAAATATTCCTGTGGCGCTTTAGCTGTAGCTCTTTGTGCCGTTGGGAGTCCTCACTCTGCAACCCTTTCCACACTCAAAAGTGTCCCTCCCCACGTGCTGGTCTTTCCAACTGGTCTTTCCAATTGGCCTTTGCAACACACCCAGCCTGCCCATCGCATCTGGGCAAGAGGGTAACATACATAAAATAGCCAACCATGTTCTCACCCTAGAGGTCAATCCAATGTCACCTTGGGGTCCTTGAACTCCTGTGTGCTCCCCCCCATTTGCTAAAGTTGCTCCCTGTCAGTCCTAGAGGTTATTTCCACCCATGTCTGGCCACATCCTTCATGTTATTGCTTTAAACTGTTCATTGCTTATTTCATTTGTACTTCGTCCTTTTCTATAAGACAGCTAGAACACCACTGTTTCTAGGGAAGTGGTTCCTGAATATATTCTCTTTGTACGAATATTTTTCTCTCTAATTTTGTTTATGAAGGGTTTTACTTTAATAATTCCCTCTTCCTTTAGTCTCATTTGCTTATACTACAGGTCTGTAAATTGTAGAGTAGAGTAGAGGAGTAGAGTAGAGTAGAGTAGAGTAGAGTAGAGTAGAATAGAATAGAATAGAATAGAATAGAATAGAATAGAATAGAATAGAATAGAATAGAACAGAACAGAACAGAACAGAACAGAACAGAACAGAACAGAACAGAACAGAACTTTTTATTGGTCAAGTGTGATTGGACACAAGGAATTTGTCTTTGGTACATATGCTCTCAGTGTACATAAAAGGACAAGATGCATTCATCAAGAATCATAAGGTACAATATTTAATGATAATCGTAGGGTACAAATAAGCAATCAGGAAACAATATCAATAAAAATCATAAGGATACAAGTAAGAAAGTTATAGTCATGTCATAGTGGGAGGAGATGGGTAATAGGAACGGTGAGAAGACTAATAATAATAGTAATGCAGCCTTAGTGAATAGTTTGACGATGTTGAGGGAATATCTGAATTATATAAGAGTAGCCGTACATTTTCCTAAAATTTTCAGATTTAAAAAAAAATTTTTTTTTCCAATTTAATTGACATTTTTAATTTAAATAGTTATTATATTTTAAATAATTACTTTTACAAAGATTAGTGGTGGTTTACAGTTAAGAATTAAATAATCAAACATCAATAAATAACATACTAAATTAATAGTCCTATTAGCATTATTATAATAAAGACTATCAAAACTATTATTATTAGGTCTACTGATGTTCAGATTTTAACCTCTAAAACAGGGGTCTCTAACCTGTGGGCTGTGGTCCACTATCGGACCATGGCCTACTTGCAACCGGGCCACATGAGTGAGCACCACTTGCACGAGCAGCAGATGCCAGTCCTGGTAGCCCCTCTCATGCGAAGGGAAGCGCCAGTGCTCGTAGCCCCACTTGTGCAAGTTGTGTGTGCCTGCTACTCACACACAGCTGTGTGCCCTGCACCTCACAGAAAACCATCCACTCTCCCCCTCCCCCCGTGCTTGGCCAACACAGACAGCTTTGGGAACGTTGCTCTAAAAGATCTTTTTGAATTTGTTTTTTCCATAGCTTTTCTGAACCTAGGAGTAGTTATGCCACCGGGATTGCCAGTGAAAGGCTATTCCAGAGATTCAGTGCTACATTTGAAAAGCACAGGTCTCTTGTTCTCAAAAGTATCTCTTGTAGGGAAGAGGTTCATTATTTATACTGTGGATATGTCTTCTGGATGGCAAATCACTTTCAAGCAGACAGTCCCTCCCAGTCCTGAGTGCCAAATAGATTTTGTAGTTAAAATCAGATTTTATATGCCCAGAAGTTTGTTCTACCCAATGCAGAGCCTACAACTGGCTGCACTATGTTTTGCATCTCATGAAAACTTAGTTGGGTTCCATAAGGCTTAAAAAATGGTCACTGAACGCAGTGGGGGAGGCCATGATAGTGATGTGTAAAGCAGAAAGAGCAGGGCCTGTCAGCTGACATTCAGAAGTCCCCCATTCCCTTTGGCTTTTGTTCTCATGGAGACCTTTTATTTTGTAAGTGTTTCAGAGGCAGGCAGAAAAAATGTTTTTTTAGCTAACAGGTTGTATGACCTGAACATCTTTGAAAACCATTAGTCAAGAGGGCTTCCAAATTCCTGAGGAGTGGTACCTCATCCAGAGTCACCATTGGAACAGATAGGTTCTTATGCTGTGATTCAACTACAACTTGTTCCTCCTAGTATTAGTCTTTACAACTATCAAAATCCTTCCAGGTTCCAGAATTAAGCCAAGACTTCCACAGCATCACTGATCTACCCTGGGATAGAGAGATAGGGTATTATCAGCATACTCATCCCAAGTGATGGTTACTCCCTTAATTTGTTTAAGAGTTAAACTGTACGAATGAGAGAGAAGAACCCTGCAATACCTCACATTGGAGTGGCTAACAGGTACTCCTCCCCCTGCCTTTTCTTTCCCAACCATCCATTTAGAAAGGAGTAGATTGACTAAAAAGTAAGTCCTATTTATGTATGGTTTCTATTCCATGACTAGATCTGAATCTGAATAAAAAGGATCCAAAATCTGCCTCCTCTGGCATGTTTTGCCGTTGATCCCAGACCACAGCCTTTACAACTATCTCTAAAAGGGAATTGCACTTGATGAACATGGCCAGATTTAGGCAGTTTCTTTCAGGGCAGGTGGTATCATTCCCTCTCCAAACTTGGCATGTGTAATGTCCTTGATTCAACTGATCACATCCATCCACCTGAAGGTAAGGCATGGATTTTGTTTATGAAGAGGATGTGCTCAATTCTCCCCATATTTTACACATTTCCTCAGATACCCCAGGATGAAGTAAATCCCAGATGACAGAATTTTGTACCTCAATATAGACACTTGAATATGTTGCTTGAAGCAGATGCTGACAAAGCAAAGGGTAGCAATAACAATAAGCATTTAAAATTATATACTACTCCTTAGTGCTTTACAGTACTCCCTGAGTGGTTTATAATGTCAGCATTTGTCTCCCAAAATTTGGGTCCTCATTTTACTGACCTCATCAGGATGGAAGGCTGAGTCAAGCTCAAGCCCTGTCAGGATCAAACTTGAGGCTGTGGGCAGAGTTAGCTTGCAGTACTGCATTCTAACCACTGCACCATCAGGGCTCATTGATTTCTGCATTATAAGTTCAGATAATTAAAAATCCTGTAATGCGGCCAAGAAGAATTTTTGGGGTTTTTTAAATAGGTTTTTAAAGAGGGGTCTTTTAAGGGGGGGGAGGGATATGACGGGTGGGGGGAATAACCCGTTGGGGAGGGATCTAGCCCCCGTGCTTGTTCGCGGCACTACACCATCTGGTCCGAAGACAGAGGGGGATGGGTTCATTCCAGGAGTAGAGAGTTGTTCAATCTGTACGGTAAGTGGGAGAGGCAGATATGGCAGAAGCGGGGGCCATATCAAGTGTTGCGAGCACGTGCTCGCTGTCTCAAAGCGATCACGTGCTCCGGCCCCTCAGTCTTCACCCGTTCCCTGGGCGGTCATGGTCCTCAGAGCCTTGGTCTCCGGTTGATGTTATGTAATGCTTGGTCCGTGGTCAATAAGGCCCCCCTGATCGGTGATCTTATTCAGGGGGAAGCCCCGGACCTTATGGGCATTACGGAGACCTGGTTGGGTCCGGAGGGGGGGGTCCCCTTGTGGAGTTATGCCCGCCAGGTTTCCGAGCATTTCATCGGCCGAGAGCCCAAGGTAGGGGTGGGGGGGTAACGGTTGTTATTAGGGAAAGTCTAGAGCCGAGGGAGGCCACTGTGCCTCAGATTGCCGGTTGTGAATCCCTCTTTGTGAAGTGGGGCCATCGGAATCAGTTGGGTTGTTGATCACGTACCTGGCTCCTTGCTGCGTGACTACAGCCCTACCCGAGTTGTTGGAGGTGCTCGCCGGGGTGGCGGTTGAGACCCCCCAGACTTATAGTCATGGGGGACTTTAACCTGCCATCGACGGGCTTGTCATCGACAACGGCTCGGGAGTTCCAGGCTTCCATGACGGCCTTGGACCTGATTCAAGTAATTGATGGCCCCATGCACATTTATTTATTTATTTATTTATTTCGATTTTTATACTGCCCTTCTCCCGAAGGACTCAGGGCGGTGTACAGCCAAGTAAAAATACACTGTATACAAATTAAAAGAAATTTAAAAGGAACATATTATGATGTCGCCGAAAAATTTAAAACAATTTAAAATCTAAAAATATAAATAACCCCGATAAAATTTTAATCCAGTCCCGCTTGAATAAATAGGTGCGTTTTCAGCTCACTGCGAAAAGTCCGAAGATCAGGCACTTGACATAAACCAGGGGGAAGTTCATTCCAAAGCGTAGGATCTCCCACAGAGAAGGCCCTTCCCCTGGGGGCCGCCAACCGACATTGCTTGGCGGACGGCACCCTGAGAAGGCCCTCTCTGTGTGAGCGTACGGGTCGGTGGGAGGCAAAAGGTAACAGCAGGCAGTCCCGTAAGTACATAGGGGATGGCACACTGGACTTAATTTATATCTCTGGTCAGTGGCTAAATGATCTGGAATTAGATAAGTTAGAAACAGAACTGGTGTCATGGTCAGATCATTTTCTCCTTCGCCTAGATTTTCGGACCGCTACCCACCACTGCAGGGAGACGGAGCCAATGCGTTGGTTCCGTCCCAGGCGCCTTATGGACCCGGAGGGGTTCCTGATGGAGCTTGGGCCATTTTCTGAGGACCTGGCCCACGGCATGGCTGGAGAGCTAGTTGCGGCCTGGGAACGGGCCGCGGCTGGAGCTTTGGACCGTGTCATGCCCTTGCGGCCTCTGACCCGGCGTAGATCTCGACCGGCCCCTTGGTTTTCCGAGGGGCTGAGGGAGATGAAACGCCGGAGAAGACGCCTAGAGAGTGTGTGGAGGTCCAGCCATTCCGAAGCTGACCGAACACTAGTTAGGTCCTATTCTAGGACCTACCTAGTGGCAATGAGGGAGGCGAGGCATTCCTACACTTCCACCCTCATTGCGTCGGCAGATAACCGCCCAGCCGCCCTGTTTCGGGTGGCCTGCTCCCTCCTGCATCAGGAGGTGCGGGATGACCCGTTGCAGGGCTGTGCCGAGGAGTTTAGTGGTTATCTATATGACAAAATCGTTCAGCTCCGGGATGGCTTGGACCGAAATTGGGATGATCCAGGTGAGAGGGCGGAGTCGCGTCTTGTGGATATTGTTTGGGATGAGTTTGATCCTGTGACTCTCGAGGACGTGGACAGGTTGCTGGGGAGGCTGCACACTACGACATGTTTACTGGACCCGTGCCCTTCCTGGTTGGTGCTGGCCTCCCGGGAAGTGACACGAGGCTGGCTCCAGGGGATTACCAACGCTTCTTTGTTGGAGGGAGTTTTCCCTGCCGCCTTGAAGGAGGCGGTAGTGAGGACCCTCCTCAAGAAGCCTTCCCTGGACCCAGCTATTTTAGGTAACTACCGTCCGGTCTCCAACCTTCGCTTTATTGCGAAGGTTGTAGAGAGTGCTGTGGCACGGCAGCTACCCCAGTTCCTGGATGAAGCTGTCTATCTGGACCCGTTCCATCCAGCTTCCGACCCGGGTACAGCACGGAGACAGCTTTGGTCGCATTGGTGGATGATCTCTGGAGGGCCAGAGACAGGGGTCATTCCTCTGCCCTGGTCCTATTAGATCTCTCAGCGGCTTTCAATACCATTGACCATGGTATCCTGCTGTGCCGGTTGGAGGGGTTGGGAGTGGGAGGCACCGTTTATCGGTGGTTCTCCTCCTATCTCTCCGACCGGTCGCAGACGGTGTTGACGGGGGCAGAGGTCGACCACGAGGCACCTTACTTGTGGGGTGCCACAGGGGTCGATTCTCTCGCCCCTCCTGTTCAACATCTATATGAAGCCGTTGGGTGAGATCATCAGTGGCTTCGGGGTGAGATATCAGCTGTACGCTGATGATACTCAGCTGTACTTTTCCACCCCGGGCCACCCCAACGAAGCTGTCGAAGTGCTGTCCCGGTGTTTGGAAGCCGTACGGGTCTGGATGGGGAGGAAAAGGCTCAAGCTCAATCCCTCCAAGACGGAGTGGCTGTGGATGCTGGCACCCCGATACAGTCAGCTGCAGCTGCAGCTGACTGTTGGGGGCGAGTTATTGGCCCCAAGGGAGGGAGTGCGCAACTTGGGTGTTCTCCTGGATGCACGGCTGTTGTTTGAAGACCATTTGGCGGCCGTCTCCAGGAGAGCCTTTCACCAGGTTCACCTGGTTCGCCAGTTGCGCCCCTTCCTCGATCAGGATGCCCTATGCACAGTCACTCATGCTCTTGTTACCTCCCGCCTGGATTATTGCAATGCTCTCTACATGGGGCTCCCCTTGAGATGCAGTCGGAGGCTTCAGTTGGTCCAGAATGCAGCTGCGCGGGTGATAGAGGGAGTCTCACGTAGCTCCCATGTAACACCTCTCCTGTGCAGACTGCACTGGCTTCCTGTTGCCTTTCGGGTTCATTTCAAGGTTTTGGTTACCACCTTTAAAGCGCTCCATGGCTTGGGGCCTGGGTACTTACGGGACCGCCTGCTGTTACCTCATGCCTCCCACCGACCCGTATGCTCACATAGAGAGGGCCTTCTCAGGGCCGTCCGCCAGGCAATGTCGGCTGGCGGCCCCCAGGGGAAGATCCTTCTCTGTGGGGGCTCCTACACTTTGGTATGAACTTCCCCCTGGGTTACGTCAAATACCTGACCTTCGAACCTTTCGCCGCGAACTGAAACCATATTTGTTTGTTCACGCGGGGCTTTCTTAAATTGTCTAGATTTCAAATTTTAAATTTTATTTAAATCTTAAATTGGGGTTTTTAGATTTTTAATTATTTTAATTTTCGGCCACACTGTATAATAAGTTTTTAAATTTACTTTTAATTGTACATTGTTTCTTTTTTTTACCTTGGCTGTACACCACCCTGAGTCCTTCGGGAGAAGGGCGGTTTATAAATCTAATAAAATAAAATAAATAAATAAATAAATAAAAGAAATTTCCACAAATGCCTCCCCTCCCCCTCCCTCCCCCCTCCCCCTCCCCCCTCCACCCAATCCCCCCACCCCCCTCAGACTTCCCAGAGCAAAATACAGGGTATAAAATCTAACAATCATAAGCTAGAATACGTTAACTATCCATAAACTCCCATCCCTTCCCTAGAGCCTTAACTCCCCTTTTACATAAAGAAAAATATACAAATGCAATTTTTTCTTTCTATTCATTCATAAGTTATTTGGTACTTCTTGGTCTGATATTTGTTTTGAGTATAATCAATCCATCTTCTCCATTCCAGTATATATCTTTCTTGTGAATAGTCTTTCAGATACGCTGAGATTTTTGCCATCTCCGCTAAATTCGGTACTTTTAATATCCACTCTTCAATGGTAGGCAGATATTCCTTCTTCCAATATTGCGCTACCAATAGTCTAGTTGCTGATATTAAATTTAAGATCAATTTAGTCTATTGCTAAAGTCCAGTCCGTAATTATACCCAATAAAAACAACTGCGGAGTAAACTTTATCATCTTTTTCAAAATATTTTGCATAACCCACCAAATTTTTATCCAAAATGCTTTGATTTTTTTACAAGTCCACCATATATGATAATAAGTAGCATCATCACAATCACATCTCCAACATTTAGTTTGCAAATTCAGATACATGCAGGCCAGTTTTTTAGGATCTAGATGCCATCTATAAAACATTTTGTAAAAATTTTCTCTTAAATTTTGTGCTTGTATAAATTTAACATTCCTAACCCAATTTTTTTCCATGTTTCCATCGTTATAGATTGCTGAATATTTTGTGCCCATTTTACCATACAGTCCTTAACTAATTCCGTTTCTGAATCTATTTCTATCAAGGCATTATATAACCTTTTAATATGCGATTGACTTTGATCTCTAATTTGTTTTACCAAGTTTTCCTCATTTTGCATGACACCAGTTTTCTGATCTTCTCTCCATCTAGCTTGCAGGTGTCCATACTGAAACCAAGTATGAATTATCCTTTCTTTCTTTCATTATATTTAAAGGTTTCAATTGTAATTTACCCTTTTCCATAAAAAGAAGCTCTTTGTAGGTAACCACCTCTTGTTTTTATTCTATATTTATGTTCTCTATCAGATGTCTGGGGATTGCCCATATAGGTATTTTACAATTTAACTTATATTGATACTTTTTCCAAACCCGCAACAAAGCACTTCTAAGTATATGGCTTTTAAAAACCTTATCCACTTTCTTATCATATAATAAATAAGCATGCCATCCATATAACAAATCATAACCTTCTATATTTAGTGTTCTTTCTTCTGTTAGTTTAAACCAATCACTGATTAGTGACAGGGCAGCTGCTTCATAATATTTATTTATTTATTTATTTATTTATTTATTTATTTTTCAAATTTATATACCGCCCTATCTCCCTAAGGACTCAGGGCGGTTCACAGGCAGTTAAAATACATATAAATACAGATTAAAAACAATTAAAAAACTTATTCTATTGCCCGAAATTTAAAATAGTATAAATAATAAAAACCCCTTAAAACCCATAACTTTAAAATCTAATCCAGTCCCGTGCAGATAAATAAGTGTGTTTTAAGCTCGCGACGAAAGGTTCGGAGGTCCGGAAGTTGGCGAAGTCCTGGAGGGAATTCGTTCCAGAGGGTGGGAGCCCCCACAGAGAAGGCCCTTCCCCTGGGTGCCGCCAGACGGCACTGCCTAGCTGACGGCACCCTGAGGAGTCCCTCTCTGTGAGAGCGCACGGGTCGGTGAGAGGTATTTGGTAGCAGTAGGCGGTCCCGTAAATAGCCCGGCCCTATGCCATGGAGCGCTTTAAAGATTGTCACCAGCACCTTGAAGCGCACCCGGAAGGCCACAGGTAGCCAGTGCAGTCTGCGCAGGATAGGTGTAACACGGAGCCACGAGGGCTCCTCTATCACCCGCAGCTGCATTCTGAACTAACTGAGCCTCCGGATGCCCCTCAAGGGAGCCCCATGTAGAGAGCATTGCAATAATCCAGGCGAGACGTCACGAGGCGTGAGTGACCGTGCATAAGGCATCCCGGTCTAGAAAGGCGCAACTGGCGCACCAGGCGAACCTGGTGGAAAGCTCTCCTGGAGACGGCCGTCAAATGATCTTCAAAGACAGCCGTTCATCCAGGAGAACGCCCAGATTGCGCACCCTCTCCATCGGGGCCAGTGACTCGCCCCCAACAGTCAGCCGAGGACTCAGCTGACTGTACCGGGATGCCGGCATCCACAGCCACTCTGTCTTGGAAGGATTGAGCTTGAGCCTGTTTCTCCCCATCCAGACCCGTACGGCTTCCAAACACCGGGACAGCACTTCGATAGCTTCATTGGGGTGGCCCGGTGTGGAGAAGTACAGCTGGGTGTCATCAGCGTACAGCTGGTACCTCACACCGAAGCCACTGATGATCTCACCCAGCGGCTTCATATAGATGTTGAACAGAAGGGGCGAGAGAATCGACCTCTGCGGCACCCCACAGGTGAGGCGCCTCGGGGCCGACCTCTGCCCCCCTGTCAACACCGTCTGCGACCGGTCAGAGAGATAGGAGGAGAACCACCGATATATTATATAGACAATATAAATCATAAGGATTACCAGCAACAAAGTTACAGTCATACAGTCATAAGTGGAAAGAGATTGGTGATGGGAACGATAATATAATCTTAGATTAGGCATTTTAAGACCCCTTCTTTCACGTGTATCCTGTATTATTTTTAACTTTATTCTCGTTCTTTTACCCATCCAGATAAAGTTGTTGATACCTTTCTGCCATTCTTGCAAATGTGCATCTTTTTTAAGTATTGGTATCATTTGGAACAGAAATAAAAACCTAGGCAAAACATTCATTTTTATTACTGCTATTCTTTCCAATAAAGATAATTGTAGTTTTTTCCATTTCTCCATTTCCTTCTGCACTTTTTGCCATAACACTTCATAAATAATAATAAATTATTATTAAATAATAATAATAATAATAATAATAATAATAATAATAATAATAATAATAATAATAATAAATAAATAATAAAAATAATTGCTTCCAACCTGCCTTCCATTGAGGACTCGTATACTGCACGTATCAAGAAGAGGGCCGTGAAAATATTTACAGATCCCTCACATCCAGGACATAAACTGTTTCAACTCCTACCCTCAAAACGACGCTATAGAGCACTGCACACCAGAACAACTAGACACAAGAACAGTTTTTTCCAGAAGGCCATCACTCTGCTAAACAAATAATTCCCTCAACACTGTCAAACTATTTACTAAATCTGCACTACTATTAATCTTCTCATCGTTCCCATCACCAATCTCTTTCCACTTATGACTGTATGACTGTAACTTTGTTGCTGGTAATCCTTATGATTTATATTGATATATTGACCATCAATTGTGTTGTAAATATTGTACCTTGATGAACGTATCTTTTCTTTTATGTACGCTGAGAGCATATGCACCAAGACAAATTCCTTGTGTGTCCAATCACACTTGGCCAATAAAAAATTCTATTCTATTCTATTCTAATTATTTTTATATAATTTCACATTTGAAGCTGAAATATATATTCCTAAATATTTAACCTTTTTTACTATTTCAAATCCCGTTATTATTTCTAATTCTTCTTTTTGATGTATAATCATATTTTTAGTTATTATCTTTGTCTTTTGTTGATTTACTTTAAATCCAGATACCTGCCCATATTGACTAATTATATCCACCAGGTATATAACCGATTGTATTGGTTGAGATAAAGTAACAACCAAGTTATCTGCAAATGCTTTTAATCTATAATCTTGGTGTCTAATTTTAATTCCCTTTATTTTATTTGAGCCACGTATTTTATTCAGTAAAAGTTCTAGAGTTAAAATAAACAGTAATGGGGACAAAGGACATTCCTGCCTTGTCCCTTTTTCAATTCTAAAAGCTTCTGTTAAACTACCATTAACTATTATTTTTGCTGTTTGTCTCTGATATATTGCTCTAATTGCTTGTGTAAAATATTCCCCAAATTGCATCTTTTCTATTATTTTAAGTAAAAATTGGCAGTTGGACTTCCGGTGGCACCGTAGGTGTTGAAGAAAGTCTTTTAGACCACCAGCCTCGTGATCGCGTTAAGAGCCGTTCAGACAGTGTAAATCAGCTGTCTGGAGGCTTGGAAACCTTTCCCTCAGGAGAAGAGGGAAAGGTGAGCAGTCGGATGAAGCTAGAGCTCCCTGAAAGCCCCAGGAATAATTCTAGGGGCTTGAAGGGTGAGAGCTCCCTGGAAAGCCCGATAGAGCTCCAGATCCGGGACGTTTCGGCTTTTAAGCAGAACAAAACACCACGACCACCTCTGCAATCAACATTAAATCTTAATTGGACTTTAAAGCAGACGGAGCAAAGACAGGAGCGCTGGCAATTGCAAGTAATAAACCCTAACTCTGTAGCTACATTGTCTCCTGCTGAGACAACTTAAGATTAAAGGAAATGGCGCTTGTGATTTAAGAGGGCATGAAAATGAAAGTGAAGAGAGTTCTTGTTAATATTGTTAGCGCCCTTAGTGCTGTTCAAGGCTGCTGGATTTTAAACTTAAGTCAAGAGTTTTAAAAGTGAAAAGGAAAAGAACTATAGAACTGTGTTTATGAAAAGGTTTCAGGAGAATTGGATTTATTGATTTTATTGTTGCAAACCACAAATTTAAAGTAAGATGGCATCTAAGCAAATAAAGTCTGGCGTTTCCAAGAGTGCTGGAGGTTCGCCAGCTCATTCAGCTGACCCAAAAGCATTAAATTTGGAAGCTTTATAAGAATCCTTGAAAGAATTTTTAAAGGAATTTGTAAAAGAAGCCTTAGAGCTGCAAACTTCTGTTATCGAGGAAAAATTTAAGGAAATTACAGAAGAGATATTGGAAGTTAAAGATGTTGTTGAGGCTCGGAATAAGGAGACATTGTGGTAGCATTTCAAGGTTTGGCAAAAAATATGATCCAGCTTGACAAAAGGGTGGAGGAAATTAATCTAATTTGAAGTTGGAAAATAAGATGGAGGAGGTTCAGATTAAGGTGGAGAGGGCAGACGATGAAGTGGTTTTGTTACAATACAGATTGATGGAATTTGCCCTGAGAGTGAGAGGATTGAAAGAAAACAACCGAGAGTATTTAAAAGAGATTTTTGCAGAGGTCTTTGCACAGATGATTGGAGAGCAACCAGCAGATTTTGTAATCCAAATTGATAAAATTTATCGTGTTAACTCCTGGGTTGCTAGACAGAGACAGTTGCCAAGAGATGTTGTGATTTATTTTACAACCAGGAGGATTAGAAATGAAATTTTATGAGCATCTTACAAGAATAAAATCCAAATAACAGGTCAAGAGGTATTAGTGCTGAAAGAAATTCCTCCAAAAATTTTAAGAAATAGGAAGGAGTTTGCTTTTTTGGTGGTAGAAATCGACAGATGCAATTTAGATGGGATGTTCCAGCTGGACTAATAGTGAATTATGCAGGAGAAAGATATCGTCTCAACACAGTTTGGAAAGCAAGAGATTTTTACACTAATGATTTAAAGGCTGGAAGTGTTGTGTCTGCACCCCCTAAGCCGGGCCCCCTGCCAGAAAGTGACTCGGAAAGTGAGGGGGAAGGGCCATCAGGATTTACCTCTGGAGCACCAGCTTCTCTGGCTCAGCTCCAGGAGCCAGAGGCAGGCGATAACGAGGCCTCCATCCCCTGACTCTCCCCCCCCCCAGCCCACGCCTCCAGACCTGGCTGATGGCAATCAGGCCTGGCTGGACCCTAGGTTTCGTAGGCAGGAGAGAAGAGAACAACAAAAGCAGGGGAGGGGCAGGCCTAGGAAGTGCTGAGTCATGGAGCCACACCCCACAGGATATAAAAGCAGCAAGGGCTGCTATACCACTTCGTGGCAAGCAAATCAACTGCTTAGAGGGAGAATTAGAGCTGAAGTCTTGTTTGTTCCTGGTTTCCTGGCTGACTCATCGGCATCAAGAGAGATAACAGAGACACTTGGCAGACACTCGCTAGTTTTCTGCCAGAGCTGATAGTTGCCGGCTAATTAAGTCATCGCTCGTGTCTCCCGGACTGCAGAGGGAGACAGAACAGGAAGTCCACCATCGTCAGAGGCCAGGAGGAGAAGAGAAGTGGAGACAGCAAGAGAGCAGGAGAGCAGGAGAAGGAAGGAGAGCAGGCACAAGTTCAAGCTGGGGCTGTAGGTTCATTGCAACTTCTGGATACTCCTCAAGCTCCAGAACCACAGGGAAAAATAAAAGATGCAAAGGAGCAAAGATTGACCTGAGCAGCCATTAAGCGCAAAGAACAAGAAGAAAAGATGCAAAGAACAAGAAGAAAAGATTATCAAGCGATAATTCAAGACATTACTCAAAGAGAAGCTGTGGGGGTGGGCCAGGCCGAAGAGGAAGATCCAGGAAGATACTCAGCTGATGCTCCAAAAGCTTCAAGGTGCCAAGAATGGCGAATAGATTCTTAACTTGGAATGTTAATGGCTTAAACTGACCACAAAAGAGAAAAAAGATATTTCATTACTTGAAACAATTCAAAAATGACGTAATTTGCTTGCAGGAAACACATATTAGAATATTAGATCAAAAATATTTGATAAATTCAAGATTAGGTAAACACTTTGTTGCATCGGCTCCAGAGAAGAAGAATAGTATAGTTATATATTTAAAGAAAGAATTAACAGCTAAGCTAATTGAGGCGGATGTTCAAGGAAGATATATTGCAATTGAGCTTCTAATGGAAGGGAAGAAAATACTTTTACTTGGAGTATATGCACCTAACCAACAGTAAGAATTTTTTTTTAACTTTTGCATAATAAAATAATATAGTGGGATTATAAATTGTCTATATTAAGGGGTGACTGGAATGGAGTATTGGACACCCGAAAAGATAAAAAAGGCTTATCTCAAAATATTTCAAGCCGTACAAAATTGCCCAAAGCTTTTTTTGATATGATGGAAGATTTGGAGTTGAGAGACATTTGGCGAGAACGGAATGCTGAAGAAAAAGATTTCACTTTTTTTCCTGATAGACATCAATGAATCTGATAGGATTGATTTTATACTAATTAGTAACGATTTTCTTTCTAGGGTGAAGAAGACGAAGATATGTTCAAGAACTTTGACCGATCATAGCCCGGTATGGGTGGAATTTGATCAGGATAAGGGAGCTAGGAGATCTTAGAGGTTAAATGAAAATTTGTTTAGATATGAAGAAAATGTAAAAGAATCTAAAAGACAAATGATTTTTTTGTTATGAATATGCATAAGGAATATGGAAATGGTTTGGGATGCAAGTAAGGCATACATGAGGGGAATTTTAATACATATGAATAACAAACATAGAATTGGCAGAAGAAGCGGATGAAACTAGAGGAGGAAATAAAAAAGAAAGAGCAATTACTTATATTTAGCCTAGGAGATAAGAAAGTAAAACAAACAATAAATATACTACGAGGGCAGTTTAATATGTTGATGGCAGACCAAGTGGCAACTAATCTACAATATGTTAAACATAATACATTTTGTAACGCTAATAAACCAGGTAGATGGTTAGCATATGCAATAAGGAAAAAACAGAAATTATGTACTATTGGAAAGATAGAATATAAAGGTAAAGAGGTATACCAACAGAATATGATTAAAAAAGCTTTTTTAGAATTTTATGCAAAGTTATATGTTAGTGATCCAATCCAAGGTATAGATATAGATAAATATTTACAGGAAGAAAATATTTGTGAATTTACACCAGAACAAAGAGAAGGATTGAATCAAACTATAACTTCTGAGGAAATTATTTTAGCAATTAAACAGTTAAAAACGGGTAAAGACCCAGGAACAGATGGATTAACTGCTGTCTATTATAAAAATTTACAGTTTGAAATGGTAGAACCGCTTAAAGATTTATTTAACAAAATTCAATCTGGAGGAGATGTGCCTCCTTCATGGAGAACGGCTTTTATTTCATTGATACCAAAGGAAGACCAAGACTGTAGTAAACCAGAAAACTATAGGCCAATATCGCTTTTGAACACTGATTACAAGATTTTTGCTAAAATATTAGCAAATAGATTAATGTTAGTCATGAGTCAAATGATTCATAATGACCAGTCAGGATTTATAAGAGGGAGACAAATGAGATATAATGTAAGACAAATTGTAAATCTATTGGAATATTTGGAAAGAAACAACCAAGTCCCGGCAGCGCTCTTCTTTCTAGATGCTGAGAAGGCATTTGATCGATTGAATATACTGTACTTTTCGGAGTATAAGACACACTTTTTCCCCCCTAAAGGAGGGTGGAAATGTTGGTGTTTTATACACCGAATACAGCTATTTTTGGCCTCCTGAAACCCGGCCCGCACGTCCTGTTTTTCGCAAAAATGGGGGGTGCAGAGGGTTTGAGAGGCCTGCAGAGTGTTCCTGGGGTCTGGGGAGGGCAAAAACGCGATGCGCGGGTGGTTTGGGAGGCCAAAAGCAGGCCTGGTTTTCGCAAAAACGGGGGCGTTTTTGCCCTCCCCAGCCCCCAGGAATGCTTTGCAGGCCCCATTTTTGCAAAAACAAGGCGTGCAGAGGGCTTGGGAGGCCTGCAGAGCACTCATGGGGGCTGGGGAGGGCAAAGCCTTTTTTTCTTGTTTATCTCTTCGAAATCTTGGTGCGTCTTATACTCCGGTGCATCTTATAGTCTGAAAAATATGGTACTTCATTTCATATTTTATTATTTTAAGGTCATATTTCCTTCATTGGTTCATACTTCCTACTTTCCATGTTTTTATTTTTCATTTTTTTTTCTCATTGACATTCTGTAAGGCAGCAAGAAACAACAGAATAATATATCCCAACATTCAGTGATAGGTTATATAATATTTAACGTATAAATAGAAGTTATTCACATGATTTTTATAATCTTTCCAGGTGCAATAAAAAATTTGAGAATCTGAGATATCAGTTAAATTTTTTCATTAAATGTTTCAATAACAGCACTTGACTACAGGTAGTCCTGGACCTATGACTGTAATGGAACCTGCCCATTATGTTTGTAAGTTGTGATGGTAGTTAAGCAAGATGGCCTTGATTAAGTATAACTATCTTATTCCTGCTCTTTCTCATGCAGTCATTAAATAACTGTACATTGTCATAAAATGGAGCACAAGGTCTCTTGGATGAGGGAGGTTTGGGGAGGCCTGCCACTCACCTGGGTCCAAAAAGGAGGCAGACAAGCAACAAAAAGTTTTGCAAAGCCAAAAATACCCAGCAAGTGGGGAGAGCCCAGTTAGATTAGGGCCCAGACCATGCGTGAGTGTCTTCCAAATAACCTATGCGCTTGGCTGTGAGAAGCCCTGATGGGTTTCTCATCAAGGAGGAAGCTTAGTGATTCATCCACTGGTGGCATTTTTGCCATGCTTGTGGGCTAGACCTCTGTGCTGATCAGCTAGCAATCAGGAATCTGCAGACCTCTGCTGGGTGTTGCTATGCTTTGAGGACGTGAAGCCCGTGCATGTGAAGACAGCAGTTCCAGGATGAGTGTCTTAAAACATTTCCCATGCTTTACCGCCCTCTCTCCGCAAGAAACCCATATTTTTTCAATAAAGAAAACAGTCTCTCCACACAATCAAAAGCTTAAAAAATACCTAATCAACTTATTGAAAAGGAAGATGTTGATTTTATAAAAAATGAATAATACTTAGCAATTTTCTGATAGGACTAGGTACTTCTTTTTGGAGTAAAACATGATTGTTCAGAATGAATAATTTTCCCTATAACTAATATGACTGGTTTAAATTATAAATGATATAATTTAAATATGTAATTATATAAATTATAAAAGTTTAGTAAATAATTGATTATCAAGATTAAAAGAGATGGGTATGTAAGAAGAAACTTCTAACAGGCCTTTTTACCTGGTTTGGGAATTAGAACAGTGCCAGGATAAGGGAAGACAATTTTCCTGATATAGTGCATGGCTTAATGTCAAAAATTCTAGTATAAGAATATCCAAATAGGATTTGGCTGCTAACTCATCAGGGTCTGGAAATTTTCCATTTGTCAGCCTCCACTCCAATCCTCACATATTTTTTGTACAATTTATATTCAGTAGTTAGACTGTAAAATGCTTCTACTTTCCGTGCGAACCATACACCCCCTCCTGTACCGGTTGGTATATAGTGACACAAACCATGCAGCTGCTCTTCCGTTCAAGTTGCGGGTCACAGCTCTAACTTGTGCCGCCTGTGACCAATAATTCTCCCCCCAGTCTATCATGTGGTCATTCACTATCGCCAGGAACAGTTCTAGCTCCTTGGCATTCCCATCAAATTTTTCCTGTCGACCCCCTCAGTATTTTGGCTAAAATCCTGGTTGGTCGACATGCTGTGTGATTCAACTTACTGTCAGGCTGCCTCTGATTATATCTAGGATAGAATACACCTTGACTTCATTTGAAAACAAAGAAAAGTACTTTTACTAGGTACATCTGGATTGCAGCAGTATTGTTAATGCCTTAAAAATATATTCAACTTTTGATTGTGAAATCTCAAGTATTCAAGTTTTGAGCATCCATTAAAAATAACTATGGGCAATTCAGTTTGTTCAGATGATATTTGATTTTTTTTTCTTTTGCAGGTTTTCAGAATGTATAGCTCCTTTAACATCTTTACAAAATTTGTATTAATATTTTTAGTATTAGTGATAATGTGACTTTCAGTATTTGTTATTCCAGTATATATCTTTCACTTTTGAAAATTTATTTGC
This sequence comes from Ahaetulla prasina, assembly GCF_028640845.1. Taxonomy (NCBI): domain Eukaryota; kingdom Metazoa; phylum Chordata; class Lepidosauria; order Squamata; family Colubridae; genus Ahaetulla; species Ahaetulla prasina. The sequence goes on from NC_080546.1 coordinate 64,836,358, forward strand.
CAGTAAACTTGAATATTATTGTCAGATTTTTGTATTTTTGTTTTAAGAATAAAATATGGGTTGATACTTGGTGAATTTCTAAAATACCAAACTCTCTCTCTTTCCTTCCTTCCTTCCTTCCTTCCTTCCTTCCTTCCTTCCTTCCTTCCTTCCTCCCTCCCTCCCTCCCTCCCTCCCTCCCCTCCCCTCCTCCTCCTCCTCATATTTTGATTGGAAATGTCCTTGTAAACCTAGGAATTCTTTCAGTATTTCACTTTCAATGAATAAGTAAGTGTCTTTACCCTTGTCTGTTTACATCGTCAGCTCCAGATCTGTTTGTGAAACTTCAGTGTCTGTCCAGTATGTTCTGACCTTTGGTATCCACAGTTGTTTTTTCAGCTGTTTCTATGTGGTGTTTTTGATCATACAGTGCAGCTTTCCAAGTTTGATTGGAAGTTTGTTGTGTTGATTTGGTTCGCTTTCTTCATATCTGCTATGACCCACCTGCCCTCCTTCCTATTTGCTCATTCTAGCAAGGGTGACCTTAGCTCATGCCATCAACATTGAAGGGGAAGGGCCTTCTCTGTGGGGGCTCCTACCCTCTGGAATGAATTTCCCACAGGACTTCTCCAACTTCCTGACCTTCGAACCTTTCGCCGCGAGCTGAAAACATATTTGTTCATTCGTGCAGGACTAGCTTAGGATTTTAGATTTTATATAATTCTAATTTTAATGGGTTTTATTGTTTTAAATTTTATTTTAAATTAGGGCCAAATTGAATAAGTTTTTTAAATAGTATTTTATCTTGTATTGTTGTTTATTTTATCTGGCTGAGTCCTTCGGGAGAAGGGCAGTATAAAAATCTAATTAAATAAATAAATAAAATAAATTGAGCTCTCCCAGCTAGTCTGAGCAGAGGTCTACCGAGAAATAAATTTTTATTAGTAAAACTCAAAACTTTACTGAACAAGAAAGTCTGAACTCCTTTTCTAATGATAGAAAAATGAAGAGTAAGTAATTACTAATGGTATATTCCTTAGCTTGGGTGCAATTCAGGATATGTTATTACTTGTAAACTTCCCCTCCATTTTGATCATTAAGTACCTGTATATGCAAATTGGAAAAAAAATATGTATTTGAAATTATAGCAGGAAATAATGGCCTGCTAACTGATAATGCAATTTGGTTTTGTAATAATACATCAGATAATTTTTTTATGTGTGGTATGCATGGCTTTATTTGTGGATATATATATATATCGAACAACTTACATGTGTACATATATTTTGAGTACAAATTCAAAATAGATACATTTGGAAATATTTTACTGTGGGGAGGTAAAACTCTGAAGACAAAAAGAAGCCTGAAGAAAACTATGCGAAAAGACAGTGATTGTAGGTCAGTTATTTAAATGAAGGGCAGAAATAGAAATGTCGGTGTGATTCATTGTTTTAGGAACTTTAGTCTAGAGCTAGTTCAGTCTAGTATTGAAGGCACTAGTCTAGAAACCAGAATGCTAGGAGTTCTAGTCCCACTTTAGGCATGGAAAACACATGGGTGACTTGGGCCCAGTTCCTCTCTCTCAATCCAATTTACCTCACAGGGTTGTTATTACGGGGAAAATATAAGGAATATTAGGTATGTTCACTGCTTTCAATTTATAATAATAATAATAAAGGTGGGATTTTTTAGATTTAAAAAAATCTAAAATAAATACCTTTTGACCTGAAAATGAGATACAGTTCAAATTTAGTCCAACTCCATGTTTTCAGGGAGTTTCTTTTTTTAAAAGAAAGAATGGTGAGAAGGATTGTTGGGATACTGTTGCTGAAAGTGATCTAACCTCTTTTCAGCAATGGCATTCATTGCTTTCTTTCATGTTTCACAGGCAGTGTTTAAAAGAATGAAGAACAGGTATGCATTCCCCTTTCTTCCTTATTCCACTTACCCAGTATATTTCAGTTGACTAGCCAGAGCTTCAGGAGGTGGCAATTCCTTTGTGTAATGTTCCGAATTGCAATATTTTTTATTTATTGTTAGTATTTAGTTAATTGACTAGTTAATATTTGATGTGATCCTAAGAACTGTGATGATGGGTAAAGTTTTTGCAGTATTACAAAATTGCTTTATTATTACTGCAAGTAAAAGAAATAAAATATTAGAAATAATAGAGCTTAAATTTAGATTTTTTGTTCATTGCTTCTGAATTAGATATAATTTTCTTTCTAGACCTCCTTAGCTACTCGTTTTGTACACGATACTTTTGGAAAGCAATACAAGCAAACCGTAGGACTTGACTTCTTTTTGAAAAGAATAACACTCCCAGGTAAGATGAAATTAGAATACACTATATAAAAACAGGAGTAAGAGTAAAGTGTTCAGGAGAGCATAAGAAAATTTAATACTTTAGGAATGTGAACAAAACTTTGATGGAATAAGGACCCTGGGCTGGGAGTTGGACTAGAAAATCTCCCAAGGTCTCTTCCAGCCCTATGATTCTATTATTCCGCTAAGAAGGTTCATTGCTAAATAAGTTTGTATTGTTGCACTATTTTATATTTTGCACATACTATTTGAGATTACTATATCTTTGATTTGGAGCATGAATATGTAAATTCAGGAAAAGTAGAACTTAACCCTTTTGGACGCATTAGATTCTGATATGTGAAGGGTTTCTTATGCTAGGTTATATGAAATTGCTGGTATTTAATAAACTCCAGACAGTCATGAAAATACAATTTTGAACATTCAAATAACCAATTTCATGGTGCAAAGGAACTATTTTAGATGCTACATGCTACAAGGAAAATGTAAAGAATTAATTCAGAAAGGTGGGCAAAATCTTAAAAGGTTGTTTCTGAAAAATTTGGCAATGGGAAAGAAGTCCATTTGTAATTTACTTTGAAAGCGTAAAACTGTAGTTGATGTAGTTTATAATGCGTTAACAAACTGAAATGAAAAAAAATTTCCTTGCAATCTCACGTGAAAATCTTATTTATTTATTATTTATTTATTATTTAGATTTTTATACCGCCCTTCTCCCGAAGGACTCAGGGTGGTGTACAGCCAGAATAAAAACAGTACAATATACAAATTAAGACAAAAGTTAAAATAACATATTCTATAAATGGCCGAAAATTTAAAACCGTCAAATTTGACCCATAAAATTCATAAAAATACCCCAATTAAAATTATTAAAATTCAAAAAGTTTAAAAATTAAGCCAGTCCCACTTGGATAAACAAGTGCGTTTTCAATTCACGGCGAAAGGTCCGAAGGTCAGGTAATTGACGCAAACCAGGGGGTAAGTTCGTTCCAGAGGGTAGGTGCTCTGACAGAGAAGGCCCTTCCCCTGGGGGCCGCCAGCCGACATTGCTTGGCGGACGGCACCCTGAGAAGACCCTCTCTGTGTGAGCATACGGGTCGGTGGGAGGCATAAGGTAACAGCAGGCGGTCCCGTAAGTACCCGGACCCTAAGCCATGGAGCGCTTTAAAGGTGGTAACCAACACCTTGAAGCGCACCCGAAAGACCACAGGTAGCCAGTGCAGACTGCGCAGGAGCGGTGTTACACGGGAGCAACGTGTGGCTCCCTCAATCACCCGCGCAGCTGCATTCTGAACTAACTGAAGCCTCCGAGTGCACTTCAGGGGTAGCCCCATATAGAGAGCATTGAAATAATCCAGACGAGAAGTGACAAGAGCGTGAGTGACCGTGCATAAGGCATCCCGGTCAAGGAAGGGGCGCAACTGGCGAACCAGGCGGACCTGGTAAAAAGCTCTTCTGGAGACAGCCGCCAAATGGTCTTCAAATGACAGCCGTCCATCCAGGAGAACGCCCAAGTTGCGCACCCTTTCTGTTGGGGCCAATGATTCACCCCCAACAGTGGCTGTGGATACCAGGGTGCCGGCATCCACAGCCACTCCGTCTTGGAGGGATTGAGCTTGAGTCTGTTTCTCCCCATCCAGACCCGTACGGCTTCCAGGCACCGGGATAGCACTTCGACAGCTTGCTATTATTATTGTGGGTGTTAGTATAAAACAAACAAAGCACAGCTGAATTAATAATGCATAGGCTTGTACTTTTCTCACCTTAGTAAAATGAAGATGGTCTCTTCTGAACAATAAATTAAATTAAAACATCAGAAATTAAGTCTTGAAAATATTTTAGGTTTCCCCCCCAAAAAAAACTATCAGATGTACAAGTTTGTTCAGGTTTAAATAAATAATTACCCAAATTAATGCTGGGACCTAGTTCAGATTTTTTTGGGTAGGCCAAGAATATCATTGCATTGAATTCTATGTTTGAATGATTATTTCTCTGTGAACAGAATAGACTAATCAAAGTATATTAGCCTTGTTCTTCTAAAACAGGGACTAATCAAAGGATATTAGCCTTGTTCTTGTAAAACAGGGATGTCAAACTGGCGGCCTGTGGGTTGGATGCATCACATGCAGACCACACCCACCCGGCTCCGTGAAGGGAAAAACATCACAATACGTCAGGTGACGACAACGTGACGTGCCAAGCTTGACACCCGTGTTCTCAAAGTACAGATAATCCTCGATTTACGACAAAAACTGAGCCCAAAATTTATGTTGCTAAGTGAGAAATTTGTGAAGTGAGTTTTGCCCCATTTTATGACTTTTCTTGCCACATTTGTTAAGTGAATCACTGCAGATGTAAATTAGTAACATCGTTGTTAAGTGAATCTGTCTTTTCCATTTGTCAGAAGGTCACAAAAGATGATCACATGATCCTGGGACACTACAGCCATCATAAATACGAACCAGTTGTCAAGCATCTGAATCATATGACTTCGAGGATATAATGGTCATAAGTGTGAAAAATGGTCACAAGAAACTTTTTTCAGTGCCGTTGTAACTTCAAATGGTCACTAAAGGAATGTTGTAAATTGAGGACTACCTGTATATTCATAATATTTATAGAGGTACTAGCAAATGAAAAGTCTATCTTGTATGTAAGGTAGAATTTTCATTTGCTAATACCTCTATAAATATTATGACTTTATACTAATAGAAGAACAAGGTTAATATCCTTTGATTAGTCTATTCTGTTCATAGAGAAATAACCATTCAAACAGAATTCAATACCATTGCAATGAATCTATTTATGGCCTACCACCCCCAAAAATGTTTATGTTCTCATGTATATAACATAAAATGGAAAAGTGAATTTTCATGTGTTTGAAACATTGCAGGCCATTTCACAACTAGGAAATGAAAAAGCATTTCATTTTCAGTTACTAGATTTGTTTTTCTCTTAAACTCTGTAAGTGTAACTGGTAGATATTCAGTTATTATTTCTCTAGAATATTTCACAAATATTCTTCGATAGTCATATTGATAGATTGATAGTCAGCTTTACAGCTATGCAAGCATCAATGTTTATGGTTCAGTTTAAAATGTACTGTATGGAAAAATGTGTCAGCTATTTATTTAGAATTATGGTGTATTTAATGTCAGCTCCATATTTTGAGTCTTGTTTGAGTTTATTATTTTATCATAAATGTTGATTTTTTTGTTGCAACATTATATACAAGCACATATAATGAAAGGAAACAATAGGACATTCTATTTTTCTATTCTATTTATTATGATTCTATTTTTCTATTCTATAAATGTTTTCTGTTTTCTTCACTTTAATCTCTGCTCATTGGGTTGAATTCAGTTTATATTTGGTAGCTGGTGGGTGGTGTTTTTTTGTTGTTGATATTATTGAATTTAGTGAATAAAACACAATTCAAACATAGGTTCAAAAGAGCACATTTATGCATTATTTAATTTGTTTGAAATTAGATTTATTTAAGAAGCTAATCTACCCTCAAATTAAGAAAAGCTTCTCCAACTTCTTTTAGTGGTGAATGCATTTGGAACTTGCCCCCTCTCCAAATGCACACAATCCACATAAAGTATGGAGGAGCACCATCTACATAAAATATAGAAAAGAAGGAATGGAAGTAGTAAAATATATGTATACTTAGGCAAAAGACAATGAAACAGTAAAACAAAACGAGAAACCAGTGATTTTACATCAAAGCAAATTATAGAAAAAAAACTTAGAATACAGGCATTCAGCAAGGAGAAGAAAATTTCCTTTGCTTCTATCTTTCTCCAACAATTCTAGATGGTTGCTGGTTTTTATTTTTTGGCAGGGGTAATATGGAGAGAAATCACACAATTAATTTCAAAGTGAAATTCAAACTGCTGCTGCGGCCTGACATTCTGTTGTTTAGGAATTCTTTGAGGGCTTTGCAACACACCAAGCGATACATAGATAAGAAATTGGCAATGTTGAGATTTTTCTAGAGAGATTAAATAGAAAGGAATTTGGCTAAATTTGTTTCAAGGGTAGGTCTTGGAATTAGCTTTTTGGCTCTGTTGGGATAGGATAGAATGATTTTTATTTCATTCCTGGAGCTGCTGCTTATTGAGTAGATTTTGCCTTGGCTAAAAGTAAAAAGCGTAAAAAGATAAGAAATTACTAGTGAAAGGGAGAATTAGCAAAATTGACTGAATCAAATTATTTTCTGCAAATAGGAGATACATTACATAACATACACTTCATGGTCAAATGCTGTGCAAAAAAGGATCTCTGAACTAGTATTCTCGTATTTAGGATTGGAATGTAAATTTGCGTATATGTATATATTATTTAAATATTTCATAAAATAATTTAGCTGTTATATTTAATTAAACTTAATAAATCAAATTACGTAAAGCAAAATAAAAGCAGCTGCTAACAACTACATTCATGCAATTTCTTGGCAGTGTTACTGCCTTTTTGGACAGCCATTCTCCAAGTTTCCCCATGAATGCCAGCTAGATTGACCTTTTAGCTCCTGAGATCAGACAGGATTTGCTGTAAGACTGCTAAGATATAACATGGAAAATTACGCACATTAGAAAGTAAAGAAATAATTTTATCTAAAGTAATCTATTTTAAATTGAGTATGTCTTTTAATATTTAGTATTAAACAGTAACACCAGATTGGACAATATATCCAAATTAACTGAATTTTTTTTGTTTAAAATAATTGTATGTTGTAGCATTAGTGTATACCTGTAGTGCAGTATATCCCAGATATATTCATAGTTCAGATTTCTGGGCTTAAAATAATGTTGCTGATACTCAGAGGTTTTACAAATATAACTCATTAAAAGTTATTTAAAATACTTGAAGGAAAATTGCAGATATAACCCAGTAAACAGGATTTTACTGTGAGGGGTTTAAAAGTCTTCAACAAAAGAAATGAACAAAAGTGGTTTTAATTCTGTCTTGATGATACAGAACTTAACTAAGATTAACTAGCATACTTAGTATATTTTTAGAGGGTTATTGAATCCTACTATGGGTAGTGACCAAAAACTTTTGGATATTTGCCCTGCATTCTTGATAAAGTCAGCTTCCCGCTTGGTTGAATGTTATTTGCTATGTAGTACAACAAAATGAAAGTTCCAGCAACTTTTAAAAAATAGATATTAAAATAGTTCACTGCAAACTTTAATCGTAAATTTTTTTAAAATGTAAGTTATTAAAATATTTAATTTTATGTTATACTTCAACGGCTTTTACTTGTATCTGGGGCTTAATTTTGGAAGCCAAAACATTTGTGTCAATTATTGCTATTATGTCCCAAATAAGTAATCAGCTTCTGATAAAAAAAATATAAAAAAGCATACCTGAAGAAAATGTACATACATATTCTGTCTTTTTTTATAAATTTGGAGATGGGGAAAAGCCACAATCAAAAAAGATTGTGTGTCATGCAGTTATCCAAGCCATTAATGTCTCTTTGGAGTCATTTTCACAGATTCATTTATTTAGCATTTATTTGTCTGCTACCCATGGGAAAATGTTGTTTGCAAAGACCCATTGGCATGAATGTCTGCATGCCTTACATTAGAAATATTGTAAGGTAATATATTTACTTAGAGACATGGTTGAAATATTGATGATTTTGTATACCAGCCCCACCTATCTTTTTAAATAGGCATTTAGCAATATTAAAATTAACCCATTTTCTTCTGCAACTAGAAATGTAGGATCATTTGTCTGACCACCCTCTTGAAGGACTAAATTGTTTCCTTGCAGCAATTTTATAGAAAGATTAACAAGCCAAATTGCTTATTGTGAACTGTCTTTTTTGTTAGTTCCACTAAAGATGCAGCTGCAATTAGAAACAAATATGAGCTTAATTAAAATATTAACATCAAAATGAGAAGTTTATTATACAAATAATATTGGATAGTTCAAATAAATGTCTTATTTTTTGAAAATTTGCAAAGGTGAATGAAATGAGATCACTGTTTTTTATATTAGTAAGTTTTGTTATGCAATTGTGTTAGATACAATTCAGTCTCAAAAGTCATTTTCTTCATGTGACAAAAACCTCCTTTACTCTCCTTTGAGGGTGATACATTCAACAACAAGACTATATTGCTATTGAAATATGTGCCTGATTGGGGCTTTTAAGGGGAGTGGACTGCTGTAGATCAGTATAATGGGGAAAAATACTACTTTGTTTAAATTCCACTTATTTGTATTAAGTTGTTCAGTGTACAAACAGTAGTGGTGTGCAAACACCACTACTTGGAAGCTAGTAATGGGCATATTTTGTGCCTGGAACAGTTCCAAAATGACAGAAAGATATTCAAATGCTTCTGGTAATGCTATTCCAAATTTGAAATAGAGAGGGAGGAAGGGAGGGAGAAGAATGAGAATCTGAAGATTCTGTGGCATAGTTGATTTTTAACTACTATAAAAGGCAGCCAAAATTAAACTTCACTAATTTCAGCTTAAGCTAATTTTCAAAAACAATTGAGAAAATAATACATTTAAGTGTGTTAAGGGGATCATGTTGTTTGATCAGGTGTAAATACTTACCAACAGATAATGGTGAAATTCCAAAGAAAAGTTTCTGTGCAACTTTTTTTCTCTTAATATAAAAAAGCTTTTATTTTTCATTGTTAAAAATGCTTCAACAGGAAAAAATGGAGAAAAGTGAAAAAAGATTCTCCAGGAATGTTGCTACAGTTGGATCTGCCCAGAGACTGAGTCATAGTTTTTCGGCCACACCTCCTTGCCCTCTTCTTTCAGGCCCAGTTCCGACTCAGTCAGCCTGACAAGAGACACACATGGCGATTGCTGATATCAGTCAATTCCTGGACTATCATTAGGACTCAGGTTTCTCCGTTTTTTGATCTTTAGTCTATTATATACCATTCCTGGACCATTCTAGAGCATTAAGTCCATGCTGGCTAGCCCAGCCTTGCTGGCAGCGCCGCCGGCGCCTTAACCACAGGTCTGTTTTTAGGCACTCTCATCTCTGCCGCGATTCTACGATTACCATGGCGCCATGAAATACTAGGACAGTTTAGCACTTAATTTTGGAGGCTATTCCACCAATGGCCAACCCAAACCGGCAATTTAGCAGCTCCCATTTTGCTGCTATTGGCAGCGATTCCCTTCGTGCCAGGCCAGGGTCAGCTGTAGCGCACAATCAGCGCTGCCACACCTTTTAAATTTTTTTAAAATTTTTTTCTCATAAACATATCTTAACTGTACAATTTCTTATCTAACATACATATTTTCTTTTAGCTTTTATACTAATACATCTTTATCCTAAACAATTTAGGTATATTCGGGATTGTTCTTCTACCATTTCATCTCCCTTGTTTTACAACAATCCTTCTTCTCCCTCTCCTCTCTTTCTTTTCCCTCCCTTCTTCTATCTACTCTTCTATTTTCTTCTTTCTTCCTCTCCTTCTCCTTCTCTGCTTCCCCTTCCTTTCCCCCACATCTCCCTTCTTCCTCCCTTCTAACCTCTCCTACTCTTGTTTCCCCTCTCTTTCTTCCTCTCCTTTCCCCTTTTTTCTTTCCCTCTCTCTCCTTCCTCTCTTATTTTCCTCTATCCCTCTCCATACTCTCTCTATTGTATTGATTTTCAGTTTAGTATTTTCCAAAGTGGTATTTGAGCAATCCTGATTTTTACTTTATTTTCAATTACTTTTTCATTTTACTAAATTTACACGCATCATCATAAATGTACATTCATATAACAACATTTTCTTTCTCTCCCCCCTTTCCCTTTTCCATTTACACAGGTGTCTTCTGGGTTTTTAATTTCTTTTTTGTCTTCTCTCTCATTTACTCATACCTTATGTAATTTATTTCTCTGTAATCTTTTATTCATATTTCTTTTCTAACCATACATAAAATCTTCCCCATGTCTTGAAATACATTGATTCCTCTTTGTCTTTTATTCTCAATGTTCATTTCTATTCTATTCTATTCATTTCTATTCATTTCTGTACATTCTAAAATCTTCTTTATTATCTCTCCTTCTTATGAGATTTTTTCTGTCTTCCACTTTTGTGCAATTCTTGCTGCTATTATTATGTGAATAATCAAATATGTATCTTCTTTGCTATATTTCTCTGGTAATATACCCAATAAAAATGCCTCTGGTTTTAATTCTATACGTTGGTGCAACATTTTTTCTAACCATGTGTAAGGACCAGTTTCACCCCCTTTCCAAGAAAGTATGGACTCTTGAGAACTTTGTATTTCAAAAGGAATCCTTTATTGAAAGGGATGAAAGCAAGTCAAACTCAAAGCAGGCTCTGGGGTCCCTCTAAGGCATGCGGCTCAGGATATAGGGAATTGGGAGCCCTGTCCACCTTCTGATGTGGATTCCAGCCAATTTGCAGGTGTGAATACAAATTGTATCAGCCTTTCTGAGAAACAGATACAAAGAGTTTCTCAGGGTCATTTTACAATCCACTTGTTCCCCCCTTTTTCTGAGGTGTGAGATTTCTTCAGGGATTCCTGGCACCAGGCAACTTATAAATCAGGGTAAAGTTTATACAAAGAGGATCAGGCAAGAAATTGGATACTTAAGATACATAGGAAAAGACTTAAATGTGACACTCGAAATCCCTCCCCTTCTTCTACAAAGAATGGTAGATAGACGGATCTGACAACATGCCTATATTCTAACACAATAATTTTTTGCTTCTGTACATGTCCACCACATATGATAATAAGATCCCGACAATTGAAAACATTTCCAACATTTAGCTGATTTATCCTTAAACATTTTTGCTAATCTTTCTGGTGACATATGCCATCTATAAAATATTTTATATAAATTTTCTTTATATGCAGTTGCCATTATTAATTTATAATTCCTTTCCCGTAGTTGTTGCCATCTCTCTAGTTCTATCGTATAATCAAATTTTTTTGCCCATGTTATCATTGTCTCTTTTACTTCTTCCACTTCTAATCTAATTTGCAATAAGTAATTTTACAATTTCTTAATCATTTTTTCATCTCTCCCAGTCAATATCTCGTCCAATTCTGATTTTTCCAAATTAAAACCATACTGTTTCAAATCTTTATCATATCTTGATTGTATTTGCAGTCGTGTATACCAATTTGTCTCAATCCCTTGTTTTTCTAGTTCTTGTTTCTGTTTTAGTTCTCCCTTCTCTGTTAAAATATCCTTATATCTCACAATATTTTTCATGTTAATCATATTTGGATGTGTCAGAGCTTCTATTGTTGAAAGCCACATTGGTATCTTCATATAATGTCTTTCTTTCACTCTTTCCCATGTTGTTAACAAACCTGTTCTGTCCTCCTCCGCCTCCGTCCAAATGATGGCTTAATTAGCTGGCACTATCAGCTCTGGCGGCAAAAGAGCCAGCATCTGCCAAGAGCCCTCGTTATTTTCCACGACGCTGGTGAGTCATAAACTTCAACTCTAGTCAACCAGTGGATTTGCCTGTTACAAAGAGACACACCAGTTCTCGCTACCTTTTATATCCTGTGGGGTGTGGCTCCATGATTCAGCACTTCCTAGGCCTCATTATTTCTTCCACCTGGCCTGCTTCTGGCTCCTGAAGCTGAGCCAGGGAAGCCGGTGCTCCCGAGGTAAGTCCTGACGGCCCTTCCCCCTCACTGTCCAAGTCACTTTCTGGCAGCAGGCCTGGCTCCAAATCATTTCCGGGCATGGGGCCAGGTTCGGGGGCTGGAGTCACAACAAAACCATTCCTTATGTAATGTCTCTGAAAATACCCATGTATCCTATTTTTTCCATACTAAACAAAAGTGTGCCACCCTAGTTGCAAATCATGTCCTTCCAGAGTTAATATTTTCATATTTCTCAATAAAATCCATTCTTTAACCCAGGTTAACATCGCCGCTTGATAGTATAGTTCCCAATTTGGTAGGCCAAACCCGCCTTTAGTTCTAGAATCTTGAAGCAGTTTAAGTTTAATTCTTGCTTTTTTTCCTTGCCATACATATTTCCACATCATTTTGTTCAAATACTCAAAATATTTTTTCTCCAACTTTATCGGTATTGTTTGGAACAAAAACAAAATTCTTGGTAGTTTCTAATTTTAATTAATACTATTCTTCCTATTAGTGATAATTGCAGATTTTTCCATTTCTCCAAGTCTGTTTCAATTTGATTTCTCAGTTTGTAATAAATGTCTTCCTTCACAGCAATACACTTTGAAGTTAATTGGATGCCCAAGTATTTCACTTTCTTCATTATAGTATTCTGCTGGCAACCCATCTGGATCCGGTGCCTTACCATTTTTTTGTTTTTTAATTGCTTCAGTTAATTCCATCATTGTTATATTTCCTTCTAACATCATTTCAGTGTCTTTAGAAATCTGAGGTAGATTTGCTTTCTGTAAGTATCGCTTGACACTTTCCTCCTCTAAATACTCTCTTGCTCGTATAATTTTCTATAGTAATCTTGTATAATTTTTTTCTTTTCTTCATTCCCATATCTGGTTTGTCTTTGGTCATCCACCAGCCGTATTATTTTCCGTGATTCTTTCTATTTTGTTTCGTTGCCTTTTGTGTTCTGTAGTCTAATTTTTCATCACTATGCCATTAAAGTCTCCCATCATACAAATGTTTTCATAGTCCAGCTCAGTTATTTTCGTGTGTAGTTTTCTGTAGATGACTTCTTGGTTGTCATTTGGAGCATATATTGCTATTAAAAGTATTTTCATATTATTATCTATTATTTCCACCATCAAAATTCTACCATTTTCATCTGTATATACTTACTTCGCCTCAATTGTGTCTCTTATATATACAATTATTCCTCTTTTCTTACATTGTGGCAATGAGGTGAATATTTTCCCCAGTTCTGGCTGTATCAATAATTGTTCATGTTGCTTTTTAATGTGTACTTCTTGTAAACAAATTATATCAGATTTTTTGTTGTTGTTAGTTGCGAAGTTGTGTCCGACCCATAGTTTCTCTAATTTGTGGAACCTTTTCCTTCTTTTAGTAGCTGAATTAAGCCCATTTATATTTATCGTTATCAATTTTTTTCTTCCATATTCATACTTTATATTTGGGGTTTATAGCTCTAGTCGATCTTGGTTCACGTTGTATTTTAACTTCCACCTTGCCACCCACAGCATCTTCTTTTTCAATCATTGCTAACAGTTCTGTTTCTTGTAATTCAACCAACGTGACTTCTCTACTTGTATCCATTTCTTTCTCTTTAAAGTATTTAGCATAGAATTCTCTGGATTTATCTATTGAATCTATCCTGTATTTTTGTTGTTGCCATGTGTTGCCAAGCCTTCTGGTGCCAGCCATCTATAATTCACACCTTTCTGCAATAATATTTTGGTCAAAAATGATATTCTCTTCTCATCTCTCTCATTCTTCTCGGAACTTGCTTTAAAACCACAATTTCCTTATCTTTATATTTCAATGTTTTATCTCTTGCAACCTATAGTATTTGAGCTTTAATCGACTTTTTGGTGAATCTTATATGAACTTCCCTTGGGAGGTTATGCCTTGTTGCATATCTTGTATGTACTCTAAATGTCTCGTCCATACCGTCCATCATCTTTTCTTTACTAATTTCTAAGGCTTCAGCTAAAATTTCCACCATTTTTTCTGTCAAGTTTTCTCCCTTCTCTTCTATATTTTGAAATCTAAAATAAAATTCTGCTCTGTCCATCTCCTATCCCAATATTCCGCTCTTATCTCGTTCAACCTCATTTAATCTGCTGTCGATATGTCTAATTTTCTTTTGTCTTTGCTCTTCTCTTTCCTCAACTATCCTGATATTTTTTCCATCATTTAGTGTATATTCTCCACCTTTTCATCTGTTTTTTCTGTTCTTTGCTCAATTTTTTCTGTTCTTTGCTCAATTTTTTCTGATTTCTGTTCAATATTTTCCATTTCTGTTTTTAGCTTTTGGATTCCTTACCAGATCATTTGTAATGTGACTTCTTTGTCCTTCTCCTGTTGAAGCATCGTTTGTATCGACCTTTGATCTCCCGATGGTGACGAAGAGGGGGTTGATGTGGCTGAACCAAATGTTGTTCCTTTTTTGTTCGTTGTGATGTAATCTTCAGGTTTTTCTATAGTTTAATCCACTTACGTATTAGAAAAAGAAAAAAAGGAAAAAAATATAAAAATAAAAAAAGCTTCTCCCAAGTATCAACTAGAACTAATTAACTAGTTCTTTGATGTTCTGTGTTTGATAATTTGGATTACTAAGACTGCAACACTGTACTTTTCTTTGGAAATAAGTAACATTGATTTCATGGGGGTTTACGTCTGTGTAGATATATGTCAGGACAGCACTACCAGAGTTTTTCATCTTGAGCAAAATTTTATATTTTATGTTATAACATTTAAAATGTTTTAAATATCATTTTGTATTTCAATATTTTATTTTAGTCACATGGCTTAGAAAACATTAGCTGGGCAGCCAAATCCGCATTACCATTCTGTGTAAAAACAATTTGTCAGTGTTACAACTGCTGCTTAAAAAACAAGAGAAGCCTCTTAATGAATTTCAGCATTCTTTGAAATTTGATATATTACAGCCAGCCATGTGTTGTGCCGTAAAAAACTTACTTTTTTTTTACTTATCTTTTCTTACTTAACCTTTTACAAGACAAATAAATTAGTGATATAGATATATTGTATAGTGTTTCAATACTGAATTGTAAAGATTATTTATATCTGATTCTGTAACTCAGCTATGGCTTATACATCAGCTTTTTGTTTCTCTTTCCCCTTTTTCAGGAAATATAAATGTCACTCTTCATGTATGGGATATCGGAGGCCAAACAATAGGAAGCAAGATGCTGGACAAATATATCTATGGTGCACAGGTATGGTTAAAGAATTATAAACTACCATAGTTTCTTACTGTTGGTTTTCCTAGAATGTTTATTTAAAAAATAATAATTTACAACGTAACTTTAACTGAATATGAAAATGTGAATATATAAATGAAATTTATTTGAACATTCATTTGCAGATCAAGGGTTATTTTGGGCAGAGTGCTAGGACAGTACTTTTTTATGAATGAGATGTATCCCTAATAGCTCTCTGAAACAGATGTTGCTTGTTCTATATTGTGTATATTCAGTTGAAAATAGCAGGTTTTATTGCAGTTATATAGATACCCCCATGCTGTGTGACTACAGATATTCCCTGCTGAGAAAAAGGAGGAGAAGGAAGAAATTAAGGGCAATCCTATGGCATTAAATTTGTTCAGCTAGCTGAATTTCTGGGGGAAGTTACAAATGGTAACCAATTAGATAAACCTTTTTACAAAACAGTGAAAATAAATAGTACTTTGCAAGCAAGGAAACTTACATTAAAGTATGGTTAATTAATTGTAGTTAACACATATATAACCAGTGCATGATTTTTATAACAAACTTTCAGTTAGTATGAATATATATGTATTCAATGGATATAAAAATCTACACACCCCTGTTAAAATGCCAGATTTTTGAGATGTAAAAAATCAGACCAAGATAAATTATTTCAGAATTTTCCCCACCTTTAATATAACATATATAAACTGAAAATATAAAAATAAAATTTTTAATAATGTGATTGCATAAGAGTGCACATCTTTAATACTTTGTTGAACACCTTGATTTTCTGTCTTTTGGGGTAGGAGCCTACCAGCATGGCATATCTTGCTTTGGGAATCTGCCTTCTCTTCTTTGCAAAAGCACTTCAAATCTGTCAGATTGCAAGGGCATCTCCTCTCCTCGTCACCCCATAGATTTTCAATTGGATTCAGGTGCTGGCTTTGGCTAGAGACCATCCAGAACTTCAGGTTTCTTTTGGTGAAGCCATTGTTTTGTTGATTTGGAGGTATCTTTGGGTTTTGTCATTTGAAAGGTACATTCCTCCTCATCTTCAGCATTTTAGCAGAGAACTGAAGGTTTTGTGCCAAAATTAACCAATATTTGGAACTGTTCATAATTCCCCATGTGTTGACTAAACTCCCAGTTCCAGCTGAAGGAAAACAGTCCCGAAGCATAATGCTGCCACCGCTATGTTTCACTGTAAATATGGTGAATTTTAGTGATGTACAGTATTGTTTTTGTGCAAAACATACTTTTTTGGAATTACTGCTAAAAGGTTCAACCTTGGTCTCATCAGACTATTTTCTCACATGCTTTTGTCAGACTTGATGTAGGTTTTTGCAAAATGCAGCCAGGCTTGGATCAGTGGTAGGTTGCTACTGGTTTGCACTGGATTGCGCGAACCGTTGGCGGAAATTTGGCCAATGTCACCGAACCAGTAACGATGGCTGGCTGGTCATGCCTCTGAACCGGTCCCCTGGTCGCCTCTTGCTCGCCCTGGCCACCATGTTCGTTGCCACCATGTTCTTCATGCACGCGCATCCATTTCCTTGCAAGTCGAATGGGATGCACATGCGTGAAGAATATGGCAATGACAGCATCAGCTTTTTCTGCCGGTACTTTTCGGTGGCCTGCAGAGAAAGCGGCTGGCAAAGAAGCCTTTTCAGAGGCTTCTTTGCAAGCCGCTTCCCAGCAGCTGTGGCTGGCTGGGGGCTGCTGAAAAAAACAGTCAGCTTGCTTTCCAGACTCTGGACCAGCCACCACAGAAGGTAAGCAGCCCGAACAAGGAGGCAGTGTTGGGGGAGGAAGGCAAGCAAGCAGGCATGACCACAGGGACCTCTGGGAAGGCTGGCAAGCATGTTGGGGCTGCCCAGCCATGGGGAAGAGAGCTAGCAGCCTACTCCCCTGCGGCCCTGCCATGCTTGTCTGCCTTCCATGCAGCCTTCCTGGCGGTCTCCCATGCCTTTGCCTTCCGAGATTGGGTCACACATCCATCCCATGACGGGAGATGCACTGCTTCAGGCCCAGCCTGGTCAGTGGGTGGGTGGGTGATCCTTTGGGGAGACAGCCGCTTCGCTGGGGCTGAGAGGAACAACGACAGTGGCAGTGCTGCAGGAGGCCGGGTGGATTTCCCGGGGCTGCTGCACATGTGCACCACATAAGGGAGGCAGAAACTGATCAACTTTAAGAACGCTGAGAAGCTGAGAGCAAAAGTAGCAGTAGCAGGGGCGACAGAGGCGTGTGTGTGTATGTGGCCCTCTGCAAGGAATGTGAAGGGAGGCAGACACTGCACCTCTGAGGAAAAGAGGCGGCAGCGAAGCCCTGGCTGTCACCTGAGAGGGGATCTCGGAGGGACACATCATACGCCTCTGTCGTCCTCACTATTGCTACTTTTGCTCTCGGCTTCTCGGCACTCTTAAAATCAATCTTGAAGAGTTGGAAGACGTTTCCTTAGATTGCCACCAAACTCATTGTTGGGAGAGGTGTAGGCTAACCCCTGAATATACGAAAAGTCTTGGGCAAAATTCTTCCAAAGTTCGGCCAGGTCTTCTCCTCCTTCTCGACCTTAACGTGTGTGAGCAAACACGCACACTGAGGTGTGTGTGCCATGAGGTGTGTGCGACTGTGCGTGTTTGTTCTGTGATATGAGGCTGAGAAGGAGGAGAAGACATGGCCAAACTTTGGAAGAACTTTGCCCAAGACTTCTCGCATATTATATATCCATGCAGGGAAAACCCCTCGGGAGTTCCAAGATGTCCCTCCACCGCTGTCACTGATACCTGCCGTGGCAGAAGTCACACAGGAAAACTTCCTGGGAGTTCCGGGATGCCCTTCGCTGCAACCACCATCCTGATGCCTGCTGCGGCAAAAGCCCCGCAGCAAAATTCCTTGGGAGTTTGGGGACACCCCTCCGTTGCTGCCGCTGCTGATGCCTGCTGCAGCAAAAGCTATGCAGGAAAACTCCCCAGGAGTTCTGGGATGCTCCTCCGCTGCTGCCGCCACCACTGATGCCTGCTGCGGCAAAAGCCGCACAAGAAAACCTGGGAGTTCGGGGACACCTCTCTGCTGCTGCTGATGCCTGCTGCAGCAAAAACTGCACAGGAAAAGTTCCCATGAGTTCCAGGACACCCCTCTGCCACTGTCCTGATGCTTGCCGCAGCAAAAGCCGCGCAAGAAAACTCCCCAGGAGTTCTGGGATGCCTTCACATGCCTTCTATGAACTGCTGAATATCAGGTACAGTTATGACCCTAAAAGAATGCATAAAGTAAAATGCTAAAAACTGGATTACTTAACAGATCTGTCAGGTAAAAAATTCTTGGATTATCCATTGTTGATTTGGATGTTTGGGACTGTGTGCATGTACACACATATGTACTTATGTTATATCCTTGAAATGTTTTTTTGTGAGATGAAAAATCCTAATCAGTGATATGTCTGGTTCAGTGCTAGATGAGAACCTCACACACTAGTTTTTTATGTTTTAATCAGGAAAAGTTCTAGAAAGGCTGGAGGTGGCATTATCCCACAGATTTTTTTTACATGGCTTTAAAATATTGTCAAGATCTGAGTATTTCACTGTATTGTCTGCTTTGGGAGTTGTCAAATTCTACTCTGTTTTATAGGAAACTATAACAAAACTCATTTCTCCTTGATTTTCTGCAAACTTTCTGGGCAGGCAGCTGAAACACTTACCATTTTCTGGGGTATATATAGATGCACATAACTGTTCACATAACTTCTCCCTTCATAAATAGAACTCATCTCCTTCTTTCTTTCACTTTTGAGAAAAATGCCTAATTATAAAACTATCAACATGCTATGATTTCCCAATTCACAAGAGCGTTTGAATGCAACAGAGGAATGTTAGCAAGGCAGTTGGGAAACCTTTCATTGCTTTTAAAACAAAAAAACAAAGCAAACAACTGGCATGGGAATGGGAATGGGATGGGGGATGGGGGATCGAATGGAATGGAATGGAAATGGATTGGAATTGGATTGGAATGGGATTGGGATTGGGATTGGGATTGGGATTGGGATTGGGATTGGACTGGATTTTTTAGTGGCCAAGTGTGATGGGACACACAAGGAATTTGTCTTGGTGCTTATGCTCTCAGTGTACATAAAAGAGAAGATACGTTCATCAAGAATTCTAAGGTACAACACTTAATGATAGTCATAGGGTACAAATAAGCAATCAGGAAATAATATCAATATAGATCGTAAGGATACAAGCAACAAAGTTACAGTCATACAGTCATAACTGGAAGGAGATGGGTGATGGGAACGATGAGAAGATTAATAGTGCAGATTTAGTAATAGTTTGACAGTGTTGAGGGAATTATTTGTTTAGCAGAGTGATGAGTAATAGTTTGACAGTGTTGAAGGAATTATTTGTTTAGCAGAGGGATGGCATTCAGGAAGAAATTGTTTTTGTGTCTAGTTCTGGTGTGCAGTACTCTGTAGCGTCGTTTTGAGGGTAGGAGTTGAAACAGTTTATGTCCAGATGTGAGAAGTCTGTCAATATTTTCCAGCCCTCTTTTTGACTCGTGCAGTATACAAGTCCTCAATGGAAAGCAGGTTGGTAGCAATTGTTTTTTTTTTTTTTTATTCAAAAAGTTTTACAAATTTTTTTTCCCCCTTTCCCCCCCTCCTCCCCCCTCCCTTCGCAGCCCCCCTCCCCCCCCGACTTCCCGGAACGAGCACAAGGTATAGTTAAAAATAAAACAAACATATGCTAAAAAAATTTTCGTCCCAACTTAATTATACCCCTACAATCATCAATTCCTAACTTCCCCCAAAAGCAATCAAAAATAATACATCATAATCATTCAAAAACAGTCTGATAACTCTTAGTCTGATATCTACGTTGAATATAGTCAATCCATTTTTTCCATTCCTTTAAGTATCTTTCTTGCGTATTGTCTTTCAAAAAGGCTGATATCTTCGCCATCTCAGCCAAATTGGCAACTTTCAATATCCATTCTTCTATTGTTGGTACTTCTTTTTTCTTCCAATATTGTCCTATTAGTAATCTTGCTGCAGTTATTAGATTTAAAATCAATTTAGTCTCAATTACTGTACAATCCGTAATAATTCCCAACAAGAAAAATTGCGGCAGGAACTTTATCTTCTTTTTCAAAACATTTTGTAAAATCCACCAAATTTTTATCCAAAAGGCCTTTATGTCCTTACAAGTCCACCAAATGTGAAAATATGTAGCGTCATCACAATTACATCTCCAACATTTTGCTTGCATATCTGGATACATACACGATAATTTTTTAGGATCTAGATGCCATCTATAAAACATTTTATAAAAATTTTCCCTCAGATTCTGTGCCTGCGTAGCAATTGTTTTTTCTGCAGTTCTAATTATCCTCTGAAGTCTATGTCTGCGGAAGAGCCCATGGAGTTGGGAGCGGCCAGACCTTGCCTGACAGCCCAGGAGCGGAACTGGAGGCGCCAAGGGGGATTGTGCCTGTACTGTGGGGAGCCCGGCCACTTCGCCGCTTCTTGCCCCAGAAAGCGAAGTGGGGCATGCACGCCAGTACCCGAATCACAGCGTGACCAATCGGGAAACGGAGCAGGCCTGACCTCAGGGAAACCCTAGGTCGGGCACGTACTAAGCCCCCACTGGACGTTGCGGAAGTAGACTCTGGGCCCCCTCGGCATCTGATTCTGGACACACAAGTATGGTTGGGGAACCAGTCGGACGGGCTCCAGGCGCATGCGCTGGTGGACTCAGGGGCCACAACAAACTATGGACCAGGTCTTTGTGACCCAGTTTGCGGTCCCCGTGGTTCCGGTGGACCCTCTGATGCGGGTAGAGACAATTGATGGGCGAGAACTGGTGTCCGGCCCCATTAAATTCGCCACCTGGCTATTGCGCCTGGCTATTGGGGACCATGAGGAGGCGATCCAGTTTTATGTCACGGCGGACCTTCATTTTTCCCTTGGTCCTTGGGTTGGCTTGGCTTCGGACCCACGATCCTCAGGTGGCCTGGTTGCGGAACGCCATCTCTTTCCCGAGTCTGCAGTGCGTCGACCACATCTGCCACACCTGTGCCGGCCAGAACGTCCACACCGCTGCCATCTCCTTGCCTCCTGAGCTGACGGACTTTGCCGATGTGTTCAGCGAGGAGGCGGACCGACTACCCCCGCATCGGCCCTACGATTGCCCCGTGGACCTTCTGCCCAATGCACCACTGCCTGTTGGACGCCTGTATTCCATGTCGGAGCCTGAGTTGGCTGCCCTCAGGGACTTCCTGGACAAAAATCTGGCCCAAGGGTTTATCCGGCCTTCGAAGTCCCCTCTCTCGGCCCCGGTCCTCTTCGTGAAGAAGAAGACAGGGGACTTGTGCCTATGCTGCGATTACCGCTGGCTAAATGCCATTACGGTGTGGAATTGCTACCCCCTGCCGCTCATCCTGGTGCTGCTGGAGAGGTTGTGGGAGGCCACGATTTTCACCAAGGTTGATCTCCGGGGTCCTAAAACCTGGTGCAGATGCGAGAGGGAGACGAATGGAAGACGGCATTCGGCACCCGATACGGATACTACGAATACACTGTCATGCCGTTTGGGTTGACCAACACCCCCGCCGTTTTCCAGCACTTCATGAACGACGTGTTCCGAGACATGTTGGATCGGTTCGTGGTGATCTACCAGTCAGCCTCCACTCCAATCCTCACATCCTTTTGTACACTTTATATTCAGTAGTTAGATTGCAGTGGGGTTTTATGTGTAATGTACATAGCTCATGGATTCAGGTTAAGTAGAGAGGGCTTTTTAAGAGTGTTGTCTGACAAGAGATCAAGGGGAGGGGAGATTGATGGTTTGAATTCAGCAGGAATGTTAGGCTTTCAACGGACATTGCATTCCTGAGATGATTTACAGCCAGAGACCTGCGGAAGAAGATTACCACGGGGGGCCGAGAAGGAGCTGGCATTGGACCAGATCTGCCTGATCTCTTGGGGTAGGAGGGACTAACGATGGGATATGGAATGTTAGCCATATTTTGTCTCAGATCCAACTTTATACTGCTGCAGTCCGGATGCATTTAGTAAAAGTACTTTTCTTTATTTGCAAATGAAGTCAAGATGTATTCTTTCCTAAATATAATCAGAGGCAGCCTGACATTAAGTTGGATCTCACAGCATGTCGACCAACCAGGATTTTAACCAAAATACCGAGGGGGCCGACAGAAAAACTTTGATGGGAAGCCAGCCAGCTGCTGAAGTGGGGGAGGTGACCAGAGGATTTTCTTCTGTCAGTTTTAACCCTGAACTGGAGGATTGCAGAGCCCGGTGGATGGAATAATTACAGCTGGAAGAGAAAAGATGGCAACCAGATCCTGAAGTGCTTCCTTCTGGAGTGACTAAAAGGAAAAAGGGGAGAGCTAGACTTTCAGATTGGAAAGAAGAGCAGGAAATCAGAGACAAGCTCCAGTTGGACGAGGCATTGCGTCTTTACCGTGAGGTGAAAGTAAGGCAAGCAGCGCGCCAAAGGTATGAATCCCCTATTCGGTCCTCCAGGGAGAAGAGGATGAAGAAATTACCAGGGGAGCAACTGGGGGAATTTCCCAATGCGTAGAAATTTTGGAACAACCAGAACCAGAAATCCCCTTCCCAGAGGCAGAGGAGTCGGATGGAGGGCGTACGCCACTCGCTGGCCAAGTGAGGCTGCGCAGAGGAAGGAAAAAGCCTAAAATCCCCCCCATATCTTGGAAATTCGATGGAGATGCCAAGGAGCTAGGACTGTTCCTGGCGTTAGTGAATAACCATATGATGGACTGGGGGGAAGATTATTGGTCACAGGCAGCACAAGTTAGAGCTGTGACCCAAAACCTAACAGGAAGAACAGCAGTTTGTGTCATTATGTCACTCCCCCTTACTGCAAAACTACTGGAAAGGAACCAGTGAAACCAGATGCTAAGGCGTGAAAGCCGGCAAAAGTGGGAGAAGGCGTCGCCAAGAAGGCCACTCCCATCAGGGAGGAGCATGGAACGTCGACCGAATCCGATGACAGCGAAACCACGTCAGAATCCGATGAAGATCTTCTGGTGAGTTGGACACAGGTTCCTTTGAACATCCCGGTCAAACTGCATGTCCCTTCTTCGGGTAATAAGGGGGAAATGCTAGCGCTCCTAGACTCTGGGTGTACTAGGTGCATCATCATTCCCGAGGTAGTAGAGAAAATGGAACTAAAGCTGAGAACCCTACGTAGGCCCATAGCCTTTGCCCAGTTGGATGGCTCTGTGGCAGGGGGAGGGCTGCCCATTTTGTAACAGAACCCATAGAAATGATGATGGGAGACCATTGTGAGGTCCTAAACTTCATAGTAGCCCCGGGGATGGACCAACCTCTGTTACTAGGCTTGTCATGGCTGCGGAAGTGGAACCCCCATATTAACTGGAAGACGGGAGTCTTACGTTTTCGCTCTAAGACGCTAAGAGGGGAGAAAAGAGAGAACAAGGAGGAATCTACCGTGGCTGTGCCCCATGACGTGATGGAGGCAATGACGGAACGGATAGAAGGGGAAGAGAGGATACCTAAGAAATACTGGGACTTGCGAGAAGTCTTTAGCGAGAAAGCATCAGATGTTCTACCTCCCCATAGGCCTACTGACTGCCCAATAGGCCTACTGACTGCACAGTAGACATACTTCCAGTGGTAAAACTTCCAAAACCAAAAGCTTATCCCATGACCCAAAAAGAATTGGGGAACTACGTAAATTTATAGACAAAAACTTAGAGCGGGGGTTTATCCAACCGACTAGGCCTCGTGTGGTGATGTTACAAGAAAAGAAAGATGGCTCTTTCGTGTTATAGTTGACTATAGAAACCTAAACGCGATATGCGCCGAAAACGTATACCCCATGCCGCTCATGAAAGACATGTTAGCTGTCAAGGTTCCAGAAAAACCTCTTCTGCATAAAAGAAACTCAGAAGCTATTGTCTTTCAGAGTTCTTTACTAGCATGAGGAAACTGGCACACGATAAGTGAAATTCCAAAACTGAACTTCCGGATTCAACCTCAGATTCCAACTTCTGTGCTACTTCCACGCTTTCAGCTTGCTGCCCTTCCATCTTCACTGGGTCTTTGCACCGCTGTGGAGGTTGCGGAGGCTGGGGCCCAGCACCCCCCTAACGGGCCCCCTCTGAGCGGAGGAGAGGGTAACGTTAAGCAAAAGAAAGTTATGAGTTTTGGAATAATGTCAAGGTTCCAGAAAAACCTCTTCTGCATAAAAAAAACTCAGAAGCCATTGTCTTTCAGAGTTCTTTACTAGCATGAGGAAACTGGCACACGATGAGTGAATTTCCAAAACTGAACTTCCGGATTCTTTTCCCAGTTATACAAACCCGAAGAGTCCTACCCCCCTGACTCCTTTGCTGGTCACATTGTCCCACGTTCTCCCAGTTCATTTGAATATCTTCTCGCCACTCTTTCTGCAAATGTGAACACCATCCGACCTTGACCGCTTGAAGAATGTTACCATACCCCTCAACCCCCCTTCTTCCCCTCAGGGATAAATGTGGCAGCGTCTGGAACCCTAAAGTCTAGTATGGTTTCCAGGCCTGACATTAGCGCATCTAGCGAAAGGAAAGTTTTTCATCAAATTAGACCTACGAGAGGCTTACTACAGAGTTCGTATAAAGGAGGGGGATGAATGGAAAACCGCTTTCAACTCCCCCCTAGGATTCTTTCAGTTTTGAGTACTGCCGTTTGGACTGCAGGGGGCGCCCACAGTTTTCATGTTACTAATAAATGAAATACTCCATCAACACTTGTTTAAAGGGGTTCTTGTTTACCTTGACGATATACTTCTCTATACAGAAACAATGGAAGAGCACATTAAACTAGTAAGAGCAGTTCTCAAAAAGTTATTATCCGCAGAACTTTATTGCAAGCTATCCAAATGTGATTTCCATCAAACAAAAATAGACTACTTAGGGTACCGCATATCGGCGGATGGATTGGAAATGGACTCAGAGAAAGTGAAAGCTGTCTTGGAATGCCCCTCCCCCCCACGCACACGCAAACAGCTGCAAAGTTTCTTGGGATTTGCGAACTTTTATCGTCAATTCATCCCCGCCTTTGCTCAAATTGCTTTGCCAATCACCAACCTCTTAAAAACTAAAGGAGATACAAAGCCCAAACCATCATTACCTCTCGAATGGTCAATGGAATGTCAAGCAGCGTTTGAAAAGTTGAAACGACTGCTGAACCTATTTTAAAACACTGCTGCTGAACCTATTTTAAAACACCCCGACATGGATGTTCCTTTTGTTGTACAAGCAGATGCTAGTGATGTAGCGGTCGGAGTCATTTTGCTCCAAAACAATGCCGATGGTAAACTACAACGTTGTGCGTTCACTTCTCGAAAATTAACTGAAACTGAAAGAAGGTGGGCTATTTGGGAGAAAGAAGCATTTGCAGTTCATTGGGCTCTTCGCACTTGGAGACAATTCTTAGAAGGTTCCAACCATCCTTTTGAAGTTTGGACTGATCACAAAAATCTGGAAGCGCTAAAAACTCCTAGAAAACTTTCGCCTAAACAAGCCCGCTGGGCTCAATATTTTAACCGTTTTAATTTCACTTTGCATTACATTCCCAGAGGAAAGAACTTTTTGGCAGATGCTCTTTCACGTCTGCCCCAATACAATGGTACACGCTCCGAGGTGGTATGCCCAATACTTCCCATTCAGCAATTAGCAACTCTGGCTATAACCCAAAGCCATAGCAAAACCGAGATGTCACTGCCAGAGGAATTAATTAAGTTATTTAAGGAAGCTTTGAATTCAGATGATTGGTTCTTGGCTCATTCGCATGAATGCACGCTCCGTGATGGACTAGCTTGGATTGGAGTGAAACTATATGTTCCTCTATCACTGAGAGAAACCATCCTACAACGATGCCATGATGCTAAAATGGCAGGACATTTTGGGTTTGTGAATACCTTGCACCTTCTTAAAAGACAATTTTGGTGGCCAAGTCTTAAAAAGGACATTCA
This sequence comes from Ahaetulla prasina, assembly GCF_028640845.1. Classification (NCBI taxonomy): domain Eukaryota; kingdom Metazoa; phylum Chordata; class Lepidosauria; order Squamata; family Colubridae; genus Ahaetulla; species Ahaetulla prasina. The sequence continues at coordinate 64,862,537 of NC_080546.1, forward strand.
ATCGTATATAGCAAGTTGCCCTGTTTGCGCATCATCTAAAAGGCCTCCAGGAAAACCTCCTGGATTATTTCAAACAGTAGCCCGGCCAGGAGCCCCATGGAAAGAAATATCCATGGATTTCATAGTGGAACTACCTGAAAGTGCAGGCAATACTGTAATCTGGGTAGTCACAGACCTGTTCTCCAAACAAGTCCATTTTATTCCATGTTCCAAAATACCTTCTTCAAAGACTCTGGCAAAGTTGTTTGTGCAACACATTTATAGACTCCACGGGGTTCCTGAACGCATCATCTCAGATCGGGGAGTTCAATTCATTTCTCAATTTTGGAAAGAGTTTCTGCGACTGATAGGCTCCGCCCAAGGATTAAGCTCCTCCCATCATCCCCAGACTAATGGAAGTTGTGAACGCTCGAACTTGGTACTAGAACAATATTTACGTTGTTACATTAACTATCAACAAGACAATTGGGGGGACCTACTACCTTTTTCAGAAGTAGCCTACAATAACTCGATTCATAGTAGCACAGGATTTACTCCTTTTAAAGTAGCTTCAGGCCCAGACTTTGTTCCCATCTCGGAACTTCCAAAGGAAAAAACCACAATTTCATAGTTGTCAGAATGGATAGATCAAATACAAAGCACATGGAAAATGACTCGAAAGGCGATTGATGATGCCCAACGTTCACATAAGAAACAAGCGGATTACAAAAGATCCCATGAGAACAAGTACCAAGTTGGTGATAGAGTTTATCTCTCTACCAAATATTTACAAACCACTCAAAAATCTAAAAAACTGGGACCTAAGTATGTGGGACCTTTCCCCATAGTGAAAATCATCAACTCTATGACTGTACAGCTAGAATTACCAAAAACACTTAGAAGAATTCACCCCGTTTTCCATGTGAGTTTACTGAAACCAGAACACACGTCTACTTTCCGTGCTAACCATACATCCCCTCCTATACCAATTCTTATAGGGGCGAACAACATTTTGAAGTAAAAGAAATCTTAGATTCAAGAAAACATAGAAATAAAATTCAATATCTTATTGCTTGGAAGCACTTCCCTTTGTCCCAAGCTGAATGGGTGAACAAGGAAGATGTTCGTGCTTCAGAAAAGATAGCACAATTCTATAAAAAATATCCTGACAAACCCTAACTTTTCTCTTTTCTTTTCTAGGACTAACGTCCTTGTTGCAGGAGGGCCGAATGTTAGCCTCCACTCCAATCCTCACATTCTTTTGTACACTTTATATTCAGTAGTTTGATTTCAGTGGGGTTTTATGTATAATGTACATAGCTCATGGATTCAGGTTAAGTAGAGAGGGCCCTATAAGAGTGTCGTCTGACATGAGATCAAGGGGAGGGGAGATTGATGGTTTGAATTCAGCATTAATGTTAGATGCTGAATTAATGCTTTCAACGGACATTGCATTCCTGAGATGATTTACAGCCAGAGACCTGCGGAAGAAGATTACCACGGGGGGCCGAGAAGGAGCTGGCATTGGACCAGACCTGCCTGACCTCTTGGAGTAGGAGGGACTAACAATGGGATATGGAATGTTAGCCATATTTTGTCTCAGATCCAACTTTATATTGCTGCAGTCCGGATGTATTTAATAAGAGTACTTTTCTTTATTTGCAAATGAAGTGAAGATGTATTCTTTCCTAAATATAATCAGAGGCAGCCTGACACTACCTGGACGACATTCTGATTTACTCCCGGTCCAGGGAAAGCCACCTTCGGCACGTCGGTCTGGTTCTGCAACGCTTGCGGGAGCAACATCTCAATGCGAAGCTGGAGAAATGTGTCTTCTTCCAGACTTTCATAGAATTCTTCGGGCATATCATCTCGCCCGAGGGCATAGCCATGGACTCACGCAGAGTAGAGGCTTTGTGTAGCTGGGAAGCCCCTTGTCGGGTGAAGGATTTTCAGCGCCTGTTGGGCTTCGCCAACTGCTACCGGACCTTCATCCCGGGCTTCGCCACACTGACGGCTTCACTTACCCACCTCCTCAGGAAGAAGGTCGCGTTCCTGTGGGGTCCCCCGCAGCAAGAAGTATTCAAGAAAGCCTTTGTCACGGAACCCGTCCTGAGGCATCCTGACCCGCTCCGGCCTTATGTGGTGGAGACCGACACGTCCAATGTGGCTCTTGGAGCGGTGCTGCTACAGGCTCCGACGAATGGCGGCACACTTTTTCCCTGCGCTTACTACTCCCAGTAACTCAATCCTTCCGAGCGGAACTACACCATCTGGGAAAAAGAGTTGCTGGCTATCAAGGCTGCATTCGAGGCTTGGCGACACCTTCTGGAGGGGGCCCGACATCAGGTGGAGGTCCGAACGGACCATCGGAATCTCGAGCATCTCACCACAGCTCGGAAGTTGAACCAGCGGCAGATCCGGTGGTCGTTGTTTTTTGCCCGGTTCAACTTCCGCGTGACCTACATTCCCAGCGGTCAGAACCGGACGGCGGATGCCCTGTCCCGCAAGCCGGAGTATCTCTGTGCCAAGGACCCCTTTCCTCCATGGACGGTGCTGCCGGCAGAAGCCTTGGCCGCTGCACAGGAACCGGTGGACTTGAGGGCCCAGGTGCGAGAGGCGCAGTGCCAGGACACCTGGTCGCAGCAAAGGAGAGCAGAGGTGGGCCCTGCGTCTCCTTGGACCTTGGAGGAGGACTTACTCAAGTTTCGGGGGCGATTATACGTGCCCACAGGACCACTCCGAGCCCTCGTCATGACCTAGTGCCGCGACAACCCTGCAGTACGACATTTTGGGTTCTTCAAGACCCCCCACCTGGTGACACGGACCTTTTCGTGGCCCCGAGTGCGGCTTGATGTACATGCGTACGTGACATCTTGCGTACCGTGCCGGCAAGCCAAGGCCACCACGGGGGCCCCTCCTGGGCTCCTCAAACCCTTGCCGACACCCGACAGACCCTGGGGGGCGATCTCCATGGACTTCCTGATGGACCTGCCGCCGTCCTCTGGGTTCACCACGGTGCTGGTGTTGGTGGACATGCTCACCAAGATGTCACACTTCATCCCGTACCACGGGCTGCCCAGAGCCGCCAAAACGGCCCGTCTCTTCCTTCAGCACATCTTCCGCCTCCACCGTCTGCCGGACAGGGTGGTTTCGGACCACGGAGTTCAGTTTATAGCTCGCTTCTGGAAGCGCCTGATGGCCGCGTTGGAGGTGCAGGTGTTTCTGTCGTCATTGCACCATCCGGAGACCGACGGGGGTACAGAGAAGGTCATCGGTATCCTGGAACAGTATCTCCGTTGCTTCATCAACCAGCAGCAGGACAACTGGGCCGATTACCTGTCCCTGGCGGAGTTTGCTTTTAACAACTCTCAGCACACCTCTACTCAGATGACCCCGTTCTTTGCCAATGTGGGGTACCATCCGCGGCTCTTCCCTCTGGCACCACCGGACTCTCCTGTTCCCGAAACGCAGACCTTCCTGACGGAATTGCATGTGGTCCAACAGTTGGTACGTCAGCAGCTGGATCGGGTGAAGGAGGACTACAAACGGTCCGTCGACCGCTCCCGACGGGCAACGCCTCCGCTGGTGGTCGGAGACCGGGTGTGGCTCTCCACCAAACACCTCCCGTCCCACCGCCCGGTAAAGAAGTTGGACCACCGATTTATCGGCCCGTTCCCTGTCGAGGCAGTCATCAACCTGGTAGTCTACCGACTGATCGTGCCACGATCCATGCGGATCCACCCCGTCTTTCACTGGTCCCTTCTGGTTCCTGAAGCCACACCGAGTCCCCTTCGGTGCCCAACAGCACCCATCACTGTCGACGAGGACGGGTCGGAGGAATACGAAGTCCACAGCGTACGAAACTCCGGCTGGTAGAAGGGTCGTTTCCAATATTTGGTCGCGTGGAAGGGATATGGGACTGATTTCTCCTGGGTAGATGCCTCCGACGTTCATGCCCCTGACCTTGTGCAGGCCTTCCATGAGCAGAACCCAGCCTGACCGCATCCCGATTATCAGCCCCGGGGGAAGGGCCCTGCGGTGAGGGATAGTGTTATGACCCAGGTTCCTGGACTTGGACTCCTGGACTCGGATGATTCAGAAAGTGAGGAAGAAGATTTGGCAAGGCCTGCTTCTCCTGGGCCCTCTCCCTCCCTGGCACCACCCAAAGGGAGGAGGAGGGTCCGGCAAGGCCTGATTCTCTCGGGCCTTCTTCTGATTTGGCAACGCCCCAAGAACAATTTTGGCTTGATGCAAGACTGTGCAGACATGTCCGGTGCGCGCAGCAGAGGAGGTGTTGGGACAAAGTCAAAGAATGATGAGTCACGCAGTGACACCTACAGAGGCTATAAAAGCAGGAGGCGGAACTTCCTGGCTTTTTGTCTTGGACAAAGCAGTGAATTTGCGCGGGCAAACTGTTTCACTGGAGGGAAGAATATCTTAGTAAATAACTCCGGCCTTATCTATAATTTCCTAGTTATCTCCAGAGACTTGGCAGGCGTGTGGGTAGACGTGGCCAGAACATTTTTCTATGTAAATAAACTAGAAAAGAAGGCCTTTGACTGACTCTTTGTTGGGAATATTGGGGGAGAGAAACAGAACACTAGCTTTTCAACCTCCCGTCTGTTTGTGGATTCATCATTGTCTCGAATGAGACTGATCACAATTGTGTCATCTGTGAACTTCAGTAGTTTAACAGATGGATCGTTAGAGATGCAGTCATTGGTATACAGAGAGAAGTGGGGAGAGCATAAAGCCTTGGGGGAGGGCTGTGCTAATTGTACAGGTATCTGATGTGATTCTGCTTAGCTTCATCTGCTGCTTCCTGTTTGTTAGGAAGCTTATGATCCACTTACAAGTGTGTTCAGGTACCTGTATCTGGTTTAGCTTAGTTAGAAGAGTGTCTGGAATGATGGTATTGAATGTTGAACTAAAGTCTACAAAGAGGACCCTTGCATAGGCCTTTGGAGATTTAGGATATTGTAGGATATAGTGCAGAGCCATATTAAGAGCGTCAACTGTTGATCTATTTGCTCGATATGCAAATTGCAAGGGGTCTAACTTTGGATCTGTGATGGCTTTCAAGTGGGACAGCACTAGCCTTTCAAAGTCTCTGGTGACCCAGCACTTTAAACAATAAGAACTTTCCCACATTCACTTTCAACCTTTTACTTCAATGGCTGCGTTTCCGTTCTTGACTGTAACAAAAAAGAAAGTATCTGGAAAGCTAAGGATTTGTTACTTGCCACAGCTTGTCCTTCTGATTCTGCTCCGCCTGGTAAACAATCAATTTATAATCCAATATTGGTCCCAGGAGTGGACGTTGTGATTTGGTCTGCTAACAAGCAGAAAAGCCTTGGATCCGGAGTTTTTTCGGGGTTTCCTAGGGAGTCCTCCCCTCCGAACCCCTGGAATTATCCCAGGGATTCTTGGGGCGCTCTACCTCTACCCCTTAACTCACCTTCCCCTCTTCTCCCGAGGGGAAGGTTTTCCGAATCACTAGACAGCTGATCGGTGCTGTCTTAGCGATTCCATGCGATCCCAAGGCTGGTGGTCTAAAAGACCGTCGCCATCATGAACGGAGCCACCTGGAAATTTAACCAGGTTTTAATGAAGCATAGGGCTGCTGAATTGTAAAAGTCAGATTTGTATTTGTTTAAAAGGAGTATTTCATCCATCTTATTAGCAAGTGAACATACGTTGGATAGGAAAATTGAAGGCAGAGGTATTTTATTTCTCCTATTCTTTAATCTGTTTAAAATCCCTGCCCTTTTACTTCTCTTTCTCTGGTTCCACCGCTTAGTTTTTTTGCTAATCCCTGGCTCCAGGAAAATTGCTTCTTCCTGTGTTAGAATCTCCTCCACGTTTGTAAAGACGGATGGTGGTGGTGGTGAGATTACATAAAGCTGCTTCTTAAAGAAACGTTGCTTAGCAGATGGTCTTGTGAATAAGAAATCTGTAGTGTCTCGCAGATAATAATTAAAAATAAAGAAACCATTAGAGAGTATTTCATCGAGGCAGCCTTTGGTGGTGCTATCTTGGAATTGAAAAACTTGGAATTGAAAAACAATAGCTTTTTATCATGGCAGCCTCTTAGAATTTTAGCCAAATCACCAGATAATTGTATATAGAATAGTGTGTGTATATTAATTCATTATGGTTTCTGGGGGTGAAGGAATGTTTGCTACTGATTTTCTCTTCTGCTATTAGTCACTTAGAGAGGACTGAGTGGCTCATGGATGTCCCTGGTGAATTCAAGGTCAGAAGAAATGAAGGCAAGGTTTGCTTTCCAGCTGCTTTATGGGGGATTGGTTGGTGGAAATTCAGATTGTGTTGATGTGCCCTATCTTTAGGATTTTGTAAAAGTGTTTTCTGGGGAAGAATTATGCAACACTCCATATTTACCGTGAAAGCAGCTTTACAAAATGAAATAATGCTTGTATTATGCTGGTTTTGAGACTTTTTCTCAACTGTACTGGAATAGTCATTTCTGAGTCTTTATCAAGATTGATCATAGATTTTAGAGTGGATTGGTGATTTACTTACAAAATCAAGTTTGTGCTGGATATTTACTAACTAGTAGCAACTGAAGGTATACTCATATCTCTGAAATCACACAGAGGTTTTTTGGTTAACTATTACATGGAATAACAAGAGAGTCAGCTTCCCATGAAAAACATACCTGAAAACACCCGGCATGCCCACCCAGTCACATGACTAACCAGCCATGCCCACAGTCACATGACCAACCAGCCACACTTAGTCACATGACCACCAAGCCACTCCCACAGAACCGATAGTAAAAATCTTTGGAACCCACCACTGGCTTGGATGTTTTTCTTTGGAAGAAAAGGTTTCCGTCTTTCTACCCTACCACACAGGGGTAGAAGAATACAGAAGATTGTTCTCACATGAAGAATACAGAAGATTGAACAATCTTCTCACATGTAGTATAGAACTAGTAGTTGCCAGAAATTCTTCCAGCTCCTTTAATATAGCTGTAAGCCTCTTGGCAGCTTCTTGGATCAGTTTTTTTCTTGTTTTTCCCCCCATCAATTTTTGGAGGGAGATCCCATTCTTGGTAATGTCACTGTTGTGCCACATTTTCTCCACTTGCTGATGACTGTCTTCCCTATGTTCCATGGTATATCCAATTCCTTGGAAAGTATTTTGAACCCTTCTCCTGACTGATACCTTCCAACAACGAGATCACTTTTAAGCTTTGTAAACTCTTTGTAGACTGTGACTTTTGCTGCAAGAGGCAACTGAATAAATGTCAGAAAAATCCTACTAGAGCAGTTAAACTTTATATAGATTTGATTATAGTCACATTAATTTGATGCAAGATGTATACTGACTATTATTTAACATGAGTTTGAATGTGATTGATTGATTCTGAACACAGCCACATCCCTACTTATAAGTGGGCATGCAGTCTTATGTAACCACATTTTAAGTTTTTTATTTTTGCCCCTAAAAGATTTCAGCTTGTTTTTCAATTGAATTGTATAGCTTATATGTTAAAGGTGAAAAAAAAAAATCTGTAGTGATTTATCTTGTCTGATTCTTCTAACATCTCAAAACCCTGATTTTTTTCAAAAGAATCTGTATTTTATATTTTATGCATGCATGTATGCGTGTGTAGACACACACATCTATTTTTGATATACTTTGATATACTTTAAGAGTAGTCAAGAAAATATTTGAGACCCAGATGAATCTTGGAGATGGTAATGTGTAAATGTAAAAGAAAAATTTTTGATGAAGGGAAATTAGAAATTGCACACAATATATATACTATGTTTTCCCGTAAATAAGTCCTCACCTGATTTTTAAGCATGTTCCTAATATAAGCTCTACCCCAAAATAAGCTCTAGTGAAGACATGGCCAGCACAATCACATGTCCCCTCACAAACATGGGCAGCTATCCCTGAGGCACGGCGGCTCCTTTCCTTCCCTGGTCACCTCATGGAGACTCAGCTTTTTAATCATGACTCCACAGATCGGCTGAGCCAGTGAAGGCTGGCAGCTGCCTCATTCTGTCTCTCTGGGCACCTGGAGGTGTTTTGGCGCACTTTCATCAGCCCTGCCCCTGACCATGGCACCAGGCAGCCTTGCAGCCAAGTGCCCCTTTCTTCCTCAGCTCACCGTATGGCTCTGGAGCAGGCGGCGACCACAGTTTGCGCTCCATTAGGCTTGAAGCTTGGGTCTTGCTCAGGCTGCTGCTATGATTAGGCAATATGGTGGATTGGTATCAGCTGTCCCCCGTGCCTCTGCCCGGCTGTTGGGCCTGCTGCACCTGCTGCTGCTGGCCTTGTGGGGGCTCTTCGTTCTCCTGGCCATGCTGCTGTCAGCTGCCCTGCTGCGATGCTCCTGCCTAGTGTGGGGCAACTCGGCTAGATCTATGACCTCCAGAGTACCTTACCCACTGGACAAGCTCCATGGCAGCCTTTCATGGGACGGAGGGGAAAATTGGCCATTCTTCCTTTATGCCCCAAACTCCTGTCTTCCCTGGCTGCCAAGCCCCCCGCCTGCACCCCTTTCTCTGGAGCAAGATGTGTAACTAAATGTTACTGGTACTTGCAGAGTTCTCCTGGTGCAACACTCTGCCACAGCTCTGGAGCAGACTTCTGCCTTCCCTGTGCAGGATTGCAAATCTGGAGGCCTCTGCAACATCCTCTGACCAACCCCCATCCTTGCTGAGCTGGCTTGGCTGGCAGAGAAGACAGGATTTGGGGCCCAAAGGAGGAAGGGACAATCTCCCTTCTCCATTCATCTGTTCTGCTGCAAGGCCACCACAGAGCTTTTGCCCATCAACCCACTTTCTGCTGGCCTGTAGATATCCAGTTAGACCGAAAGAGTTTGCTTTGTTCTCGCATAAATCATTCCCAACGAAAAAAGGATCAGCAGGAAAATCCCCCCCACACAGATCACTTTCTGAAAGGGTTTTCTTCACCCTGCCTGCCCATTGTACAGGCGCTTCCAATCTTTCTCCCTCTCTTGCATCTCAAGCAAAGTCAAACCGTGATGAACGAGGTGACTTCGGTGGGCAGGACCTCCATAGTGGCCTTGCAGTGGGACAGATGGATGGAGGAGGGGTGGGAAATTGCCCCTTCCTCCTTTGCGCCCCAAAATCCTATCTTCTCTGTCTGCTGAGCCAGCCTGGAGGGGATGGGGTTTGCTCGGCAAAGGCTGCAGAGGCCTCCAGCCTTGTAATCCTGCGGAGGAAAGATGGAGGTTTGCTCTGGAGCTGGGGCAGAGCATTGCTCTGGGGGGCCTTCGTAGGTACTGGTAGCATTGAGTTGTGTGTCTTGCTCCAGCGAGAGGGGTACTTGGGGGCTTGGTGGCCAGGGAAGATGGGGTTTTGGAGTGCAAAGAAGGAAGGGGCAATCTCCTCCTCCCTCCTCTGTACTGCTGCATGGAGCTTGTGCAGGGCAGAGGGGCACAGCCTGAAAGCGATAATGGGCAAGGCGCTCCAGTGGTCATAGATCTGGGCTGAATTGCCCCTCACCAGGCAGGAGCAGCCCAGCAGGGCGGCTGAGAGAAGTGTGGCCAGGAGGGTGAAGAATCCCCGTGAGGCCAACAGCAGCAGGTGCAGCAGGCCCAGCAGCTGGGCAGAGGCATGGGGGGTGGGAGCCGATTGTGACATGCCGCACGGCCTTCTGCCTTGTCGTAGCAGCATCCTGAGCAAGACCTGAGCTTCAGTGTCCCAGGAGCAACAGGGCCAGCAGATAGGGTGGGCAGAAGCCGGGGCGTTCTAAGAGTTTGATTTGTTGCGGCCACATGCAAGTAGACAAAAGGGATGGAGGGTGGGGCTGGCGGTAGCTGCACTCCTACTCTCATTGGCCCCCATGCTCGTCGCCTCCTGTAGGTGAAAAAAAATATGACATCCCCAAAAATAAGCCCTAGTTCTTATGTTCGAGCCCAAAATAAAATAAGACTGGATCTTATTTTCGGGGAAATACGGTAACAAATCCTGAGTCAAGTTACATTGCAGCTGAAGAAACCAACTAAGATTTCTGACAAAAACAGGGAAGCTCTAAAAGTTAATTTAAATTTCATAATAACATGGGAATTGGTCTATGTAGGAAAAAAATTAAAATAAATTAGAAAATACTAGAATATGATTGTAAAAGTATAGTTTCTATGCACTTTCAACAATTAGGTACTTGTTGGTAATAGTAATTTTAGTGGATTTTTAATAGAACGCATAAATGTGTTGATAAAATGGTTTTTGAGGATTCATAGCATTTGATACAAATCATTAGGGTAATTCTTGGAATTTCACAATAAAGCAGATCATTTTAATTGTCCTTTGTTACAGATTTGAGGATGAGAACAGAGAATACTTGTTTATTTTAAGCCACCTTTAGGTTAATGATAACTATTTGATCTATAGTCTGATTCAGTTTTAATCTTATTTTATGTTAATTCTGTTAAGATTTTAATGTAGGGAGCCAAAAGAGATCCTGTTTTTCTGCTACTTATTTGATGGATATTGTTTTCATGAAAACCAACCAAGACCAAGAAGTGCCAACGATTGAGAGACCCAAGGACAGCATGAAAATGGAATGCAAAAATCACTAAAGAGGTGTCAAACTTAAAGACTGTTACCAAAACACCTAATTCAAATACTATTGGGCACTGACCAAATGACCAAGGCAGAAGGACCTGGGAGAAGGGAAAATCAGTTGAGTTTATCTGGGAATATTCAGATTTTACTTTATTTATACTATAATCACTTGGCTTTAGTAAAAGTATACCCTTTCTCTACCAATGGAGTCAAGGGTCTTTCTTTCCTAAGCATCCAAGATGGGACAGATCTGCAGTAATGCTCTACCGGGAGACGCATGTCCACCATGGGGATGGTGAACAGAATGTCCATTCACGAAAGTGAGCAGCAGGAGATTATGAACTGGAAAGAAGCTGCCTCGAGACCCAGGAGCAGGAAAGACTACCCCAGATTGGAAGAGGAGGCAGAAGTCCTGGGGAATCAGCCAAAATCCCGGTGATTCATAGCTATTAGGAAAATGGAAGAATGGGAACAGAAGCCCTCTGGGGTAACTTTTTCCTGGGGAAGCCAAGGGAGCTGACCATGAGCACCACCAGTCAGAGAAAAGTGTGGGGCGACAGGAAGTGAGCCGGACTCCCTCAATGTCATCTTTCAGCAAGACATAGACTTCCTGAGGAATACTTTCGACTGGCTCCAGACCCGAAAAGCTCAAGAATGGGTAGCACCACCACCATCTCAGGCATCTGAAGTGTAGGGGCTGGGGCCCCAGGTGCTACAGGGCCCCAGCCCCTGTGCTGTCAACTCCAGCACAACAGCTGAGAGTGGTTCCCGTGGTGCAGCCACTGCCATCAGCCTGGACAGCCCTCTTGCAAAGAGAATGTAGATCACCGCCCATCGGGTGAATAGTTGGCGTTCTCTGGTGTGCTACTTAGAGAATCCAAGCAGTGGGTTTAATCTCATCTGATTGCCAGAGACTGAGTTAAATTTGCATAAATACGCCTGCTTCCTCCTTGGAGCTCCACTTTGTTAACTCAGTTGGCCAAGAGAGACTTCTTTCCAGCTCCACTACTTGGACGTTCTAAATAGCTTTGAAGGTTGATTTATTCACAAATATCAACTTCTGACGATCTATGGTTTCAAAGTGCTCCCCGGCCTTGCGCCGATTAGCTGAGTGGTGCGAATTTGAGTGGCGGCTCTTCATGCCCACGGAGCCTGCAGACAGTTGAATTTGGGCAAGACAGCTCTTCGTGAGTGTTTGCGGATGGTTTGGTGCGCTGGGAGCTGTGGTGTTAGCTCCGCGCCATTTCCAAGAGTCTAATTGCGCAGAGAGCCATAGTGTTGGTTCAGCGCTTCCACCTTAGGCCCACATATTTTACAGGGGAATTTTTTGACATTAAGAATCGCCTCAGCGGCTCCCCTTTTCTTTAGCCTGAGCCAAATTGATGTTACTGGGTTTTTTTTTCTGGTGCGCAGAAGGCCGTGGTTTCGCACCAGTGCCTCCCCCTTTCAACCTGCATTATTTCTGCTGGTTTTGGCGCACCAAGGCCCATGTTGTCGGTCTAGTGCTCTATTGATGTCTGGGAGTTTCTTCAGCAGGCCTGGGGTAGCAGAGCCATGGTGTTGGCTCTACGCCCATTGCTCCTATTGACTGCTATTCCAGTGGCAGCTTTGGTGCAATTTGAGCTGTGGTGGTTGGCTCAGTGCTTCTATTCTCCTCCTCAGGGGTTGTGAGTGTTTATTGTAAGTAATTTGGTACACAACAAGCCGTGGTTTCGGTTCAGCGCTTATTTCCCCGTGTCAGGAGTGATAGGCCTACAGCTTGTGTTGGCGCGTGAAGAGCCTTGGTGCAGGCTCTATGCACTTTGGACCTGGGCAAGGACCTGTGGTGTCGGATTCCTGGTTGCCAATCTATCTGTGTGGATCAGGCGCTTTGGAGCTGTGGTGTCAACTTCGCTCCTACCTTGGCTACCAAAGATCTTTTCCTCAGCCCGCAGATAGATCACTGGACAGGCAGCCATTTCGGGACCATTTTCATCAATCACAGGCCAGACGTCACTTTGGGGGAGCTGGCCACCGACCCTACCAGTGACTGCCCCGAGTGAGGCCCCATTGGCGGTCGTCTGCGCTGGTTGCCACCGCCTGGCAAAGAACAACCACCAATGCCTGGGCCTTGCAGACTGTTTCACTTGGCCTTACCTTGGAGTTCAATTCTGTACCTCCCCGGAGGTTCATACAATGCTCAATGTCCAGAGAAGCCACTCAAAGGTCTCTGATGGAAGCCGAAATTCGGCACCTGTTATCCATTCAAACCATAGAACCAGTGCCCCTTCAACATCAAGGGTTCGGCTTTTATTCGATTCTTTTTCTGGTGCAAAAGAAATCGGGAGGCAGCAGAGCCATCCTTGATTTAAAAAATCCCAACGTGCATATAAAATACAAGCGCTTCAAGATGCACTCTCTGCATATTATTCTGGGCTGCATAAGACAGGGAGATCTCTTAACATCTATATATCTCCGGGAGGCTTATTTCCATGTGCCCATCAGACCATTGCACAGGAGATCCCTCCAATTCTGCTATGTGGGGGCCCACTTTCAATACTGGGCACTGCCCTTCGGACCCTCCTCCGTCCCAAGGACATTCACAAAACTTCTCGATGTGGTGGCTGCCCATCTATGGGTGCTCATCCTACTGTGTTATCTCAACGACATATTGATCATGTTGTCATCCCTTCAGCAAGCGAATCTGGATCTCCAATTCATGATTTGAGCCCTCCAAGATCATGGGTTTACTGTGAATTGGGAGAAGAGTCACTTCATATCTTCCACCTTTCTGGTCCATCTGGGAGTACGAATCGATACTCAGACTTGTTTCGTATTCCTTTCCAGGAAGCGTCTGTCCAGCATCCATTCCACAGTGAGACAGGTCAGGTCTTGCCCGCGGGTTCCCCAGTTGCTACTTTCTCAGCTGTTAGGCAAAATGATTTCATGCCTAACAATTGTGCTTTGGGCAAGGCTTCACTCCCGGCCTCTCCAGTGGCTTCTTTTGCCCAGTTGAAAAGTCGGCCACAGCAATGCCAATACACAACTTTGAGTCCCACCAAAGGTACGCAGGTCCTTGGAATGGTGGATATCTCCAGCCATCTCTTCCAGGAACACGCCTGTCTCACCCTGACCACAGACGCAAGCTGTTCGGTTGGGGCATCCACTTATAATCTCAGGTGACCCAGGGTCATTGGTCCATGACGGACCTTCTCAACGACATAAATTGGCTAGAGCTATGAGCTGTTCACGTGGCGTTATGACATTTCAAACACCAACTGTCGGGTCACCATGTGTTGTTGATGGACAATGTCACCTCCAAAGCGCACGTGAACCGCCAAGGGGGGACGCGGTCCAAAGCACTGATGAAGGAGGCAGGGGCTGGGGTAGAGAAGCACCTCCTATCACTGCAAGTGAGTCACATCTCTGGGATTGCCAACACCCAAGTGGATTGGTTGAGCAGAACAACCATCAACCACTCAGAATGCCAGCTTCACCCACGCCTCTTTCATCAGATCTTGGACAGATTCTGTCTTCCAGTAATGGATTTTTTTGCGAGTCCATCCAATGCCCATCTTCCATGGTTCTACACCTGGTTCCAGATACCAGGAGCCAAAGGTGCCGATGCCCTCAGGTGCCCGTGGCCCCAAGGCCTATTATATGCCTTTCCCCCGACCCCATTCGTACTGAGGCTCATCAGGAAGGTCCTGGAGACGGGGGTGGAAGTCCTTCTCATAGCACCTCATTGGCCTTGTCGATCTTGGTTCATGGACCTCATGAATCTCTCCATATCTCCACCATGGAGGATTCCTCCAGACAGGATCTCCCTGTGCCAGGGGGCCATTGTACATCCAGAGCCGCAATGCTCCAATTGGCCATCTGGCACTTGAATGGGAGACCCTACAGAAGGACCATTTCTCTGGAAGTGTAATCACCAGCATTCTGGCATCTCATCGCCCATCGACGTCCCGCATCTACGACGCCACAAGGGGTGCTTTCTGCTGCTGGTGCCTCCGGATGAGCATCGCTCCGACATCAGCGGCCATTCCACACATCTTGCAATTCCTTCAGGATGGATTAGGTGCCGGCTTAGTGGTCAATATGCTCCGCAGACAAATTGCTGCCCTAGCAACTGTTCTCCCTGGGACTGGAGGAGAATCCCTCGCCTGTCATCCAAGGGTGCGTAGCTTCCTGAAGGGGCATCCAATTTACAACCTCCGCCAGTACACAGATATCCGTCTTGGGATCTTTCCCTTGTGTTACAGGCTCTTACTTCTCATCCGTTCGAGCCTATGGGAACTCTCAGCCTTAAGCTGCTGACCTTTAAGGTCACCTTTCTTTTGGCTATAACGTCCGCTAGGAGAGTTTCAGAATTGGCAGCCCTATCTGTTCGCAAGGACCGATGTACCTTTTATCCCGACAGAGTGGTTCTCCGTCTGGACCCCACGTTTGTTCCAAAATCAACTCCTGGTTCCACAGGGCCCAGGAGGTCATTCTCCCAGATTTTTGTCCATTACCCAGGGAAAGACAGTGGCATTCCCTAGACGTATGCAGGGCTCTGCGCAAATACATCAACCGGGCAGCTTCCTTATGATGAACTGAGTCATTATTCGTCTCCTTCCAACCTAGCTCCTTGGGTACTAAAGTGTCCCCTTCCACCATCAGCCATTGGCTCAAGGCCTGCATATCCATGGCTTACAATCAGAAGGCCAGGCCTCGGCCGTCTCATATCACGGCCCACTCAACGAGGAGCGCGGCCACATCGGCAGCCTGGGTCACTCAGGCTTTGATCCTTGAGATCTGTAGGGCAGCTACATGGACTTCACCCTCACCCTTCATTCGCAATTACAGTATTGACAAGTTTGCCTCGGCTGAGGCTGCTTTTGGATGGAGAGTGCTACAACAGGTTCTTCTAACCGAAAGGACCCTGGATGCTTCCATTTCCCGCCCTAGGGATACTTAGCTTGGGTATATCCTACTGCTTGGACTCTCTAAGCAGCGCGCCAGAGAAAGAACATTGTACTTACCTTAAAGTTAATTCTGGGTGTGCTGCATGAGAGTCCAAACCCTCCCTTTCTTCTCATGGGAAGTCCAGTGTCTGGGAGCGAGTGTGTTATTTATCGTTACAGGTGTCATCCTCTCCAAATCCAGATATCATTAACGAACTGGAGCTCCAAGGAGGAAGGAGGCGTGCTTATACAGATTTAACTCAGTCTCTGGCCAATCCGATGAGATTAAACCCATTGTTTGGACTCTCATGCAGCGCACCCAGAACGAACATTCAGGTAAGTACGACGTTCTTTCTTCCTTACTCAGGTATGGAGCTACATGCAAGAGTATGGGGCTAACCTGCCAACTGACCTGGCTAAAGTAAGGATTGTCACCATGGGATTAGAGTGTGAGGCAGCAGAGTGTATAGTGGCCCTCCAGAAAAATGATGCAGGAGAGCTGTGGAACTTTGATGGCCCCGTGGAAGTGTTTCAAAGACCTTCCCCTTACTGACCAAAAGGCCAGGACGAGAATCCATAAGGCAGGGTAGGTGACCTGTTGCTGCCTATTTTCAAGAATTCTGGAGCCTGACCTTGCAAGCTGGTCAGTTGGCCACAAGACATGCTGATCGAGTGTTTCCAAGACAGCCTGAGCAATGAGATCTTTTACACCTGACTCTCCAGGGCTGCATCACGACCCCTTCATGGATGGTATGTCCTAGCTGACGAAGTAGAGATCGATCTAGCCAGATGCTGTAACCACTTGGATTTAGTAAAAGTATATCTTTTCTTACCAGTGGGGTTCAGGGTCTTTGTTTCCTAAACGCCGAAGCTGGGACAGAGCTGACACAGTTGCCTTCCTGCTGAAGTTAATCTTATAGTAATCTTAGCCATCATGACAAAAAAAATGATACTTTCAGATGGCAATATCTGAAGAGCTTTTTCTTTACTTCTATGTTATATAATCTCTGGTTTTGCTTTCTTCGTCTAAGCTGAAATTCTTTAGCATACAGAAAAATGAAGGATAAAGTGCATTTAGAAATTCATAACATTTATTTGACATTTTTCATACAATTTGTTTAATCATCCTTATTTGATATACCTGCTACTATTTTAATAAAGCCTACCCTAAGAGATTTTATTTTTTTGAATGTGTTATAGGTATAATATTATGATAATCTAAAAGCTAAAACCAAGTTTTACTGCCAGTGTCAGTATAAATACCTCAGTTATTCTCATTTATTACCCAAGAAACTGGATTAAACATGATATTATTGTTGTTTTGGATCTGAGTTAAAAAGGAGCTTTTCCAAAATACTTTTAAATATAATGCTACATGTATTTTATATTCCTTTATATTTATAGTCTACAGAGGAATTATTGAGTCTGTCATCTGCACCTCTGTAACTGTCTGGTTTGGTTCCGCAACCCAACAAGACAGACATAGACTTCAGAGGATAATTAGAACTGCAGAAAAAACAATTGCTACCAACCTGCCTTCCATTGAGGACCTATATACTGCACGAGTCAAAAAGAGGGCTGGGAAAATATTGACAGACCTCTCACATCTGGACATAAACTGTTTCAACTCCTACCCTCAAAATGACACTATAGAGCACTGCACACCAGAACAACTAGACACAAGAACAGTTTTTTCCCGAACACCATCACTCTGCTAAATAAATAATTCCCTCAACACTGTCAAACTATTTACTAAATCTGCACTACTATTAATCTTCTCATCGTTCCCACCACCCATTTCCTTCCACTTATGACTGTATGACTGTAACTTTGTTGCTTGTATCCTTACGATTTATATTGATATTGTTTCCTGATTCCTTATTTGTAACCTATGACTATCATTAACTGTTGTACCTTATGATTCTTGATGAACGTATCTTTTCTTTTATGTACACTGAGAGCATATGCACCAAGACAAATTCCTTGTGTGTCCAATACACTTGTCCAATAAAAAAAAATCTATTAAGAGTTTTTAATAATTGGTAATGGTTGTATTATGTTGCGCATATTTTATAGCAACTTATGTTTGTGAGTATTGTTGTACACCACTTTTAAAGCCCTACATGGCATGGGTCTAGGCTATTTGAGGAATTGTCTCACCCCAGTGGAACTGGCCCATCCACCCGTGCTGGCAAGGAGGCATGTTGTACCCTGTCGGCCATGGAATTCTCCAGGAGAAGAGCTTTCTCTGCCACAGCTCCTGTCCTTTGGATCATCTTGCTTTCTGAGGCAAGATTGGCTTCTACCCTCCTGACCTTCTGTAAAGGTCTAAAGTCCTGACCAAGTCAGTTGTCTTAGGGCCCTGATGGGGGAATATCACGCTCGAGCGGGATTGATAGACCAATAGCAGATCTAACCTCCCCCTGTACATTCTGCTCCCTCTCTCTCCATCTTTTAGTCATAATCTGTATTTTTTTTATCATGATCAGTTATATGTATATTTTATGGTTTTATTGCTTTTAATGTTGCAAGATACATAGAGTCGCCTTGTGGCTAAATGGGCAGCAAAACAATTCAATAAAGAAAAATAAAAATTGCTTGATTATGGTGGTGTAGTAATCTAATACATAGATAAAATTCTCAGTATGATACAGTTGAAGTAGTCTATAAGCAAAAAATATTTTTTTTCTGCAGCTGCTTTATCAACATTAAGAATGCAAATTTTTTTTAAAAATAGTATAATTTTTGAATCACTAGATTTTGTATAGAATATACTGATATCTGTGTGGTATACATGAACTCGAAAGTTATCTTTTTCCCTTGTGCAAAATTTATGTATTACGAGTCTTTATGCATCAGCCCTTATCTTAAGTTTCTGCAATTTAGTTGTCTGATTTTTTGTCATTAATATTGTTCTTCACATAAGCCTTTTCTTTCCAGGCTGTCTTTTTGGTGTATGATGTTACGAACCAACAGAGCTTTGAAAACTTAGAAAATTGGCATAATGTTGTAAAGAAGGTCAACGAAGAGTCAGAAACTCAACCACGTGTGGCCCTTGTAGGCAATAAAAGTAAGTTGTTAAATTGTTATTTAACTGTAATCTTTTGACTTACCTAAAATGCAGATCAGCAATATGTTCTCTGTTCACAGGTCTACAGTAGTGGTGTGAGCCCCAATTTTGCAGACATTGGTACATGTGTGGTCTCTTTCATTTTATTGGCACCATGGTGCATTGATTTTGGCAGGCTTAGAACTGTAAAATGTAATATTTCATGCATTAGACCAAATGGGGAGTGCGGTGTTGTGACAGCAATCACAATATTTAGTTTGATGGGGGATATCACTTCATGGAAATAACTTGCTTCAGTGATTAGCAATATGACATTACCCATAAAATTTGAGAAGTTTTGCCAATTTATTTTCCTTATTTTATTTTTAATACAAAAGTGGCTTTTTATTATTTGGAATCCCTATGTTTAAGCCATGACTGATCAACAAATTGTGCTTAACTTTTTCCTACCTTGTTAATAAGTAACAAATAATACACTTTTCCTATGAAAAGCTTAATTAAATTGTCAACATATTACTTGGTAGTCCTTGACTTACGACTACAATTGAGCCCAACATTTCTGTTGTTAAGTGAGACATTTTTAAAGTGCGTTTTGCTCCATTTTATAACCTTTCTTGCTATAGTTGTTTTTTTTTTTTATTGAAAGAGTTTTAAAAAACAAAAACATTTCCCCCCCTTTTTTCCCCCTCCCAAAACAAAAAAACCCTTCCCCTCCCCGGCTTCCCAGGTCAATCACAAGGTATTGTTATACATAAACCAAGCATAGAATAAAATTTTCCCTTCCAATCCAAATAACCACATCCAAAGCTTTTCATCTCCCAACCCCCTCCCCATTACATAAAATAACTTTCTAATTATTCAAAGGCAATCTGATATTTCTTAATCTGATATCTGTTTTGTAGATAATCAATCCATTTTTCCATTCAATTAAATATTTTTCCTGCGTATTGTCTTTTAAAACGCTGAGATTTTAGCCATCTCAGCCAAATTAATAACTTTCAATATCCATTCTTCTATTGTAGGTATCTCTTCTTTCTTCCAGTATTGTCCAATCAACAGTCTTGCTGCTGTTATTAAATTCAGAATCAATTTAGTCTCAATCCCTGTACAATCCGTTATAATTCCCAAAAGGAAAAATTGTGGCAGGAACTTTATCTTCTTCTTCAGTACATTTTGAATAATCCACCAAATTCTTATCCAAAAGACCTTAATTTTCTTGCAAGTCCACCAAATATGAAAATATGTAGCATCATCACAATCACACCTCCAACATTTCGCTTGGATATTAGGATACATACATGATAATTTTTTGGGATCTAAGTGCCATCTATAAAACATCTTATAAAAATTTTCCTTAAATTCTGTGCTTGTGTAAACTTAACATTTCTAACCCAAATTTTCTCCCATGTTTCCAACATTATTGGTTCCTGAATATTCTGTGCCCATTTTATCATACAATCCTTTACCAAATCCTTTTCCGAATCTATTTCAAGCAACACATTATACAATCTCTTTATATGCTCCTGGGTCTGATTTCTAATTTGCTTTATTAAATTTTCCTCCCTTTGCATTATACCAATTTTTTGATCTTCTTTCCATCTAGCACTTATTTGCCCATATTGAAACCAAGTATAATTCCTCCCTTCTTCATTTAATACCTGTAATGATTTTAATTGCAATCTACCTCCTTCAACATACAAAAGTTCTTTATAAGTAATCATTTCCTGTTTCTGTTCTATATTTATATTCTCTATTGCATGTCTAGGGCTCATATAGGAATCTTGTAATCTAATTTATAGGAATATTTTTCCAGACCAAAAGAGCACTTCTCAACACATGATTCTTAAAAGCCCTATCCACTTTTTTCATAAAATAAGTACATGCCATCCATATAACAAGTCATAACCTTCTATATTCAAAATTCTTTCCTCTGTTAAGTTAAACCAGTCACTTATTACTGAAAGGGTTACTGCTTCATAATATAGTTTAAAGTTAGGCATTCTTAAACCACCTCTTTCCCGTGAGTCCTGTATTATTTTCATTTTAACCTCGCCTTTTACCCTGCCATATAAATTTGTTAATCCCAATCTGCCAATCTTCCAAATTTTTATCCTTTTTAATTATTGGTATCATCTGGAACAGAAACAAAATCTAGGTAACACATTCATTTTAATAGCCGCAATCCTTCCCAATAGGGATAACTGCAATTTCTTCCAGCCACTCATATCATTCTGAACTTTTTGCCATAGCAAGTCATAATTATTCTTATAAAGTTTCTTGTTCGATGAGCTAATATAGACCCCTAAATATTTAACCTTTTTTACTACCTCAAATCCTGTCATTTCCTCTAGTTTTTGTTTCTGTTGTATAGACATATTTTTAATTATCACTTTTGTTTTATTCTGATTTATTTTAAATCCTGATACCTTTCCATATTTATCAATTACTTCCAACAAAATCTACTTGAATTTATAGGATTCATTAACGTAACCACTACATCATCTGCAAAAGCTCTAACTTTATACTCATATTGTCTAATCTTAATTCCTCTATTTTCATTAATTCTCGTATTTTATCTAATAATGGTTCCAGAGTCAAAACAAACAATAATGGTGATAAGGGACATCCCTGTCTCGTTCCTTTCGCAATCTTAATAACTTCTGTCAAGCTACCATTTACTATAATCTGTGCTGTTTGCTCTCCATAAATCGCTTTAATTATTCTAATAAAACAGTCTCCAAATTGCATTTTCTATTAATTTAAATAAAAAATCCCAATGCAATCGATCAAAGGCTTTCTCTGCATCCAAAAAAATAAGTGCCGCTGAAGTATTCTTCTTTTCCAAATATTCCAATATATTAATAATCTGTCTAACATTATTCCTCATCTGCCTCCCTTTTATAAAACCAGATTGATCAGTATGAATTCTTTGTTGTAAAACTAACATTAATCTATTTGCTATTATTTTTACAAAAATCTTATAATCATTATTTAAAAGTGAAATCGGCCTGTAGTTACCAGGTTTAGAGCAGTCTTGCTCCTCTTTGGTATCAGTGAAATAAAAGATGTTTTCCATGACGGGGTATTCCACTCCTAATTGTATCTGATTAAATAATTCTTTAAGTGGGCCTAATATTTCATCCTGTGTTTTTATAATAAGTTGCTGTAAGACCATCTGTACCAGGGTTTTCCCATTTTAATTGTTTAATTGCCTCCACTATTTCTCCAGTAGCTATCGGCCGATTCAGCTCCTCCCTCTGTTCTAATGTTAGAATATTAACCTTATAATCTTTCAAATAATCATAAATGTCCCTATTCAATATTTTGTCTTTTGCATATAGTGCAGTATAAAATTCTGAGAATGCCTTTTTAATTTTATCCTGTTGGTATATCTCTTTACCTTTATATTCTATTTTTTGTATGACACGTGCTTTCTGTTTCTTCCTTAAATTATATGCCAACCATCTCCCAGGTTTATTTGCATTACAAAAGGTATTATGTTTAGCATATTGTATATTCGTTGCCACCTGGTCTGCCATTAACATATTAAATTGACTCTGTAATATTTTTATAGCCTCTTTAAGTTTGTGATCTTGTGGGTTTTGAATTAATAACTGTTGCTTCCTTTGAATTTCTTCTTCCAAATACCTACGCTGCCTTTGTTTATTATTCCTTTGCCTATTGTCCAAGTAAATCAATATCCCTCTAATAAACGCTTTGCTCGCCTCCCACACAGTTCCTATAGGTGTCCCTTTGTACATATTAAAATCAAAAAATTCTTTTAACTGTTTCTTACAATAAGTTACATTATCCTCATATCTAAACAGATTTTCATTCAACCTCCATGTTCTACCACCTTTTTTCCCTTGTAATAATTCCATCCATACTGGGCTATGGTCAGTTAAACACCTCGGAAATATCTTCGTTTTCTTCACCCTAGAAAGCAAGTCATTAGAAATTAAAATAAAATCAATACGTGAAAAAGATTGATGCCTATCAGAAAAAAAAGTAAAATCTCTCTCATCTGGATTCCGTAACCTCCATATATCTCTAAACTCAAAGTCTTCCATCATTTCAAAAAAGGATTTTGGTAATTTTGCATGTATAGGTATCTTCTTGGAGGAGGTTCTCTTATCCTTCTTGTATCAATTACTCCATTCCAGTCTCCTAATAAAATAAACGAACTATAATCCCAGAGGGTCAACCTCTCATGTAACATTTTGTAAAACTTTTCTTGTTGCTGATTAGGTGCATAAATACCTATCAACAAAGTCTTTTGCATCTATCACCAGTTCAATAGCAATAAATCTTCCTTGAATATCTGCCTCAATTAACTTAGCTGGTATATCCTTCCTGATATATACAACAATTCCATGCTTCTTTTCCAAAGCTGATGCAACAAAATGGTTACCCAATTTTGAATTAATTAAATATTTTTGGTCTGATAATTTTATATGTGTCTCTTGCAAACAAATCACATCATTTTTAAATTGTTTCAAGTAGTGAAATATTTTCCTTCTTTTCTGAGCTGAATTCAAGCCATTAACATTCCATGACAAGATTCTATTTGCCATTACTGGCCTCCTGAAGCTTTGAAGCAGACAACGGAAGCTCCTCCTCCGGTATCTTCCGTCTAGCTTCTCCCACAGCTTCCATACTGGGATCCTGACTTTTACTTTGAGACTGTTGCTCTTCTTTACGCTTAAGGGCTCCTCTTGTCACCCTTTGCTCTTGTGGTTCCTCTAATACTGGCAGCAATAAAGACTCTTGGATCACCACGCCTTCTTGAGTCTCTTGAAGTTTTTCTATCACTTCTATTTCGACTTTCAAAACTGTAGAAAGAAAATCCTTTGCCTTTAAAACAGTGTCAATTCTATATCTCCTTCCTTGATAGAATACTGTCAGTCCAACTGGCACCTCCCATCTGAATTGAATCTGATGTTTTTTAAGTTTTTGTGTAAAAAAAGCAAATTCCTTCCTGTCTCTTAACATCTTTGAAGGAATCTCTTTCAACACCTTCAACTCCTGTTCTCCAATTTTTAAAGTTGTCTGATATGAAACTTGCAGAATCTGATTTCTCATAGTCCTTTTCACAAAATAAACCACAATGTCCCGAGGAAGCTTTCTCTGTCTTGCAATCCAGGAATTAACTCTATATATTTTATCAATTTGGTAAGCTACCTCTTGGGGTTCCACTTCAATAAATTCAGCCAATGCTTCAGATATAATTTTTCTTAAGTCTTCTCCTCGCTCTTCTTGCATACCACGGATTCTAAGAGCTCCTTCCATAAGTTTATATTGTAATATCACAACCTGATCTTCATTTTGATCCACTTTTTTCTGAACACCTTTCATTTTGTCTTCTAAGTGCTTATTTGACTGAGAGATCTGTTGCATTTCTTCTTCCAATCCCTCAATTTTTTTACTCAGTCCTTGAACTGCCATGAGAATATCTTCTCTTATTTTTGCATTAAAATTCTCCATCATCTCTTTTTGCCTATCTTCAGAAAGTTTTAATTGTTCTTTCAATATTTCCTCAAGACTTGGTTCAGATCCCCTTCTTCCAGAAGGCTTTAAAGGTTTAGCTGCCATTCTGTCTTCAAAAGAATCAGGAATTCAAACTTAATAACTCTCCTTCCCTCCTTTCAGTATAAAAAAACTCCGTTTGTAACAATCCACAAATAACGCTGCTTCATCGTACTAAAAATTTTTACTTTCACTTTCAGACGCCATTTTAAAAGTCAATTAATCAAAGACAAAGAAAGGTTTCAAGTTTCAAAAAGGGAGTCGGTACTTGCCGTGCTGATTCTTCATCAAAGATCGAACGCTTGTGAAATTCCCGTCTGCTTAGAAAATCAATCAATTTAATAAGTCCTTTAGAGCAGAAGCGACAGTCCCACTCCTTTTTCCTGATAAAAACAGGAGCGTGCTGAAGTTGGAGGGAGTGGAATTCGGTGGGGTCATAAATCCAGGAAAATTCGCTCTTGAGAGCAAACCCCCTGTCAGACCTGCCACTCTTCCACAACTCTGATAACCTCTTTCACCCAGAGATTATGCTAAGCTCAGTGAACAGTGATTTTTTTTTCTGTTTCACTGAGTTTTACAATCTTCTAACACGGAGTGCTCTGTTAGAGCACCCAGCAGGAGGGTGACGTCACTGGAGCCCTCTTGCCATAGTTGTTAAGTGAATTTGGCTTCTCCATTGACTTTGCTTGTCAAAAGGTAGCAAAAAGTGATCACATGACTTTGGGACATAGCAATAGTCATAAGTATGAACCAGTTGCCAGGCATCTGAATTTTGATCACATCATGGGGATGCTACAAAGTTTGAAACTGAAAAATGGTCATGTAACTTTTTTCAGTGCTGTTGTAACTTTGAATGGTCACTAAATGAACTGTTGTAAGTGGAGGACTACCTGAACCTGAAATGGTTTAAACATTGAAGAGCTTAAAAAATTAAAGAGTGCAAGTAATAGGATAGATATGTGTCTTCCTCCTTTTTGTCTGCCCTCCCCCTCCTCCTCCAATACTATTATGAACCTTGGTTTCCTTCCATACATTTAAAAAAAATCCTTTGCTTGCCTATTCAGTTTGTCAAAAATAAGATTGCTGAATGGTAAAACAATCAATAAAACATTGATTTTATTAGAACAGGGTCTCCCAACTTGGCAACTTTTAAGATCTGTGTACTTTAGTTCCCAGAATTCCTCAGCCAGCCATGCTTGAGGAATTGAAGTCTACAAGTCTTAAAGCTGCCAAGTTTGGAGATCCCTGTATTAGAACAACAAAAAGGTTTATTTTAAAGTAAGTGAGATAGTTATGCTAATTAAAAATATTTTTATAAAAGGATATTGTATAATAGTGAAATTGAAATAACTAATAATTAGGAAAGAGAAAACCAACATAGCAGTTAATTTTGCATATTCATAGTGACAATATTGACATCCTTCCATTCTCTAATGAAACAAAAGATTTCACGGTATCTCGGATCTAATGAAGGGAAACTGGTCTCAGATATTCAGTTGGTAGTTGACCCTTTCCCCTCTTAGACTCCATTATTAGGAAGGGAAGCACCATTGATTACCTTTCTGTACACGCTGTTTAAACTTGATTTCCAACTTATGGCTCTTTAAAACTACAGGGATTTTCAAGATGAACAGGTATTTCTGATGTATCATTGCTGAGGCTCAGGGAACCTCAGGTATTTTTGAAATAAGTATTCTCCAAGCAAAGAGTGTTATTTTTCCAACTTTTCAGTTCAATGGTGCCAAAAAGAAGGGAGGGATTCCCTTAGAGATAGATGAATTGTAAACTAGAGTGGTCTCTAGGATGCTATTAAGAAGCAATGGCTTTGGCAGTGAGAACAAAAACAATGAATTCAATTATGGCTATTACCTCCTTGCTCTAGACTAGTCATTTGTGGATATTCCAGTAGATATTAGATATTTGAAGGCTTGAATGAACTGACAAGGGCATCAGTGTCCTGGAAGTATCAAAAGATCGGCCCTTAGTGCCTTGGCTGGCCAAAACAGGCTGGGGAGGCTCCTGTGGGCCCATTTTTGACCGGGAGAGTGCTGCAGGAGGACTGGCTTGAACTGGTTCGTAATTATGTGGCTTCAAGTAAGTGCCTGCTCTGGATAGAAAATAAGCAACATCCTATGTTAATACTTCAGTTTAATGCCAGATTTTACATACTGTAGATCTATTCAATCTACAATCAACTATTCTTCATTCTATATTCTGTATTCTATTCTGTATTGTATTCTGTATCTATAATTGACAGCAATTTCTATTTACTATCCTGGAAATTTACCTCTGCTGTTAGGTCTTGTATTATCATGTTATTTATGCTATTCTATTTTTATTATTAGTTGAATAATAAAAATACAATAGTATAAACAGCTTTTCTTCCTGGAAAAACAATTTAATATTAAACAATGGGGTATTAATTTAGAAATACAGTTTAGTGGACTATGAAGAATAAGTAATGTTTGCCAGTAATATCTGGTAGAAGCGATAGGAAAATAGTTATAATAAAGAACTGCGGAAAGAAGAGAAGGGGAAAAAAAATGCATTTTGAGCCTGTGTCAAACACCCACCATGGCCACCTGGCCATGGCCACTATGCCCATGTCCAACTCTGGTCTCCCCCAGCTGCCCTCAATAAAATTGAGTTTGCTGCCCCTGTCCTACATTTTGAATCTCCAAAGACCGATGCAAAGGTCCTTTTTGTAGACTTCAGCTCGGCATTCAATTATTCCAGATACTCTTCTAGCTCCATGACAGCGAACATATGGCGTGCGTGGCCAAAGTGGCATGTGAAACTATGTTACCCAGCACAAACTTGCCTGTTTGTCTTCTGGGTTTCTGGTACACATGCACGCACTTTGATCAGCTGTCCGCATGCGTGGCAGAGCCAAAAACCAGTGTGTGCATGCACGCCAGTCAGCTGATTGTCGGGTGTGTATGCGTGCCAGAATCGGAACTTCAGCTTTTCCAGAGTGCAGCACTGACGAGCACGTGGATGCGTGCACAATGTTTCCGCCATCACTGTTCTAAGCTAAACTAAATCAGTTAGCCATGCCTGACCACACTTGTAAGTGGATCATAAGCTTTCTAACAGGCACTCAGTGTTGGCTTCCGGTCTGGCTCCGCTGCATTGAAAAGCAGTCTTGTTTAGACTGCTAACTCCGTAGTCTGTAGAGCTGTCAGGACATCGTAAATCAATTGTCCGACAGCTTGTAAATCTCTTCCCTCGGGCAAAGAGGGAGAGATGAGCATTCAGGCTGAAGTTGAGACACCCAAAAAAGCCACAGAAAAAGTTTCTGGAAGCTTGAGGGGAGTGCTCCTTCCATAGCCTGAAAAGCTCCAGACTCGGGGGGGGGGGGGCATCTGCCTTCTGGCAGAAAAAAAGTAGTGTCCAGTCTCTGTGGCAGAAATTGATTTATGATGGATTGTAACGCGGACGGAGCAGAAACTGGAGTTCTAGCAATTGTTTGTAAGAAGACTGCAAGCCCCTGAGGATACATTTGTTGGGAAGATAGGAGAGAAGAAAGCAAATGGCATTTTGATGGAATGTGTGTATTGGAAACGAAAGTTAAGGAAATGCTTATTAACAGCTAGTGTGGAACTAGAAGATATACAAGAAGACACTGACTAAATGGAAGAAATGAGAATTTTATGATTTATATTTTTTCTTCTTCTTTGGGATTATAGTGATTTAGAAGAAAAGTTTTTTGATTTTTTCTTTTTTAACCTCTTTTTGTCCATTATTAGGTTATATTTTAAAAAATGGCTTTTAAGCAAATAGTACCAAAAGTCACTAAAAACTTTGAAATTTCTTCAGTTCAGATTCAAAAATTAAAAGAAGAAATCAAAAAGGAAGTAAGAAATTCTTTACAGGAGTTTTTGGAGAGTCATTTTTTAGAAATAGATCAAAAATTTGATGAAATAGAGAAAGATGTTGGATTTTAAGGAAGTGGTGGAAGAGCAGAAGAGGGAAATGAAAATGGTAAAGGATGCAATTTTGCAAATATTAAGCTCTTGTATTCAGATGGATGATAATCTTGAAGAAATTAATAAAGCTAATTTAGAGTTGCAAAGGAAAATAGAGGAAATTCAAAAGAATCAAAACAATTGAAACTTAGATAATAAGATGGAAGATATACAGGCAAAGATAGTTAGGGCAGATGAAGAAAGAGTAATATTACAATATAGATTAATGGAATATGCTATAAGGATGAGGGGGTTGAGGGAAAGTAGGAGGGAAAATTTAAAAGAGATTTTTACGCAAGCCTTTGCTCAGATAAAGGGTGTGGAGCCAGAAGACTTTGAGATTAATATTGAAATAATTTATCGTGTTAATTCTTGGTGGGCAAGACAAAATAGATTACCGAGGGATGTGGTTATTTATTTTACAACTAAAAAGGTTAGGTATGAAATCTTGCAAGCCTTTTATAAAAATAAATTTCAAATATTGGGACAAGATATAAAAATGATGAAGGAAATTCCTCTTAAAATGTTAAGAAAGAGAAGAGAATTTGCATTTTTAGTGGATGAGTTTAAGAAACTTCAGATATATTTTAAATGGGAAGTTCCAGTCGGTTTGTCAGTGAATTTTAGAGGCAGAAAGTATTTTCTTAATTCAGTTATGAAAGCAGGACATTTCTATATTAATGTTTTAAAGAGTGGGAATCCTTTGTTGTTAGATGCTAAGTTAACTGGTTTGAAAATGATGGAAAATAGAATAGGAGAGGGGAGGAATGTTTGAGATGTGAATATGATGATTATGGTTAATTTTTGGAATTGATTTGTTTAGGATATAAATTATAGGATTTTTATTATTTGCTATTTGTGTGGTATAAACCTATGGGATGATATTATTTAATTTATTTATTTATTTATTTATTTTATTAAATTTCTATACCGCCCTTGTGAAGGATGGAAAGTAAAATTTATGAATTTAGATAATGTTGTGGATGTAATGATTTTAACTGTTTACTGTTATATTGTGGATGTAACTTAAATGATTATTTGTTTTAATTGACACGTTTATAGACAGTAAAAGTTAGGAAGTTAAGGGAAATATCGTATCTGAGAGACTTTATTTGTAATGATATTTGATTGATGGAGTAGTATTGGAAGATCGGACATTAAATGTTATGACAATTGAAGAAATATATAAGTGATGAAAATTTGAGTTCGAGAAGCTGGATTGTAATTTAAAAAATGGACTTATGAAATTTGAAGGAATATACAAGTGGGGAAAAAATTTGAATTTGAGAAGATGGACTAATTTTAAAAATGGACTGGAAGAAGAACGGACATTAAATATTATGACAGTTGAAGAAATATATAAGTGATGAAAATTTGAGCTCGAGAAGATGGATTGTAATTTAAGAAATGGACTTATGAAATTTGAAGGAATATACAAGTGGAAAAAATTTGAATTTGAGAAGATGGATTAATTTTAAAAATGGATTGTAAGAAGAAGTAATAGGTGAAGTTGGTACTGTTTCTTTTCTTTTTTCTTTTTTCTTATTCTTTCTTATCTCTTTATTTTTATTGTGAGGGGATTTAAAGTTTTAAATTTTTGAGGGTGGGAGTTTATGTATATTTTGTATATTTTAGCTTGTGATTGTTGGTCATAATACCCGGTATTTGCTCTGGGAAGTCTGGGGGAGGGGGGAAGGGGAGGAGGGGGGGAAAGGGGGGAAAAATGATACATGGATTGGTTATTAATGTACAGCAATGTTTGAAGATATGAAATTAAAATTTAAAATGATATTGGGGCTGCCCGACTGCCATTTCAGAAAGAAAGGGAGGGAAGAAAGTAGGTAGGAAAGAGTTGAGAAGGAGGAGGGGAATAAGAAGGTTAGATAGGGTGGAAGAAGGGAGGAGTGGAGAAGGAGGAGAGGAAGTAGTAAAGTGAAGAGATGAAGGATGGGAAAGTAGTAGAGGTAGAGGGAGGTTGTGAAGAAAGGAAGTGGCAGTCGGGCAAGCCCGAATCAGTAATAAATAAAAATTAATGATTAATGATGGATAATAGTTTGTACATAAATATGATGTTGGAAAATGGAAATAATAAAAAAAAAGCTTTCAAACAGGCAGGAAGCAGCAAGTAATGGTAGGCAGAATCACAACAGATACCTGTACAATTAGCACAGGCTCTCCCAGAACTGTGTGCTCTTTCGTCTTCCTTCTATATACCATGTTTCTTTGAAATTGTGACCTACCCCGAAAGTAAGGCCTAGCCTGATTTTTTTTGGGGGTGGGCCTAATATAAGGCTTATCCCAAAACAAGCTCAAGTGAAGGGTGGGCATGGCCAACACAGGAGGAAGCCCTTCTTTTCCCCGGGCACCTCATGGAAGCTTGGCCCCTTAATTGCAACCTACACACCAGCTGAGCCAGCGAGGGCCGGGCAATTTGGCCCAGATCTCCATAGCACCTCCCCAGCCGCCAGCCTGCCAGTGCCCCCTTCATCAGCAGTTGCGCTGCCCTGCACAAGGTCCATGGCAGCCCTGCAGCGGGATGGAGGAGGGAGGAGGAGATCAACCCTTCCTCCTTTCCAGCCCCCCTTTCCTGCCGATTGTTCTTTTTTTTAGGATCACAGCACAGACACACATCCCGAAAATGCTCCATCCAAAGCCTTCAGCCTTGCAGACAGATGCCAAAAGGCAATGAACCCCAACAGCCTCAGCTAGCTGGAAGGCTCAGCAGCTGCCACAGACGGACTTCTGGCAGCCTGCAGGTGCCAAGGGAATACCGAGACATGTCAAACATCTTCAGCAAGCAGGATTGCAACTTCCTTCCCCCTCACCACCCAACAGATTGTGTTATTGAGTTTGTGCCAGGAGCAAAGCTGCCTAAACCGAAAATGTACTCTCTGACCCCAAAAGAAATGGCCGAATTGAGAAACTACATTGACGTCAACTTAGCGCGGGGTTTTATCCAGCGTGCCAAATCCAGAGTGGCGGCCCCTGTACTATTTAAAGAGAAAAAAGATGGGGGGGGGGATGAGGCTCTGCGTGGATTTTCGTGGAACTAATGCCGTGTGCGTGGAGAACACCAACCCTCTCCCCCTAATGAAGGACATGCTAAGCCACTTAGTGAAGGGCAAGGTATTCACCAAACTAGATCTAAGAGAAGCCTATTAGCACATACGGATTAGAGAGGGGAATGAATGGAAGACCACTTTTAACTTCCCTCTTGGCAGCTTCCAATTCAAAGTCATACCATTTGGCTACCAGCAGTCTTCATGCAACTAATTAACGAGGTGCTACCCGAGCACCTGTATAAAAGGGTCCTAATTTACCTAGATGACATTCTCATATTCAGTGAGACTCTAGAGGAGCACGTAAAGGTAGCGTGGCAAGTACTGAAAAAACTAGCTGCAAAGCTCTATGCGAAACTCTCAAAATGTGAAATCCATAAAACCTCCCTAGACTACCTGGGCTAGTGAGTGTCAAGCGAAAGAGTGGAGATGGACCAAGGGAAGGTAAAAGTGTTGCTAGAGTGGCAGCCCTCACGCACCTGCAAACAACTCCAAAGCTTCCTGGAGTTTGCAAACTAATATAGACAGTTCATCCCAGCATTCGCAGAAGTCGCTTTGCCCCTAAGGGAGCTATTAAAAATAGAGCCCCCTCCCATGAAACCATGATTGACGCAACCGCTTGCCTGGTCAATAGACTGCCAAAGGGCCTTTGAAAAATTAAAGCGGCTCTTTGCCGAGGAGTCAATCCTTCAACACCCTGACCCTGAAAGACAATTCATTGTCCAGGCCGATGCTAGCGATGTGGCGGCGGCTGTGCTCCTACATAAGGACCTACAGGGTCAGCCCTGCATGTATGTGTCCAAGAAGCTCACCGACACTGAGAGTCAGTGGCAAGTTGAGAGAAGGAAGCCTATGTAGTCCGTTGGGCCCTCCTCTCCTGGATACACTTTCTTGAAGGGAGGAAAGTACCTTTTGAGGTTTGGACTAATCACAAAAACCTCAAAGCCCTAAAGCCCCCCCAAAAAACTCTCTCTCAAGCAAATCCACTGGGCACAGTATTTCAGTCAGTTTAATTTAAAGTTAAAATACATCCTGGGAGGGGGAAAATATCTGCTGGCTGATGCGTTTTCAAGAAAGCCACGGTTTGATAGTTGGAGGGAAGAAGTCATACACACCATCATCCCCCCTTCACAACAAGCAGTGCAAGTAACTAAGGGCCAATCAGGATGCCAATCCGATCCCATGCGGGACAAACTGACAGCCACACTGAAAGCAGCGCTCCCAGGCGAACAGTGGCTCACAGACAACAAAGATGTTTTGACAGCCTTCCGATGGCTTCCGTCTTCCCTGGAAGACGTCTGAAATGGCGTCCCGAACCGAGATTCTGTAAAAGCTGGTGTAACAGCTGTTAGCCAGCTTCAAAGCTTTTCTCTGGGTGAAAGAGATTAGCAAGAGTGGCTGGATAGCAGAAGATTGCCCCAGGGGCTCTGCTTTCTTATGCAGAGTCTCGGAGGGGTGCCTGCCTAACCCAGCCCTACTCCAGACTCGGCTCGATCCTGCTAATTAGGCAGGACAAGAGTAAGACGCCCACTTCTGCTCAATTGATTCCGTTTTGAATACTAGAAGCAGACGGGGACAAACACAAGTGATCGATTACTGGGGAAGCAAGAAGAGAGCTGACTTCTACTTCTTTTAAAAAAGGGGAAAACTTTTTCTCACTTTAATTTAGTGAAGGAAAGAATAGCATCTGAGAGGAAGTGGATTGCAGGCTGCTTGTGAGAGAAAGCGAAATTCGTCTTTGTGGATTTTAGCTGAATAGAAGCTCTCCATAGGAGCCAAGGTGAAAGTTTTTATTTTACAACTTTAATTTGAGACTTTTTGAGACTTTGAGATTTTACAATTCTAATTAGAGACTTTACTTAAATTAAAATGGCTTTTAAGCCACCAAAAGCTCCCATGACGAGAAGGGGGTCTGAAACTAACTTGGAAGATATGTTAAAGGAACAGAACAGAGTTTCTGAAGAGAGGTTTAAAGAAATTATGAATAATATTCACGGTGGGAAGGATCAACTTAGGGAAGAAATTAAAGAGACTAATAAAAAAATTAGAGATGATTTATTGATGGTTTTTCAAGGTTTGGCAAAAAATTTGGAAGTAATGGAGGATAAAGTGGAAGTAATTAGTCAAGCAAATCAGTATTTGGATAATAAAGTTGGAGAGCTCCAAAATAAAGTGGATAAAAATGAGGACCATATGGTGGTATTGCAATATAGAGCGTTGGAGAAGGCTTTGAGAATTAGGGGTCTCCAGGATCGAAAGGAAGAAGATATTAAAAAAGTTATATCAGAAGCCTTAGCTGAAATGTTAGGAATGGACCCTCGAGAAGTTGATTTTCAAATTGATAAGGCACATAGGATTAATTCTTGGGTAGCGAGGCAGAAAAAGCTCCCAAGAGACATTGTAATTTATTTTTTGACTTCTACAATAAGAAATCAGCTTTTGCAAGCTACATACCAAAAGAAATTGCAAATAGGAGAACAGGAGGTGTTGGTTTTGAAAGAGATCCCTGCTAAAATGTTAAAGGATAGAAGGGATTTTAGATTTTTTACACAAGAGCTTAAGAAGCATCAGATTCAATACAGATGGGAGGTTCCAATTGGCTTAACAGTATTTTTTCAAGGCAGGAGATATCGAATTGATACTGAGTTGAAAGCAAAATATTTTCTTTTTAATGTATTGAAAGTGGATGTAGAAACAGTGGATAAAAGTCTTCAAGAGAAACAGAGTGGGGAAGTTGAAACTACACCTGTGATGTCAGTACCTCAAGAACAACCTCAAGAACAAAGAGTGACAAGGGGAGCTATTAGGCGTAAGGAGATAGAGGAACGACTTCAAAGACAGGAACGGGATTCTACTACTGAAGCTGTGGGAGGAGCCAAGCCGAAGAGTGAGAGTCTTCAGCTAATTGCTCAGAAGCTTCAAGAGGCCAGTGATGGCAAATAAATTTTTGACATGGAATGTTAATGGTTTGAATTCAGCACAGAAAAGAAAATATTCCATTATTTGAAACAATTTAAAAACGATGTGATATGTTTGCAAGAGACACATATAAAATTATCAGATCAGAAATATTTGATTAATTCGAAATTAGGTAAACATTTTGTTTCTTCTGCTCCGAATAAGAAAAATGGTATAGTTATATATTTGAAGAAAAATATATCAGCTAAATTGATTGAAACGGACATTCAAGGAAGATATATTGCTATTGAATTGATTTTAGAAGGAAAAAAGACACTTGTGATTGGCATATATGCACCTAATCAACAACAAGAAAAATTTTATAAACTGTTACATGAAAAATTGACTCTTTGGGACTATAAAACATTTATTATATTAGGGGATTGGAATGGTGTAATGGATATTAGAAAAGATAAAAGAACTCTTTCTAAGAAAATTCCTACGCATGCAAAACTGCCTAAATCTTTTTTTGATTTGATGGAAGATTTTGAGTTGAAAGATATATGGAGAAGGCAGAATTTTGATGATAGAGACTATACTTATTTTTCGGATAGGCATCAATCTTTTTCATGTATTGATTTTATATTAATTTTATTTATTTATTTTATTTATTTATTATTTAAATTTTTATAGTTCTGAAGGATGGAGTTCAATAGATAAAATACAATAATAAATACAATTAAAATAATTAAAAAACTTATTCAAATTGAAATTAAAATTTAGAATAAATAATAAAAATGTAAAAATTAATTAAAAATGATTATAATGAATAATGAGACTTACAAATTATCATACCAATGACTTGCTTTCTTTAAAACAAAGATATTTCCAAGGTGTTTAACTGATCATATCCTTTATGGATGGAGTTCAATATGAAGTGGAAAAGATCATGGAGAATAATGAAAATTTGTTTAGATATGAGGATAATGTATCAATGTAAAAACAAATGAAAATTAGTATAATTGAATAACAACTTGATAATTATATATAAGGCCTTTATGAGAGGTAATTTGATATATATTAATAATGAAAATTACAAAAACAGCGTGATTTAGAAGAGGAAATTCAAGGAAACAACAATTACTGGTATATAATATGATTTAAAATTAATGACATAAAAGATATTACAGAGTCAATTTAATATGTTAATGGCAGATCAGGTGGCAACCAATATACAATATGCTAAACATAATACTTTTTGTAATGCCAATAAATCAGGGAGTGGTTGGCTTATATGTTAAGAAAAAGACAGAAAGCACGTATTATTGAAAGAATTGAATATAAGGGTAAAGTGAGATTTCAACAGGATAAAATTAAAAAAGCTTTCCTGGAATATTATACAAATTTATATGCCAGAGATACAATATTGAATATGGATATTGATAAATATTCTACCACTTCCTTCCTTAACAAACCTTTCCTCCTCCCTTCTCTACTTTCTTCTACTTTCTTCATCCTTCCTCTCCTTCGCTTTTCTACGTCCTCTCCTCTTTCCCTACTCTTCTCTTCCACCCTTTCTAACCCTCTCTCTTTCCCCTTTCTTCTTCCTCTCCTTTCCCCTTTTTCTACCTCTCTCTTTCCTACCTACTTTCTTCCTTCACTCCCTCCTCTCCCTCTCCATTCCCTTCTGAAATGGCAGCTGAGCAGCCCCGCTTTCATTTCAAATTATTTCTATTTCTTAAAATTACATATCTTCAATCATTTCTTTAATTGATTTTTTTTTTAAGACTTAGAACAAAGTACAGGGTATAAAATTATCATAAATTAAAATACAACATAGTCATTTTTAAGATTAATTTAAAAAACAAAAAATACATTCTTCTTAGTCCATTATATATCAGTCCATTTTAAATTCAGAATCTTCCAATTAAGTTAGTATTTTGTTCATCAATAAAATATCTTCATCAATTAAGAAAATGATCCAATCTTTGATAAAGAAAACGATATTATCTTGATTCATCAGAAATTTTATAATATATTTCTTCCTTAAACAGTGTAAATATAATTCATATTTAGAAATTTTTAATTTTTATAATCTAAAAAGTAAACAATATTCTATTTCTCCTTATCTTTAATATCACTTGATAAATCAAATAACATTGTAATATTAATATTTCTTCAATTTACCTTACATCTGTCAGATAAAATTATTAAAATTATAACTATAAAAATATATCAATTATAACAATTAAATTTATTCAAAGATAAACATTATATAAATTTTTCTATTAAAGGTTAAACAATATTCCATCTTATTCCTTTATATCACATATATCAAATAGTGATATACAAAATATATCAGTTATAAAAATTAAACTATTTATATATTGATTCAAAATCACATCTTAAGATTCTTTTTGTCTTCTATCAAAATTTCCTTACACATTTCTATTAAAAATATCATTAAAATCAAATAACATTAAATATGTTTTCAATTTTAAAGATTGATGTCTTATTGGTGGTTTATGATATTTATAATGGACATTGCTGGGTATAGAAATGTTTACTGGATTGTCCTGGTTACTGGCTACTCAGGATGACAACTGGCTCAATTACAAATGCTTCTTTGATCTTTCCCTTGAAAGAGGCTGTGAGATCCTCAGAAATTCCTGAAGCTGTTTAAATTTCCAGTCTCAATCTTGCTTCAAGGTTGTATGTGGTGGCATGTCAGCTAAGTACCTGGATGAACTGTCTATCTAGACCGTTCAGTGCTTCGGATACAATCTAAGACAGCTTTGGTGCACTGGATGATCTCTGGAGGGCCAGGGATATTATCCTCTGCCCTGGTCCTGATCAGCGGCTTGATACCATGACCATGGTATCCTGCTCATTGGATTGGGAGTGGGAGGCGTTTCGGTGGTTCTCCTCTATTCTCTGATTTGATGTTGACAAGATCTCATGCCTCATTGTTATCTCATCCTGTTCAACATCTGTAAAGCTGGGTAGATCATCAGTGGCTTTTGAATACCAACTATCTGATGACAGCTGTACTTTTAAGGCCACCCCAGTGAAGCTATCAAGTGTTGTCCGGTGTTGGAAGTCATCTGGATAGGAACAGGCTCAAACTTAATCCCTCCAAGACAGAGTGGCTGTGGATGCGGCACCACAGTCAGCTGCAGATCGGCTGTCTGTCTGATCATTGGCCCGATGGAATACATGCTCCTGGATGGCTTGTCCTTTGAAGACCATTTGGCAGTCTCCAGGAGAGCTTTTATCAATTATGATCCGCCAGTTATCTTCCTGGACTGCCTGCACTGTCACTCATGTTGTTATCTCGCCTGGACTACTGCAATGCTCTCTACATGGGCCCTTGAAGGCACCGGAGACTTCAGCCAGTTCAGACTGTTTATTGAGGGATCTCTCCCACATCCTATCTGCAATGCACTGGCTACCTGTTGTTTTCATGCGCTTCAAGGTATTAATTACCACCTTTAAAGCTCCATGCAGGAGACTATCTACCGCCTGCTGTATTCTATCTCCATTACGCTCCACAGAGAGGGACTCCTCATGAGTCAACATGTATGGCGGCAAAGCCTTCTCTGTGCTCAATATGGAGCAACTTCTGGGACGATTACCTGACCGGACCTTTTTCAGAACTTAAAACTTACTTATTTCATATGGCTGGACTAGCCTGATTTTTATTTTATTGGATGGGTTTTTAAAATTTGTTATTTACAGAGTTTTTTTAACATTTTGGGCAAAATTAGTTTTTTAATTGTTTAAATTTTGTTGTTTATATTTTATCTGCCTGTTCACTGAGTCCTTGGAGAAGCGTTATATATAAAAATATTATTATTATTATTATTATTATTATTATTATTCAATTTAATACATCTATCAAATATGTATTAAAATTATAACTTATATCCAAAAATATATAATTATAACAATTAAATTCTATTTAACAAATACCAACATTACATCCATAAATTTTTCTATCTGTCCTAAAAATTAAACAATATTCCATCTTATTCCTTTATACCTCACATATATCAAATAGTGATATCTATATTAAAGATACCATCAGCATCTTAAGCATTATATTCCCTTGTCTTCTATCTTAAATTCTACACATTTCCTTACATTTTACCATCTGCTCACCAATCAGCTTAACATCTAACAATAAAGACTTTCCAATCCTTAATATATTAGTGTAAAATCTCTTGTTTAAAATTATTAAGAAAGATAAGCCTCCAAAAGTTCTATTGTAAAGAATAAAAATTCCATATTATGAAGTTTGCAAGATTTTAATAGTTAGTTCTGTTTGCTTAAGAGCCATTCATAAACTGTAAAATCTACCAAAAAGAAAAATTTCAATAAACTTTTCTTAAACATTGTGATAAAGAAAAAGGTAAAAGGAAAAAAATCATTAACAATTCTTGTTCATTCCATTTTAAAAAGTAGCTTGTTATGCTCTTCTTCTTTATAGTTTCGCTTTCCTTTGTATAAAGATTTTAATGATAATTGAAATTATTCAAAAGAAAGCTATTTAAGAGCTGAAGTTAAGATTTATTACTTGCAAATTCTCTATTAAAAAAATTAAATTTTTTTTCCATTTGAAACAGAAGAAATTTGCAAGATTTTAATAGTTAGTTCTGTTTGCTTAAGAGCCATTCATAAACTGTAAAATCTACCAAAAAGAAAAAAATATTCAATAAGCTTTTCTTCTTAAACATTGTGATAAAGAAAAAGGTAAAAGGAGAAAAAAATCATTAACAGTTCTTGTTCATTCCATTTTAAAAAATAGCTTGTTATGCTCTTCTTCTTTATAGTTCCGCTTTCCTTTGTATATAAAAAGCATTTTAGATTCAAGTTGAAAGTTAGTTCAAAGGAAAGCTATTTAAGAGCTGAAGTTAAGATTTATTACTTGCAAATTCTTGCTAGTCCTCCTGCTTTGCTCTGTCTGTGTTGAATTCTCTTTAGGAATAAATCTTGGCACAGAGACGGTTGCGGCTTCTCGTTCTGTGTAAACAGAAGCACCCTGGGCACGGAGCTTCGCCAGGCTAAAGGGGAGCTCTCACCCTTCAATCCCCTGGTTAAATTCCAGGGGATCCCGGGGAGCTCTACCCAAATCCTGACCACTCTTCCCTCCCCCTTCTCCCGGGGGAGAAAATTCCAACCATTTGACAGCCCATTTACGCTGTCAGGGACGGTTTGACGAAACCCAGGGCAGACGATCCCAGAGGAACGTCCATGAAGCCTGCGTTGCCAAACGGAAGTCCCTACTTTTATTTTATTGATACCAAAAGAGGATCAGGATTGTACTAAGCCTGGGAATTATAGACCGATTTCACTCTTGAATAATGATTATAAGATTTTTGCCAAAATAATGGCAGATAGGTTAATGGAAATTGTACAACAAAGGATTCATACTGACCAGTCTGGTTTTATAAAAGGGAGACAAATAAGGAATAATTTATTTATTTATTTAATTAAACTTTTATACCGCCCTTCTCCCGAAGGACTCAGGGCGGTGTACAGCCTCCATTTAAAACAATTAATATACATACTAAAATAACAATTAAAAAGCTTATTCAATAAAAGGCCGAAATTAAAACCGTCTAATAGACCATATAAAGTATCCAATAAAATTACAATTAAAATTTAAGAATTAAAATTTAGAATTTAAAAATAGAGATGCTTGATAAATAAATAAGTTTTCAGTTCGGCGAAGGTCCGAAGGTGGCAATCTTAGACATTGGCCAGAAGTTATTCTCCACTACTCACAAGAAGGACCTTCCCTGATCAAAACATCAGACACTGCATGGCCACCAGAGGAATCCCAGAACAACTCTGTGAGGCCTGGTACAACGTGTCCATTGCTCTGGACAGAGCGGTCCCAACCTCCGGGCCCAATCACCAACTTTGAAGGTGGTACAACCACCTACAAGATCCTCTCTCAAGACCAACCACACTCCACCTTTCAACCCTTCAACAATAATCAAATGCTACCCTCAATAGGACATCGCGGCCAGTTCTGGACTAATGCCCTCCACAGTATGCACCAACTGCTACCCATGTGAGACCCCTCAAAAGAATCCTAATACCAGTGTGGCGAGACAAGCCATAGACTCCCTCCTGACCTTCCGGTCATCTGATTCGCCTCCGGACCAGGCGAACCTGGTAAAGCTCTCCTGGAGACGGCCGTCAAGTGATCTTCAAACAACAGTAAACTTAATAATTCCAGGAGGGCCAAAAGTTTTAGACGCTATTCCGTGGACACAG
The DNA here is from genome assembly GCF_028640845.1 of Ahaetulla prasina. Classification (NCBI taxonomy): domain Eukaryota; kingdom Metazoa; phylum Chordata; class Lepidosauria; order Squamata; family Colubridae; genus Ahaetulla; species Ahaetulla prasina. The sequence goes on from NC_080546.1 coordinate 64,902,824, forward strand.
GATGCACCAGATGCCTCAACTCCACAGTCGCCCAACTCCATGTAAAACATTTCCCTTGAAACACCCAATTAAATTCCTTGGATGGATTGAGTCTGAGTCTGTTTCTCCCCATCCAGACCCGTATGGCCTCCAAACAACGGGAATGTCAAGGTTCCAGAAATACCTCTTCTGTGTAAAAGAAACTCAGAGGCATTTTTTCTTTTTCTCGGAGTCCTTTACTAGCATGAGGAGACTGGCACACGATGAGTGCAATTCCCAAAACTGAACTTCCGGATTCGTTTCCCCAGTTATACAAACCCCCATAGTCCCACCCCCCTGATGATCACACGGTCCCACGTTCTTCCAGTTCATTCGAGTAACTTCTTGCCACTCTTCCTGCAGACGTGAACACCATCCGACCTTGACCCTTTGAAGAATGTTACCATACCCCTCAACCCTCCCTCCTCCCCTCAGGATAAAAATGTGGCAGCGTCTGGAAACCTAAAGTTTAATATGGTTTCCAGGCCTGACAGGCGTCCCCTCTTAGAAAAGAAACTATATCCTAGGAAAGAAAAACAAAGAGTCGATAAAGAAAAGTGCCAATGGTCCACAATTCCCTTCTACCCCCCCTCCCCTTTCCAAGAGGTTTCTTAGGTTTGTTAGGAATGATGAAATTGTTTAATTAAATTGTCCGCATTCACTTTCCAACTTTTGACCCAAGTAGATTCAGATAATGGGTATCCTTTCCAGTGGACTAAGTATTGTAATTGACCTCTGTAGAGTCTAGAGTCAAGAATTTTCTTGATTTCATAGTGAGTTTCACCTTGGATTATCAAGGGGGGTGGGGGAGCTGCTGTTGTAGCTGGCTGTTGGGCTGCAAAGGGGGGCGGCATTCCCCCTGGCTGCTGAGAAGAAAGTCCTTGAAACGCTTCAGCAGATGAAACGACCATCGGCGTGAGGCCCACAGGAAAGGAAGGGGCTGAACTAGCTGGTTGCCATTGATACTGAATCCACCCTTGTCCCGGATAGAACGCCCACCCAGGCGGGATAGACGCTGCTGGAGGCAGCGTAGGCCTCTGCTGGCGGGAAAGATCAATTGGAGGGGGGAGTTGCGATCCCCCCCAGGCTTCTGGTGCCGCCTGAATTCCCTGCCGTTTGAAAGAGGGAGGGGGGGTTCTCTTGCGTTCATCGGAACGGCTTCGAGCTTCAGTAGTTTCTCTCTCTCTGGTGGGAGGGAAGGTGAATCTAGGCTGAGCTAAAGGCTCTCGAGGTCTCACCTCCAGCCGCTCAAAAGTTTCAGGGAGGTCTAATAGAGCCTGGGATTTCAGGGGGTTTCTCAGGTCCCAATCCAGGGACTCTCCCGATTCTCCAGGTTTTATTGCCCTCCAGTGAGGTTGAGAAGAGGGAGGGGGTTCTCCATTCCCCCCCGGGGAAATGTTTTCTCCCGACTGGCAGCTCACCCATGAATCAGAGTCCTTGGGGCGTGCTCCAAGCGGACAAGCAGGCTCTTCCTTTTCGGGGCTTCGGGTCCTGTCGTCAGATGGGAAATAGGTGACTTCTACTAAATCGTTAGAATCCTGTTTCGTGGCTCCTTCTACGCTTTCAACTTGCTGCTCTTCCATCTTCACTGGGTCTTTGCACCGCTGTGGAGGTTGGAGACTGGGGCCCAGCACCCTCTAACGGGCCCCCTCTGAGAGGAGGAGAGGTACCGTTAGCAAAAGAAAGTTTTGAGTTTTGGGAATAATGTCAAGGTTCCAGAAATACCTCTTCTGCGTAAAAGAAACTCAGAGGCATTTTTCTTTTCTCGAGTCCTTTACTAGCATGAGGAGACTGGCACGATGAGTGCAATTCCCAAAACTGAAGTTCGGATTCGTTTCCCCAGTTATACAAACCCCATAGTCCCACCCCTGATGATCACACGGTCCCACGTTCTTCCAGTTCATTCGAGTAACTTCTTGCCACTCTTCCTGCAGACGTGAACACCATCCGACCTTGACCCTTTGAAGAATGTTACCATACCCCTCAACCCCCCCTCCTCCCCTCAGGATAAAAATGTGGCAGCGTCTGGAAACCTAAAGTTTAATATGGTTTCCAGGCCTGACAGGGACAGCACTTCGACAGCTTCGCTGGGGTGGCCTGGGGTGGAGAAGTACAGCTGGGTATCATCAGCGTACAGATGATAACTCACCCCAAAGCCACTGATGACCTCGCCCAACGGCTTCATATAGATGTTGAACAGGAGAGGCGAGAGAATCGACCCCTGCAGCACCCCACAAGTGAGGTGCCTCGCGGCCGATCTCTGCCCCCCTGTCAACACCGTCTGCGACCGGTCGGAGAGGTATGAGGAGAACCACCGATAAACGGTGCCTCCCACTCCCAATCCCTCCAACCGCTGCAGCAGGATACCTTGGTCGATGGTATCAAAAGCCGATGAGAGATCCAACAGGACCAGGGCAGAGGAACAATATTGGTATATTAAAAAGCTTTCTGATATAAAGACTAATTAAGACAGCTTTATACTGAAAATATGTTAAACAATTGAATGATAGTTAAAATAGCTTAGGAATTCTTGAGATTATTTTAAAAATATAATAAGCATTTATGGATGTCATTTAGCAAAGGAAATAAACATGTATGGATGATACAATTATTGAAAGAATCAAACTCATCCCAAACAACATCAACAAGATGCCTCTCAGTCATCTCATGGATCAGCAATCTTGGTCCAAGCTATCCGAAGCTGAGCGTTTATCAGGCACGTCCTGTAGGTCATCCGTCCCTGGTGAAGGAGGACGGTCACCCAGGCGCCAGGTGGTTATCTGCCGGCGCAATGAGGAGGAAGCGTAAAATGCCATCAGTGCCACTAGGTAGGTCTTTGAAAAAGACCTAACTAGTGTCCGATCAGCTTCGGAACGGCTGGACCTCCAGGCACTCTCTAGGCGGATGTTAGGCAGATAGTGAATTTATTGGAATATTTGGAAAAGAAAAATCAGATTCCGGCAGCGTTTATATTTTTGGATGCAGAGAAAGCTTTTGATCGTTTGCATTGGGAATTTTTATTTAAATTAACAGACAAAATGCAATTTGGAAATGGTTTTTTAAGAATACTTAGGGCAATTTATGGAGAGCAAACAGCTCAGATAATAATTAATGGTAGTTTGACAGATAGTTTTAAAATTGCGAAAGGAACAAGGCAGGGGTGTCCTTTATCACCTTTATTGTTTATTTTGTCTTTGGAACCTTTATTGGATAAGATAAGAGAGTTAAGGGAGATAGAGGGTATTAGAATTAGAAGACATGAATACAAAGTAAGAGCATTTGCAGATGATTTGGTTGTTATGTTGACTCAGCCTATAAATTCGAGTGTATATTTGTTGGAAGTAATTAATCAATATGAAAGGGTTTCAGGGTTTAAAGTGAATCAAAATAAAACAAAAGTGTTAACCAAAATATGATTAAGAATCAGAAAGAAAAACTAGAGGAAATAACAGGATTTGAAATTGTAAAAAAGGTTAAATATTTAGGAGTCTTTCTTACTTCATCAAATGTAAAATTGTATAAGAATAATTATCATGTGTTATGGCAAAAAATTCAGAAGGAAATGAATACTTGGAAAAAATTACAATTATCTTTGTTGGGGAGAATAGCAGCTATAAAAATGAATGTTTTGCCTAAATTCTTGTTCTTGTTTCAGATGATACCAATAATTAAGAAAGATAAAAATTTGGAAGAATGGCAGATTGGAATTAATAAATTTATATGGGAAGGGAAAAAAGCGAGAGTCAAAATGAAAATAATGCAAGATACACGGGAAAGAGGAGGATTAAAAATTGCCTAATTTAAAACTGTATTATGAAGCAGTTGTTCTTTCGGTAATAAGTGATTGGTTTAATTTGACGGAGGAAAGGATTTTGAATATAGAAGGTTATGATTTATTATATGGTTGGCACGCATATTTATTGTATGATAAGAAAGTAGATAAAGCTTTTAAGAATCATGTGTTGAGAATTTCTCTTCTGCGTGTCTGGAAAAAATATTATTATAAGTTAAATTATTAAATTCCTATATGGGTAAGTCCTCGGCATGCAGTAGAGAATATAAATATAGAACAGGAACAAGAAATGATTACTTATAAAGATCTTTTATATAATGAGAGGGGAAATCTACAACTAAATCTTTGGATACATTAAAAGAAGAAGGGAGGAATTATACTTGGTTTCAATATGGACAGTTAAAGGCTAGATGGAAAGAAGATCAGAAAATTGGTATTATTCAAAATGAAGAAAATTTGGTTAAACAAATTAGAAATCAAACCCAGGGGCATATAAAGAGATTGTATACTGTGTTGATAGAAATAGATTCTGAAAGAGATTTAATAAAGGATTGTATGATAAAATGGGCACAGAATATTCAAGAACCAATAATGTTGGAAACATGGGAAAAAATTTGGGTTAGAAATGTTAAATTTACGCAAGCGCAGAATTTAAAGGAAAATTTTTATAAGATGTTTTATAGATGGCATTTAGATCCTAAGAAATTATCATGTATGTATCCAGATATGCAAGCGAAATGTTGGAGATGTAATTGTGATGATGCTACATATTTTCATGTATGGTGGACTTGTAAGAAAATTAAGTCTTTCTGGATAAGAATTTGGTGGATTATGCAGAATGTTCTGAAGAAGAAGATAAAGTTTCTACCGCAATTTTTCCTTTTGGGAATAACAGCGGACTGTACAGTGATTGAGACTAAGTTGATTTTGAATTTAATAACAGCAGCAAGACTGTTGATTGGACAATATTGGAAGAAAAAAGAACTACCCACAATAGAAGAATGGATATTGAAAGTTTCCAATTTGTCTGAGATGGCTAAAATCTCAGCCTTCTTGAAAGACAATACTCAAGAAAAATATTTAAATGAATGGAAGAATTGGATTGATTATATTCAAAATAGATATCAGATTAAGAAATTTCAGATTGCCTTTGAATGAAGAACGTTGTTTTTGATTTTAATGGAAGAAGTCAGGTTATGTGAGAGAGAAGGATTATAATTGTGTTCGATTTTAAAAATTTAATGTATGATTGTTTGTTTATTGAACTATACCTTGTGTTTGCTCCGGGAAATCGGGGCAGAGGGGGGTTTTGGAGGGAGGGGGGAAGGAGGGGGAGGGGGGAAGGGAGGGAAAAAAATTTAATTGTTGTTGTAAAACCTTTTCAATTAAAAAACAAAACAAAAACAAAAACAAAGATGTTTTGACCATGAGAGATGGGCTAATTTGTTTTTTTTTTTTTTTATTGAAAGAGTTTTAAAAAAACAAAAACATTTTTCCCCCTTTTTTCCCCCTCCCTCCCAAAAAAAAACAAAACACCCCCCTCCTCCACCCCCTGCTTCCCGGGTCAATCACAAGGTAAAGTCCAATCCAAATAACCACATCCAAAGCTTTTCGTCTCCCAGCCCCTCCCATTACATAAAATAACTTTCTAATTATTCAAAGGCAATCTGATATTTCTTAATCTGATATCTGTTTTGTAGATAATCAATCCATTTTTCCATTCAATTAAATATCTTTCCTGCGTATTGTCTTTTAAAAAGCTGAGATTTTAGCCATCTCAGCCAAATTAATAACTTTCAATATCCATTCTTCTATTGTAGGTATCTCTTCTTTCTTCCAGTATTGTCCAATCAACAGTCTTGCTGCTGTTATTAAATTCAAAATCAATTTAGTCTCAATCCCTGTACAATCCATTATAATTCCCAAAAGGAAAAATTGTGGCAGGAACTTTATCTTCTTCTTCAATACATTTTGAATAATCCACCAAATTCTTATCCAAAAGACCTTAATTTTCTTGCAAGTCCACCAAATATGAAAATATGTAGCATCATCACAATCACACCTCCAACATTTCGCTTGGATATTAGGATACATACATGATAATTTTTTGGGATCTAAGTGCCATCTATAAAACATCTTATAAAAAATTTCCCTTAAATTCTGTGCTTGTGTAAACTTAACATTTCTAACCCAAATTTTCTCCCATGTTTCCAACATTATTGGTTCCTGAATATTCTGTGCCCATTTTATCATACAATCCTTTACCAAATCCTTTTCCGAATCTATTTCAAGCAACACATTATACAATCTCTTTATATGCTCCTGGGTCTGATTTCTAATTTGCTTTATTAATGGGCTAATTTGGAAGGGGTCCAAACTATATGTCCCTACTATCTTGAGGCTGGAAGTCTTACAGTGCAGCCATGATTCACGACTGGCAACTCACTTCGGCTTTTTGAAAACTTTGAAAATCTGGCCAGAAGACAGTTTTGGTGGCCAAAGAGGAAGACAGATGTAGAGGATTAAAAGAGATGTGCCACCTGCACAACCATAAAGATAACCTCTTGGCTAACCCCAGCCGGCCCTGGGAGGAAATTGCAATGGACTTTACAGTAGTGGCCAAATTATGGAAACCTTTTGGGAGAAGTATTTTTGAGGTTTGATGGCTAATAACACCACTTGTTTTTGGGAGTTTCAAGATAAGGAATAGTCCAGACCCTTAACCCAACTGAAAATCTATGGAGCTGACTAAAAAAAACTTGTTAGTCAGAAGCGACCCAACAATAAAACCCAGTTAATAGACGCAATAATTCAATCTTGGTTTCACATTATAACAGCTGCAGAACTAAAAGACTTGGTTCACTCCTTGGGAAGACATTGTAAGGTCGTAATTCATGCTAAAGGTTATCCAACTAAGTATTAACTGACATGATAATTTTTGTATATCTCATTTTTTCTACGTGTTTCACTTCTGTATACTGTATTCTAATAGCAAATTCTTCATAAAAGTTATTGCATTACATTGTTGATTAAATTATCTTTTCATTGATATATAATTTTATGGTACTACTCCAAAACAAGTGGTGTTATTAGCTAGTTTTAGAAAATACATTTTTCCCAAAAAGTTTACACAATTTTGGCCACTACTATATAGTCAAGCTCCTAGAGAGTGAAGGAAATACAGTCATTTGGACGGTAATCGACTTGTTTTCCAAGCAAGCTCACTTTACTGCTTGCTCGGGATTACTCTCAGCCAAGAAACTGGCAAAAATGTTTATCAAGCAGATTTATTGGCTGCACAGGTTCCCCCGCTGGGTAATCTGAGACCGAGATGTCCAATTTACTGCTAAGATAATAATAATGATGATGATGATGATGATGATGATGATGATGATGATGATGATGATGATGATGATGTTTTAATTTGTATACCGCCCTTCTCCCGAAGGACTCAGGGTGGTGAACAGGCAAATAAAATACAAACAGAAACATACACCATAATTAAAACAACCCTAAAAAACTGATTCAAATTTGCCAGAAAATTTAAAATAACATTACACCCCATAAAATTACAGAAATTTAAAACCCATCAAAATTCAATTAAAATTTAAAATTTAGAATTTAAAATCAGGCCAGTCCAGCCATACGAAATAAATAGGTTTTAAGTTCGCGGCGAAAGGTCCTAAGGTCAGGTAGTTGTCGAAGCCCGAGGGGAAGCTCGTTCCACAGGGTAGGAGCCCCCACAGAAGGCCCTCCCCTGGGGCCGCCAGTCGACACTGTTTGGCTGATGGCACCCTGAGGAGTCCCTCTCTGTGGGAACGCACGGACGCTGGGAGATAGAGGCCGGCAGTAGGCGGTCCTGTAAGTAGCCGGTCCTAAGCCATGGGCGCTTTAAAGGTGGTAACCAATACCTTGAGCGCACCGGAAAACGACAGGTAGCCAGTGCAGTCTGCGCAGGATAGGTGTTATGTGGGAGCTTTGAACCGCTCCCTCAATAACCCGCGCAGCCGCCTTCTGGACTAGCTGAAGTCTCCGGGTGCTCTTCAAGGGGGGCCCCATGTAGAGAGCATTGCAGTAGTCAGGCGAGAGGTAACGAGGCATGAGTGACTGTGCATAAGGCATCCCGGTCCAGGAAGGGCGCAACTGGCGGATCAGGCGAACCTGATAAAAAGCTCTCCTGGAGACGGTCGCCAAATGATCTTCAAAGGACAACCGACCATCCAGGAGCACGCCCAAGTTGCGTACCTTCTCCATCGGGGCCAATGATTCACCCCCGACAGACAGCCGCATCTGCAGCTGACTGTGCAGTGCCGGCATCCACAGCCACTCCGTCTTGGAGGGATTAAGTTCCTCCCCATCCAGACCCGTATGGCTTCCAAACACCGGGACAGCACTTCGACAGCTTCGCTCGGGTGGCCCGGGGTGGAAAAGTACAGCTGATTATCATCAGCGTACAGTTGGTATCTCACCCCAAAGCCACTGATGGTCTCACTCAGCGGCTTCATATAGATGTTGAACAGGAGGGGTGAGAGAATCGATCCCTGCGGCACCCCACACATGAGGCACCTCGGAGTCGATCTCTGCCCCCCTGTCAACACCGTCTGCGTCCGGTCAGAGATCTAGGAGGAGAACCACCGATAAACGGTGCCTCCCATTCCCAACCCCTCCAACCGGCGCCGCAGGATACCATGGTCGATGGTATCAAAACCCGCTGATAGGTCTAATAGGACCAGAGCAGAGGAATAACCCCTATCCCTGGCCCTCCAGAGATCATCCACCAGCGCGACCAAAGCTGTCTCCGTACTGTATCCGGGCCGAAAGCCGAACTGGAACGGGTCTAGATAGACAGCTTCATCCAGGTACTGGGGTAGCTGACATGCCACCACACTCTCTACAACCTTCGCCGTAAAGCGAAGATTGGAGACTGGCCGATAATTCCCTAAAACAGCTGGGTCCAGGGAAGGCTTCTTGAGGAGAGGTCTCACCACCGCCTCTTTCAAGGCAGCAGAAAAGACCCCCTCCCGCAAAGAAGCATTTGTAATCCCCCGGAGCCAGCCTCGTGTCACCTCCTGTGTAGCCAGTACCAACCAGGAGGGGCACGGATCCAATAAACATGTGGTGGCATTCAGCCGACCCAGCAACCTGTCCATGTCCTCGGGAGTCACAGGGTCAAAATCATCCCAAACCAGCTCAACAAGACGGGCCTCGGAACTCTCGTCTGGATCGACCCAATTTTGATCCAATCCGTCCCAAAGCTCAATGATTTTATCGTATAGATAACCGTTAAACTCCTTGGCACGCCCTTGTAGGGGGTCCTCCCGCCCCTCCTGTTGAAGGAGAGAACGGGTCACCCGAAACAGGGCGGCCGGGCGGTTATCTGCTGACGCAATGAGGGAGGAAACGTAGGAACGTTTCACATCCCTCAGTGCCACTAGGTAGGTCCTGCTATAGGACCTAACTAGTGTCCGGTCAGCCTCAGAACGGCTGGATCTCCAGACACTCTCTAGTCGTCTTCTCCGGCGTTTCATCTCCCTCAGCTCCTCAGAGAACCAAGGAGCTGGTTGAGACCGACGCCAGGTCAGAGGCCGCAAAGGTACGACACGGTCCAAAGCTCCAGCCACGGCCTGTTCCCAGGCCGCAACTAGTTCTTCAGTCGTGTCGTGGACCAGGTTCTCGGGAAACGGCCCAAGCTCCGTCAGGAACCTCTCTGGGTCCATCAGGCGCCTGGGACGGAACCAACGCATTGGTTCCATCTCCCTGCGGTGGTGAGTAGCGGTCTGAAAGTCCAGACGAAGAAGAGAATGATCTGACCATGACAAAGGCTCAGTATCTAAATCATTTAAAACCAGATCACTCGCCCACTGGCCATAAAATTACAGAAATTTAAAACCCATCAAAATTCAATTAAAATTTAAAATTTAGAATTTAAAATCAGGCCAGTCCAGCCATATGAAATAAATAGGTTTTAAGTTCGCGGCGAAAGGTCCTAAGGTCAGGTAGTTGTCGAAGCCCGAGGGGAAGCTCGTTCCACAGGGTAGGAGCCCCCACAGAGAAGGCCCTCCCCCTGGGGGCCGCCAGTCGACACTGTTTGGCTGACGGCACCCTGAGGAGTCCCTCTCTGTGGGAACGCACCGGACGTTCTGGAGGGAGTTCCTGAAATCGGTCAGGTCTGTTCAGGAACTTAGCTTAGCTTTCCATCCAAGTGCGAATGGAGCTGTGAAACAAGCGAATGCAATGGTGGATCAATATATGAGATGTTATGTGGATTACCAGCAAGAAAATTGGGCGGACCTGCTGCCATTTGCAGAAGTGGCTTACAACAATGCAGTACACAGCAGCAGTGGCTTGACCCACTTTCAGGGCAACAGCGGCATGGACTTTGTCTCCATCCCAAACTGCCCAGAGAACCACCTTCCTCCATGACTCTAACCGAGTAGATGGAGTCGCTAAAGAAGGGATGGGAAGACACCAAAAAAGCACTGGCAGAAGCCACTGAGGCGTATAAAAACAAGGACAAACACCGATCTCTCCAGCCCCTCTTCCATGTGGGGAGATTGTGTTTACTTAACAACCAAATACATTAAATTGGATTTTCCCAGTAAAAAGCTGGGACCTAGGTTTTAAGGACTTTTCCCAATAGTGAAAATAATTAAGAAAGTGACAGTTCAGTATAACCTCCCATGCATACTAGGGAAAGTGCATCCTGTCTTTCACTGCAGTTTGCTAAAGCCGGCAGTTGGGTCAAAGTTGGGACCACAGACCCGACTGGCACCCAAGCCTATAGCGGTGCAAGGGGAAACCCATTATGAGGTTAAGAAAATCCTAGACTCTATCTTGTATAGAGGTTGATTATAGTATCTAGTTGATTGGAAAGGGTACCCTTTGTCTGTGGCTACTAGGTTTAAAAGTTGGGATGTAAAGCAGGGGTGAAATGCTCGTCTGATCTGGTAGCGATCACGGCGGGTGGTTCGGAGAACTGGTAGCAAAACTCGCGGCTCCCCCATGCCCAGCTGAGCCACGGGATCATCAGAGGTTTTTTTTTTTTACTTTTAAAAGCATTTTTTCGGCTGAAAAAGTGCTTTGTAAAGTAAAAAAAAAGCCTCTGATGATTGCGCGGCTCAGCTGGGATTGTCAGAATCCTTTAAAAGCATTTTTTGTACAACCTCTTTGGCCAAAGAGGTTGTAAAAAAAAGCTTTTAAAAGGCTCCTCTGGCGATCCCATCTGAGTTGCCTGATTGCCAGAACCTTTTAAAAGCATGTTTTCTACAAGTTCTTCGGCTGAAGAGGTTGTAAAAAAAAGCTTTTAAAAGGTTCTGGTGATCAGGCAACTCAGCTGGAATCGTCAGAACCCTTTAAAAGTTTTTTTTCCTCTGGCGAGTTACCTGAACATCACATTTTTAAATGCTTTTAAATTTGGTCAAAAAAGAAAAAAGTTGCCCACGCCCACCCAGTCACATTACCTATCCACCCACCAAGTCACGCCCACAGAACCGGTAATAACAAATTTTACATTTCATCCTGATGTAAAGGCAGAGAGATTACTGAAACAATTCCATGATAAATTCCCTGATAAGCCAAAGGGTTCCCCTGGGAGGGGGGAGAGGTGGTTAGGGAATATCTAATTAATCCCCTCATTGCAGGACACGATCATTGGTTGAGGGGGGCAGCCTGTCAACCCTGGAGACAATCTTTTTCTTTGGATCTTCAGGGCTGCCACACTTAGTGCTGTGAGAAACTGGGAGGGGGGTCTGCATGCAATTCTAGATATATCTAGCTATAATAACATTCTTTTCTCTGGGAGTCAAGGACATTCTGCCTGCACCTGGAGTGGCGTGACTGGGAGGCATCTCCAGTTGGGAAGGTGTATTGATTGGACCATGTGATGGACATGTGGGTGCAGGGGAAGGGACTTGGACTTTCTTTTGGGTGGGGAAAACCTGGAAGCTTTTAGATTCGGGTTTTCCCAGATGTGCCAATATGACATCTCTAATAAACTTTGAGGAACTTCTAGCCTTGGAGTCTTCTTTTGTTGGGGATGTTACTTGGAACCCCCCCTCTCCCTCCCTCCTCCCCCTCTCTCTCTCACACACAGAGGTCCACCCCCCACATCCATTCACTAATCTGCTTTCCAGATCTGTTCTCCGCTGCATGTGCAGGGCAAGAAAAGTAGTCTGTGGAACTACGGTAAAAAAAATACCCGTATTTCAGACCTTCCAACTTCGCGAAATTTTTTTTTTCATGAGAAGTTGGAAGGTGTGAAAACACACACACACACACACAAACACAAACACACAGGGCTCATTTTTGAAAGGACGATCAGTAGGAAACCCCCCGCCCCTGCGGTTCACTTTCTGAAAGAGACCTCCAGAGGTAACATTTCTGAAATGTTAACTTTTAAGACCATACTCACAGGAAAATCCCTCCCCATCACGGTTTGATTTTGCTTGAGATGTGGGAGAGGGAGAAAGATCAGAAGCGGGTAGAGTGAGGAAAACTCTTTCAGAAAGTGATCTGCAGGTGGGGGGATTTTCCTGTTGATCGCCCTTTCAGAAAGTGATCTGCACATGGGGGGGTGATTTTCCTGCTGATCGTCCTTTCAAACAGGAGCCCTTCACAGACACACATCATATTACATTCAAGTATCTCGGGTTTACCTAGAACAGCAACTGATTTCAGTTTTAAGACACCCTTTCATTTGGTATCATCAGTCCAGAAACTTGCCACAGTGACAGTAACACAGGTAGCACTGGTAGGTTTACTTACCTACCATGCATTTAGGTGTACAGTGCATGTAAAAATTCAGGGGTGTAAAACTCAAGGCCTGTTGGCCGGATCCAGCCTGCAGTGTGGTTAGATCTGGCCCGTGGGGCTACCCTAGAAACAATGAAGGACCAGCCCGTGGTTCCTCTGCCAGCGAAAACAGAATGTGTGCTCCCCCGGGTCCCTTTTCAGCATGGATGGCATCCTGCTGCCCTCTGCCAGCAAAAATGGAGCTCTGTTTTTACTGGCAGAGGGCAGCAGGAGGTTGTCCAGGCAGAAAATGTGTCTGGGCTGGCCGCATGTGCCCCCCCCCGGCTCCATTTTTGCTGGCAGGGGGCTAGCAAAACAAACTAAATGTCAGGTTCCGATACACAGTGAAAACTCCACACAGAAATGATGGTTTGAATCTTGTTTACCGGCATGAACTGATATCCTTAAACAACTACAGGAAGGTATTGCTGGAGCTAGTGCTCCATGCTCTTCACCTCCTTATAAAGCCTACCACCCAGGTGACCCTTAATTCAGCCCCACCTCACTTGTTAACCAGTATGCAAATAAGTCCTTCCCACTCTCCCCCTGCACTCACAGCCAGCTGATCATGCCCAGGCATGGCAAGCAAGTCAGCTACAACTCACACCCACGTGGATTCAACTTTCTGCCTAGCAACATGGGCAGTAGCAGTCAGGATGTACAACTACAGGTCAGGCCACCCAGAGACGCCCCACAGCCCATCCAGTCCAGCAGTGGCGAGGGCTCCTCACAAAAGTCCAGATGAGGCCACCGTGGGCCTGGTGACGTCATCAGCCGATGCCTGAAGCTTCCAGAGTGCGCCACCGATGCTAATCCGCTCCCCCCATGGTCGGTGCACCTTTCAGCTGTTCTGCAGCAAGGAGGCGAAGAGGCAGGCAAAGAGGGAGAGGTGACAGTATGGAGAGGAGGTGGCCAGGAGGCGTAGAAGGAGGCTCAGAGGGAGAGGAGACAGCACACCTGGTTGCCAGGTGGGTGAGCTGAGGAGGTGTGGTGCCGCTGGGTCCACTGCGCCGCCAGAATGCTGTGCCAGCTAGAATGCTGAGATGCGTGGCCACACGTTGGGGCTGACATGCACCCCCCCATCATGTAGCCGGTACCTGGAACACAGAGTGAGCACATTTCTGAGCTACCTTCCCCTTGGTTTCCCCAGATGCTGGCAGTCAGGCGAGGGCGTTAACATCTTTACTAGGTACCCAGGAAGCCTCTGAGAGTGGATACCCCTTCCATACTATCATGTATTGGAGCCATACCCTGTGCCAACGCACATCAAGTATACCTTCCACCTTGTAGTGCTCTCCCCCCCCATGACAGAGCTGTGGACCGGCCTGAGTAGGCTGCTGTGGAATACCAGGTTTTCTCCAGCAACTGAGGCAGACGAAGCTGTATGGCCACCAGGTTTATCACCTGTACAATGGGGAAGAGCCCTTTGTATTTGGGTCCGAGTTTCTTATCAGGTAGGTTTAGCTTTAGGTATTTGGTGGACAGGTACACCATTTGCGCCACTCGGAATGTAGGCTGTGGTCTTCGCTTTTTGTCCGCTTGTAGTTTGCAATGCCTGGCTTAATGCTGCCTTAACAACTCACTACACACACTTTGTTTCGTCTGTCCACTCCCTTACCACTGCCCCCATCCACTGGGGCAGTGCTAGGGCATTCTGGTATTGGGACAAACTCTTGTCCCATTTCTACTTGAATGGGGTATATCCCGTACTGCTATGGATAGCGTTATTGCACGCTACCTCAGCAAACGGGAGTAAATCCGCCCAATCAGTCTGTTGATGTTTGACATAACACCGCAGGCAATGTGCCACCATGGCGTTGGGTCTTTCCGCCAAACTAAGACCCTGCAACGCCCTGATTTTGGTCAGGAAATCTTGCCGGAATCTGGCAGCAAATTGCACCCCCTATCTGAAATCATTCTCTGGGGGACACTGTGGAGACGATGGATATGGACTATGAATAGTTTGGCCAACTTCCTCGCAGATGGGAGACAGTGGGAGTCTACAAAATGGGCCTGTTTCGAGAATAAGTCTATCACAATCCAGATGACTGTATTTCCCTGACTGGCTGGCAGCTGTACCACAAGTCCATAGCTATCTGTTCCCACGGTTGTGCAAGGCTTGCCACTGTCCGCAACAAGCCTGGTGGCTTGCCTGTTTGGGGTTTTGTGGTAGCACACACCACGCAGCTCCTTAGGTATTCTTTGATGTCCCTTTTCATTTGAAGCCACCAGAACTGGTGGTTGGTGAGGTGCAAGGTCATTAAGTACCCGAAATGGCCGGCAGTGCACGCATTGTGAAAATGCCTTAACACCTCCAACCACACGTCCCGGGGGACATATAGTTTGGGCCCCTTCCAAGTAAAACCATCCCTCTGAGTCAGTAGGGAATGGTTTTCCTGGTACCAGCGGTCTCCTGGGAGCACAGACAGGATGACCTCAGAAATAGGGCCACCAGGTTTTGGTGGGCTACAGATTGAGAGTAGTGGGTGTCTACGGCTTGGATCTGGTCGGCTGGTATGATAGCTTTTTTTTTTTTTTTTACATTTATATCCCGCCCTTCTCCGAAGACTCAGGGTGGCTTACAGTGTATAAGGCAATAGTCTCATTCTATTTGTATATTTACAAAGTCAACTTATTGCCCCCCCCAACAATCTGGGTCCTCATTTTACCTACCTTATAAAGGATGGAAGGCTGAGTCAACCTTGGGCCGGGCTTGAACCTGCAATAATTGCAGGCTAGTGTGTTCTAATAACAGGCTCCTTACAGCCTGAGCTATTCCGGCCCTTGCACCATCTCCTCACGGGCACTGTTGTATTGCAGCTTCCTGGAAAGGGCATCAGCCAGGAAGTTTTTTCCTCCAGGTATGTATTTCAGAGTGAAACGGAATTGCCTGAAATACAGGGCCCACCTCACCTGCTTTGGTACCAGCCGTTGGGGTTGTTGCAGAACCTCTAAGTTCTTGTGGTCGGTCCACACTTCAAAGGGCACAAGCCCCCCTCCAAGAGGTGCCGCCAAGTCATTAACTCCCACTGAACCGCAAAGGCCTTTTTTCCCCAGATCAGCCAGTTACGCTCTGTCTCCATTAACTTTCAGGACGTGTACGCACATGGCTGTAACACTCACTCTTTGTTCTTTTGTAACAGGACTGCAGCCATGGCCATGTTGCTGGCATCAGCCTGTACAACAAAAGGTTTCACCGGATCTGGGTGTCGGGAGGACTGGTTCGTTTGCAAAAAGCGTTTTTAGGCGTTCAAATGCTTGTTGGCACTCGAGGGTCCAGTGTAATGGGTGGCCTGGATGAGGTTTCCCTGCGAGATGTTTTGTTTTGAGGAGGTTGGTTACCAGTAGAGCCACTTGGGCAAACGATGGGGTAAACTGGCAATAGAAGTTGGAAAAACCCAGGAAGCTCTGTAATTGCTTTTGAGTCCTGGGTGCCTGTCAGTCTATCACTGCTTTGACCTTAGCCGAGTCCATCTGTACTCCCATAGGTGATATACGAAAGCCAAGGTAGTCCAACCAGGTCCAGTGAAACTCATTTCATGTACAAGTGCACATTTAACAGTTTCTTCGGGACCTGGTGTACCAGGGTGATGTGTTCCTTCATCGTTTTTCTGTAGATGAGTATATCATCAGGTACACCATTATACCGTTGTATAGGTATTCATGCAGCACTTCGTTGATAAG
Organism: Ahaetulla prasina; assembly: GCF_028640845.1. Lineage (NCBI taxonomy): Eukaryota > Metazoa > Chordata > Lepidosauria > Squamata > Colubridae > Ahaetulla > Ahaetulla prasina. The sequence continues at coordinate 64,919,109 of NC_080546.1, forward strand.
CTGCATAAACACTGCGGGGGCACCCTGCAGACCAAAGGGCATGATTCCAAACTGGTAATTCCCCAGGGGGCAATTAAATGCAGTCATCTACTCATTTCGTGCTCATATCCGTACTCTGTAATATGCTTCTCAGAGATCTAGTTTGGAGAACACCTTCCCTCTGCCAATTGGGCTAACGTCCTTCATTAATGGCAGAGGTTACAGGTGTTTGATGCAGACCGCATTTATCCCCCGAAAATTTACACATAGATGTAGGCCCCTGTCCTTCCCATTAAACAATATGGGCGCAGCCACCCGGGACCTCACAGGCTGGATAAATCCCCGTTTCAGGTTCTCCTCGATGAAGGTTCTTATCTCCTTCAGCTCAGCTGGAGTCATTGAATACATTTTGGGCTTTGGTAAAATAGCCCCAAAATAGCCCCTTGGTAGGATCTTTATCCCACAGTCAGTGGGGAGGCAAGGATGCCCTTTCGCCATCCGCTTGTCTGCTTCTCCTGACCTCTCCTGGTGGTCTCCCATCCTATCGCTTTGGTTACAGGATGTTTTGGTTTGGAGAGGGAATGGGTCCACACACTTTGCCTTCCTGCATACACCATGAGCAACCTGGCCAAGGAGAGTGAGCACAGTAGCAACAGCCTTGAGGAGGTGAGCACAGCTGGGCACCCCCTCTGGGAAGCGGGGCTGAGCTGGGCTGTGGGGTACTGGTGTCCTGGGAGCTTGAGGGCCAGGCTGGGCGCTTGCCCTCTGCTGCCTAGGGCTCTGATAGCCTGCACCCCCGTCCGGTGATCCTCAGTGTGGCCTGAAATGGACGGCAAGACTCCTCTGGAGATCAAAGGTATGGCGCTCTCCCTGGTCTCGCCTTCCTCCGCTGGAGACAGTGGTACCCCCCAGCCCTGCCAGGGCCACCACAGGTGCCCCGACATGAGTGACATCAAGCTGGCCATCCCCCACCCCCGAGGTCAAACACAACCCTGATGAATGAATGAATGGCAACCCTCAATGAAATCAAGTTTGACACCACTGAGGTAGATGTATACATAAGTTGTTCCAGTGTGAAGTGGCCATCCTCATCATCCAGCAGAAACCAAGAGATCTATAAGTCCAAGATTAAAATAATATATCATGACATAGTGCTGATCAACATTAACAATATATTAACCGTCATGCACAAGACATGGCTGTCCTCAGCAGCTAGAATTTTTGTCCAAGTTATGCTACTTCTTGCTGAACCTCTGGTGCTTTGGAGAATAGGTCGACCCCCTCCTCTCTGTCACAGTTCCTTAAATATTGGAAGACTGCTATCAAGTCACCCTTAGTCCTTCTCTTCATTATACTAAACATACGCAGTTTATTCAACCATTCAGTTTTATCCTCCAGTCCCCCTAATCATCTTTGCTGATTTTTTCTGCACTCTTTCTAGAGTCTCAACATATTTTTTGTATCATGGTGATCAAAACTGGATGCAGTATTCCAAGTGTAGTAAGTAGTACTAAAAGGAGTACTAGGAGGAGCAGGAGTAGAAGTAGCTATGGAGAAGTGAGTAATAGTACCTGAGTGTTCGCATGTATTGTCTAGGGACATTTGTTGGTAGTGTCTCTAATGTTTTGAGCCCACCAAATTGGCTATAGTTAAAAGAACCTATGACCTACTATTATCTAGTAACCTACTATTATCTAGTAGTCTAGAGTTAATCTTAGTAACTTTCTTCACCTTTCCATTTACTTTCTGTTATCTTTAGTGAGAGCAAGATTGAAATTATGTTCACTGCTGTTTAAAACCTAGTTGTTAACTACTATTCATAACTACTATGAATTAATACTTCTGCAGCATAGAGATTGTTTTATTTTTTCTTCTTCCTGACAGTCTTAACTGGTGTTTACTCCATTTATCATGTTTATAAGCAACACACTTAAAAGTGTCAAGTCGACATTCTTGCTGGATAAATAGTGACCTAAAATTAACGTTGCTGCATAGGAGCTGCTGTTACTTGATTTACAACTATTGGAAGACCTGAGGTCAGCTCTTATCAGCAATTCATGAAAAGGGTAAGGATTATCAGAGCGCAATGTATGGTAGATGAATGAGTGATGCCTTTTCACACTGATATTAACCAGATCTTTTTCTAAGCAAAGTCCAATAAGTCAGGTTTTAAATAGTCTTTGTGATAGATGGATCTGAAAAAAGAGTGCATCAGTGCTAATTAAAAATGTTGATGGTATATTTGCCTGAGTGATGATTAATTGATTTTGGAGTGCTGTCTGGGAGCAGGAAGTGTACTGTTGTAGTGTGAAGTTTAAAGGTTACATTTTAACATGTAAGGTTAATGCATTGAATTATCTGAATTGTTTCAACAACAGAATTGCACTTGAGACTGCCAGCCTTGTTTTATTCCTAAGGATTCAAAAAGTTCTATTCTGATAGTGCTCCTGTTGGAAAATGAAGATTTTTTCCTGGCAGATCAAAATAATTCCTCTCTTACTTCTCAAAGATAAACCGTGCTCTGCTAGGCCAAGTACAGTTGGTACTGAACCATAGGCTCAAAAAGGGAATGTGGAAAAAGAGTATATTTCAGTCTATCTCCATAAAAAAATCTGTCAATAATTCAGATAATGGTAAGACATATTTTGAACACTCTCACTTCTCAGGCCAGGTCAATGTTTTAGATTAAACATCTAAAACCATGGATTTATAATATTTTTCAGACTGTGAACTGGAACCATCTTTGAATACCCTTGGGGGTTGAATTTCTTAGAGTTGGTATTGTACAGTGTGATCAGATAAAAAAATAAAAATGTTTAGGCAAAGTGGATTGGTGTACATTCTTTTCTATTATAACTTCAGTGTCCATTAATATGTACCTCATGCAGACCAGTTTCTTCCTGTATATAACAAGAACATTATATAGTGTGAATTACCTTTAGAATCAGCTGCTTTTTTGCAACCCTTGGTGTCCTTTGCTGAAATTTTGTGCTAATATGTCAAATTCTGAGAAGTAGGTATGCTATCTCTCCCAATTTGCCCATCTGCTCTTCAGCTGCTGGGAGAAAAAAATCGCTTGTGGCTGCAAAGTTGCAGTTTGCCTTGAATTTGAGAAAGTTTTTAATGTTATAGCAATTTGAATAGTTCCAATATGTATTATATATTGTCTCTTAAACTAGCTATGAACAAAAAGTTCCCTCAGATCTTGATTCAATTTATGCTTCAGCAGGGGAATTCAGTAGCAACCTTGCCATAAGTATAAATATTCCTAATCATTTTATATGGCCAGAATTGGCATCAAATATTAATTGTATAACCACTGTGCTTTTACTAATTAATCTGTGCTGCAAAATTATTATTTTTATTTACAAGAAATCCCTGCCCCTCATAGGTTTTTAAAGACATTGTTACAAAATAAAGTATGACAGTTCTTGTGTGCAAAGAAAAACTACAATGGCAGATTGGGGGGTGGTAGAGTATTTTGGGGACTTGAGAGCATCCTAATCAGGTTAATTCTAAGTGAATAGGTGTTTTATGGCAAGCTGCATTCCCATAGCAGCTTTTTTGGTGAGAGCACAATATTAACTTCGCCTGAAAAAAAATAACAGATTTATTTTTGCCAAGCTTAATATGGAAAAGTATTTTTCTTCATCTTTGAAAAGCCATGACTTTTTTCATTAATATTCGCTGCATCTTCAATCTGTTCACTGGTTTCAAGACTTCAAAATATATAATACATTGCTTTCTATTTACATATAGGTTGTTTAAAAGTTTTTGAACCCCTTTGAATTTTCAATATTCCTGTCGAAATATGATCTACAAGGGATATGTTTTCCACACAGGTCCTAAAACTAGATAATGAGAACTCAGTTAAACAAAGGAGTTAAAAACATTATACTTGTTCATTGATTTATTGGGGGAAATGAGCCAAGGCTACGTATTTGTGTATCTCTCCTATAACAAAAATATGAACAGGCTCTTTTTACACTTTGAATCTTGCTTTATTTATATTGTATATTTTCTAAGGCTCCACCATTCTTTCTAATCTTGTAGTTTCCACACAAGTTCTGCAATATTTATTCTAGTTATATATTCAACATTAAAAACAAAGATAACTTTTGATGATTTATGGAAATGCCTGAGTAATTTTCTTGGCAAAAACATGGACATATTTTACCACTGCCTTCTTTTAAAGTGTTTTAAAAATGAAGAGAAGAATATTTTCCCATGGGAAGGATTCAGATAATTAATTTGAAAAATTTATTTTAAATACATCTGTACATAGAAAAGGATAGGGATAGGGATAGAATAGAGAACAGAACAGAGAACAGAACAAAATAGATATTCCTTATTGGCCAAGTGTATTGGACACACAAGGAATTTGTCTCCGGTGCATAATCTCTCAGTATACATACAAACAACAAAGTGATAAATCATAAATCATAAGTTACAATCAACAAGGTGATAGTCATAAGATACCAATAGGACTTCGTAATAGAAAAGATGAAAAGGATAATAAATTTACAGTCCTGCTACATGTTTAGATATTTTTAGGCATAGACAGTGCTGTGAGAATTAGTGTTTAGCAGAGTAATGGCATGGGGGGGAAACTATCTTTGTGTCTAGCTTTGGCATGCAATGCCCTGTAGCAACATCCTGAGGGGAGAAATTGAAACAGTTTATGTCCAAGATATGAGGGGTCTCTAGATATTTTCTCAGTCCTCTTTCTGGCTTGTGCAGTATAAGTCTCCAATGGAAGGCAGACTAGTTGCAGTTGTTTTTTGTACAGTTCTAACTATCTGTTGAAGTCTGTGCCTGTCCTGTTTGGTTGCTTTTCCAAACCAGATCGTTATAGAAATACAAATGACAGACTCAATAATTCCTATGTTGAACTGTTATCAGCAGCTCCTTGGGCAGTCTCTGCTCCCTGAGTTGACACAGGAAGAACATTCTTGGTTGTGCCTTTTTAATGATGGTTCTAAGGTGTCCATTTCAAGCCTGGGAGATTGTAGAGCCCAGAAACTTGAAGGTCTCTACTGTTGATACTGTGTTGCCTTATATTGTAAGAGGTGGTAGAATAGAAGGGCTCCTCCTAAAATCTACCATCATCTACAGTTTTCATTGAGTTCAGTTCTAAATTATTCTGGCTGCACCACAGGGCCAGTTGTTCAACCTCCTGTCCATATGCAGATTCATCACCATCTCAAATAAGACCAATTTATTTATTCATTTATTGAATTTATATTGCTGCCTATTTGCCCATAGTGAACTCAATGACTGTTGTATCAAAAAAGATCTCGCAAAGTTAGAATTGATTGAGTGAATTTTTCACTTGTACAATGGAGGAGGTGGGGTCATGTCCTCCTCCTGAAGCCCATTATGATGCAGAGCCACAATGCGACCCTTCCGGCTCTTTCACCCCTCTGCTGTGGCTCCCTGTGGCCTTGTAGTGGCAGAGGGGTGAAAGAGCTGTCGCCCTGTCATGGCAGCAATGGGTGGAGCCTTAGTGCAGAAGTGAAGTGCCCCTGCACTTGCCTTTGTGCAGCAACATCATTCCGCCTTCATTGCAGTGCATTTGCTGTTGGTGCCAGCAAAGAGGGCTGGTAGAGAATGGTGTGAGTGGATCTTGCAGGGAGGGTGCCATCCCCCAAGCCTGGCCACCCTCCTCCCTCGGCACCAAGAGAAAGAAGGGGGTGGTGTGGGGAAACACTCCCCTCCCCTGGCCAAGTGCTGAGCATAAAACTCCAGCGGGGGTGATGGTGGCTGACCCAACAGAAGCGCCCCATTGACTAATTGGACAGTGGAGAGGTCACTGTTCGCACCTCCAGATGTGAGCTGCTACCTTTGAAATGTGCTACACCTTTGAGTAAGCTGTGCAGCGATGGCTGGGCTTCTCCCCCCCTCCTCAGCAAGCCGTGCCTGGAGGAGCATGGAAGGTTGTGGGCCGAACGCCAGAGGATCAGAAGGCACGCTCCCATGTCACTGCAACATATGTTTCCAGTGCACACTCCTCTGTCCCAAAGTGGGATTGAGTGTGCGGTGGGGGAAGGGAGCAGGGGGCAGGGTAGTGGAGCTTCTAGGATGAGAAGTCCCACTTGCTTTCCTTTTGGTGTGGGGAGGGGGGAACACCCAATAAAAATCCAATTTCCCCCAATAAATGGGGAAAATAAAAGACCGGCGGTCCAGAGTCCAAAAAGAAGGGTGGGGTCTGTTCATTGGAGGATCGGAGAAGAAATCAGTTGAAATCTGGGCAGGAGGCTATTCAGAAAGGGATCTGCCTGGGTCTCTTCATCCTTCCCCCTTAGATTCTCCCCTCCTGGCCCTAGTCTTGTTTTAAAGGGAGGGGGAAGCAAGGTGGGAAACTTACCTCCACATCCCAATTCTGCCAGCACATCACAGGTTCCTCAGGTTCTGTAATTCTGTCAGGTGCTGCTGCTCAGGCGGCATCTTCAATACATGGCCCTGCCCTTCGGTCTGGCATCAGCTCCCAGGAGCTTCATGAAGGTCCTGGCCACTTTCATAGGGCACTTGAGAATAATTCCAGTACGATTACAAACCTATCTAGATGACATTTTGGTCCAGGCCTCCTCCTTTCCCAGGGCAAGAGAGGACCTGGACATAACAAATCAGGCTCTATAGGAACATGGAAGTTTGTTGGCCTGGGCCTTATATTTTTCCGCTGACTCAGCTAAAGCTTTCTTAGTTAGTCTCCCAACCCTTTTTAAAAGCAGTCTTCCATTCGTCTCCCTCCCTTATGCGAACCCGGTAGTATGCTTCCCGTAGATCTAACTTGGTGAAAATCTTGCCTTTTGACAAGTGGTTCAGCAAGTCTTTCATTAGTGGTAGGGGGTAGGTATTTTGTATGCAAATGCAGTTGACGCCTTGAAAGTCAACGCATAATCTCAAGCCCCCATCTTTTTTCTCTTTAAACAATATGGGGGCGGCTAGCCTGGATTTCGCAGGTTCAATGAACCGTCTGGCTAGGTTGGTGTCAGTGTACTTCTAGCAGGTGTCATGGAGTACATCCTGGGCTTTGATAACTTGGCTCCCGGTTCTAATTCGATGGCACAATCCATGGGCCGATGAGGGGGGAGGATGTTACATTCCTCACTAAACGTTTCGGCCAAATCTGGGGTTTGCCTGGAGGCCTATCTGACCCAGCGGCTGCTGTTTCTGGCAGCTGGCCTTTAGGGATTGGCCGTTCCTAGGGAGGGGGTAGTGGGTCGACACCCATTATGATTTTCCGGTATCCATCTTCCCATTTAATGTTGGGGGCCCATTTGTCCAGCCAAGTCAGAGTCAGATATAACAGATTCTGACATCTTTGGGGTTACTATAAATCATATGAGGTCATGATGTCTTCCAATTCCTAATCTAATCAGTTCTGTAATTTGGGTGGCTGAGACTCCCCCAATTAATGTCGTATCCACCTGATGAAATTTAATTGGGCGCTTTAAGGCTCTTGCTTTGATCCCCAATTGTTCAACAATTTGATCCCTGGACCCAGCTATTGTGGCAAATTATTGTCCTGTCTCCAACCTTCGCTTTGTGGCGAAGGTTGTTGAGAGTGTGGTGGCATGTCAGCTTCCCCGGTACCTGGATGAAAATGTCTATCTGGACCCGTTCCAGTCTGGCTTCAGGCCTGGGAACAGCACGAAGACGACTTTGGTCGCGTTGGTGGATGATCTCTGGAGGTCTCGGGACAGGGGTTGTTCCTCTGTCCTGGTCCTGTTAGATATCTCAGCGGCTTTTGATACCATCGACCATGGTATCCTGCTGCGGCGGTTGGGGGGTTTGGGAGTGGGGGCACCATTTGTCGGTGGTTCTCCTCCTATCTCTCCGACCGATCGCAGATGGTGTTGGCAGGGGGGCAGAGATCGACCTCAAGGCACTTGATTTGTGGGGTGCCGCAGGGGTCGGTTCTCTCGCCTCTCCTGTTCAACACCTACATGAAGCCGCTGGGTGAGATTATCCGTGGTTTTGGGATGGAATACCATCTGTACGCTGATGATACTCAGCTGTACATCTCCACCCCTAACCACCCCAATGAAGCCATCGACGTGATGTCCCGGTGTCTGGAAGCCGTGCGGGTCTGAAGAACAAGCTGAAGAACAAGCTTCAACTCACCCATCCAAGACATCCAAGACAGAGTGGCTGTGGATTCTGGCATCCCGGTACAGCCAGCTTACACCATCACTGACTGTTGGGGGCGAATCATTGCCCCCCCCGGGGGAGGGTTCGTAACTTAGGCGTTCTCCTGGATGATCGGCTGTCCTTAGAAGAACATATGACGGCTGTCGCCAGGGGAGCTTTTTATCAGGTCCACCTGATTCGCCAGTTGCGTCCCTTTCTCGACCGGGATTCCCTTCGCACGGTCACTCATGCCCTTGTAACTTCCCGCCTGGACTACTGCAATGCTCTCTACATGGGGCTCCCCTTGAAGAACACTAGGAAGCTCCAACTGGTCCAGAATGCGGCTGCGCGGGTAATAGAAGGGGCACCGCGATGCTCCCATATAACACCGCTCCTGCGCAGCCTGCACTGGTTGCCGGTGGTCTTCCGGGTGTAATTCAAGGTGCTGGTCATCACCTTTAAAGTGCTCCATGGCACAGGACTGGGTTACCTACGGGACCGCCTACTGCCGCCTATAGCCTCCCAGCAGCCTGTGCGCTCCCATAGGGAGGGCCTCCTCAGGGTGCCGTCAGTCAAACAATGTCGACTGGCGGCCCCCAGGGGGAGGGCCTTTTCTGTGGGGGCTCCAGCCCTATGGAATGAGTTGCCTCCGGGGCTGCGTGAACTCCCCGACCTCCGGTTTTTTAAATGCGAGCTCAAGACTTTGCTATTTCACCGTGCGGGGCTAGCTTGAGGAAATTTTAAGGGGGGTTTTAGGATTGCTTATTTTAGTGTTAATTTTAATTGGCCAGTTTATAATTAGTTTTTTAATATGTTTTTAATTTTGTCTATGTACTAGTTGTTTTTACTTGGCTGCTCACCGCCCTGAGTCCTTCGGGAGAAGGGCGGTATAAAAATCTAATAAATAAATACATAAACAAACAAACAAACAAACAAACAATTGGAAGTCCAATTAGACATCTGGTACATCCTGTATCTATTATTTCTGGTAGTTCTCCTTTCTCCCCCATCTCTGGCACCACCAGTCTCACTTTAATTGAAAAGTGGGGGATGGGTGAAATCACCATCATGTCATACTCTCTGCAAGCCTTGTTGGGAGAGGCTTCTTTGGCCTGAGGTTCCTCATCCTCTTCAGTGGGGATGGGAACCTCTACGGCTCGTCTGGTAAATTGACTGGTAAAACACATTTGTCATCTTCTCCATCGTTTATACCTATTTACTTTTCCTATTCTCTAACCACACGTACCATTTGGTCCAAACTTGATAGTACTCTATCTCTTCCTTTTCTTTTATTTCTTTAGTTAATTTATTTATCTCCGCGCAGTCCAAAATTTTCTTGATTATTTCTTCCTCTGTTGGTACGTTTTCATTTTTCCAAAACTGTGCATAGACAATCCTTGCAGCCGTGATTATATGTAATATCAAATACTGAATTTCTTTATTGTAAGTTCTGGTTAATATCCCAAGTAAAAACGTCTCAAGTCTACATTATATCCACTTATTTCTTCTATCCAGTTTCTAATTCTGGAGCAATATTTTTTCGCCTTAGTACATGTCCACCAGAGGTGGTAATACATTCTGGGAACTTTTTTTGCGTTTCCAACCATTTGAAGAGTTATTAGGAAACATTTTAGCAAGCCGTATTGGTGTAAAATGCCATCTGTAAAACATTTTTAGCTGGTTTTCCTTGAACGCCGTCGATAGTGTCAATTTAATTTTTCCCATTTCTTCAATTCTACATTATAGCCAAAATTTTTCACCCATCTAATCATGGTGTCCTTAGCTACCTCTTCTTCCATTTTGTACTGCAGTGAAGGGAACTAGTTTGTGCTGTAATTGAAGGGAATCTCCATGCTCAATATCAAAAGCTAATTCACACACATCATGTCAGAAATCATAAACCACTGTCTCTCCAAATTGATTCTCTTTAATTTTTTTTTGACCCTGTGGTTCTTGAGAAAAATTAACCAAATTCTTGAGATCTTAGCTCTGCTGCTGATGTTCTATTCCAGTTGGCTGGTGAAAGCAGTCAAGGAGAGCACCGGGGGTTGGATCTGGACTGAAAGGAAGAGAAGCATCAGCAATTATGAAATAGGTGCCGATTGGTATATTCAGAAAGCCATACCTTGATACTAGGGAATGAATAATTGCCATTTTATCTCCAACCTCACTTCCTGAGTAATATTGTTGAGAACATGTTGATCTAGAATTACAGAAGACTCCAGAGAATACGGATTACCTGGACCCACAGTTGGGATTCAGATCTAGACATGAGGTGGAAACCTTGAACTTGAGCTGGTGTCAGCCTCCACGCATGCTGCTTTAATTCTTTTATTCCTTAGTTACTTGTTTTATTGCTTAGTTAACTGTTATATTGCTATCTTTAGTGTTAAGTATTGGGAACGGGGTAATGTTCCTTTAGGGCTGCTCCAGCTGCCAAAAGGGGAAGGGAGAAGCTTAATCCTGAAACGAAACTCATGGATTCAAATTCCAAGAAGCGGGCTGATACCAATGGATTCTGCATACCAGACCAATGAAACCCATCGGAAGAAGAACACCATGTGATATCTGAGGAGAAATGGATTGGATCTGGCTGTTTGACCTTTGGAGGGAGGAGGGATGTATGAGGGATAGGTTTGTGTAAGACACTCCTACTATTCAGAACTTGCTTTACTTCCGTGCAATCAGTTTATTCTCAGAAGATACCTTTCTATATAAATCATGGAGTTGGGGTTTTTCTTTCTTGAGTTTTAAAAGGAGGCACGCCTGACAGCTTGTCTTACTTGATTTCCATAAGCATTTCTCCAGTCATCTCTTTGCCCATTCATTTTCTATTTCTCAGAATACTTAAGCAGCTAATTGGATCACTGCATGGGGAGAGGCTACTTGGGAGCAATTCTGTTAAATGATCAGTCTTATTCACCTCTCTTCAGTTGGCTAACAATGTATTTTTTTTTATTTGCATTTATATCCCACCCTTCTCCGAAGACTCAGGGCGGCTTACACTATGTTAGCAATAGTCTTCATCCTATTTGTATATTTATATACAAAGTCAACTTATTGCCCCCAACAACCTGGGTCCTCATTTTACCTACCTTATAAAGGATGGAAGGCTGAGTCAACCTTGGGCCTGGTGGGACTAGAACCTGCAGTAATTGCAGGCAGCTGTGTTAATAACAGACAGTCTTACCAGTCTGAGCCACAGAGGCCCGTACCCTAAAAACTGTGCTTATGATTGCTGGCAAGATTTCCAAATGCTGCTTGGAAATTGGTAGGCATTTGGGATGAGCCATCTTAACCAGGCCAACTTTTCTGCTCATAGTTAAGAGGAAGTGATTTGCCAACAAGGGACTGCTCCATAGAACTAATGCCATGCAGGTTGAGCCAGTGATGTCATGGGGCAAGCTCATGGTTCTTAAGGCAGGCATGAACTCATAAACCATCTCTGATAGAAGGAAATTAAAATGATTGAGGACTAACAGGCTGAGTGAGTCCACAGCTATTCCTTCAGGAAGAGATGCTTTTATGCAGTTGGTATGATCATAGATAGCAGAATCCCCACTGTGTCTGGCTAAACCTCTTCTTGGTTAGTGTCCTAGTAAACAGTTTCCATTCTCTCCCATGCCTTGGCGTTGAAGCTAGTAATCCTGCCCTCTGCTTCTCGCTATTGCTATCTTCCATCTTGGATTGCCTCAGCTACCCTCCCCTCCATCACCCAAAGGTGAATAACAGCCCCCAATAAAAATGTTTATCATAACCTAACAACTCACATTCACTTTCTAACAACAGAACAACCAATTCTTTTTCTCCTTCAGTCTCCCCTTACTTCCAATCCCCTAACCGGCTCTCACCTAGTTAAAAGCATTCTGGCTTCCTGTTCTCATTCCAGAAAAGGACTGTTTTTCACACTTCTCCAGCTCTCTTCTTTCACTGTCCCCATCACTCTCTTCCCTTCTTTTTCTACCAACCTCAAATTCCAAACAGTCCTGAACTAAGGGCAGGCAGGCCATAGCTAGTCTCAGTTGACCAAGCAGGCTTTGGATAGAAGTGCTGACAATATTAATACTTATCCTGGGTTCCAACATCTGCATGTTCTAAGGATCCAATTATTTTGGCCCTTCCCATTTCCCTAGCCTAGGGGTTAGCAACCCACGGCTTCGGAGCTGTTCTTTTATCCCTCTGCTGTGGCTCCCTCCTTTCATTCCTCTGCTGCGGAGAGAAGCAGCCGGGGCTGATTCTCTGGCACCGCATTTTGTCAGTGTTCCAGCTAACTCCTTATTGCAATTCAGAACTCCAAGACCCATCAAAGTAAGATTTTATTAGAGAAGTCATATTGGCACATCTGGGGAAACCCCAAATCTGAAACACCTCATGGTGTGACCAGAACAATCTGGAACTGAACACACTCAAAACCGTAGAAATGGTGGTAGATTTTAGGAGAAACCCTTCCATAATTCCACCTCTCACAATACTAGACAACACAGTATCAACAGTAGAAACCTTTAAATTTCTAGGTTCTATCATATCGCAAGATCTAAAATGGACAGCCAACATCAAAAACATCATTAAAAAAGGACAACAAAGAGTGTTCTTTCTGCGCCAACTCAGAAAGCCAAACTGCCCAAGGAGCTGCTGATCCAGTTCTACAGAGGAATTATTGAGTCTGTCATCTGCACCTCTATAACTGTCTGGTTTGGTTCTGCAACCCAACAAGACAGACACAGACTTCAGAACTGCAGAAAAAACAATTGCTACCAACCTGCCTTCCATTGAGGACCTGTATACTGCATGAGTCAAAAAAAGGGCTGTGAAAATATTTACAGACCCCTTAGAATATAAACTATTTCAACTCCTACCCTTAAAATGACACTACAGAGCACTGCACACCAGAACAACTAGACACAAGAACTATTCTGTTCTATTCTATTCTATTCTATTCTATTCTATTCTATTCTATTCTATTCTATTCTATTCTACTCTACTCTACTCTACTCTACTCTACTCTACTCTACTCTACTCAACTCTATTCCAAATCCTGTGTCCCCCCACCACTAAAACTCACACCTGCCCTGTCCAGTGACATCCACATCACATGGCCCAATCAATCCCCTGTCTTAGCTGCTGCCAAACTCCCCTCCAGGTGCCAGCAGCCTGACCTTGATCTCATGTGAAAGAACATTTTTATGATTTACTCTCTTTGCTATTCTCCTGTTCCCACTGGCAGCCCTGTAAAGTCTGACCAAAGATGGATCCAGGGCTGACAGGCTGCCTTCCCTCAAGCGATGAGAATGTCCTGAAAAAAGACAAGTGACAGGGGGCTAGGGACAAAGGTCTAAACTCTCTAACCACCTCTTCTGCCCCCAGGGGGTCCCTTTGGCTTATCAGGGATTTTTTTGTGAAACTGCTTCACCAATCTATCCGCTTTCATATCCCAGTTTTTCACTGAGGCCAAGTGGCCTCAGAAAAAATCCCTTCCAATGGATTAAATACTTTAAATGACCCCTGTGCATTCTAGAGTCCAGTATTTTCTTCACTTAATGTGTTTCCCCGGGAGCTGGTTGATCTCTTGGTCTTGCCTACAAACTAGTTGCTAGTTTCAGCAAGCTGTTATGAAACACCAGATGCACGTTCCCTAACAAGCGGTGAAAGTTAAGCTGTACAGTTTCTGGATCTATTACTTTCACTGTGGGGAACAGTCCTAGGAATTTTGGACCCAGTTTCTTGGTAGGTAGTCTTAGCCTATAGTACTTAGTGGACAGATAGACCCTGTCTTCCACTTTAAAGGGGGCTTGAAGAGATTGGTGTTTGTCTGCCTGCCGTTAGTATTTTTCTGTGGCTTTGGTGAGGGCTTGTTTGATAATTTCCCACTCCTGTTTTAAAAGTCCATTCATTTAAAAAAAAATAGTATTTATTAAATTTCCAAACATTAAAATACACAGTACAAAATAAAACATAATACACAAAACAATAAATAAACAAACAATGACAAACACATCAAAATTTCAATACTAGTAAAAGCTTTTCTAAATGTATCTCTATCCTAATTAACCTCTTTACATAAATTCCACTTCTAAATATCTCTAGCTTAACTTACATCCTTATTTATATTATATTAACTTCTATTCACAATTCGATCTCATAACAAAAATATCCCTTAAGTTTTAAATTTACTCTCAAGCCAAGAATACCATCTGTTCTATATTAAGTAGTACTCGGTGTCTTCCCTTTCCTTCATTTCCATAGATAATCTGTCCATTTCTGCACATTCATATATTACTTTTATTATAATTTGGTCTGGAGGGATATCTGGTTGTTTCCAATTTTGTGCTATCACAATTCTACTCGCCGTTAGTATGTGTAGTATGATATATTGTATATTTTTTTCCATTTTTCCTTCCAAAATATCCAAGAGAAATAGTTCTGGTTTCCTTTCTATCTTCTGCCCTGTTATTCTCCCGATTAGTGGGAATGCCAGTCAGATGCATGGGTTTTCCCTCCTGTCTCTGTGTAAGGACCGAGTCTGCTAATTCATTTAGCTCCGCCTCTTCCTTTCTTTCTCCAGCTTTTCGACTCGGTCTCACAGAGGACAGTCGTGTCTACCTGGCTCTGACTGAGCTTAATTACTTAATTGATTTTCTTCAGCTCCTTTTTAACACCTTTTAGGAGACTTAAATACCGGTGAGAAGGGCTTTTGTCTGAAACGGCCAAAGACCGCAGCTGCGGTTCCAATCTGCCGGCTGGCAGATCGGAAAGGGAGATTGCAGCAAGAGATCTCCTTTCCCTGGGCACCCATTTCCCGGCTGGGAGGGCGATTTTTGCTGCAAAGAGAGCCTTAGCTCTGCAGCTTAAAGCACGAGGTTTGAATTCTGTGCCTCCAGCTGTGATCTTCATCAGGAGCCATTTAATCCAGTGATCCTGCAGCCTTCCCAACTCAGCTGAGGATCTCAGATCATGGCCACAGCCAGGCAGGAGGTCCGGTGAGTACACATAAGAGCCCTTATTTCCCATATCAAGGGAACGGTTTTTGGTGCCTATTTCGGCCATTTTAAGTCAGCACTTTCCAAAATGGCGGATGCTGACTCACACCAAACCTCCTCTTCCAGAGGGAGATCCAGGCACCGCTCTGACCCCGGGGAAGGTTCCTCTAGGGCCCAATCCACTAAATCAAGGGCCATAGTCCCCAAAGAAAAGTCCTCCAAGCAATCCATAGTGGAAGAACGCAGACACAAGACCCTAGAGAGGATGATTAATAAAGCACAGCTTCAAGCTGCTTCCAGACCTGCTTCCCCTGTAGCACCTACAAACCTATCTGTTTCTCCTGTAAGAGGCCTCAGCCCAGCCAGGGCTTCACCCAACAAAGGAGGCTCCACTGCCTGGTCCCCAGATCGCACGGCTTCATCCAACCAACATTCTCCATCGAGCCTAAACCCTTTATTCCAGCCTCTGCCTGAGCCAGCTATCCAGCCCATTGCAGCCAAGCCAATAGCTCAAGCAATCCTCCCTGTGGCTCCTTCGAGCTCGGGTCAAGAAGGATGCCATGCACCAGAATTCCAAGTGTCTCAAGCCTTTGGTCTGATGATTTCTGAGGCCATTAAGCAAGGCTTGGCTCAGTGCCTGAATCAGAGCAATTCTCCTTCCAGAATGGATACTTCTCACAGGGCTGAGCAATTCCATCCTTCTACTAACCTAGAAGGATCTGGCACTTATCACGAACAAGAGGATGAGGGACATTTCTTAGATGAGGAAATCCTCAGGGAACAGTCCTTGTCAGATGACGAAGGTTTGGAACCGGATCAACCCTCGTTCATTGGCCTTTTCAAGCCACATATGTTTCGATCTTTGTTGTTTATTTTATTTTTTTTATTTTTTATTATTATTTTTTTTTTTTGCAACAAACAAACAAAAAGAAAATACATTATTACACCCTTGTGCTATACATAAAAGGAAGATTTGGGTCTTCGGATATATCCTCATGATTGCCAAAATCCACGTTCTCGAGGTACAGGTACTGAAGCGTCCAATGTTCCAAGCGCAAAGTCCACAAATGGTTTCCAAGTCTTCCAGAAAATATCTTCTTTATACACACCACTTCTAATTTTAATATCACATGTCATTTTATCATTTAAAGCTAATTTCCACATTTCAGAATTCCACTCTTCTATTCTAAAAATCACATCCAGTTTCCAATATCTAGCTATTATAATTCTACCTATTATAATCATAATTCTAATCAATTCTTTTCATATTTTGTTAATTCTATTTCCTTAATTACCAACAATAATATAGTTTCCACTCTCAATGTTATTACTTTCCCCATCATTTCAAATATCATTTTCTCCAATTGTTGCCAAAACTTTTAACCTTATCACAATTATACCACATATGTTCATAAGTCCCCAATTCCATCTCACATCTCCAACATTTTTACTAGTTTTTTATCCATTTGTGACAATCTTACTGGAGTCAAATACCATTTCCAAACAACTTTATAATTGTGCTCTTTAATCCTTATAGATAAAGTTCTCATAATTCTACTCTTCCAATTCACATCCCAATCTGATTCTGGTATTTCAATATTAAGATCTTTTTCCCAATTTGTCCTCATCACTCTTTGTAATTTTTCATCAGAATTTATAATCTTATAAACCCTACTAATGAGTCCCTTTAGCCCAATTTCATCTTTCATAATCCGAGATACTAAATATTCAAATTCAGTTTCACATCTATTTATCGAATAATTTTCCTTTAGTTTTTTGTCCATTTTCTATCTGTATTTTTCAAACCAACTTAACCCTAATTTTTCAATAATTTCTTTATTCCTCCTTTCATTTCCATAACTTTTATCCAATCTTTAATAATTTCTATATTTTCCTCTTTAATCACTTCATTACGTTTTATATTATTTTTAATCGCCAAATTCCAGTTGTCTCCCCAAAAGATTATATCCGAATTAAAATTTTAACAAATTTGTTCCACATTTTACTTAATCCTTTAACCAATAACTTCTACTTACACATTTTAAATTTGCTTTATCTAAAACCACCTTGATCCAAATTCTCTATATCCCTTAACTCTAAGTCTCTCCAATAATTATCTTCACCTTTAAGTATTTTTACCACTATCCGGATACCATACGCACAGTAATAATTAAATAATTTGGGGATTCCTAATCCACCTTCCTTTTGATTTTGATACCACATTTTCTTCACTAATCTGGGTCTTTTGCCACCATTGCAAAATTTATCCAGTTTTTTCTGATATCCTTCAATATCTTTCTCTGTCAAATTTAGTGGTAGCATCTCGAATAAAAAGTTGAACTTGGGCAGCAACATCATCTTACACATTGCAATTCTACCAAACCAAGACAACTTTAAAATTTTATATTTATCTATCTTCTTCTCAATTTCGTTAATCACCACATCATAATTAAGTTTTTTCAATTCTTTAACCTTAAGTGAAAGCACTATACCCAAATATTTCAATGTGTTTTAATCCTTATCCCAAATTGCTCTTGCATATTCTCAGACTCATAACCATTACTATCCATCAATAATTCTGACTTTGACCAATTTACTTTCAATCCTGTCATTTCTTCAAATTCTATCAAATGCTTATATATCTTTTCAAATCTTTCTCTACATTTTCAAAATAATTAAAGTATCATCCGCATACAAATTTATCTTATACCCCTTATATCCTTCTAATTCTTCATCTTTTTCTATCATTTTTGTCAATATTTCCATAGCCAATAAAAATAATGTTGGGGACAGGGGACATCCTTGTCTCGTACCAGCTTCTAATTTTATCTCTTCAGTTAATATTCCATTCACCTTCACTCTTGCACTGCTCTTTTGGTACAATTTTGAAATAACATGTATAAACTTATTACCAAAGCCTAAAGCCTCCACAATTACTTTAATTGTTTCCCATTGTACAGAATCAAAAGCTTTAAAAATATCCAATGATACTATACCAATTTTATCACCATTATATTCAGCTACATCTATAATATTTAATACTCTTCTAACAATATCACTCATGTATGCTGGGGTGCCCATCTGGGGACCTACATGATCCAGGGTTGTTGGTCACCCGAGGAGTTACAATTGAACATCAACATCCTGGAACTAAGAGCAATCTACCTTGCTCTGCGCAACTTCACCCATCTAGTTGCGGACCATCACGTGCTAGTTATGACAGACAACACCACTGCAAAAGCGCACGTCAACCTTCTGGGGGCACTCACTCCAAGTCCCTCATGACAGAAGCTCTTTGGGACTTTGGGCGGAAGCACATCTCAAATCCATTTCAGCAGCTCATATTTCAGGCCACCTGAATCTCCAAGTGGATGCCCTCAGTCGCGAGATGATCGACCCGACACAATGGTCACTACATCCCATCCTATTCCAACAGCTGTCTGCCAGGTTCGGCCTCCCGGCAGTGGACCTCTTCGCATCACAGAAGAATCATCAGGTCCCACGCTTCTTCTCTCGCTACCTGTCTTCGGGGGCGGAGGCGGTGGACGCCCTGCGATCTCCTTGGGCTCAGGGCCTCCTCTATGCTTTTCCCCCTCTTCCACTCATTCTCAAGATCATATCGAAACTCCTACTGCACAAGGTGGAGTTGATTCTGGTGGCTCCCCGATGGCCCAGGAGGCTTTGGTACGCCGATCTGCTGGGCCTGTCCGTGGCTCCACCATGGACAATTCCCGACAATCATGTGATTCTCACACAGGGCCACATCAACCATCCCAACCCACAGTGGTTTCACCTCACTGTGTAGAGATTGAGTGGTGTCTACTGAGAAGTTCTAACCTTCCAGACAGAGTCATAGTCACCTTGCAGGCCTCTAGACGGGGTTTGACTATCTGTATTTATGAGGCCACCTGGTGTGCCTTCACAAAATGGTACGTGTCCCATTCTGTTGTGCCACTGGAGGCTTCCGTGTACAACATCCTCCTTTTCCTCCAGGATGGATTGGAGGCAGGACTGGCCCCCAACACATTGAGGAGGCAAGTGGCGACCATCTCCTACATTCTGCCTGGCGGGTCCCTTACAGCAGCAACCAAAGATCCTCTCATCTGGCACTTCCTGCGAGGGGCGTCCAATCTACTCCCTCCTACAATTCACCGCTTCCCCACTTGGCGTTTAAATGTCATTCTTACAGCTTTAACCAAGCCTCCATTTGAGCCTCTTCGTTCAACATCACTGTGACTCTTATCGCTCAAGGTCTCCTTCCTCGTCACCATTACCTCAGCCAGACGTGTCTCCGAGCTTGCAGCTTTATCTATTAGGAAGGACCTTTGTGTGTTTCATAGGGATCGGGTGGTTCTCAGGCTGGACCCGACCTTTGTTCCTAAGGTCAATTCCTTTTTCCACCGAGCTCAGGAAATCGTCCTACCGGACTTCTGCCCATCCCCAATCCATCGTTTAGAACACCTTTGGCACACCTTGGATGTGTGTAGGGCATTGAAGATATACATCACCCGTACGGCTTCTTTCCGAAAATGAGAGGCCTTGTTTGTTTCCTTTCAACCTCCATCCTTGGGATCCAAGGCCTCCTCCTGTTGTCTGGCGAGGTGGATTAGGGCTACTATCGCCTCAGCCTACAACCAACAGGCTCTTCCTCTCCCACAACGCATTTTCTGCGGCATGGAACACAAGCATCATTGCTGGAAATTTGCAAAGTGGCCACCTGGTCCACACCGACACCTTTTATCAGGCATTACCGCCTAGATGCGTATGCATCCGCTGACGCTGCTTTTGGTAGAAGGGTGCTGCAGCAGGTTATCGCTGAATAGATGGAAGGAACCATCGTCTTCCCACCTGGAGAGGACATCAGCTTTGGTATGTCCCATGCATCTGACTGGCATTCCCACTGACAGGGAGAACGGGTGTTGGCTTACCTGAATGCCCCTTCTTTGAGAAGTGGGAATGCCAGTCAGCCCCGCCCTTGGTTCCTTCCGGGTCAAGGATGTCGGGGTGGGTGGCTTCTAACTGTTTCTCCTTTCAGGTAGACACGACAGTCTGCTACACACCTTCGCCGAAAAGCTGGAGAAGGAAAGGAAGAGGCGGAGCTAAATGAATTAGCAGACTCAGTCCTTGCACAGAGACAGGAGGGAAAACCCATGCATCTGACTGGCATTCCCACTTCTCCAAGAAGGGGCGTTCAGGTAAGCCAACGGCCATTTCATCCAGCCATTTTTTTTTTTTTTTTTTTTGATTTTTATACCGCCCTTCTCCCGAAGGACTCAGGGCGGTGTACAGGCATAATAAAAAACCGGCAATACAATATACAGATTTAAAATCCCTTAACCGGTATATCACTTATCACCGGTTCAAAATGCACTCACTCACCTCAATTTTGGAGAGCATCTGCCTGGGGGATTTCTTGTCGTCCATAGATTTGACGGAGGCTTACCTCCACATTCCTATACATCCTTTCCACAGACAGTTCCTTAGATTTGCTTACTCTGGAAAACATTTTCAGTATAGGGCTTTACCGTTTGGCCTTTCCTCGGCCCCGAGAGTATTCACAAAAATTCTAGCAGCTCTCATAGCTCATATACGCTCCTGTCCCATCAGGCTTCAAGCGTATTTGGATGACATTCTCATTCAATCTACTTCCTTACAATCAGCTAGACAGGATCTTAGGACCACTATTAGGTTGCTCCAGGAACATGGCTTCTCGATAAATTGGGACAAGAGCCATCTCTCCCCATCCACCCGTATTTTACACTTAGGCACAGAGATAGATTCCTCCCTATCCTTGGTGTTCCTTTCCTAGGAACGACAGGCCAGCCTGTCGGCCTTAGCGAATCGTTGTCATCTCCACAGTAAGTCTTCCCTTTTTCAACTGTCCCAATTACTGGGCAAAATGGTGTCATCTTTTCGGATCGTTCCATGGTCTCGCCTACATTGCAGGTATCTACAATGATTTCTCCTGCCACACGAAAAAAAGCACCGCAGCTCTTCTTCAGTGATGGTCACCATTCCGCAAGACGTTCGGAACTTCTTATGTTGGTGGTTGTCCAACGCCATTGCCAAGGGCAGCCTCTTCAGGAATCAACACACAGTGACTCTCATCACAGACGCCATTCTCGTCGGCTGGGGTGCCCATCTGGGGACCTACATGATCCAGGGTTGTTGGTCACCCGAGGAGTTACAATTGAACATCAACATCCTGGAACTAAGAGCAATCTACCTTGTTCTGCGCAACTTCACCCATCTAGTTGCGGACCATCACGTGCTAGTTATGACAGACAACACCACTGCAAAAGCGCACGTCAACCTTCTGGGGGCACTCACTCCAAGTCCCTCATGACAGAAGCTCTTTGGGACTTTGGGCGGAAGCACATCTCAAATCCATTTCAGCAGCTCATATTTCAGGCCACCTGAATCTCCAAGTGGATGCCCTCAGTCGCGAGATGATCGACCCGACACAATGGTCACTACATCCCATCCTATTCCAACAGCTGTCTGCCAGGTTCGGCCTCCCGGCAGTGGACCTCTTCGCATCACAGAAGAATCATCAGGTCCCACGCTTCTTCTCTCGCTACCTGTCTTCGGGGGCGGAGGCGGTGGACGCCCTGCGATCTCCTTGGGCTCAGGGCCTCCTCTATGCTTTTCCCCCTCTTCCACTCATTCTCAAGATCATATCGAAACTCCTACTGCACAAGGTGGAGTTGATTCTGGTGGCTCCCCGATGGCCCAGGAGGCTTTGGTACGCCGATCTGCTGGGCCTGTCCGTGGCTCCACCATGGACAATTCCCGACAATCATGTGATTCTCACACAGGGCCACATCAACCATCCCAACCCACAGTGGTTTCACCTCACTGTGTAGAGATTGAGTGGTGTCTACTGAGAAGTTCTAACCTTCCAGACAGAGTCATAGTCACCTTGCAGGCCTCTAGACGGGGTTTGACTATCTGTATTTATGAGGCCACCTGGTGTGCCTTCACAAAATGGTACGTGTCCCATTCTGTTGTGCCACTGGAGGCTTCCGTGTACAACATCCTCCTTTTCCTCCAGGATGGATTGGAGGCAGGACTGGCCCCCAACACATTGAGGAGGCAAGTGGCGACCATCTCCTACATTCTGCCTGGCGGGTCCCTTACAGCAGCAACCAAAGATCCTCTCATCTGGCACTTCCTGCGAGGGGCGTCCAATCTACTCCCTCCTACAATTCACCGCTTCCCCACTTGGCGTTTAAATGTCATTCTTACAGCTTTAACCAAGCCTCCATTTGAGCCTCTTCGTTCAACATCACTGTGACTCTTATCGCTCAAGGTCTCCTTCCTCGTCACCATTACCTCAGCCAGACGTGTCTCCGAGCTTGCAGCTTTATCTATTAGGAAGGACCTTTGTGTGTTTCATAGGGATCGGGTGGTTCTCAGGCTGGACCCGACCTTTGTTCCTAAGGTCAATTCCTTTTTCCACCGAGCTCAGGAAATCGTCCTACCGGACTTCTGCCCATCCCCAATCCATCGTTTAGAACACCTTTGGCACACCTTGGATGTGTGTAGGGCATTGAAGATATACATCACCCGTACGGCTTCTTTCCGAAAATGAGAGGCCTTGTTTGTTTCCTTTCAACCTCCATCCTTGGGATCCAAGGCCTCCTCCTGTTGTCTGGCGAGGTGGATTAGGGCTACTATCGCCTCAGCCTACAACCAACAGGCTCTTCCTCTCCCACAACGCATTTTCTGCGTCGTGGAACACACAAGCATCATTGCTGGAAATTTGCAAAGTGGCCACCTGGTCCACACCGACACCTTTTATCAGGCATTACCGCCTAGATGCGTATGCATCCGCTGACGCTGCTTTTGGTAGAAGGGTGCTGCAGCAGGTTATCGCTGAATAGATGGAAGGAACCATCGTCTTCCCACCTGGAGAGGACATCAGCTTTGGTATGTCCCATGCATCTGACTGGCATTCCCACTGACAGGGAGAACGGGTGTTGGCTTACCTGAATGCCCCTTCTTTGAGAAGTGGGAATGCCAGTCAGCCCCGCCCTTGGTTCCTTCCGGGTCAAGGATGTCGGGGTGGGTGGCTTCTAACTGTTTCTCCTTTCAGGTAGACACGACAGTCTGCTACACACCTTCGCCGAAAAGCTGGAGAAGGAAAGGAAGAGGCGGAGCTAAATGAATTAGCAGACTCAGTCCTTGCACAGAGACAGGAGGGAAAACCCATGCATCTGACTGGCATTCCCACTTCTCCAAGAAGGGGCGTTCAGGTAAGCCAACGGCCATTTCATCCAGCCATTTTTTTTTTTTTTTTTTTGATTTTTATACCGCCCTTCTCCCGAAGGACTCAGGGCGGTGTACAGGCATAATAAAAAACCGGCAATACAATATACAGATTTAAAATACGATTTAAAAAACTTATTTAAATTAGCCCAATGATTAAAATTTACCCTACTAAAACCCCGTTTAAAATTAATAAATTTAAGATTAAAATCCCAATTTAAGCCAGCCCCGCGCGGATAAAAAGATGAGTCTTGAGTTCGACGAAATGTCGAAGGTCAGGTATTTGGCGTAAACCGGGGAAGCTCGTTCCAGAGTGTGGGAGCCCCACAGAAGGCCCTTCCTGGGGGCCGCCAGCCGACATTGTTTGGCGGACGGCACCCTGAGAAGTCCCTCTCTGTGGGGCGTCGGGTCGGTGGGAGGCGTATGGTAACAGCAGGCGGTCCCGTAAGTACCCAGGTCCTAAGCCATGGGCGCTTTAAAGGTCATAACCAACACCTTAAAGTGCACCGGAGGCCACAGGCAGCCAGTGCAGTCTGCGCGGGAGGCGGTGTTACATGGGAGCTACGTGTAGCTCCTCTATCACCCGCAGCTGCATTCTGGACTAACTGAAGCCTCCGAGCGCACTTCAGGGGAGCCCCATGTAGAGAGCATTACAGTAATCCAGCGAGAGGTAGCAGGCGCGCGGTGACTGTGCATAAGGCATCCCGATCAAGGAAGGCGCAACTGCGAACCAGGTGAACCTGGTGGAAGGCCCTCCTGGAGACGGCCGTCAAATGGTCTTCAAGCGACAGCCGATCATCCAGAAGGACACCCAAGTTGCGCACCCTATCCTTTGGGGCCAGTAACTCGCCTCCAACAGCCAGCCGCGGCTGCAGCTGACTGAATCGGTGCCGGCATCCACAGCCACTCCGTCTTGGAGGATTAAGCTTGAGCCTGTTTCTCCCCATCAGACCCGTACAGCCTCCAAACACCGGGACAGCACTTCAACAACTTCATTGGGGTGGTCCGGGTGAAAAATACAGCTGGGTGTCGTCAGCGTACTGCTGGTATCTCACCCGAAACCACTGATGATCCCACCCAACGGCTTCTTGTAGATGTTGAACAGCAGGGGCGAGAAAATCGACCCCTGAGGCACCCCACAAGTGAGGCCCCTCGCGGTCGACCTCTGCCCCCTGTCAACACCGTCTGCGACGGTCAGAGAGATAGGAGGAGAACCACCGATATCGGTGCCTCCACTCCCAATCCCCAACCGGCGCAGCAAGATACCATGATCGATGGTATCGAGCGCGCTGAGAGGTCTAATAGGACCAGGGCAGAGGAATATCCCTGTCCTGGCCCTCAGAGATCATCCACCAATGCGACCAAAGCTGTCTCCGTGCTGTATCCGGGTCGGAAGCGGACTGGAGCAGGTCTAGATAGACATCTTCATCCAGGTGTTGGGGCAGCTGTCGCGCCACGGCACTCTCTACAACCGCAACAAAGCGAAGGTTGGAGACTGGGCGATAATTACCCAAAATAGCTGGGTCCAAGAGGGCTTCTTAAGGAGGGTCTCACCACCGCCTCTTTCAAGGCGGCAGGAAAACCCCATCCAACAAAGAAGCGTTGATAATCCTCTGGAGCCAGCCTCGTGTCACCGCCTGAGTGGCCAGTACCAGCCAGGAAGGCGGGTCCAGTAAACATCTCGCGCCGTGAAGCCTCCCCAACAACCTGCCCACGTCCTCGGGAGCCACAGGGTCAAACTCATCCCAAATGTGCTCAACAAGGCGTGCCTCCTCTCCCTCGCTTGGATCATCCCAAATTCGGTCCAGACCGTCCCTCAGCTGAGCGATTTTATCGTATAGATAACCACTAAACTCCTCGGCTCGTCCTGCAAGGTCATCCGCACCTCCTGATGTAGGAGAGGCGGGTCACCCAAACAGGGCGGCCGGGCGGTTATCTGCCGGCGCAATGAGGGTGGGCGTGGGCGCCTCGCTTCCCTCATTGCCACTAGGTAGGTCTAGTATAGGTCCTAACTAGTGTCCGATCAACCGGGCGACTGGACCTCCAGGTGCTCTCTAGGCGTCTTCTCCGGCGTTTCATCTCCCTCAGCCTCGGAGAACCAAGGGCGGGCGAGATCGCGGGTCAGAGGCCGCAAAGGCGCGACACGATCCAGGGCCCCAGCCGCGGCCTGCTCCCAGGCCACGACCAGTTCCTCAGTCGTGCCGTGGGCCAGATCCTCAGGGAATGGCCCAAGCTCCGTCTGGAACCTCTCAGGGTCCATCAGGCGCCTGGGACGGAACCACCGTATAGATTTTTAATCTTACCCCAAAATTTCCAAATCTTAGGGCAGGTCCACCACATGTGGTAAAATGTCCCTTGTTTGTGACCACACCTCCAGCAATCTGGGGACCTGTTCAAGAACATTCTGGCCAATCTCATTGGTAGCAGATGCCATCGGTAAAATATTTTGTAAATATTTTTATAAGATTTATAAAGAAGCTGACATCGTTAATTTGTAGTTTCTCTCTCATAATCTATCCCATTGATCCAAATGAATGTTATGTTCGAAATTTCTTGTCCAGCTAATCATTGTTTCTTTTACGGTTTCTTCTTCTTCCATTTTACATTTTAACAGGAAATTATATATTTTTGTGATCATTTTTTCCCCTGATCCTAGTAATATCTTATCGAGTTCCAATTATTCTCTGTATATGCCAAATTATTCCTTGTCTTTTTTATATTTTGTTCTGATCTGCAAATATGGCCACCAGTCAATTTTTATTCCTTGTTTTGTTAGATCCTGTTATGACTTTAAATTTCCAAGTTCATTTAATAGATCCGAGTATCTTACTATTTTATTTAAGTCCAGTACGTTGGGATAGATTATTTCCTCCATTGTTGATATCCAAACTTTAATATAGTGATTTTTCCTTATAATATCCCAAATATTGATCAAAGCATTTCGCACTAGATGTCTCTGGAAGTATGTATGCGTCTTTATTTTTCCTTCCCAAAGGAATGCATGCCATCCCAAGGTCATGCCCTTCCAATATTAATATTCTCTTATTTCTTAATTGAAGCCAATCTTTTAACCAAGTTATTGCTGCCACCTGATAATATAATTCACAATCAGGTAGGCCGAAGCCCTCTTTGGTTCTGGAGTCCTGCAGAAGTTTACATTTTATTCAGGCTTTTTTCCTCAGCCAAATAAATTTACCTATCATTTTATTTAAATGTTCAAAAAAAGGTTTCCCTAGTCTAATTGGTATCGATTGAAACAAATATAACAACTTAGGTAATACATTCATCTTTATTGTGGCTGTTCTACCTATTAAAGATAACTGTAATTTGGCCCAGATGTCTAAATCTTTTTGTATTGGTTGTGTTAATTTATCATAATTATCCTCTTTTATTGTAGAGCATTTTGCTGTAAGCTAAATTCCTAAATATTTCACCTTTTTAGCAGTTTGGATTCCCAAATTCATTTCCAATTCTTACTGTTGTCTTTTCTAAAGTTCTTCATTAACATTTTGATTTTTTCCTTGTTTATTTTGAGCCCTGCTACTTTACCAAATTCTTCAACTTCACTTATGAAGATGATTCCCGTCTCCAAAGGATCTTCCATGATAGACCAGATCATCTGTGAATGCTTGGACTTTATATTCCTCCTGTTTGACTTTCAAACCTTTTATTATTTGATATTTTGTAATTTGTATTAGTAATATCTCCAAAGATAATATAAATAATAGGGGTGACAGGGGACATCCCTAACTTACCCCTTAGTCATATTAATCTTCTCTGTCATTTCCCCATTCATTATTATTCTGGCCGATCGTTTCTTTCTTTCTTTTTTTTTAATTGAAAAAGTTTTACAACAATTAAATTTTTTTCCACTCCCCTCCCCCCTCCCCCACCTTCCCCCCTCCCTCCAAAACCCCCCTCCCGCCCCGACTTTCCGGAGCAAACACAAGGTATAGTTCAATAAACAAACAGTCATACATTAGATTTTTTAAAATCTAACACAATTATAATCCTTCTCTCTCACATAACCTGACTTCTTCCATTAAAATCAAAAACAACATCCTTCATTCAAAGGCAATCTGAAATTTCTTAATCTGATATCTATTTTGAATATAATCAATCCAGTTCTTTCAATATCCATTCTTCTATTGTGGGTAATTCTTTTTTCTTCCAATATTGTCCAATCAACAATCTTGCTGCTGTTATTAAATTCAAAATCAACTTAGTCTCAATCACTGTACACTGTTATTCCCAAAAGGAAAAATTGCGGTAGGAACTTTATCTTCTTCAGAACATTCTGCATAATCCACCAAATTCTTATCCAGAAAGACTTAATTTTCTTACAAGTCCACCATACATGAAAATATGTAGCATCATCATAATTACATCTCCAACATTTCACTTGCATATCTGGATACATACATGATAATTTCTTAGGATCTAAATGCCATCTATAAAACATCTTATAAAAATTTTCCCTTAAATTCTGCGCTTGCGTAAATTTAACATTTCTAACCCATTTTTTTCCCCATGTTTCCAACATTATTGGTTCTTGAATATTCTGTGCCCATTTTATCATACAATCCTTTATTAAATCTCTTTCAGAATCTATTTCTATCAACACAGTATACAATCTCTTTATATGTCCCTGGGTTTGATTTCTAATTTGTTTAACCAAATTTTCTTCATTTTGAATAATACCAATTTTCTGATCTTCTTTCCATCTAGCCTTTAACTGTCCATATTGAAACCAAGTATAATTCCTCCCTTCTTCTTTTAATGTATCCAAAGATTTTAGTTGTAAATTTCCCCTCTCATTATATAAAAGATCTTTATAAGTAATCATTTCTTGTTCCTGTTCTATATTTATATTCTGTACTGCGTGCCAAGGACTTGCCCATATAGGAATTTTATAATTTAACTTATAATAATATTTTTTCCAGACACGCAGAAGATAAATTCTTAACACATGATTCTTAAAAGCTTTATCTACTTTCTTATCATATAATAAATATGCATGCCAACCATATAAAAATCATAACCTTCTATATTCAAAATCCTTTCCTCTGTCAAATTAAACCAATCACTTATTACCGAAAGAACAACTGCTTCATAATACAGTTTTAAATTAGGCATTTTTAATCCTCCTCTTTCCCGTGTATCTTGCATTATTTTCATTTTGACTCTCGCTTTTTCCCCTTCCCATATAAATTTATTAATTCCAATATGCCATTCTTCCAAATTTTTGTCTTTCTTAATTATTGGTATCATCTGAAACAAGAACAAGAATTTAGGCAAAACATTTTTATAGCTGCTATTCTCCCCAACAAAGATAATTGTAATTTTTTCCAAGTATTCATTTCCTTCTGAATTTTTTTCCATAACACATCATAATTATTCTTATACAATTTTACATTTGATGAAAGAAAGACTCCTAAATATTTAACCTTTTTTACAATTTCAAATCCTGTTATTTCCTCTAGTTTTTCTTTCTGGTTCTTAATCATATTTTTGGTTAACACTTTTGTTTTATTTTGATTCATTTTAAACCCTGAGACCCTTCCATATTGATTAATTACTTCCAACAAATATATATTTGAATTTATAGGCTGAGTCAACATAACAACCAAATCGTCTGCAAATGCTCTGACTTTGTATTCATGTCTTCTAATTCTAATACCCTCTATCTCCCTTAACTCTCTTATCTTATCCAATAAAGGTTCCAAAGACAAAATAAACAATAAAGGTGATAAAGGACACCCCTGCCTTGTTACTTTCGCAATTTTAAAACTATCTGTCAAACTACCATTAATTATTATCTGAGCTGTTTGCTCTCCATAAATTGCCCTAAGTATTCGTATAAAACCATTTCCAAATTGCATTTTGTCTGTTAATTTAAATAAAAATTCCCAATGCAAACGATCAAAAGCTTTCTCTGCATCCAAAAATATAAATGCTGCCGGAATCTGATTTTTCTTTCCCAATTATTCCAATAAATTCACTATCTGCCTAACATTATTCCTCATTTGTCTCCCTTTTATAAAACCAGACTGGTCAGTATTTGCTTGGGTTCATTAGTTGGAACCTTGACAGGAAGAGATGGAAATATATTAGAAGAATGTAATAACTTGAGCTATCCAGGTACTACAGTATGAACTGTAATTTAACCAATTGTAGTAGTCTGAAAATACATGTTCCCAAATTATATGCTGTTATTTTTGGGAGGTACTATGGAGCTATAGAGAGCCAGTTTGGTCTAGTGGTTAAAGCATCAAGCTAGAAACCAGGAGACTGTAAGTTCTAGTCCCATGATTTAGGCATGAAAACTGGCTGTGTGA
Source organism: Ahaetulla prasina (assembly GCF_028640845.1). Classification (NCBI taxonomy): domain Eukaryota; kingdom Metazoa; phylum Chordata; class Lepidosauria; order Squamata; family Colubridae; genus Ahaetulla; species Ahaetulla prasina. The sequence continues at coordinate 64,948,807 of NC_080546.1, forward strand.
CACTCTGAGCCCATGACGTCAGGCTTTGGTGACAAGCCAATTGATCGATGTGTGTTGCAATCAATGGATTAAAATTCAGAAACAGCAACAAAAAATAAGCAGATCCTGGACTTGTAGGAAAACGCTAGGAATAAAATAAAAATATGGAGCTGTCAGCCCCACCAAAGCTAACTTTTAATAAGACTGGCTCAGGGGTGAAATCCAAATTTTTCCCCTACCTGTTTTGTCGGTGTGGCTTGGTGGGCGTGGCAGGGGAAGGATATTGCAAAATCTCCATTCCCACCCCACTCCAGGGAAAGGATATTGCAAAATCTCCATTCCCACCCGACTCTGGGGCCAGCCAGAGGAGATATTTGCCGCTTCTCCGAACTACTCAAAATGTCCGCTACCGATTCTCCAGAACCTGTCAGGACCTGCTGGATTTCACCCCTGGACTGGCTATAATAACAGAGTCCTGAAGTAGCTCCTCCTTTTTATACTTCAGTGAATTAGGGAGGCATCTATCTGAGTTGCTTCTGAATGGTATGTTTTTAGATTTAAAAAAAAATCAACCTCTGTTGCCTAAGTAACAGTTCTTGCATATTTCCATCAAGGTCCTGTCGCTCATTTTGTGCATTGAGTGAGAACCTTGGAATGATTTGTTTGATAATCCTGTGTGTGTGTGTGTGTGTGTGTGTGTGTGTGTGTGTGTGTGTGTGCGTGCGTGTGCGCACGCGCGCACGGATGTGTGTGTTTTCCTGGCTATCCATGGAAGTTTTGGGTGTCTTCTCCAACACCAAAGTTCAAAAGCGGCAATGTTCTTTCCATTCTACTTCTTCAAAGTTCAATGTCCAAGGAATACCATGGTTTGCATTATTCAGATCTTTGTAGATGGACAAACATCTGAATATCTTTTCCAAGTTCTTCATGACTACTTTATCTGCAATGATGATTACTAGTTTCTTTATTGATAATAGGACAGAAATTATTCAGCACTTCAGAGTCAATTCTAAGGCCGGTTGCCATTAGTTTGGTCTTCTTTATATTTAACCTTACTTTTTCTTTCACTGCATTCCTTGCCTTTTGATCCTCAAGATTGCAGATCCTTTGTATTTCCAGCTAATGCTTCTCTTTAAAGCTCTTTAACTTTCCCCCCATTTCCGTTGGCTGGTGAGAGATGGAGATGATAGTGAAGCAACTACAGAGAAGCTAATTATGGTGACATCATGAAGAAAGAAAGAGGGTAGAACTACCTGTCAACATGGAAATGGACTTGGGAGCAGTATGAAGAATGAAGGTTAATGTCAGACTAGTTACTGGAGTAATTTATTTGTCTTTAATCTCATCACTTTGCATTTCTATGACTTTCATATTGCATGACTAGACTTTCCAACCCTGGCATCTGTTATACTCATGACATGTTATACTCATGAAATCCATGAAATATTCCCAATGTAGGCACCAGCCTCAAGTTCTCTAAGTAACATTATTAATTAGTTATTAAATAGCATAATAATGTATTTAGGAGGTACATAAGGAGTGGATCTCTATAACTGCTTGTGTTCTTGGAACATTTAGATTCAAAATAAATTGTGGTGAAATGATGCAGAGGCAGGGGTGAAATCCAGCAGGTTCTGACAGGTTCTGGAGAACTGGTAGTGGAAATTTTGAGTAGTTCAGAGAACTGGCAAATACTACCTCTGGCTGGCCCCAGAGTGGGGTGGGAATGGAGATTTTGCAATATCCTTCCCCCAGGAGTGGGGAGAGAATGGGGATTTTGCAATCTATCCTTCTGGAGTGCGGTGGGACTGGAGATTTTGCAGTATCCTTCCCCTGCCACACCCACCAAGCCACACCCACTAAGCCACACCATGCCCACCAAGCCACGCCCACGGAATATCTTTTCCAAGTTCATTTAATAGATCCGAGTATCTTACTATTTTATTTAAGTCCAGTACGTTGGGATAGATTATTTCCTCCATTGTTGATATCCAAACTTTAATATAGTGATTTTTCCTTATAATATCCCAAATATTGATCAAAGCATTTCGCACTAGATGTCTCTGGAAGTATGTATGCGTCTTTATTTTTCCTTCCCAAAGGAATGCATGCCATCCCAAGGTCATGCCCTTCCAATATTAATATTCTCTTATTTCTTAATTGAAGCCAATCTTTTAACCAAGTTATTGCTGCCACCTGATAATATAATTCACAATCAGGTAGGCCGAAGCCCTCTTTGGTTCTGGAGTCCTGCAGAAGTTTACATTTTATTCAGGCTTTTTTCCTCAGCCAAATAAATTTACCTATCATTTTATTTAAATGTTCAAAAAAAGGTTTCCCTAGTCTAATTGGTATCGATTGAAACAAATATAACAACTTAGGTAATACATTCATCTTTATTGTGGCTGTTCTACCTATTAAAGATAACTGTAATTTGGCCCAGATGTCTAAATCTTTTTGTATTGGTTGTGTTAATTTATCATAATTATCCTCTTTTATTGTAGAGCATTTTGCTGTAAGCTAAATTCCTAAATATTTCACCTTTTTAGCAGTTTGGATTCCCAAATTCATTTCCAATTCTTACTGTTGTCTTTTCTAAAGTTCTTCATTAACATTTTGATTTTTTCCTTGTTTATTTTGAGCCCTGCTACTTTACCAAATTCTTCAACTTCACTTATGAAGATGATTCCCGTCTCCAAAGGATCTTCCATGATAGACCAGATCATCTGTGAATGCTTGGACTTTATATTCCTCCTGTTTGACTTTCAAACCTTTTATTATTTGATTTTTTGTAATTTGTATTAGTAATATCTCCAAAGATAATATAAATAATAGGGGTGACAGGGACATCCTAACACCCTTAGTCATATTAATCTTCTCTGTCATTTCCCCATTCATTATTATTCTGGCCGATCGTTTCTTTCTTTCTTTTTTTTTAATTGAAAAAGTTTTACAACAATTAAATTTTTCCCACCCTCCCCTCCCCACCTTCCCCCTCCTCCAAAACCCCCTCCGCTTCCGGAGCAAACACAAGGTATAGTTCAATAAACAAACAGTCATACATTAAATTTTTAAAATCTAACACAATTATAATCTTCTCTCTCACATAACCTGACTTCTTCCATTAAAATCAAAACAACATCCTTCATTCAAAGGCAATCTGAAATTTCTTAATCTGATATCTATTTTGAATATAATCAATCCAGTTCTTCCATTCATTTAAAATATTTTTATAAGATTTATAAAGAAGCTGACATCGTTAATTTGTAGTTTCTCTCTCATAATCTATCCCATTGATCCAAATGAATGTTATGTTCGAAATTTCTTGTCCAGCTAATCATTGTTTCTTTTACGGTTTCTTCTTCTTCCATTTTACATTTTAACAGGAAATTATATATTTTTGTGATCATTTTTTCCCCTGATCCTAGTAATATCTTATCGAGTTCCAATTATTCTCTGTATATGCCAAATTATTCCTTGTCTTTTTTATATTTTGTTCTGATCTGCAAATATGGCCACCAGTCAATTTTTATTCCTTGTTTTGTTAGATCCTGTTATGACTTTAAATTTCCAAGTTCATTTAATAGATCCGAGTATCTTACTATTTTATTTAAGTCCAGTACGTTGGGATAGATTATTTCCTCCATTGTTGATATCCAAACTTTAATATAGTGATTTTTCCTTATAATATCCCAAATATTGATCAAAGCATTTCGCACTAGATGTCTCTGGAAGTATGTATGCGTCTTTATTTTTCCTTCCCAAAGGAATGCATGCCATCCCAAGGTCATGCCCTTCCAATATTAATATTCTCTTATTTCTTAATTGAAGCCAATCTTTTAACCAAGTTATTGCTGCCACCTGATAATATAATTCACAATCAGGTAGGCCGAAGCCCTCTTTGGTTCTGGAGTCCTGCAGAAGTTTACATTTTATTCAGGCTTTTTTCCTCAGCCAAATAAATTTACCTATCATTTTATTTAAATGTTCAAAAAAAGGTTTCCCTAGTCTAATTGGTATCGATTGAAACAAATATAACAACTTAGGTAATACATTCATCTTTATTGTGGCTGTTCTACCTATTAAAGATAACTGTAATTTGGCCCAGATGTCTAAATCTTTTTGTATTGGTTGTGTTAATTTATCATAATTATCCTCTTTTATTGTAGAGCATTTTGCTGTAAGCTAAATTCCTAAATATTTCACCTTTTTAGCAGTTTGGATTCCCAAATTCCTTTCCAATTCTTACTGTTGTCTTTTCTAAAGTTCTTCATTAACATTTTAATTTTTTCCTTGTTTATTTTGAGCCCTGCTACTTTACCAAATTCTTCAACTTCACTTATGAAGATGATTCCCGTCTCCAAAGGATCTTCCATGATAGACCAGATCATCTGTGAATGCTTGGACTTTATATTCCTCCTGTTTGACTTTCAAACCTTTTATTATTTGATTTTTTGTAATTTGTATTAGTAATATCTCCAAAGATAATATAAATAATAGGGGTGACAGGGGACATCCCTAACTTACCCCTTAGTCATATTAATCTTCTCTGTCATTTCCCCATTCATTATTATTCTGGCCGATCGTTTCTTTCTTTTTTTTTTTTAATTGAAAAAGTTTTACAACAATTAAATTTTTTCCCACCCTCCCCTCCCCACCTTCCCCTCCTCCAAAACCCCCTCCGCCCGACTTTCCGGAGCAAACACAAGGTATAGTTCAATAAACAAACAGTCATACATTAAATTTTTAAAATCTAACACAATTATAATCTTCTCTCTCACATAACCTGACTTCTTCCATTAAAATCAAAACAACATCCTTCATTCAAAGGCAATCTGAAATTTCTTAATCTGATATCTATTTTGAATATAATCAATCCAGTTCTTTCAATATCCATTCTTCTATTGTGGGTAATTCTTTTTTCTTCCAATATTGTCCAATCAACAGTCTTGCTGCTGTTATTAAGTTCAAAATCAACTTAGTCTCAATCACTGTACAGTCCGTTGTTATTCCCAAAAGGAAAAATTGCGGTAGGAACTTTATCTTCTTCTTCAGAACATTCTGCATAATCCACCAGATTCTTATCCAGAAAGACTTAATTTTCTTACAAGTCCACCATACATGAAAATATGTAGCATCATCACAATTACATCTCCAACATTTCGCTTGCATATCTGGATACATACATGATAATTTCTTAGGATCTAAATGCCATCTATAAAACATCTTATAAAAATTTTCCCTTAAATTCTGCGCTTGCGTAAATTTAACATTTCTAACCCAATTTTTTCCCCATGTTTCCAACATTATTGGTTCTTGAATATTCTGTGCCCATTTTATCATACAATCCTTTATTAAATCTCTTTCAGAATCTATTTCTATCAACACAGTATACAATCTCTTTATATGCCCCTGAGTTTGATTTCTAATTTGTTTAACCAGATTTTCTTCATTTTGAATGATACCAATTTTCTGATCTTCTTTCCATCTAGCCTTTAACTGTCCATATTGAAACCAAGTATAATTCCTCCCTTCTTCTTTTAATGTATCCAAAGATTTTAGTTGTAAATTTCCTCTCATTGTATAAAAGATCTTTATAAGTAATCATTTCTTGTTCCTGTTCTATATTTATATTCTCTACTGCATGCGAGGACTTGCCCATATGGGAATTTTATAATTTAACTTATAATAATATTTTTCCAGACACGCAGAAGAGAAATTCTCAACACATGATTCTTAAAAGCTTTATCTACTTTCTTATCATACAATAAATATGCATGCCAACCATATAATAAATCATAACCTTCTATATTCAAAATCCTTTCCTCCGTCAAATTAAACCAATCACTTATTACCGAAAGAACAACTGCTTCATAATACAGTTTTAAATTAGGCATTTTTAATCCTCCTCTTTCCCGTGTATCTTGCATTATTTTCATTTTGACTCTCGCTTTTTTCCCTTCCCATATAAATTTATTAATTCCAATCTGCCATTCTTCCAAATTTTTGTCTTTCTTAATTATTGGTATCATCTGAAACAATAACAAGAATTTAGGCAAAACATTCATTTTTATAGCTGCTATTTTCCCCAACAAAGATAATTGTAATTTTTTCCAAGTATTCATTTCCTTCTGAATTTTTTGCCATAACACATGATAATTATTCTTATACAATTTTACATTTGATGAAAGAAAGACTCCTAAATATTTAACCTTTTTTACAATTTCAAATCCTGTTATTTCCTCTAGTTTTTCTTTCTGGTTCTTAATCATATTTTTGGTTAACACTTTTGTTTTATTTTGATTCACTTTAAACCCTGAGACCCTTCCATATTGATTAATTACTTCCAACAAATATACACTCGAATTTATAGGCTGAGTCAACATAACAACCAAATCATCTGCAAATGCTCTGACTTTATATTCATATCTTCTAATTCTAATACCCTCTATCTCCCTTAACTCTCTTATCTTATCCAATAAAGGTTCCAAAGATAAAATAAACAATAAAGGTGATAAAGGACACCCCTGCCTTGTTACTTTCGCAATTTTAAAACTATCTGTCAAACTACCATTAATTATTATCTGAGCTGTTTGCTCTCCATAAATTGCCCTAAGTATTCGTATAAAACCATTTCCAAATTGCATTTTGTCTGTTAATTTAAATAAAAATTCCCAATGCAAACGATCAAAAGCTTTCTCTGCATCCAAAAATATAAACGCTGCCGGAATCTGATTTTTCTTTCCCAATTATTCCAATAAATTCACTATCTGCCTAACATTATTCCTCATTTGTCTCCCTTTTATAAAACCAGACTGGTCAGTATGAATCCTTTGTTGTACAATTTCCATTAACCTATTTGCCATTATTTTTGCAAAAATCTTATAATCATTATTCAAGAGTGAAATCGGTCTATAATTCCCAGGCTTAGTACAATCCTGATCCTCTTTTGGTATCAATGAAATAAAAGTAGTCCTCCATGATGGTGGCACTCCTCCTTCCATCAGTATCTGATTAAATAACTCCATAAGTGGACCAACTATCCCATCCTGTAACTTTTTATAATATATTGCTGTAAGTCCATCTGTGCCCAGGGATTTCCCTATTTTTAATTGCTTTATTACCAAAATAATTTCCTCAGAAGTTATAGGCCGATTCAACTCTTCCCTTTGTTCATTAGTTAAACCTTTAACCTTATATTCTTTCAAATATTTATCAATATCCATATTCAATATTGTATCTCTGGCATATAAATTTGTATAATATTCCAAGAAAGCTTTTTTAATTTTATCCTGTTGAAATCTCACTTTACCCTTGTATTCAATTCTTTCAATAGTATGTGCTTTCTGTCTTTTCCTTAACATATAAGCCAACCACCTCCCTGATTTATTGGTATTACAAAAAGTATTATGTTTAGCATATTGTATACTGGTTGCCACCTGATCTGCCATTAATATATTAAATTGACTCTGTAATATCTTTATCGCCTCATTAGTTTTTAAATCATGTGGATTATATACCAATAATTGTTGTTTCCTCTGAATTTCCTCTTCTAAATCCCTACGCTGTTTTTGTAATTTTCTCCTCTGTCTACTATTAATATATATCAAATTTCCTCTCATAAAGGCCTTGCTAGCGTCCACACCATTTCTATCAAGTTCCTTATCCAAATTATACTCAAAAATTCTTTCATTTGTTTTTACATTGATTTACATTATCCTCATATCTAAACAAATTTTCATTCATTCTCCATGATCTTCTTCCACCTTCATATTGCAACTCCATCCATACCGGACTATGATCAGTTAAACACCTTGGAAATATCTTTGTTTTCTTAACCCTAGAAAGCAAGTCATTGGTAATTAATATAAAATCAATACATGAAAAAATTGATGCCTATCCGAAAAATAAGTATAGTCTCTATCATCAAAATTCTGCCTTCTCCATATATCTTTCAACTCAAAATCTTCCATCAAATCAAAAAAAGATTTAGGCAGTTTTGCATGCGTAGGAATTTTCTTAGAAAGAGTTCTTTTATCTTTTCTAATATCCATTACACCATTCCAATCCCCTAATATAATAAATGTTTTATAGTCCCAAAGAGTCAATTTTTCATGTAACGGTTTATAAAATTTTTCTTGTTGTTGATTAGGTGCATATATGCCAATCACAAGTGTCTTTTTTCCTTCTAAAATCAATTCAATAGCAATATATCTTCCTTGAATGTCCGTTTCAATTAATTTAGCTGATATATTTTTCTTCAAATATATAACTATACCATTTTTCTTATTCGGAGCAGAAGAAACAAAATGTTTACCTAATTTCGAATTAATCAAATATTTCTGATCTGATAATTTTATATGTGTCTCTTGCAAACATATCACATCATTTTAAATTGTTTCAAATAATGGAATATTTTTCTTCTTTTCTGTGCTGAATTTAAACCATTAACATTCCATGTCAAAATTTATTTGCCATCACTGGCCTCTTGAAGCTTCTGAGCAATTAGCTGAAGACTCTCACTCTTGACTTGGCTCCTCCCACAGCTTCAGTAGTAGAATCCGTTCCTGTCTTTGAAGTCGTTCCTCTATCTCCTTACGCCTAATAGCTCCCTTGTCACTCTTTGTTCTTGAGATTGTTCTTGAGGTACTGATATCACAGGTGCAGTTTCAGCTTCCCACTCTGTTTCTCTTGAAGACTTTTATCCACTGTTTCTACATCCACTTTCAATACATTAAAAAGAAAATCTTTTGCTTTCAACTCAGTATCAATTCGATATCTCCTGCCTTGAAAAAATACTGTTAAGCCAATTGGAACCTCCCATCTGTATTGAATCTGATGCTTCTTAAGCTCTTGTGTAAAAAATCTAAAATCCCTTCTATCTTTTAACATTTTAGCAGGGATCTCTTTCAAAACCAACACCTCCTGTTCTCCTATTTGCAATTTCTTTTGGTATGTAGCTTGCAAAAGCTGATTTCTTATTGTAGAAGTCAAAAAATAAATTACAATGTCTCTTGGGAGCTTTTTCTGCCTTTCTACCCAAGAATTAACCCTGTATGCTTTATCCATTTGAAAATCAACTTCTCAAGGGTCCATTCCTAACATTTCAGCTAAGGCTTCTGATATAACTTTTTTAAGATCTTCTTTCTTCTGGTCCTGAAGACCCCTAATTCTCAAAGCCTTCTCCAACGCTTTATATTGCAATACCACCATATGGTCCTCATTTTTATCCACTTTATTTTGGAGCTGTCCGACTTTATTATCCAAATACTGATTTGCTTGACTAATTACTTCCACTTTATCCTCCATTACTTCCAAATTTTTTGCCAAACCTTGAAAAACCATCAATAAATCATCTCTAATTTTTTTATTAGTCTCTTTAATTTCTTCCCTAAATTGATCCTTCACACCATGAATATTATTCATAATTTCTTTAAATCGCTCTTCAGAAACTCTGTTCTGTTCCTTTAACATATCTTCTAAGTTAGTTTTAGACCCCCTTCTCGTCATGGGAGCTTTTGGTGGCTTAAAAGCCATTTTAATTTAAGTAAAGTCTCTAATTAGAATTGTAAAATCTCAAAGTCTCAAAAAGTCTCAAAAAGTCTCAAATTAAAGTTGTAAAATAAAAACTTTCACCTTGCCTTCTATGGAGAGCTTCTATTCAGCCAAAATCCACAAAGACGAACTTCGCTTTCTCTCACAAGCAGCTTGCAATCCACTTCCTCTCAGATGCCATTCTTTCCTTCACTAAATTAAAGTGAGAAAAAGTTTTCCCCTTTTTTAAAAGAAGTAGAAGTCAGCTCTCTTCTTGCTTCCCCAGTAATCGCTCACTTGTATTTGTCCCGTCTGCTTTTAGTTATTCAAAACGGAATCAATCGAGCAGAGGTGGGCGTCTTCCTCTTGTCCTGCCTAATTAGCAGGATCGAGCCGAGTCTGGAGTAGGGCTGGATTAAGCAGGCACCCCTCCAAGACTGTGCATAACAAAGCAGAGCCCCTGGGGCAATCTTCTGCTCTCCAGCCACTCTTCGCTATTCTCTTTCACCCAGAGAAAAGCTTTGAAGCTGGCTAACAGCTGTTATCCGCTGTTTCACCAGCTTTTACAGAATCTCAGTTCTCAGACATCTTCCGGGGAAGACGGAAGCCACCGGAAGCCCTGGCCGATTGTTTTGAATAGATTGTTCTAATCAAATCTGTAAATTTCTCCCCAAAATTCATAATTTCCAATTGGTTGTTAAGAAAGTTCCAGTTTAAATTGTCAAACACTTTCTGAGCATCCACAAAGATTAATGCCAACTGCTTATCCGGGTGGGCCTCATAATATTCTAATGTGTTCATGATCATCCATGTATTATTTTTTATATATCTATTTGGCAAAAATCCATTTTGATCCAAATCAATAATTTCATTTAAGATTTTTTTGGCCCTTTGAGCTATTGTTGTTATGAAAATTTTATAGTCCACATTAAGCAGTTAGATTGGCCGGTAGTTCCTGATTTGTTGTGTGTTTGTAGAGTCCTCTGGGATATGTATTATCAGTGCCTCCCTCCATGTCTGTGGTAGTTTAGATTGCCCTAGTGCTTCATTGTATAAAGTGAGCAACAACTTCCAGTAGCCCCTGTATCTCCTTATAGAACAGAGGGGATACCATCAGGTCCTGGTGTTTTATTATTTTTTTGTTTCTTCATTTCTGACATAGTAAGTCTGTTATTTAACATTTTATTCATTTCCTCTGGTACTATTGGAAGATTTTTATCTTTTAAATATTTTTTTATATCCTCCTCCTCTACTTTCCCCTGTGTATAGAGTGTTTCAAAATAATTTTGGGCTATTCTCTTTTTTTCTTCTAACAGATGGTGAATGTTCTCCTCTTTGTCCTGTAATTGTGTTATTAATCTTTTTTCCTTATCCTTTTTTAATTTATAGGCCAGCCATCTCCCTGGCTTATTGCCATGTTCAAAGTATATCTGCTTTGTTGTTTTTTGAGCCATTTCCTCCTGTGAAAGAATATTTATTTTATGTTTAGTCAGTTCTCTTTCCTCTCTAATTTTCTTATCCGGGGATGTCTGCATTTTACATTCTAATTCTTCCAATTTCTCTTGTAGTTCCAATTGTTGTTTCCTTTTTTCTCTGTTTCTCCTCACCCAGTATGCATTTGTTAGGCCTTTGGCATAAGCCTTGGTTGTGTCCCAAAGGTTCTGTAAAATCATGTCCTCATTTGAATTTTCCTTCAAGAAGGAATCCAGTTCTTTTCCCATCCATTCTATATACTTTTTTTCTTTTATAGCTTTTTGATTTATGGTCCATCCTCCTCTTGGTTTAGGTCTTCCTTTCCATTTTAATGTCAATGGACTATGATCTGCCCATATATTAGTTGCTATTTCTACTTCATCTATATATTTACTTAATTCCAAATCTGTCCAAATCATATCTATTCTTCATATCTATAACATGTGGGTTAGAATAAAAAGTATACTGTTTTTTTGTGTGGATTTCATTCTCTCCAGATACGTTTTAAGTTCAGCTCTTGCACCATATCAAAAAAAGTAGACACTAGTATCTTCCTCTGTTTTTAATTTTTCTTCCGCGATCTATAGTCTTGTTTTGGGTCTACAACCAAATTAAAGTCTCCCAATAAACAAATACTTTCACTTTCCAATTCCATTATTTTTTATGTAATTTATAATAGAATTCCCCCATCTAGTATTTGGCGCATAAATAGCTGCCAATATAATCTTTTTTGCCTGTTATCTCAATTAATAAAATTCTACCTTCCTTATCAGGGTAAATTTGTTTCAGTTGTAGCCAATCTTTAATATATATAACTACTCTCTTTTTTTGTGGTGCAAGAGCTGAGTGAAGTTTTCCTAATTTAGAGGCTTCTAATAAATGTCCTTGTTGTCTTTTGATATGAGTTTCTTGTAGGCATGTAATATCTGTATTGTGCTTTTGTAATTTAGATAGAATTTGTCTCCTTTTGGCTGGAGAATTTAAACCATTAATGTTAATCAAAATTAATTTAATTTCTTCGTCCATTTACCTTTTACTGACGGCCCTAATTTCTTTCCTTAAATTCGGTTCTGTTTGTGTCCTTGACCTTGTCCCTATTATTTCCTGTTGTTCTTTTTCAGTCTTCTTGTTGTGTCTCGTTCGCTTTCCCCGCAGCCGGGCCCCTCTTATCTCCTTCCAGACGCTGAGGAATGTCCTGGCATGCCTCCAGGCCCCAGCCCTGGCACCATGCCCAGACAGGCCGAGGAAGAAGAAGTGCTTCCAGCCCCCAGCCCTGGCTCCATGCCCAGGCAAACAGAGCAACTAGACCCCCTCCCCCTCCCCCACAGCATGTGAGCCTGAGGAAGGTCAATTACCAACAGCTGGAGCCTGGAGCGACCCTCGCTTCAGGAGAATTGATAGGCGGCGTCAACAGAAGGAAGGGAGGGGCAGGCCTGGATAAGTGCTGAGTCTTGGAGCCACACCCCATGGCCTATATAAAGGATCTGCTTTCTGGCATTCTCTGAGTCAGGCAAAGACTACCTTATATTGCTGAAGTCACTTCCTGGTCTCCTGCCTGCCTTGAGAACTTTGCTAGGACTTTGGCAGAGCTGCAGAGGCATGCCTGATTCGGATTTCCCTGACCCGGCCGTCAGCGGAGGAGTGGGACACGACACTTCTGTAATTCTGTTTCCAACCTCTTTTCTTCTTCCTGACTCTTTGTCCTGAAGACAGGATAAAACAAACAAACAAACAAACAAATAAATAAATAAATAAAATAATTACTCCGAATATAGATTATTTACCCCTATTTGCAATTAGATTTATTTATTTATATACAATATCTTATAATCATGTCACTTTTTTTAGCCCTAAAAAAACAGAATGAAAGGACAAAATAGAATTCACACAAGCATGTTAAAATTGTTCCTTTCTATAACTAAGGTTTCTCAGGATATTTGGAATAAAACAATTGCAGCTGTGTCGGAGCTCTAACATCATGCTTATTCACCCATTCAGCTTGAGCCAATGGGAAGTGTTTCCAGGCCACCAAGTACTGTACCTTCCCCAGATGTTTTCTAGAATCCAATATCTCTTTAACTTCCAAATGTTGTTCTCCTTCGATGAGTATGGGTACTGGAGGAGGTTCTTGGTCCGGATGGAGGGAAGAAACACGCTCGGGTTTTAGTAAGCTAACATGAAACACAGGATGAATACTCCGTAAGGTTTTTGGCAATTTTAAGTGCACCGTAACTGGGTTTACCATGCGTACAATAGGGAAAGGACCCACATATTTAGGCCCAAGTTTTTTTGACTTTTGGGTAGTCTGTAGGTACTTGGTGGAAAGGAAAATTTTATCTCCTACTTTGTAGTCCCTAGCCTGGACTCTTTTCTTATCAGCCTGTTTCTTATGGGTGCGGTGAGCCTTGTCTAGAGCCTTATGTGTTACCGTCCAGGTACTATGTAGCTGTTCAATCCAATCAGCTAATGAAAGAATTTGTGGTTTCTCCCGAGGCAACTCTGGGATGGGTACAAAATCTTGGCCTGAGGCTACCTTGAATGGGGTAAAGCCAGTACTGCTGTGAATGGAGTTGTTATAGGTGACCTCTGCGAAAGGCAGCGGGTCCACCCCGTTATCTTGCTGATAATTTTTGTAACATCTAAGGCAGTGGTAGTCAACCTTTTTACCACCCACCCACTTTTGTATCTCTCTTAGTAGTAAAATTTTCTAACTGCCCACCAGTTCCACAGTAATGCACTGTGTATCGTCGTCTACACAAGCCTCTCGCACAATGTGGATTGCGTTTGGGGGGGGACGCTGGCTACCAGCTCTGCTTGTCTGTTACAGCTGGGTGGTGTGGGGGAGGTGCACGAGCTATTCTGGGACGAGGCTCTTTTGTTTGCGGTCACACTATAGCGCCATTTAGTTTCACTTATGTAACGTGAACTAAACTTATGTGCGGGCGATACAAATAGTATATTTTCAGACATTTAAATTGTCACAGGGAATTTTATGAAAACCTAATGAAAATGTTTTTAAATAATGCTATGAAAATTTTTTAAAAAGTCAATTAAATTAAAAAAAAGGAAAGTGCTTCAGTATTGGACAAAACCCCACCCACCCACCATGAAAGCTGGAATGCCCACTAGTGGGCGGTACGGACCAGGTTGACTACCACTGATCTAAGGTATTGTTCCAATACCGAGTTAGTTCTTTCACAGGCCCAATTGGTCTGAGGATGGTGGGCGGAACTTAATTCCTGGGTGGAGCCTAACAACCCTAGGAACTCCTTCCAGAAATGGGAGGTGAACTGAACTCTATCTGAGATTATTCGCTCCGGAACCCAGGAGTCTTCCCCCGGAGACTTCTTCACTGATGCACATACAGGGCAGCTCGCCACATAGGCTTCTATGTCTTTCTTTAGAGCCGGCCACCAGAATTGTCATTGAACTAGATGCAATGTCTTTATGAATCCAAAATGCCCAGCGACTTTAGCATCATGGCTGTGTTTTAATATCACTCCCCTCAGGCTGCCTGGGACATACAACTTCACTCCCCCCCATGTGAGACCCTCACAAACTGTACACTCATTGGAGTGGGCTAAAAACCACTCATCAGTTTTTAACATTTCCTTCAACTGCTCAGTTAACTCACCGGATATGGTTAGGTCTCCTTTTGCTTGGGCCCGGGTGACTACTGGGGCCGCCAGCTGTTTCGAAGGGACAATTGGACGAATCACTTCCGCCCGAGCACTATTGTATTGAGGTAGTCTCGAGAGGCATCTGCCATAAAATTCTTCCCCCCAGGAAAGTAGCGCAGAGAGAAATGAAAGCAGTTAAAGTGTTCGGCCCAGCAGACTTACTTAGGTGACAACTTTCGGGGCGTTTTTAAGGCCTCTTAAGTTTTTGTGATCAGTCCACACCTCAGAAGGGTGCTTCGCCCCTTCCAGGAAATACCTCCACGTTAACAGTGCCCAACGAACTGCAAAAGCCTCCTTCTCCCAGATGGCCCATCTTCTCTCGGTTTTGGATAATTTCTGGGAGGTATAGGCACAGGGTTGCAAATTTCCCTCGGCATTGACTTGAAGTAACACTGCCCTGATGGCCACATTGCTGGTGTCGGCCTGAACAACAAACGGGGCCTCCATGTCGGGGTGTTTAAGGACCGGCTTGGCGGCAAACAGACATTTCAGTTTTTCAAAAGCCGCCTGATATTCCATAGTTTACTCGAGAGGCTGGAACGGTTTTGGCTTTGTTTCTCCTTTTGTTTTCAGTAGGTTAGTAATTGGTAAGGCAATCTTTGTGAACGAGGGGATGAACTGTCAACAGAAGTTAGCAAAACCCAGGAAGCTTTGTAGTTGTTTGTGGTTACGTGGAGGCGCCCATTCCAATACTGCCCGGACTTTCTCTGGGTCCATTTCTATCCCCTCATGCAATATACGGTACCCCAGATAGTCAATTTTAGTCTGGTGGAATTCGCATTTTGACAACTTTAGCATACAGCTCAGCGGCTCTAAGTTTTTTCAGGACAGATCTCATCAGTTTTACGTGGTCGTCCATGGTCCTGGCGTAAATAAGAATGTCATCTATGTAAACCAGGACCCCTTTGTAAAGGTACTCAAGCAGTACTTTGTTGATCAGTTGCATGAACACTGTTGGGGCCCCTTACAACCCAAAGGGGAGCATCGTAAACTGGTAACATTCCACCGGGCAATTGAAAGCAAATTTCCATTGTCAACTTCCTTAATCCAAACTCTATAATAAGCCTCCCGCAAGTCCAGTTTAGTAAAAATGTTCCGTTTGGCCAGGTGGGCTAGCATGTCTTTCATGAGGGGCAGTGGGTGTACATTTTCTACACAAATGGCATTTAGGTTCTTATAGTCAACCACCAGACGAAAAGACTCTTCTTTTCCCAGAATAGCACCAGGGCGGCTACTCGCGGCCTAGCCAGTTGGATGAAGCCACGGTTTTTATCAATAAAGTCTTGTAGCTCCCCCAACTCCTGGGGGGTCATGGGGTAGATATTTGGTTTAGGGAGCTTTACCCCCGGAAGGATTTCTATACTACAGTCTATAGGCCGATGTGGGAGGCAGCACATCTGACGCCTTCTCACTAAACACCTCCCAGAGGTCTCAGTACTCTTTTGGGATCTTTTTCTCCCCCTGTTCTATTGCGGCTGCCGCCGCCAACTCCCTCACTGCTTTGACCATGCAATAGGGGCTCCCCATTCTCTTCCCTTGCTGGTTATAGTGGATGCGCAGCTCCCTGTCTTCCAATTTACGTGCGGGTTTCATTTTTGAAGCCAGGTCAGTCGAAGCAGGAGGGTTCATTCCATGCCAGGGGCCACAATAAAGTTCAGAGTTTCTTGGTGATCACCCATGCTCATTTCAACTGGTTCGGTTAAAAAAATGTGCTGCTCCCCCACTACCGACCTGTCTAGCTGACAGAATGCTATGGGTCTTTTCATCGTTCTTAGTCTTAGACCCATCTTTTACACGATCTCAGGGCTGATGACACACCTTGTGAACCCCGAATCTAGAAGGGATAGCATCTTCCCGTGGGCCCCGGTAGATGGGACCTTTAATTCCATCTACTAATTCTGGGATGGTCTTGGGTCCTCCACCCTGACTTACCAGGAGGTCCTCTTCAGAATCATTTTCAGATTCACTGTCATCAGCATGGGTCAGAGTTCCCAACTCACCCTGTTTCAGGGGAGCAAACTCAAAGACTTCTATCCTTTTAGGGTGGTCTCGCAGGGTTTGGTGGGTGGTTTGTCAGCTCTCTTCCCTCCACCAGGGGTCACTTTGGGTCCAGGCTTAGTGAAACAATCAGCCACTCGGTGCCCCTCCTTTCCACATCTGAAACACGCAGTGGACTTTGGCTTGGAGCCCGCGGGTCCCCCAGTGGCCTTCAGAGCCCCCTTATGGGGTGAGGTTTGCTCCAGGTGCAACCTCTGTGGTAGCGATCTCTGACCAAATCAATCTCCATTCAGCAGCCAGCACATGCCAACTTTTCAGATCCTGAGGGGCCCCTCGGGAGTAGCAATCCTTGTAAACATCCTCATTGAGGCCATTCTTATAGCTTTCCAGCAGGGCTACTTCTGACCACCCTCTCATGTAGTGCACCAGCTCGCGGAACTCCTGGTGTACTCTGCCACTGATCTCCGCCCCTGGTGAATGGATTTCATTCTGATCCTCACCCTTCGCTCAGCTAATGGGTCCTCAAAGCGCGCTCTGAGGGCTGCCATAAACAGGTCATAATTTCTCATCAAAGGGGAATCTTCATTATGGTCCCACCATCCACTCAGCTGCCACCCCTTCCAGGGCCCTGTGATGCACCTCGTGTGCAGCATCTGAGGGGAAATCTTCCCCCAAGTCTTGCATATGGTTCCATAGTTGGGTTAAGAAGAATCCCATTCCTTTTGAATCTCCCCTGTATTTTACTGACAGCATGGGGATTTTGGGCTTCTTCCGCCTTTGTGGCAATGCCTGCCCAGTAGGGGGTCCCTGGATCGCTGTAGCCACTGAGGCCTGGGCTGTCTCTTCCCGGGCTTTGGCTCTCTCCTCTAAGCAAGCAGAAGCCTCAATTTCACCCCGGAGGCGTTCATCACCCTCCGCCAGCAGGCAACCCCTGGGCAGGTAATCCATACCTTTCACAGGCTCTTCGACTCTCACAAGCCTCTCTCGGTAGTTGTAAAGCCTGGGTGAGCAGGTGGTCTTCTTTTTGCTATTCCTGCCAAGCAGCCTCTGTGCCTCTGCGTCTGGTAGTTATTATTCCATTGGGGGTGGGGCTTCTCCAGATGCAGCAACCTCCTCACGCCCAGTGACCATTTGGCGCTCTTCAGCTTTTCCTCAAGTTGTAAATCAGCCATCCACTCTGATGCTTCCCAGCTGGGGCGTGACTGGGGGATAGCAGAACCAGCAGCCCCCATGTCCTCCTGGTCGCTGTCTTATTCAGACATCATTTGCTCAGCCCCCATGGTAGTTTTCCAGGATGGCTGTTATGCTCAAACCTTGCTTAATGTCAGGAATGCCTCCTTTCAGTACTCAAGAAAGAAAACGCCCGACTCCATTTTCATAGAAAAAGATACTTTTACTTAGTATGAACTGAATGCAATCAAAGAAAAGCAAGGTCTGAGGCAATAGGCACCAAAATCACATATAGGAAACATCCCCAAAACCCTCCCCCACAAGGGTCCAGTCAGGATTATCCAATCCACATTCCCCCAGGGGGTCATGTGGGGTTCAGCTTGAGCTGGTCCCATCCTTCTGGTATGCCCGGACGGTTGACCTTGAGTGGTTATCAGCACGCCTCCCAGCTGCAGAGAAAACGCTGAGGAAAAGTTTCTCCAATTTACTCCATGTTACCAGAAATCTCCACCAACTCTCTTCTCCCCTCCCAACAACCAAGACAGCTCCCCCCTCCCCAGTTACAATTGCAGCCGTAGCAATCAATCAATATAGAAGCAGAGGCTGACAGTTACCCTGGGAATTTCCCCTCTACAGAAACAACCTCTCCAAGGTCAGCTCTCGCCGTTACCAGCTTCCAAGCGCAGAAATTCGACCTGAGAAGACGGAGCTCCGTTTCATGGATTGCAAGACCGTGACATCACCCTGGAAGTCCTCCTTACAAGTCCATTCATTTGATTAGGGTCATTGAGGATGGAGGCTCTCTGGGTAACTCAGGCATGGGCAAGGTCCATTCCACTAGTGATTTGGAAAGGGGTTAGCCCAGTGCTGCTGTAGACCGTGTTGTTGTATGCTTCTTCCTCAAACGGTAGCAAATCAGATTGGAATTGTCTTGTTGATAATCCACATAATGTCTCAGGTACTGCTCCAACATTGCTGTCACTCGTTCCACAGCTCCATTGGTTTTTGGATGAAAAGCCAAGCTCAGTCCTTGAGAGGATCCAATGGATAGTAGGAACTCCTTCCAGAACTTTGCTGTGAATTGGACTCTGTGGTCAGAAATGGCGAGGCACTCCATGCAGTCTATAGATATGCTTGATGAACATTTGCACCAGTTTTTTATCTTGAGGGTAATCTGGAGCAAGCGATGAAATGAGCTTGCTTAGATAATAGATCTATCATTGTCCAAATGACAGTGTTCCCTCCACTCTTGGGTAGTTCAACTATAAAATCCATGGCGATCTCCCAGGGCTGGCTGTGGTCAGCTACCGGTTGGAGTAAACCAGGGTTTTTTTCTGGTCTTGTTTTCATGGCCGCACAAGTGGAGCAGCTTTTCACATAGTCCTCCAGGTCTGTTTTCATTTTTGAAATGAAACGTCCTCCACGTCTGCTTTCTCCCATATGGCCCATCGCCGTTTTTTGTGAGTTTTTCAGACATCTAGGCGCAAGGCTGCAGTTGGCCCTGAGGATTTTCTTGTAGAAGCACTGCGATGACTGCGACATCATTGGCATTGGCCTGCAGCACAAATGGCTGTTTGGAGTCAGGGTGTCCTAGGATTGGTTCCTTGGAAAATACCGTGTTTCCTCGAAATTTTTTTTTTGAACCCCGAAATAAGGACGAGAAGTTGGACATGTGCCTTATCTTTCAAGCTCCGTCGTGTTCCTTGTTTCTCGTGAGTTCAATAAAGTTTTTTTTATAATGTGTTTCCTGGACACAACAGTAATGAACGCGACAGAGTTTGAAAGGTAAGACTTGCATCCCGCTACTCGCCCTCCCCACCTGCCCCTTCCCAATTGCATCCCTAAAGGGGGCGGATAGCTAAGCAAGGGGCAGGAGCCCTTCCATGCCCAGCGAGGGGGCGAGAAGAGACAGCAAGGGGAGTCATGTCTTGCTCCACATGCCTCACTTCTACCCTGCCCCACTTGTCAGAAATGAAACTTTGTGAGACTGCGCTGCCGCCTCGTGGAGCAGGACTCTGCAAGACTTGTGCCAATGCACACACGAATGGCAGCACTGCCACGAGGTTTGACATATTGGCGCAGCCGCGAATGGCAGGACACTAGCTGTGCCTGTATGATGAAGCTCGTGGCGGTGCTGCTGTTCGTGCGTGCAATGGCATAACTAGTCTTGCAGAGTCCTGCTGTGTGAGGCAGTGGCGGTGGCGGGACACAACAGGGAAGGGAAGGCATGTTCTCCCCCTTGCCCCCCTCCCCCCCGGCCTCGCCTCCTCATCTCCTGTTTTTTGCATGGCAAGCAACCAGAGGAAATGGGACTGGCTGTGCACACATGTAAGTAGTTGGTGGGGGGCTTATTTTTGGGGGTGTTTATTTTATCGCATGCACTGAAAAACCCATTTGGGCTTATTATCCGGAGTGGTCTTAGTTTCGGGGAAACACGATAGTCCATTTAACTTTTCAAATGCCTGTTGACAGTCAATGGTCCAGTTTAAGGATTGGTTTGGCGGGGCTTTTGACTGATACCCATCATCTTTAATAGTTCTGTAAGTGGCAGAGCTATCTCAAGGAGTACGGGAATGAACTGCCAGTAAAAATTTGCAAAGCCTAAGAAGCTTTGAAGATGCTTGTGGGTGTGAGGGGGCTGCCAGTCCTGTACTGCCTTAACTTTTCCTGGTTTCATTTCAACCCCAAGTGTCAACCCCGTTTGACACTCGATAGCCTAGGTAGTCTAGATAGTCTTGTGGAACTCGCATTTTGACAGCTCAGCATAAAACTTAGCGGCTAGGAGTTTTCTCAAAACTTGCCATACTAGTTTGACGGGTTCCTCCATAGTTTCACTAAAGATAAGTATCGCAAAATACACTAGAACTCCTTTGTATAGGTACTTATGCAGCACCTTGTTAATGAGTTGACATGAATACTGCAGAGGCTTCCTGTAGTTGAAAAGGCATGACTTTAAACTGGAAGCTCCCTAATGGGCAATTGAATGGTGTTTTCCATTAATCACCCTCCTTGATCTGCAAACGGTAGTAGGCTTCTCTGAGGATTAGCTTGGTAAACACCTTTCCCTTTGGCAGGTGGTTGAGCCTGTCCTTCATGAGGGGGAGGGGATAGATGTTTTCCATGCACACAGCATTTTTTTTGTGGAAGTCAACGCAAAGCACTCCCCCGACTTTTTACTCTTTAAAAAGTATGGGGACTGCGACCTTAGATTTAGCAGGCTGGATAAATCCTCTTGCTAAGCTTGCATCAATGTATTTCCTCAATTCGCCCATCTCTTTAGGGGTCATAGAATACATTTTTGGCTTAGGCAGCTTTGCCCCTGGCACAAATTCTGTTGCGCAGTCTGTGGGTCGATGTGGGGACAGCACATTGCCTTTGTCTTCTCTGAAAACTCCTGCTAAATCTCTGTACTCTTTGGGTATTCTCAGGCAGCTGGGGAGCGCCTCCGTGGCAGAGGCTACTCCTTCTCTTTGGCTGGGGGCCAGTTTGCGGGAGGGTGAGGCAGTGGTCTGATGCCCACTTTTAGCTTCTGATAGCCATCTTCCCATGTGATGGTCGGGGCCCACTTATCTAGCCAGGACAGACCGAGGATGAGTGACTCAGTCATTTTGAGGGCAACCACGAATCATATGATTTTCCAGTGGTTACCCATTTCCAGTCTTACAGGTTTGGTGACTAAGGTTGCAGGTGTGCCACCTACTAGTGATCCATCCATCTGCTCAAACCGGATGGGGCGGCTTAAAGTTCTCATTTCTGTCCCTAGATCCTGCATGGTTTGGGAGTTGATCAAGCACCTGGTACAACCAGGGTCTATTATCACCTGTAGGTCCCCATCAGCACCTGTCCTGGTTACTACTATGGGAGACTTTATGGCAAAGGGATGGATGGCTTCACTTACCATTGGGTCCTCCACGCCACTTCTGCTGGTGTCAGCGGCCTCTGGAACCGGAGTTCCCCCCTCCTGGTACAGTGGCTTGCTGAATGAATTTGCCTTTGTCTTACGCTTTCTGGGAGTTCTCAATTTTGCAGCCACTGGCATTCGTGCCTGAGGGACCTGAGCTGGTGCAAGGCATTCAGAGGCTCAGTGGCTCAGTTGACCATATCTGAAGCAAGGCATGATGGGCATGGCTGCCGGTCCCATCTTGACTGCCTGCTTAGTGGCAACTTGACATCCCAATGGTCATTTGGGGGCCTTTTCTGGCATGGATCTTCATTGAAGGTGAATCTCTTCAGTCCATAGTCACCGCCATCCAATACCAGTCTTGGATCTGGTACACCCCTGTAGGCACATGCTTGCCTATGATCCTGATCCAGGGCCTCTTTAAAATAGTGGATGAAGAGTTGTTCAGTTCAGTCCCATAGTTTGCTGGCTACACTTCTAAACTCCCACACAAACTCCTTGGGGAGCCGGCATGCTGCGTCAATCCCTTGATTTCCGCTTCAACTTCCTCTTGGTTGGCTGTGTCCTCGAATTGGGCCCTTAGTGACTGCACAAAATTGTCCGCATCTTCTAACTCGGGTGCTCCTTTGTCATGGAGTTGCTGCTTCCCCCTCCCTCATATTGTCTGCAATGGCCAAGATAATCTCCTATCAGACTTGAGCTCCATAACGATTGATGTGGGCCCAGATACGATTTAGAAAGTAAACTAGCTTCCCTGGGGTGCTGTCTAAGGTAGCCAGGAATGGTGGTAGGGCGGTGCTGCTGTGGCCAGCGAAATTGATAGTTGGGCCAGAGGCAACATCCACTGGCATTGAATCCACCCCTGGCCTGGGTAGAATGCCCATCCTGAGAGATTTGATCAACTGGTGGCAGTCCGGGGAATTGCTGGTGGAATAGGACGGGTGGGCCTCGGTAACCCCATTGTTCCTCCCCAGTTGTCCGGGCTCATGTGCCCCAGGGGCCCAGGTTGTTGGCCAACCGCTGCACCCTGCTGGGCTGCCGCACTGATGGATCAGATTCGAGGGGGAAGGCTGAATCATGGTCCGCTCAGGGCTGAGTGAAATGAAGCTGAAGTCCCACTTTGAACCACCATGCTCCCTTGCCCTGGAAAGTGGAACGTAGGCTGGCTAGGCTATAACCTGGCTGGATCAAGTGTGGGAGAGTTTGGGCAGCAGGCCCCACACTCAGCTGGCCAAATATCTCAGGTAGCCTAGCAAGCAACTGGCTTCATGAAGATGGTTGGAGTCCCCATTCCCTGGACTCGCTGAGCTCCAGGGTCTTTGTTGTCCTCCACTTGAAGGTTGTTACGCGTTCAGGATATCCTAACATCCCTGGAGGCACTTGGGTCATCGCTGCAGATTCCAATCTTATTGGGTCTGCTGATCCAGTTCAGTCACCTATCAGGACTGGGCCGGTCTGTTCAGACTGCCACAGCGGCCTCCACTGCTACAGCTTTGGCGACCACTGCCTCCGACAGCAGATGGCTCCACAAACATCCTCTGAAATGGACCTGGTGGCTCCCTCGGGGATAGCCATTCTTTGCTCCATCTTCCCTGAGTCTTTGCACTCCCCAGTAGATCAGGGTGTGCCTGGAGCTCAGGACCCTGGACAGCAGCATCACTCTGCGGGAAGCTGCTAAAAATATTTGGTTTAATATCAGTGTTCTAGCTAACTGTTCATTGCAATTCAGAACTCTGAGACAAAGTCCACCAAAGTAAGATTTTATTAGAAAAGTCATATTGGCACATCGGCAGAAAATCTGAGTCTGAAGTCCTGCATTTCCCCCCACCCAACTAAAACTCACACTTTGCCCTGTCCAGTGACATTCAGATCACATGGCCCAATTAATCCCCTGTCTCACCTGCTGCCAAATTTCATTCACTCCCCTCCAGGTGCCAGCAGCCCAACCTTGATCTCATGTGAAAGAATGTTGTTATGATTTACTCCCTTCACTACTCTCCCGTTTCCACTGTGGCAGCCTGTAAAGTCTGACCAAAGATGGATCTAAGGCTGATGCATCTCTTGCTGGGTATTGCGAGCAATGGAAAGGGGGCTGGGCCTGCAGCAGCCAGCCATGGCTTTAAACCTCGCACGGGGGACTTTTGCCTCCTGGACGCTTTTCAATCAATGCCACCAGCAGCATTGCTCTGATGTAGGAGTAAAGAAGCTCAGGGCAGTGGGAAAGTGGGCTGGCCCTGCCAAACTTTGCATGCCCACCCTGGGGGTCAGGCTCGGAGAAAGCCGGAGAGCCCTTGCCAAAGAGGCTTGCCCATCAGCCATTCAACCTTCCTGCCCCACATGCCTTCACTGCACCTGGCCGCTCACTTGAGGGTCTCCCGGCCCCACTGCAGCTGGCTAAGGGTTGCATGAGGAGGAGGAGGGTCGTCTTTGGGGAAGCCGCTGCAGCTCAGGCTTGCTCCTCAGCCAGCCCTTGCACAGTACAGTGAAATTTAGTGTGCTTCACAATGGGGGAGACGGGGACCTCCCAGATGTCAGTTGCTTTTCTTGCAGAACTGGGAGGCCAACAATGTTGTGATGTCCCACTGGCCAGCTGGTGTTTGGCTCTCTGCCGACCAGCTGATTATTGGTGTGCTGCTCGTCGGCCTCCGGACATCAGATTCCCACCATCCAGTACCAGTTCAGGGGAGAGACATAGAGAGAGAAAGAGAGAGAGAAAGAGACATAGAGAGAGAAAGAAAGAAAAAGAGAGAACGAAAGAGAGAGAGAGAGAGAGATAGTGACACACGCACAGAGAGACAGTGACACACACACAGAGAGAGAGACAGAGAGAGAGAGAAAGGTGAACAACGCATCCGAGGCTGAGTGTGGCAAGAGGTGGCTGAGAGGGGAAGGGTAATGGGCAAATAATTTAACAATCAATTCTCTGCCCTAATGACTGACTGGATAGGTGTGGCTGGGGGGTTGTCATGTGACTGGGTGGTAGTGAGTGATGTTGAGTTGGTCATGTCCACCCAGTCACACTGGTTGTTAACTTACTGGCTCCCATTGTTTTCTGTGGGAAACTGGTCCAAATGGCTCTTTGTTGTAGAACCCTGCCCTAGCCATAATGCTGTCTTTTTAGCTCATAAGAGCTAATTGCCTGCTTTGTCTAATAAAGAGAGGAGGACTGGAGGATCTGCCTATGATTGAAAGGATATCCTGTTCATGAAGACATGGATTGACCATCTTGAGCTTGGTTGGCATGCAGCTAATGGTTGACTGCAGTAGGGTGGATCATATTGGCCTTCACAACAGACATCAATTCTCAATGAAAGAAGAATATGTAGATATAAAAATGCACAGGAAATATGATTGTGTAATAATATAAAACAGCTTTATATTTATTTATTTTTATATTTAGAATGAGTAAAATCTAATTTTAGAAAGCTGTTACTCACCCTGAAGAAAAAATAAGTTGCTAATTCTGTAGAAGCTTCTTTTAGTTTTTCCTAAATGTCCAACAAGATAATATGATGGTCATGGCAAACACTCTTTTCCAACAATCCAAGAGATAACTCTACACATGGACATCACCAGATGGTCAACACAGAAATCAGATTGACTGTGCTCTGCAGCCAAAGATGGAGAAGCTCTATACAGTCAGTAAAAACAAGACTAAGAGCTGACTGTGGTTCAGATCATGAGCTTCTCCTTGCAAAATTTAGGCTTAAATTGAAGAAAGTAGGGAAAAGCCCCAGGCTACTCGGGTATGAACATATCCCTGATGAATGTACAGTAGAGGTGACAAATAGATTTAAGGAATTAGATCTGATAGACAGAATGCCTGAAGAACTATGGATGGAGGTTCACAACATTGTACAAGAGGTAGCAACTAAAACCATCCCAAAGAAAAAAAAGGGCAAGAAAGCAAAATTGCTGTCTGAGGAAACTTTGCAAATAGCTGAGGAAAGAAGGGAAGTGAAAGGCAAGGGAGAAAAAGAAAGATACACCCAGTTGAATGCAGAATTCCAGAGAATAGCTAGAAGAGATAATACATTCTTAGATGAACAGTGCAAAAAAATAGAAGAAAACAATAGAATAGAGGGGACCAGAGATCTCTTCAACAAAATTGGAGATAAGAAGGGAACGTTTCATGCAAAGATGGGCATGATAAAGGACCAAAGTGGCAGGGACCTAACAGAGGCAGAAGATATTAAGAAGAGGTGGCAAAATTACACAGAAGAACTATACAAGAACGGGTTTAACATCCCTGATGGGGTGGTCACTGACCTTGAGCCAGACATCCTAGAATGTGAAATCAAATGGGCCTTAGGAAATCTGAGCAACAACAAAGCTAGTGGAAGAGATAGTATTCTAGCTGAGCTATTCAAAATCTTAAAAGACGATGCAGTGAAAGTGCTACACTTAATTTGTTAGCAAATTTGGAAAACTCAGCAGTGGCCACAGGATTGGAAAAGGTCAGTTTACATTCCAATTCCAAAGAAAGGCAATGCCAAAGAATGTTCAAACTATTGCACCATTGCACTCATTTCACATGCTACTAAGGTTATGCTTAAAATCCTACAAGCTAGGCTCCAGCAGTATGTGGATCGAGAACTACCAGATGTATAGGCAGGGTTTCAAAGAGGCAGAGGAACTAGAGATCAAATTGCCAAGGTACGCTGGATCATGGAGAAAGCTAGGGAGTTCCAGAAAAACATCTACTTCTGCTTCATTGACTATGCTAAAGCCTTTGATTGTGTGGATCGCAACAAATTGTGGCAAGTTCTTAAAGAGATGAGCGTACCAGACCATCTTATTTGTCTCTTGCGGGTCTGTATGCGGGTCAAGAAGCAACAGTTAGAACTGGACATGGAACCACTGATTGGTTCAAAATTGGGAAAGGAGTCCGGCAAGGCTGTATACTATCACCCTGCCTATTTAACTTATACGCAGAGCACATCATGAGAAAGGCGGGACTGGATGAATCAAAAGTTGGAATTAAGATTGCTGGGAGAAATATCAACAACCTCAGATATGCAGATGATACCACTCTAATGGCAGAAAGCGAAGAGGAACTAAAGAGCCTCTTGATGCAGGTGAAGGAGGATAGTGCAAATGTTGGCTTGAAACTCAACATTAAGAAAGCTAAGATCATGGTATCCGGCCCTCTCAGGTCCTGGCTGATAGAAGGGGAAGAAATGGAGGTAATGACAGATTTTATTTTCCTGGGCTCCAAGATCACAGCAGATGGGGACTGCAGCCAAGAAATTAAAAGACGCTTGCTCCTGGGGAGGAAAGCTATTGTCGTGTCCCACTCCTCCGCTGACGGCCGGGTCAGGGAAATCTGAATCAGGCTTGCCTCTGCAGCTCTGCCCAAAGTCCTAGCAAAGTCCTCAGAGCAGGCAGGAGACCAGAAAG
This sequence comes from Ahaetulla prasina, assembly GCF_028640845.1. Taxonomy (NCBI): domain Eukaryota; kingdom Metazoa; phylum Chordata; class Lepidosauria; order Squamata; family Colubridae; genus Ahaetulla; species Ahaetulla prasina. Next base: position 64,975,942 of record NC_080546.1, read on the forward strand.
TGACTTCAGCAAGATAAGTTCGACTTTGCCTGACTCAAAGACTGCCAGAAAGCAGATCCTTTATATAGGCCATGGGGTGTGGCTCCATGACTCAGCACTCATTAAGGCCTGCCCCTCCCTTCCTTCTGTTGCCTCCGCCTATCCAGTCTTCTGATGCGAGGGTCACTCCAATCAGCAGCTGTTGGAAATAAACTTTCCTCAGGCTCACATGCTGTGGAGGAGGGGGAGGGGTCTAGCTGCTCCGTTTGCCTGGGCATGGAGCCAGGGCTGGGGCCGGGGGGTGCTCCCTCCTCTGCAGCCTGCTTGGGCATGGAGTCAGGGCTGGGACCGGGAGGTGCCCCCTCCTCTTCAGCTTGTCTGGGCATGGAGCCAGGACTGGGGCCGGGAGGCATACATTCCTCCGTGTTCGGGAGTAGATAAGAAGGCCCCGGCTGCTGTGAGAGCGGGCAAGACACAACAGCTATGGTAAATCTAAACAGCGTACTAAGCAGAGACATCACCCTGCCAACAAAAGTACGTATAGTCAAGGCTATGGTTTTCCCAGTTGCAATGTATGGCTGTGAAAGTTGGACCATAAGAAAGGTTGAGCGCCAAAGAATTGAGGCCTTTGAACTCTGGTGCTGGAGAAGACTCCTGAGAGTCTCTTGGACTGCAAGGCGAACAAGCAAGTCAGTCCTAGAGGAGATCAACCCTGACTGCTCTTTAGAAGGCCAGATCCTGGAGATGAAACTGAAATACTTCGGCCACCTAATGAGAAGAAAAAACTCCCTGGAGAAGAGCTTAATGCTGGGAAAGATTGAGGGCAAAAGAAGAAGGTGACGAGAGAGAATGAGGTGACTGGATGGAGTCGCTGAAGCAGTTGGCGTGAGCTTAAATGGACTCCAGAGGATGGTAGAGGATAGGAAGGCATGGAGGAACGTTGTCCATGGGGTCGCGATGGGTCGGACACGACTTCGCAACTAACAACAACAACAAATGTCCAACCTTTCTTTAGTACAATAATGTATAAAACATCCTTGGTGAGAAAAATAAGAAATAAGAAAAAAATCTGTGTCACAACTTCCCAGTATTTTTCTTTTCGTTGTTTCCTCAAGATTCTTATTTCTGTAGTAGAGAAATATAGCTTGGTGAAATAAAGTCAGTTTCATTTGGATGAGACTTTAGCAAATAGCAAATTATTTTTTTTATTCAAGCAAACTATAATGCACTTGTTTCAAAATGCAATCAAAGTACAGTACATGTTTTAAAAAGCAACATAAGTGTCAATTCAATTTCACAGTTTCAAGTAGAAGTTTCTTGCCTTTTGGTCTGTGCTTTCACTTCCCTTTTATTTTGCACCAGAATATGTGAACAGATGTTGGAATGGCAGAAAAAGGAAGAGATTTGGAGAGCTCTCTTTGGAGGAAGAGCTGTTTATAAATAAAATAAATAATACAGTTAAGGGAAGAGAGAACTCCCAAGGGCGAGCTGGAATTATCCAGGTTCCACTTTTCCTGTTGTACAAGGCAAACTTCTTTTCTGGTTTGATTCTATATATTAGACTATAGTAGCTATTTGTAAATAATTTAGTCAGAACCTGGATAATGGATTTTTTTGGGGGAAGACTAGAAGCTTGGTAAAAGTTAAAAACAGGATAAAGAACATGACAAACACTGATAGAAATTACTGCTTGCATTGGTGTAAATTTGCCATTGAAGGGTTCAGACTGCAGGAAGTTCTTTTGAATACTGCACTGAAGAAGTCTTTCACAGATTTCCAGTTCATTTAACAAGGCCTGTATAGGAGAATTTTGAATAGAATGTGCTATTTAGAAAAAACCCAGGTATGATAAAGGAATATGCTTCATAAAACATCACTGGGGTTGAAGGCACTTCTGCATTTAAGTAGAAGTATGTCTTGGCAAAGTTACGGATAATTTAGTTTAGAATAATTAAATAGTTTTATCTGTTAAATTAACAGATATATATCTGTTAATTTATATGATATATATATGATAGAAGTAAATGAAGCCAATCTGGAACAGAACATTTATGAATGCAACTTCAGCCAGGTATGAGTAATAATGTTTGCCTATGCCCAATTAAACTGTGTTAAAAATAATGATAATGTTTGGCTTTAAAATAGGATGGTATAGTCATCAATTAAGAGAGATATTTTACAGCTCTTCTTTTATAAAATTTGCCATCACGGGGTGTAAATAAAAGTTCTGATTAATATTTTGCTCAGCATAAATTCCAATTTTAGCAAAATATATTTCTCTTGGTTGTAGATAATTAGCACTAATCCCGGATAGTATCATTGGCTTATGGATATGTGGTTGGTCTGTTGCAGCAAAAGGTTAAGTATTAATGGAAAATGTTCACAGTTTTTTTACTCAGAAAAAACATGTTACTTGTAAGTTTTCTTTTGATTTTACTTTTACAGTTTCATTGAATGTCTTCATTCATTTAGCCATCCATAAAGCAAATATTGTTGCACATGCAGTGGATAATAAGTCTTTTTAGGACTACGTGTGTGGCATGTCACAGATCATTAACTTCAAGTAACCACCTGACTTGAGGGAAGTCTGGAAGCATTATTACAGTGAAATGAGCTTTTATTTCTGTATCACTGCAGTACATTGATTTGTAGGAATGTCTCCATTAGCTACTGTGGAAATATATCGTCACCAAAGGAAGCTGATGATAGAGATAAGGAATAGTTGATTGTGGGAAAGATATTAATAGTGTGCTTTGAGGTAGGATTAGAAATAAGAATGACAGTATGTTTAAGAAAATACATAAACTTTTTTTGATTTATTCCATTAAGGAACTTTCTTTCACTGAAAAGAGTCAAATTAGAAAGAATAGTAAAACTTTGATGGTCAATATGTAGTGCTTTGTTTATCCTGGAAATCCATCTGATCTGTATTTTCACCAAATATAATTAGAAAGAAAGAAAGAAAGAAAGAAAGAAAGAAAGAAAGAAAGAAAGAAAGAAAGAAAGAAAGAAATCCCCTCCTTGATGGTCTTATAAGCATTTTATAAATTTCCTTTGACAGTGGTTTAATGTTCCAGTTTAAAGAAAAACTAGTATGATTACTGAAAAAGATTGCTGAAAGATGAACAGTATTATATGCAATGTTGCAGTAGGAATGTGGTTTTATCTGAAAGATGAACAGTATTATATGCAATGTTGCAGTAGGAATGTGGTTTTATCAATACTGGTAGTCTTTGACTTAGAACCATTCAGTTAGCAATTGTTCAAAATTGCAACAGTAGTGAATGAAGGGACTTGTGCTCAAAGTCCTTATTTAATAATTTGGAATAATAATGCTTTGTAGAGATTTTTGCAGAGCATTTTATTTGAAGCATTTTGTTTGAAGCATCTGTCACTACATAATTGTTTCTAATCTTAATTTATTTTGTACATTCTCTTAGGCTCAGGGGTGAATGTTCATATTACTATACATTTTAATTGCTTGACCCCTATTCCAGTCCCTTTTCAGTTGATTTATTCTCAGTCCCTTTTCAGTTGATTTATTTATTCAGTTGATTTATAGCTTGATCAATTACAAGAAATATAACAAAATGTAATAAATAAGTAAAAGTTATTGATATCATAAGTAATTGATATTGATACTAATTGAAATTCATAAGTAAACTAATTCATTACATAATTTCTCAGAGTATTAGTTTGAACAGAATTTATTGTGAGGTTGGATAATTTTTATGAAAGACTTTGTGTAGCCTCTAAAGCAGTGACGGCTAACCTTTTCTGGACTGAGTGCCCAAAGCGCGTGTGTGCATGTGTGAATGTGCGGGTGTGTGCCAAAACCCCCAAAATGCAATGATAAATTTGAGTTCATGTGATCAATTCTTTCAAACTTTCTTTAAAGGATAAAGTCATCTTAGTTTAACAATTGTTGAACTAAGTTACTTCAAAAATTTGCTTTTGAGAAGTTTACTCTTTTGCAAATTTAGATAATTGTCTGAACTTTTAAACTGCTATTTTGGAGTTGGAGTTTATTGTCCCCTCCTTGATTTTTGCAGATGCTTATGTTCCAGTGCAATTCTTGGTTAAAAATGAGGTAAAGTACTTATCTCCAGGAAACGTTTTTTTACAGTATACATTTGAATGTTATTTTTTTCAATATTTTAAAAATATCAAGATAATATAAAGAGAACTGTATTTTGTTTAGTATGAAAAAGTTACTAGTATCCAGAACTAAGTGTTAACAAGTCAGCTGAGCCCCTGCTATAATACCTGGATGAAAAAAAAAAGTTGTAGCTGAGGCAGAAAGTACAAAGAAAGATCCACAAAGCCTATCACCATGGCAGCTTAATAAGAACTGCACTTTTTATGTTATGGGAAAAGGGCTGTCTGGGGGAAAGCTAAACACTAGAAATAGTAGAAGTATCCACCTTTATTATTTTACCTAAGCTATTTCGGGAACTTTCTGGATGTGGCACAAATTAACAAAAACCAGTCTTTCAGTTTATTTATTATATTACTTTGTAAAAACTGCAATTTCTCCTGGACGATTGCCACATGTTCCTGGAATTCCACATGTGGCTGATTTTAACAGACATGCATGTTTAGCATTGCTGTCTTGGCTTAGCTCCTATTCCTGAGGGGACTGCTGATATGGAACAATTTTGTACTCAAATTATATTTTTTGGTTACCTTGGAGAAGTGAAACTTTTAGCAGTTTGAATGAGAATTGAGAATTTTGGATTCAGAAAGCATTAAAACTAAGACCTTTCAACATACTTATTATAGATAAGCATTATAATGGAACTATTTAATGGAATAATTTAAAAGATTCTTTTTTTTATTATTGAAAAAGTTTTACAACAACAATTAAATTTTCCCCTCCCCTCCCCCCCTCCTTCCCCCCTCCCTCCAAAAACCCCTCCCTCCCCAACTTCCCGGAGCAAACACAAGGTATAGTTCAATAAACAAACAGTCATACATTAAATTTTTAAAATCTAACATAATTATAATCCTTTTCTTTCACATAACCTGACTTCTTCCATTAAAATCAAAAACAACATCCTTCATTCAAAGGCAATCTGAAATTTTTTAATCTGATATCTATTTTGAATATAATCAATCCAATTCTTCCATTCATTTAGATATTTTTCTTGAGTACTGTCTTTCAAGAAGGCTGAGATTTTAGCCATCTCAGCCAAATTAGAAACTTTCAATATCCATTCTTCTATTGTGGGTACTTCTTTTTTCTTCCAATATTGTCCAATTAACAGTCTTGCTGCTGTTATTAAGTTCAAAATCAATTTCGTCTCAATCACCGTACAGTCTGTTATTATTCCCAAAAGGAAAAATTGCGGCAGGAACTTTATCTTCTTCAAAACATTCCACCAGATTCTTATCCAGAAAGACTTAATAATTTTCTTACAAGTCCACCATACATGAAAATATGTAGCATCATCACAATTACATCTCCAACATTTCGCTTGCATATCTGGATACATACATGATAATTTCTTAGGATCTAAATGCCATCTATAAAACATCTTATAAAAATTTTCCCTTAAATTCTGCGCTTGCGTAAATTTAACATTTCTAACCCAAATTTTCTCCCATGTGTCCAACATTATTGGTTCCTGAATATTCTGTGCCCATTTTATCATACAATCCTTTATTAAATCTCTTTCAGAGTCTATTTCTATCAAGACATTATACAATCTCTTTATATGCCCCTGGGTTTGATTTCTAATTTGTTTAACCAAATTTTCTTCATTTTGAATAATACCGATTTTCTGATCTTCTTTCCATCTAGCCTTTAACTGTCCATATTGAAACCAAGTATAATTCCTCCATGGCGTTTTCATGGCAAAGATATTGGAGTGGGTTGCCATTTCCTTCTCCAGTGGATTACGTTTTGTTAGAACTCTCTGCTAAGAGAGCCTAATGCTGGGAAATATTGAGGGCAAAAGAAGAAGGTGACGACAGAGGACGAGGTGGCTGGATGGAGTCACTGAAGCAGTAGGCATGAGTTTAAATGGACTCCAGAGGATGGTAGAGGACAGGAAGGCCTGGAGGAATGTTGTCCATGGGGTCGCAATGAGTCGGACACGACTTCGCAACTAACAACAAATAATTCCTCCCTTCTTCTTTTAAAGATTTTAGTTGTAAATTTCCCCTCTCATTATATAAAAGATCTTTATAAGTAATCTTTTTTTTTTGTCATGCAGTTATTTTTATTTCATTGTGAAGGTTGTGTTAAGGATCAAGTTTCTGAACTTCTTTCTTATAGCACAAATGTTTTTACTTTCTTTAGTATTATTTAGTTCTAAGACATTAGTACATACAGTATTCAATTAAACATTCTTCAACTGTAATTTCTGTAACATCCTTGAAATTTAATACTGTAGATTTCGCTGTTTATCATTATTTGTCAGGGAGCAGGACTATTCATAGATTTTTACACTGATATTTTTTAAAAGTGTCATCTTTAGATATAAAACAACTGAAATAACTAATACTAAGCCAAATATTTACTACCTTACTAAAATCATTATTGCTAGTTTTAATTCTGATTATTTTAAATAGAATTTGCAGCATCTTTAGCATTCTGGACCTTCGCCTGATGTTATGCAATGCCAGGTCCGTTATAAATAAAGCCCCCCTCATCTCCGATCTTATACAGGAGGGGTGTGTGGACCTGATTGGCATTTCGGAGACCTGGTTGGGCACGGAAGGGGGGGTTCCCCTGATAGAGATGTGCCCACCGGGTTTTCCTGCATTCCATCAGGCCAGGGTCCAGGGTAGGGGTGGGGGAGTGGCGGTTATTATCAACGAGAGTCTTGAGCCGAGGGAGATCACTGTACCACAGATAACCGGATGTGAGTCCCTCCTTGTGAAGTGGGGCCGTGGGGTTCAGGTGGGTTTACTGATCACGTACCTAGCTCCTTGCTACGTGACAGAAACCCTGCCTGAGCTGTTGGAGGTGGTCGCCGGGACGGCGGTGGAGATCCCAGGGTTATGGTCATGGGTGATTTCAATTTGCCGTCAGTGGGGATAGCATCCACATCAGCTCGGGAGTTCATGGCCTCCATGGCAGCCTTGGACCTGACCCAGTTTGTTAATGGTCCAACTTACATCGGGGGAAACACTCTGGATTTGATTTTTGTCTCTGGACAGTGGTTGAATGATCTGGAATTAGGGGAGTTAGTTATCAAACCCTTGTCATGGTCAGATTATTCACTCCTTCAGCTAGACTTTCGAACTGCTGACCCCCACCGCAAGGAGACGGAACCGACTCGCTGGTTCCGTCCCAGGCGCCTGATGGACCCTGAAGGGTTCCAGACGGAGCTTGGGCTTTTCCCTGAGGATTTAGCCCACGACTCGGCTGAAGCTCTGGTCGCTGACTGGGATCGGGCGGCGGCTGGCACTCTAGATCGAGTCGTGCCTTTGCGGCCTCTGACCCGGTGCCGATCTCGTTTAGCCCCTTGGTACTCCGAGGGGCTGAGGGAAATGAAGCGCCGGAAAAGACGCCTAGAGAGTATCTGGAGGGCCAGCCGCTCCGAATCTGACCGGACACTAGTTAGGTCTCAAATTCAGACCTATCTAGTGGTGATGAGGCTGGCAAAACGGGAGTATTTTTCCAACCTCATTGCATCAGCAGATAACCGCCCAGCCGCCCTGTTTAGGGTGACCCACTCGCTCCTCCATCAGAGAGCGATAGAGGATCCCTTAAAGGGTCAAGCTGAGGAATTTGGACAATATCTGTTTGATAAAATCGCTCAAATTCGGGAAGGGTTGGACACAGACTGGGCGGATCCAGACGGGGTGGAAGAGGCAAGTCTTGATGTTATTATCTGGGATGAGTTTGATCCTGTGGCTCCTGAAGACATGGACAGGTTAATGGGGAGATTGAATGCGACCACATGTTTATTGGACCCATGTCCCTCCTGGTTGGTTTTGGCCACCCGGGAGGTGACACGAGGCTGGCTCCAGAAAATTGTGAACGCTTCTTTGATGGAGGGTGTTTTCCCTGCCGCCTTGAAAGAGGCGGTGGTGAGGCCCCTCCTCAAGAAGCCTTCCCTTGACCCAGCTAGTTTAGCAAATTATCGTCCGGTCTCCAACCTTCGCTTTGTGGCAAAGGTTGTCGAGAGTGTGGTTGCACGACAGTTGCCCCAGTACCTGGATGAAACTGTCTATCTTGATCCATTCCAGTCCGGTTTCCGGCCTGGTCACAGCACGGAAACAGCCTTGGTCGCGCTAGTTGATGATCTCTTGAGGGCTCGGGACAGAGGTTGTTCCTCTGTCTTGGTCCTATTAGATCTCTCAGCGGCTTTTGATACCATCGATCATGGTATCCTGCTGCGCCAACTCGAGGGACTTGGAGTGAGGGGCACTGTTCATCGGTGGTTCTCCTCCTACCTCTCCGACCGGTCGCAGATGGTGTTGACGGGGGGACAGAGATCGACCCCAAGGCGCCTCTTATGTGGGGTGCCGCAAGGGTCGGTTCTCTCGCCTCTTCTGTTCAACATCTATATGAAGCCGCTGGGTGAGATCATCCGTGGTTTTGGGGTGAGTTGTCATCTATCGCTGATGATACCCAGCTCAATATTTACACCCCAAACCACCCAAACGAGGCTATTGAAGTGATGTCCCAGTGCCTGGGGGCCGTACGGGTTTGGATGGGGAGGAACAGACTCAGACTAAATCCCACCAAGACCGAGTGGCTGTGGATGCCGGCGGCCCGGTACAGTCAGCTAATTCCATCACTGACCATTGGGGGCGAACTATTGGCCCCACCGAAAGGGCTCGTAATCTGGGCGTCCTCCTGGATGCACGGCTGTCTTTAGAAGATCATATGATAGCTGTCACCAGGGGAGCTTTTCATCAGGTTCGCCTGATACGCCAGTTACGCCCCTTTCTGGATCGGGCTTTCTTATGCACAGTCGCTCATGCCCTTGTTACATCCCGCCTGGACTACTGTAATGCTCTCTACATGGGGCTCCCCTTGAAGGGTACCCGGAGACTCCAACTGGTCCAGAATGCGGCTGCGCGGGTGATAGAAGGAGCACCTTGTGGCTCCCGTGTAACACCCTCCTCGTAGTCTGCACTGGCTCCCGGTGGTCTTCCGGGTTCACTTCAAGGTACTTGTTATCACCTTTAAAACGCTCCATGGCCTAGGGCCGGGATATTTACGGGACCGCCTACTGCCACCATTAACCTCTCACCGACCAGTGCGCTCTCACAGAGAGGGCCTCCTCCGGATACCGTCAGCTAAACAATGGCGGCTGGCGACCTCTAGGGGGAGGGCCTTCTCTGTGGGGGCCCCTACCCTCTGGAACGAGCTCCCTCTGGGGCTTTATCAACTCCCCGATCTCAGGTCCTTCCGCCGCGAGCTGAAGACGTTGCTGTTTCGAAGAGCAGGACTAGCTTGAACGTAGTTTTTAAATTGGGATTTTTAAAAAAGGGGTTTAATTGAGGTTTTAAATTTGTATTTAAAAGTTTTAGGGCATCAATTGAATTTAACTGTCTATTCTTTTAGCTGTTTATATGTATTATATGTTTTCTGTTGTTTTTTGGCTGTGAACCGCCCTGAGTCTTTCGGGAGATGGGCGGTATACAAATATAATAAATAATAAATAATAATAATAATTTTCCACCTGTTACTAGGCAGAATTCTTTTCTTCTTTTTTTTTCAAAAAGTTTTACAAAAAAAATAATAATTCCCCCTTTCCCCAACCCCTCCTTCACTAATACCTCCCTCCCCTGACTTTTTTTTTTTTTCCCCAGAGACTTCCCGGAACAAGCACAAGGTATAGTTAAAAATAAAACAAACATATGCTAAGAAAATTTTTCCCCAAAACTATTATACCAATTTTCCCTCTCTAGCTCTGACTTCCTCCTAACATAACCAAAATCCTTCAAAAAAATAAAAATAAAATTAACAATTAACAGTAATAAAATATATAAATCAATAGAACAAATTAATCCTAAAGTATTTAAAACCAGCTGAAGCATAAAAATCTAATCCAATTCAGAGAATATCTCCCTTATAGCTTCTATAACCATATAATTTTCCTCCCAGGTCTTTCTTACATAAGATCTTTCGAGAATATTCTATTTAAAATTCAATGCAACACATTATAAAATTTCAATACAGAAAATTACAATATCTATTCAACTTTAGTCCTTCCTCGTCAAAATCCAGTATAGATCCAATATCTAGTCTTTTATGATAGATATAAAACATATAATCAACCCATTTCTTCCAGATCTTCGTCACATATTGTCTTTCCGGGACACTAATATTTTTGTCTGTTAATAGTTCAAAAAAACCTTGTTTCAAGGATAATACTTTTGTCTCTTGCCATTTTTTTTGATGCATTAATCTCTGTCTTTCCTTCATTACTCCTTTTGAAAAGTCAGTCACAATATTTCCTAGTAGTTCCTTATGTCCAGGAATCCACAAATTACTGCCGTATATTCCATCGGTCCAAAAAGAGAACTCTTGGAAAGCATTAACCCTGTAAGTTTTTTCGGTTCGGGAGACAGCCTCTTGTAGCACAAATTCAGGCATTTCATCCAAACTATTTAAAGAAAACTTCTTTACATCAACTTGTTTATTCACAATCATATCTTCATATTTATCCACTTTTGTTTGTATCTCCTCCATTCCATTTTCCAAGTCCTGATTGCACTGGTTAATTTCCTCCAAGCTCTCATTCAAAACGTTCCCATTTTTTATCAATTCGTATTTTTGAATAATTAAATACATTCTTTCTGTGTAATCTTGTATAAAGTCACGAATCCATTCTTCTGAACCTTCATGACAAAGTTCCTGCTGAGAATCCCCTTGTGAAATACTTAAACAACGTAATATAATCCAATAATCCACAGTCCAACACAATAAGATAAAATCTCCATTCAGTTTCGATTCCGCAGCAACCCTCCCTTTCATTTATCGCTCTGCTTTCAGTTGCTCTCAAACGCCATTTTAAACAATTAAAAGAAGGGGAAATTTTTTTTCTCTTTTTTAAAAAAGGTGGAAGTCAGGAAATCAAAAATACTTGCAAACCAATAATTGTTCACTCATGCTTCTTCCGTCTGCTTATAGAAATCCACAAGAAGAAATCAATTGTTAGCAGAAGTGGACTTCCTCTTTTCCTGCTTTTGCAGGAGCGCAGTGAATACTGGAGATTAAGGGAGGATTCAATGGGATTCGACCTTTCGGGACTTTGCATAACAAAAACAAAGCCCCTAGGGGAATCTACCACTCCCCCCCCCCTGCTCTTTCTCTCTCTTTCAACCAGAGAGGGAAATTGAAGCCGGGAACAGCTGTTCGTTGCTGTTTTCACCGGCTTTTACCATATCCAGTGCGGAGTGCCATAAATGAGCACCCAGTGAGAAAGGTGGCGCCACCCGGAAGCCATAAGTAATCATTTCTTGTTCCTGTTCTATATTTATATTCTCTACTGCGTGCCGAGGACTTGCCCATATAGGAATTTTATAGTTTAACTTATAATAATATTTTTTCCAGACACGCAAAAGAGAAATTCTCAACACATGATTCTTAAAAGCTTTATCTATTTTCTTATCCAACCATATAATAAATCATAACCTTCTATATTCAAAATCCTTTCCTCCGTCAAATTAAACCAATCACTTATTACAGAAAGAACAACTGCTTCATAATACAATTTTAAATTAGGCATTTTTAATCCTCTTTCCCGTGTATCTTGCATTATTTTCATTTTAACTCTCGCTTTTTTCCCTTCCCATATAAATTTATTAATTCCAATCCGCCATTCTTCCAAATTTTTATCTTTCTTAATTATTGGTATCATCTGAAACAAGAACAAGAATTTAGGCAAAACATTCATTTTTATAGCTGCTGTTCTCCCCAACAAAGATAATTGTAATTTTTTCCAAGTATTCATTTCCTTCTGAATTTTTTTCCATAACACATCATAATTATTCTTACACAATTTTACATTTGATGAAGTAAGAAAGACTCCTAAATATTTAACCTTTTTTACAATTGCAAATCCTGTTATTTCCTCTAATTTTTCTCTCCTGATCTTAGTCATATTTTTGGTTATCACTTTTGTTTTATTTTGATTCACTTTAAACCCTGAGACCCTTCCATATTGATTAATTACTTCCAACAAATATACATTTGAATTTATAGGCTGAGTCAACATAACAACCAAATCGTCTGCAAATGCTCTGACTTTGTATTCATGTCTTCTGATTCTAATACCCTCTATCTCCCTTAACTCTCTTACCTTATCCAATAAAGGTTCCAAAGACAGAATAAATAATAAAGGTGATAAAGGACCCCTGCCTCGTTCCCTTCACAATTTTAAAACTATCTGTCAAACTACCATTAATTATTATCTGAGTTGTTTGCTCTCCATAAATTGCCCTAAGTATTCGTATAAAACCATTTCCAAATTGCATTTTGTCTGTTAATTTAAATAAAAATTCCCAATGCAAACGATCAAAAGCTTTCTCTGCATCCAAAAATATAAACGTGCCGGAATCTGATTTTTCTTTCCCAATTATTCCAATAAATTCACTATCTGCCTAACATTATTCCTCATTTGTCTCCCTTTTATAAAACCAGGCTGGTCAGTATGAATCCTTTGTTGTACAATTACCATTAACCTATTTGCCATTATTTTCGGAAAAATCTTATAATCATTATTCAAGAGTGAAATCAGTCTATAATTCCCAGGCTTAGTACAATCCTGATCCTCTTTTGGTATCAATGAAATAAATGTAGTCCTCCATGATGGTGGCACTCCTCCTCCCATCTGATTAAATAACTCCGTAAGTGGACCAACTATCTCATCCTGTAACTTTTTATAATATATTGCTGTAAGTCCGTCTGTGCTCGGGGATTTCCCTATTTTTAATTGCTTTATTACCAAAATAATTTCTTCAATAGTTATAGGCCGATTCAACTCTTCCCTTTGTTCATTAGTTAAACCTTTGACCTTATATTCTTTCAAATATTTATCAATATCCATATTCAATATTGTATGTCTAGCATATAAATTTGTATAATATTCCAGGAAAGCTTTTTTAATTTTATCCTGTTGAAATCTCACTTTGTATTCAATTATTTCAATAATACGTGCTTTCTGTTTTTTCCTTAACATATAAGCCAGCCACCTCCCTGATTTATTAGCATTACAAAAACTATTATGTTTAGCATATTGTATGTTTGTTGCCACCTGATCTGCCATTAACATATTAAATTGACTCTGTAATATCCTTATCGCATCCCTAATTTTTGAATCATGTGGATTATATACCAATAATTGTTGTTTCCTCTGAATTTCCTCTTCTAAATCCCTACGCTGTTTTTGTTGTTTACTCCTCTGTCTATTTAAATACCTCTCATAAAAGCACTGCTAGCATCCCAAACCATTTCTATCGAAGTTCCCCTATTCAAATTATAATCAAAAAATTCTTTCATTTGTTTTTTACATTGATTTACATTATACTCATATTTAAACAAATTCTCATTTATTCTTCATGATCTTCTTCCACCTTCATATTGCAACTCCATCCATACCGGACTATGGTCAGTTAAACACCTTGGAAATATCTTGGTTTTCTTAACCCTAGAAAGCAAGTCATTAGTAATTAATATAAAATCAATATGTGAAAAAGATTGATGTTTATCCGAAAAATAAGTGTAATCTCTGTCTTCAAAATTCTGTATTCTCCAAATATCTCTGAACTCAAGATCTTCCATCATCTCAAAACAAGATTTGGGCAATCTTGCATGCGTAGGAATTTTCTTAGAAAGAGTTTTTTTTGTCTTTTTTAATATCCATTACACCATTCAAATCTCGTAATATGATAAACGTTTTATAATCCCAAGAAGTCAATTTTTCATGTAACAATTTATAAAAATTTTCTTGTTGTTGATTAGGTGCGTAAATACCAAACAAAAGTGTCTTTTTTCCTTCTAATACCAATTCAATAGCTATATATCTTCCTTGAGTATCCGCTTCGATTAATTTAGCTGGTATATTTAATTTCAAATATATCACTATACCATTTTTCTTATTTGGAGATGAAGAAACAAAATGTTTACCTAATTTTGAGTTAATCAAATATTTCTGATCTGATGATTTTATATGTGTCTCGCAAACAAATCACATCATTTTTAAATTGTTTCAAATAATGAAATATTTTTCTTCTTTTCTGTGCTGAATTCAAACCATTAACCTTCCATGTCAGAAATTTATTTGCCATCACTGGCATCTCGAAGCCTTTGAGCAATCAGCTGAAAACTCTCACTCTTTGGCCTAGCTCCTCCCACAGCTTCAGAAGTAATATCCTGTATCTTTCTTTGTAGTTGTTCCTCTTTCTCCTTATGCCTAATAGCTCCCCTTGTCATTCTTTGTTCTTCAGGTTGTTCTTGAGATAATGACATCACAGGTGCCATTTCAGCCTCCTCTCTCATTTGTCCCTCTTGAAGGCTTTTATCCACTGCTTCTACATCCACTTTGAACATATTAAAAAGAAAATCTTTTGCTTTAAGCTCTATCAATTCGATATCTCCTGCCGTGAAAATACACTGTTAAACCAATTGGCACCTCCCATCTGTATTGAATCTGATGTTTCTTGAGCTCTTGTGTAAAAAATCTAAAATCCCTCCTATCTTTTAACATTTTAGCAGGAATCTCTTTCAGGACCAACACCTCCCGTTCTCCTATTTGTAATTTCTTTTGGTATGTAGCTTGCAAAATCTGATTTCTCATTGTGGTGGTCAAAAAGTAAATTACAATGTCTCTTGCCTCGCTACCCATGAATTAACTCTATATGCCTTATCAATTTGAAAAGCAACATCTCGAGGGTCTAATCCTAACATTTCAGCTAAGGCTTCTGAAATAACTTTTTAAAAGATCTTCTTCCTTCCGTTCTTGAAGGGCCCTAATTCTCAAAGCCTTCTCCATCGCCCTATATTGTAACACCACCACATGATCTTCATTTTTATCCACTTTATTTTGCAGTTCTCCCACTTTATTTTCCAAATACTGATTTGTTTGGCTAATTTCTTCCACTTTATCTTCTATTACTTCCAAATTTTTTGCCAAACCTTGAAATGCCATCAATAAATCTTCTCTAATTTGTTTATTATTCTCTTTAATTTCCTCTCTAAGCTGGTCCTTCACCTCATAAATATTATTCATAAGTTCCTTAAATCTTTCTTCAGAAACTCTATTCTGTTCCCTTAACGTATCTTTCAGGTTAGATTCAGACCCCCTCCTCGTTATAGGAACTTTAGGTGGCTTAAAAGCCATTCTGATTTAAATGAAGTCTCAAATTAAGGTTGTAAAATAAAAAATTTCACCTTGCTTCCTATGGAGAGCTTCAATTCAGCTGGAATACACAAAGACGCAGTTCACTTTCTCTCACAAGCAGCCTCCAATCCACTTCCTCTCAGACGCCATTTTTTTCCTTCACTAATTTAAAGTGAGAAAAAGTTCTTTCCTTTTTTTGAAAGAAATAGAAGTCACCTCTCTTCTTGTTTCCCCAGTGATCGATCACTTGTATTTGTCTCGTCTGCATGCAGTATTCAAAACGGAATCAATTGAGCAGAGGTGGGCGTCTTCCTCTCGTCCTGCCTAATTAGCAGGATCGCGCCGAGTCCGGAGCAGGGCTGGATTAGGCAGGCTCCCCTCCAAGGCTCTGCTAAACAAAGCAGAGCCCCTGGGGCGATCTTCTGCTCTCCAGCCGCTCTTCGCTATTCCCTTTCACCCAGGGAAAGCTTTGAAGCTGGCTAACAGCTGTTCTTCGCTGTTTCGCCAGCTTTTTATGGGGTCTCGGTTCGGGGTGCCTTTCCAGACATCCTCCGGGGAAGACGGAAGCCACCGGAAGTCGGAATAATTTAAAAGATTCTTGTTGGTTTCAAGTGATAGACTTTGGTTATGAAGCAAAGCTTTTTTATTTTTGAAATTGCACATTAAACAGATACTCCCAAATAAACCTTGTTCCTTAGGAGGGCAAGTAAAAAACCTCTTAGGTACTTAGGCTTAGCGAGATAATTTGACAGTATCTATAATTTGTGTTATATTTGGGTTATTTTCATTCGTTCGTTTAATTTCTATAATCTCCCATCTCAGTCAATGACTCTGGTGGCTTACAGTTGAAGAATATATTATAATCAAATCATTTAAAACATTTTAAAATAATAAAAACAATAGAAACATTCAAAACACAGGCAAGATAGTTGGTCAGTTAGTAGTTAGTCAGGAACATATTCAGTGTCCCAGGCTTGAGAATATACCCAAGTTTTTAGGGCTTTACAGAAAGCTAACAGAATTGGGGCCATTCTTATCTTCAAAGGGAGGATGTTCCATAGAGCAGGGGCCACTGCAGAAAACACCTGTCTTCTAATCCCTTTGGTTGATGGGATTTGGAACATGCCTATTCTGCTAGGGTTGAATGGGTAGAGCTTGGAAAAAGGCGGTCCCTCGGGATTATGTATTACATATTAGTTCAGTATTTTATTAGTTATTTTATACTGCTCTCTCAAATCTGATTGGTTTGTTGGAACACATTGTTTTCAGATATTGTAAATTAGCCTTAGAACTTTAGATTAACAGCTCCCAAAATGTGATTATTGCTGCTTCATTGATCAGCGTTTAGAATGGAATTTCTGATTCTTTGTGATGTTGTGGATACGGCCTTTGTCTGATCCTTAAACAATGTTGAGACTTGAAAGGAAATCATGAGATACTTAAATTCCTTAATTTGTCATATACTCCCATGTCATCAGTGTTTCAGGAGTGATGGCATAGCACACTTTCTAGAAAATTACAAATTTTATAAATAGAACATTTAGTTTTGGTATAGTTCAGTGATGGTGAACCTTTTCGACCACGAAGAGGAGCTGCCCAGGGAGCATGCATGTGCTGGATAAGGTACTTCTGGTTTCCAGCGCGCATATGTGCACCAGCTAGCAAGTCTTCCAGTTACTGCTGTGCATGCGCACACGCTGATCAGCTGGCAGCCCGCATGCTCATGCACATGTGTGCCAGCCAGATGCTTCCAGCCCCATAGGAGGAATCCGCAGTTCTGCATTGGGAAGAGAAAGTGTTTATTTCGGACTTTTGAGCTGGGAGGGGCCAGAACAAGGGGCAGCACCAATGAGAATTCTCTCTGCATGAGCATCATCGGTCTCTGGGCAGAGTCCTTTGGGACTTCACCTGAAGGAGGAGAGACAGTTCTGCTGAGAGAGAAGCAGAGAAAGTGGGAGGGGGAATCTTGGCCTGAACTTGGGCTTCTTCTCTGTGTGGAACTCTCCCCTCCAGTGGGTGAAGTCAAGGGAGACTCTGCCCGGAGACTGATGACACTGCAGAAGGGAGAATTCCCATTGGTCCGCCTTCTTTGTGGACACTCTCAGTTCCAAAGTTCCAGGAAGCCCTATTCCCGGCTCACAGACCAGCTCTTCCGGTTTATGGTACTGCCGCATGCACAAAGGCCAGCTGACCATCACGTGTGCATGCACGCCAGAAACCCGGAAGAGGAATGGGCGATGCCGCGTGTGCCAGGCGACATGGCTCTGCGTCCCACTTTCGACATGCATGCCATAGGTTCGCCATCATGGGCATAGTTGATACTGCGGCCACTTTTATAGAATAGGAGATGAGGGATCTCATCAACTTCCTGAGGAAATAAAAAGAAGGGTCATGCTAAATGTAAAATGTTCTAACAAGACATGAGTCAATTACATTTGGGGCAGCCAGATTCCTGCTGAACAGCTTCATACCATCAGGAACTACTTCTTAATGTTTACTCAACATCCTTTCCATAATTTGAACTTTTGTGGTTTACAGCTTTGCTAAAGCACTCTGGACTTGTTCCATTTTGTTCCATTTTAAAAAGTGCACATCTAGAAAGGCGATGAGATCTGATGAGAAAGAAATAACATAAATTATCATAATCTGTGCCTACACTATTGCTGGTACATTAAAATCATTCAGTTGTATTAGATATTTTAAAATGAGGGCATTGCCCTGCTAACTTATTCTGTGGGCTTCTGGGCACAATTGAAACTCCTTGTTATTACCTATAAAGGTTTATGTGGCATAGGGTCAGATTTCATGCAAGACTACCTGTCTCTAATTGTTTCTGTTCATCCTATAGACAGGGCATGCTCCTGATCCCTTCCATCGAGCAATGTCATTTTCTTGGACTCGGGAGTCATGCCTTGTCCCTACCAAACAACATTCTCTTCCCACCACAAGACTTTCCTTGAGTCATGCTCAACTCTTGGTGACAAAATGGACATAGCTGTTTTGGACAACTCCTTTTGGTATGTTTTTTCAGTTTCCCAGGATTAGCTGAACTTGCTTAGTTTTTTTTTGAGTTCAGCTACAGGTGGCTAGGTGCTGCCACCTGCTGAGTCAGATTTCCTTACAGTAATACCTTGAAATCCCAAGATATAATTGGGACAAGTATATTGCAGTACTGTACAAAAGAAAACTTTTATTAAAGCAGCCTCAGATTGTAAATCAAACTGGAACAGTTGGCATTGCTCTTAATGTTATTTCATTACAATTAATATATTTTAAATAAAAGTATAATATTAATTTGAAGGTTGCAGTTTAAACAGCATTGTATATAATTTTGAAATGAAATTGGAAAGTTCTAGACTAAGAAACAAATTTATTAATATCTATGCTTTCATAATCAAAATGTATAATATTTTTGTTTTTCTACTTTATCTTAAAAATTGTGTTTTTCTGTAGTTCAGAAACTGTCCCACCAGATTCAGCATCCATTCATTCTCTAGTTTTAACTAGAGAATTTCTGAAGTATCCCATCCCATGATCACCATTCTGTGAGCACTGTAGATTCCTCCTTTTAAACACACTCAAAATAACTTATTTTCTTATGTTTCTGTTAGTTCTTGAATTATATCAGCAATTGGGATTAGGTTTGCAGTTGCTAAGTAATGCAGTTGTAAAGCACAACATCATGTTTAGCCAAGATGGCGACGACGAAGGCTGCCTCGGTGAAATGCTCTCTAATTGTTTCTTTATTTCTAATTGTTCTCTGTGACTCACTACGGATTTCCTACTCACAAGACCATCTGCTAAAAATTAAGGAACATTTCTTTAAGGAGCAGCTTTCTTTGATCTCACCCCCGCCTGTCTTTACAAACACGGAGGAGATTCTAACACAGGAGGAGGCAATTCCCACGGAGCCATGGACTACTAAAAAAACCAAACGACGGAAGAGAAAGAAGAGAGGTAAACGATCTGGGATCTTAAACAGATTAAGAAGTCGCATTAAAACTCCTCTGCCTTCAATTTTCCTAACAAATATACGCTCACTTGCAAATAAGATGGATGAAATACTCCTCTTAAACAAATACTATTCTGATTTTCGCAATTCAGCAGTCCTATGCTTCTCTGAAACCTGGTTAAATGAATCAATTGAAAATAGCAGCCTGAACATTCCAGGGTTTCAGATTGAACGATCAGACAGGATTCCAGAAACATCTGGTAAAAAGAAAGGAGGAGGCTTATGTCTATATATTAATAGAAACTGATGTCAAGATTTTAAAATAATTTACAAATTCTGTGACAACAATTTAGAGACTTAAATTATCAACTGCAAACCTTACTATTCGCCTCGTGAATTTTCCTCATTTCTTCTAATTGCTGTTTATGTCCCACCACAAGCCTGTGTAAATAAGGCATTACGAACTCTAGCTGACCAAATCATGGAGGCTGAAGCCAAACACCCTGATTCACTGGCCATTGTTTTGGGAGATCTAAACAAGGCAAACTTAAGGAAAGAGCTACCAAAATACTTTCAGCATGTCAATTGTCCCACCAGAGGCAAGAATACTCTAGACCATTGCTACACAACACTAAAAGATGCCTATCGGTCTTTACCACGTGCAGCTGTAGGATACTCTGATCATTGCATGATTCACCTTGTACCTGCTTACAGGCAAAGACTTAAAGCCACAAAACCAATAATTAAATCAGTGAAGACCTGGACAGAGGAATCAAAATTAAAGCTACAGGCATGTTTTGACTGCACTGATTGGAATATTTTTAAAGATACCTCTGCAGACCTGGATGAACTCACAGATACTGTAACATCATATGTCAGCTTCTGTGAAGACCCATGTGTACCTACAAGGAACTTGCGAATATACAGTAACAACAAACCTTGGTTTACACCTAAACTTAAGCAGCTACGACATTCCAAGAGGAAGCCTACAGAAAAGGTGATAAAATGCTGTCCAATCAGGCCAGAAATGCACTAACAAGGGAGATCAGAGCAGCAAAAAGAAGCTACTCTGAAAAGCTAAAGAATCAGTTTTCAGCAAATGAACCAGCAAACATGTGGAAAACTCTTAAAAATATCACCGGCTATGGCAAACCTCCTTCCCAGGCTGAAGGTAATCAACAACTGGCAGATGACCTGAATGAGTTTTACTGCAGGTTTGAAAGGAAACTACAGCCACCTATCTCCACAACCCCCATCTCAGACACACCAACAACAGCCAAGCCTCCTACAACTGACCCCATTTCATTGGGTTCACAACCCCTAGTGATCACAGAAAAGGAAGTGCAGGACCTATTTCACAGACAAAAGCCAGGAAAAGCTCCAGGCCCAGACAAGATAACTCCTTCTTTCTTAAAAGTCTGTGCTGACCAATTGGCCCCCATCTTCACCCATATTTTCAATAAATCACTAGAGATGTGTTATGTTCCTTCTTGCTTCAAACACTCTACCATCATCCCAGTACCGAAGAAGCCCACCAACAAGGAACTGAATGATTACAGACCAGTTGCTTTAACATCTGTAGTCATGAAAACCTTTGAAAGGCTAGTGCTTTCCTACTTGAAAACCATCACGGATCCACTGTTAGACCCCTTGTAATTTGCATACCGAGCAAATAGATCAACAGATGATGCTGTTAATATGGCTCTGCACTACATCCTACAACATCTTAAGTCTCCAAAGACCTATGCAAGGGTCCTCTTTGTAGACTTTAGTTCAGCATTCAATACCATCATTCCAGACACTCTTCTAACTAAGCTAAACCAGCTACAGGTACCGGAACAGACTTGTAAGTGGATCACAAGCTTCCTAACAAACAGGAAGCAGCAGGTGAAGCTAAGCAAGATCACATCAAATACCTGTACAATTAGCACAGGGGCCCCCCAAGGCTGTGTGCTCTCCCCACTTCTCTTCTCTCTGTATACCAATGACTGCATCTCCAGTGATCCATCTGTTAAGCTACTGAAGTTCGCAGATGACACAACAGTGATTGGTCTCATTCGAGACAATGACGAATCCACATATAGACGAGAGGTCGAACGACTAGCCTTGTGGTGCAACCAAAACAATCTGGAACTGAACACACTCAAAACCGTAGAAATGGTGGTAGACTTTAGGAGAAACCCTTCCATACTTCCACCTCTCACAATACTAGACAACACAATATCAACAGTAGAAACCTTCAAATTTCTAGGTTCTATCATATCGCAAGATCTAAAATGAACAGCTAACATCAAAAACATCATCAAAAAAGGACAACAAAGAATGTTCTTTCTGTGCCAACTCAATAAGCTCAAACTGCCCTAGGAGCTGCTGATTCAGTTCTACAGAGGAATTATTGAGTCTGTCATTTGCACCTCTATAACTGTCTGGTTCGGTTCTGCAACCCAACTAGAAAAACACAGACTTCAGAGGATAATTAGAACTGCAGAAAAAATAATTGCTACCAACCTGCCTTCCATTGAGGACCTGTATACTGCACAAATCAAGAAGATGGCCGTGAAAATATTTACAGACCCCTCGCATCCTGGACATAAACTGTTTCAACTCCTACCCTCAAAACAACACTATAGAGCACTGCACACCAGAACAACTAGACACAAGAACAGTTTTTTCCCGAAGGCCATCACTCTGCTAAACAAATAATTCCATCAACACTGTCAAACTATTTACTGAATCTGCACTACTATTAATCGTCTCATAGTTTCCATCACCAATCTCTTTCCACTTATGACTGTATGACTATAACTTGTTGCTGGCAATCCTTATGATTTATATTGATATATTGACCATCAATTGTGTTGTAAATGTTGTACCTTGATGAACGTATCTTTTCTTTTATGTACACTGAGAGCATATGCACCAAGACAAATTCCTTGTGTGTCCAATCACACTTGGCCAATAAAAATTCTATTCTAATCTATTCTATGTGATCATACCCTGGTTACCATCGTAACCTGAAGATGTATGGGTCAATAAATGGGAAGCAGAAATCCCAGGCAAGGGGTGCAATGGGGGGTGAAGGAGTATCTGGGAGCGCTTGAGAAACTTGGTGCAGGCTGCTCATGAATGCAGGGAGGCCGATTTGAGGAGGGGGAGGATAGTGTGGTACAAGTGGAGGAAGGCTGGAGAGGTGGATGTAAGTACAGAAAGGCCAGAGGATAGATAGTATGGCCCAAGCAGAGGAAAGCTGGGGGATGGATAGTACAGCACAGTGAGCACAGGAAGGCCGGGGGATGGATGGTGCGATGCAGCATGAGTGCATCAAAGCTAGAAGCATGGTGCACACTCAAGAAGGCTGGGGGATAGATAGTGTAGTGTGAGCACAGGCAGGTGAAAGGATGGATGGTGTTGTGTCTCGTCCAATCTCACCTCAGCCGGGGTCTTCTTATCTGCTTCCGAACACGGAGGAATGTTCTAGTATGCCTCCCGGCCCCAGCCCTGGCTCCATGCCCAGACAGGCTGAAGAGGAAGAAATACCTCCAGCCCGCAGCTCTGGCTCCATGCCCAGGCAAACAGAGCAACTAGACCCCTCCCCCTCCTCCACAGCATGTGAGCCTGAGGGAGGTCAATTACCAACAGCTGCCAACTGGAGTGACCCTCACGTCAGAAGACTTGATAGGCGGAAGCAACAGAAGGAAGGGAGGGGCAGGCCTGGATAAGTGCTGAGTCATGGAGCCACACCCCATGGCCTATATAAAGGATCTGCTTTCTGGCATTCTCTGAGTCAGGCAAAGTCTAAACATATCTTGCTGAAGTCACTTTCTGGTCTCCTGCCTGCCCTGAGGACTTTGCTAGGACTTTGGCAGAGCTGCAGAGGCACGCCTGATTCGGATTTCCCTGACCCGGCCATCAGCGGAGGAGTGGGACACGACAGATGGCGGATTGTAAGTGCAAGAAGGCCAGGTGCGGGTGGGGGAGGAGAATGACTGACCAGAGCAATTTATAATCTTCCTGGAACTAAGGAGAAATTACCTCATGGCGGTCTTTGTGAAATTATCTGGGATAATATAAGGACTCCTACCTTTGGCAGGGGGGTTGATCTAAAATATGTCCAAGGTTCCTTCCACCTCTGTGATTCTATGACTGCAGGGTTGGTGGGTCTGGAATTTCAAGGACTGATCATAAGTACCATTTGTACAGTGCTGTCGCAACTTTGAATGATTACTGAATCATTAAAATCATTACTACCTGTATTTTAGCCATTTCATTTGACCTCTATTTTCAATTGTATCTGTGTATTCATAAACTCAGATCTACAAAGTCAGATCACTTTCATTTACTTAATATATTCTTTCCCTTCCAAGTAATTTCAAAGAAACATAGCCATGCGATACATGATAGATGTCTTCCAGAATCTGAAAGCTTGAGAGGCTTTGGCTTGGATGTTGGGAGACAACAGCCAAAGTGGCTGACCAGAGAATGAGGATGAGAAAGCCTTATCCCTGGACACCAATGCGGCAGTAGCTGCAACCCCAACAGGGGTGGCAGTGGTAGTGGGGACCCCTGCAAGGGACGCAGGGGGAGCGAATGTCCAGAGACTAGGGGATGCGCAGCTCTCTGAAGATGGAAGACTGCTCCCTTGCAATGAAGTTCAATGGAGAGCTTCAACAAATGGGATTTTTCCAGGCCCATGTTCTCAAGTATGGCCACAAAATCCCTATTGAAGGAGCCAAGGTTAGAGTTGTCATGCTGGCGCTAAAAGGGGCCACAGCCAGGTGGATGGTGACCTTCCACATGTCAAGGTTCCAGAAATACCTCTTCTGCGTAAAAGAAACTCAGAGACATTTCTTTTCCAGAGTTTTTTACTAGCATGAGGAGACTGGCACACGATGAGTGCAATTCCAAAACTGAAGTTCCGGATTCCTTTCCCAGTTATACAAACCCCAAGAGTCCCACCCCCCTGACCCCTTTGATGGTCACATGGTCCCACGTTCTTCCAGTTCATTCGAATATCTTCTTGCCACTCTTCCTGCAGACGTTAACACCATCCGACCTTGACCGCTTGAAGAATGTTACCATACCCCTCAACCCCCCCTCCTCCCCTCAGGGGAAAAATGTGGCAGCGTCTGGAACCCTAAAGTCTAATATGGTTTCCAGGCCTGACAGGCGTCCCCCCTTGGAAAAGAAGCTATATCCTAGGAAAGAAAACAAAGAGTCGATAAAGAAGAGTGTCAGTGGTCCACAATTCCCTTCTACCCCCCACCCTCCCCTCTCCAAGAGGTTTCTTAGGTTTGTCAGGGAAAGTGTCGTGAAATTGTTTAATTAAATTGTCAGCATTTACTTTCCAACTTTTGACCCAAGTAGATTCCGATAATGGGTATCCCTTCCAGTGGACTAAGTATTGTAATTGTAGAGTCTAGAGTCAAGAATTTTCTTGATTTCATAGTGGGTTTCACCTTGGATTATCAAGGGGGGTGGGGGAGCGGTAGGGTGAGGTCTCAGATCAGACTGTCTAGCAGGTTTTAATAAGCTGGTATGGAATACCGGGTGTATTTTCCCCAACATGCGAGGGAGTTTGAGTTGGACGGTAACGGGATTAATAATTTTTACAATGGGGAAAGGACCCAAAAATTTTGGACCGAATTTTCTGCTGGGTATCCTTAATCTTAGATACTTAGTAGACAAAAAGACTTTATCTCCAATGCGAAAAGGGGGTTGAAGGGAACGGTGTTTGTCAGCTTGGGCTTTGTAATTCCGAGCTATCACAGCTAAGGCCTTTTTTGTGTTTTCCCAACCTTTCTTCAACGAATTCATCCAGTCTGTTAGGGAAACCGAAGTGGGGGGTTGCACGGGGAGTTC
Source organism: Ahaetulla prasina (assembly GCF_028640845.1). Lineage (NCBI taxonomy): Eukaryota > Metazoa > Chordata > Lepidosauria > Squamata > Colubridae > Ahaetulla > Ahaetulla prasina. The sequence continues at coordinate 65,001,043 of NC_080546.1, forward strand.
AGGCATTGGAATGAAGTCCATGCCGCTGGTTACTTGAAAAGGGGTTAACCCCGTGCTGCTGTGTACCGCATTATTATATGCAACCTCTGCAAATGGTAACAAGTCGGACCAGTTTTCTTGTTGGTAATTTACGTAACACCGTATGTATTGTTCCACCATCGAATTACCGGGCCGGGATAGCTCAGGCAATAGAGAAGCCTGTTATTAGAACACAAAGCCTGCAATTACTGCAGGTTCGAGCCCGGCCCAAGGTTGACTCAGCCTTCCACCCTTTATAAGGTAGGTAAAATGAGGACCCAGATTGTTGGGGGGGCAATAAGTTGACTTTGTAAAAAAATATACAAATAGAATGAGACTATTGCCTTATACATTGTAAGCCGCCCTGAGTCTTCGGAGAAGGGCGGGGTATAAATGTAAACAAAAAAAAAAAAGAATTTAATTTTTCAGCCGCTCCGTTAGTCTCCGGATGGAATCCAGAACTAAGTCCTTGAGACGACCCAATGGACCGTAGGAACTCCCTCCAGAACTTGGCTGTGAATTGAACACCCCTGTCGGATATTATCCTTTTAGGGACTCCATGCAGTCTGTAGATGTGTTTGAGGAAGAGCTTTGCTAATTTTCTAGCTGATGGCAATCCGCTGCACGCAGTGAAGTGGGCCTGTTTAGAGAACAAGTCTACTACGGTCCATATCACTGTATTTCCCCCACTAGGTGGGAGTTCAACAATAAAATCCATGGCAATCTCTTCCCAGGGTCTGGTGGGTTCGGCTACGGGTTGTAGGAGTCCAGGGGGTTTACCTGGTCTGGACTTCATGGTGGCGCAGGTAGCACAGCTCCTGACATAGTCTTCGACATCTGATTTAATTTTCGGCCACCAGAATTGTCTTCTAGCCAAGTGGAGAGTTTTTAAAAATCCAAAGTGACCTCCTAGGCGAGAATCGTGGCTTCTCTGTAGTATTGGCAACCGCATAGCGACGGGTACATAAACTTTGGTGCCCTTCCAGGGTATCCCATCCCTTAAGGTGAGGTCTGGGAAGTTTTCTTTAAACTAAGCATCGTCAGTGAGTACTGATTTTAAGTCCGCTAGCAGTTTATTTGGTGGGATGTTAGTACTGCGGCATGATCGCGGTCGAGTAAGTGCTTGGCTGGCCGGTTTGCTATCGGGGATCATCGCATGTATCACCTCTTCGTGTTGGCTGTCAAATTGTGGTGTCCTACATAGGGCGTCAGCCAGTAGATTTTGGTCGCCTGGGATGTATTTGAGGGTGAAATGGAAGCGCTTGAAAAACTGAGCCCATCGAACTTGTTTGGGAGAAAGCTTTCGGGTTTTTTTTAAGTATTCGAGGTTTTTGTGGTCCGTCCACACCTCGAACGGTTCTTTTGCCCCTTCAAGGAAGTGTCTCCAGGAGAGGAGTGCCCAACGTACCGCAAAGGCTTCTTTTTCCCAAACTGCCCATCTGCGTTCAGTGTCGGTCAGTTTTTTAGATACGTACGCGCAGGGCATAAGGTTGTTCTCGGTATTCCGTTGTAATAAGACAGCGGCTACTGCTACATCACTTGCATCAGCTTGGACCACAAAAGGTTTATTTGGATCCGGGTGTTGAAGAATCGGTTCCATCGAGAAGAGGCGTTTCAGGTGTTCAAAGGAACGTTGGCAGTCCATTGTCCAAGGTAGGGGTTGGTTAGGTTTGGGTTTGGCGGGTAATGGCCCAGTTTTTAGTAATTCTGTTAATGGTAGAGCTACTTCTGCGAAAGAAGGAATGAATTTGCGGTAAAAATTTGCGAATCCCAAGAAACTTTGAAGTTGCTTACGTGTGCGTGGCGGTTGCCAGTCCAACACTGCTTTTACTTTGCCTGGGTCCATTTCGATACCTTTGTTTGATATCCGGTAACCTAGGTAGTCCAGGGATTCCTTATGGAATTCGCATTTGGAAAGTTTGACATATAGCTTGGCGGCTAGGAGCTTTTTAAGAACTTGTCTGACCAATTTGATGTGTTGTTCCATATTGTCTGTGTAGATAAGAATATCATCTAAGTAGACAAGAACCCCATTGTAGAGATGGGGGTGCAGGGTTTCATTAATTAGTTGCATAAAAACAGCTGGAGCCCCTTGGAGGCCAAAGGGCATGACGCGGTATTGGAAACTACCCAAGGGGCAGTTGAAAGCCGTTTTCCATTCATCACCCTCCTTGATGCGGACCCGGTAATAGGCTTCCCTTAAATCCAATCTGGTGAAAATTTTGCCTTTTGATAGGTGGTTCAACAAATCGTGCATAAGTGGTAAAGGGTATGTGTTTTGTATGCAAATTGCATTGATATTTTTGAAGTCAATACATAATCTAAGCGAACCATCTTTCTTTTGTTTAAATAGCACAGGCGCAGCTACAGGTGATTTTGCTGGTTCAATGAACCCTCTGGCTAGGTTAGTGTCAATGTATTTTCTTAGTTCAGACATTTCTGCTGGTGTCATTGAGTACATTTTGGGTTTCGGTAACTTTGCCCCTGGGTGCAATTCAATTGCGCAATCAGTTTTCCGGTGGGGGGGGTAAGAGGTTACATTCATCCTCGCTAAAAACGTCTGATAAATCCATGTATGCTTTAGGGATGCGGGGTTCATTAGGAGATGGCTTGGATATGGTGGTTGTTGGTTCCCTCTGGTGGTCATTTTGGATAAGGTTTTTTTCGGTAGGGGGAATTGGGTCTAAAGGTCCGAAAGTCCATATAATTTTCCTGAATCCATCCTCCCATTTGATTGTGGGTTCCCATTTGTCCAACCAAGCTAAACCCAGGATGATGGATTCTGACATTTTGGGAATTACTATGAATCTTATAAGTTCATGATGGGCACCAATTTCTAAGCAAACCAGTTGTGTGATTTGGGTTGCTGGAACGCCACCAATCAAGGTTCCATCTACTTGGTGGAATTTAATTGGGTGTTTCAAGGGAAATGTTTTTATACGGAGTTGGGCGACTGTGGAGGTTGAAATTAGGCATCTGGTGTATCCTGTGTCCACAATAGCGTCTAAAACTTTTTTGGCCCCTCCCCCTGGAATTATTAAGTTTACTTTGATGGCAAAAGGAGGAATAGGTGCACTCACCATTGGGTCGTTTTCTGCTTGGTTTGAGTCGTCGGGAGGCGAATCAGATGACGGAAGGTCAGGAGGGAGGTCTATGGCTTGTCTCGCAAAGCGACTGGTATTAGGATTCTTTCGAGGGGGGTTGCGTGGTCGGGTAGCAGTTGGTGGCCGATACTCTGGGAGGGGCGTTGGGGCTAGGCAAACTGACGCCCGATGTCCTAGTTTTCCACAACGGTAGCATTTGATTATTGTTGAAGGTTGAAAGGTGGAGGGTGTGGTTGGTCTTGAGAGAGAGGATCTTGTAGGTGGTCGTTGTGGAGTTGTAGTTGGTGATTGGCTTTGGAGGGGGTTGAATTCTCTGTCCAGAGCGATGGACACGTTGTACCAGGCATTAAGTTGTTCTGGGATTCCTCTGGTGGAGCAGGCCTTTCTGATGTTTTGATCAATCGCGTCTTTGAAGTAGTGGAGAATAATTTGTTCTGGCCAATGTCTAAGATTGCCAGCAACTCTTCTGAAATCCCATACAAATTGTTTTAGCGGCTTGTTACCTTGTTTCATTGTTTTTAAGGAGATTTCACATTCTGCAATTAGGTCATCATCTTGAAACCGGTTGCGAAGCAGTGCCATAAATCTGTGAATATTGTTTAGTTCTGGTGCATGTTCATTGTATAGCTGAGCTATCCACTCTGAGGCTAGCCCTACATTCATACCATCCGAGATGGCGTTGATTAGGCTTCTTTCTGATGGGTGTTGATGTCTATATTGTTCAACGTAAGACTCAATTCTGCTGAGAAAGTAAGCCAGGTGGTGTGGATTCCCATCAAAGGTTGGTTTGAAAGGGGGAGGGGTTGGGGGAGGGGGTGCAGGGGGGTTTAGCTGGCCTGCTTGCGGCTGAAGAGGGATTTGCGGGGGCGGGGCCGTTGCTGTTGTGGCTGGTTGTTGAGCTGTAAAGGGGGGTGGAATTCCCCCTGGCTGCTGAGAAGGAAGTCCTTGAAATGCTTCAGCTGATGAAGGCCCACAGGAAAGAAAGGTGGTGAACTGGCTGGTTGCCATTGGTATTGGATCCACCCTTGTCCAGGATAAAACGCCCAGCCAGGAGGAATAGAAGCTGCTGGAGGCAGCGTAGGCCTCTGTTGGCGGGAAAGGTCGATTGGAGGGGGGAGTTGCGATTCCCCCCAAGCTCCTGGTGCTGCCTGAACTCCCTGCCGTCCGAAAGAGGGAAGGGAGGTCTTTCTGCGTTCATCGGAACGGCTTCGAGCTTCAGTAATTTCTCTCTCTCTGGTGGGAGGGAAGGTGAATTTAGGCTGAGCTAAAGGCTCTCGAGGTAGGTGGGCTGAGCTTATGCGGGGCCTCACTTCCAGGCAGCTCAAAAGTTTCAGGAGGTCTAATAGGGACTGGGATTTCAGGGGTTTCTCAGGTCCCAATCCAGTGACTCTCCCGATTCTCCAGGTTTTACTGTCCTCCAGTGAGGTTGAGAAGAGGGAGGGGGCTCTCCATTCCGCCCCGGGGAAATGTTTTCTCCCGACTGGCAGCTTACCCATGAATCAGAGTCCTTGGGCCGTGCTCCAAGCTGACAAGCAGGCTCTACCACTTCGGGGCTTCGAGTCCTTTCCTCCGATGGGAAATAGGTGACTTCAACTAAATCGTCAGATTCATGTTTCGGTGCTCCTTCTACGCTTTCAACTTGCTGCTCTTCCATCTTCACTGGGTCTTTGCACTGCTGTGGAGGTTGCGGAGACTGGGGCCCAGCACCCCTCTAACGGGCCCCCTCTGAGAGGAGGAGAGGGTACCATTAGGAAAAGAAAGTTATGAGTTTTGGAATAGTGTCAAGGTTCCAGAAATACCTCTTCTGCGTAAAAGAAACTCAGAGACATTTCTTTTCCAGAGTTCTTTACTAGCATGAGGAGACTGGCACACGATGAGTGCAATTCCAAAACTGAAGTTCCGGATTCCTTTCCCAGTTATACAAACCCCAAGAGTCCCACCCCCCTGACCCCTTTGATGATCACATGGTCCCACGTTCTTCCAGTTCATTCGAATATCTTCTTGCCACTCTTCCTGCAGACGTTAACACCATCCGACCTTGACCGCTTGAAGAATGTTACCATACCCCTCAACCCCCCCTCCTCCCCTCAGGGGAAAAATGTGGCAGCGTCTGGAACCCTAAAGTCTAATATGGTTTCCAGGCCTGACACCACAATGCAAATGATTCTGAGCTGAAAAATTTCAACCGATATATGACATTGAAAGATAGTGATTAGATTACAACTTAAAAATAAATAAAAGTATAATGATAGACAGAATATTTATTGTAAATAATATTATGGAGGATGTTATAAAAATGTAAAATAAAATGAATATGATACTGTATATTAGGAGACATAATAGAATATATAGTGGAAGTGGATATATACCAGTATATCGTTGTTGCAAAGTTTGAAACTGATATAAAATGAAGAAAACTATATAACAAAAACATTTTTTTAAAAAAAGATGGTGATTCGAAGACCCCTTAACTGATCATAAAGCCCAAGACTGCATAAAAACCACATGACAGGAGGGCTGGCTGGTAACAAAGTACACCGAGGAGTTTTGAGACTTAGCCTGTACACTGCTTGCATCGTTAAAGAGGCCCAGCTCATCTCCATGACTGTTACCTGCTGGCTGAAGAAATAGAGACCAGCCAAGTGCGAAATAAGTACCATGCCAGAAAAGCATGGAAGCGGTCACCTCTGGAGAGGAAGAGAGAGACCATAAAGTCCAAGTCCATCCAATGCACTCCACCACCTGCTTCAAATGCAGGAAAGAGAACCACCGAGCAGCAGAATGCAGAGCGAATCGCCCAGCCAAGAAAGGGGATGAGATGCTGGAAGTACAGTTTGTAGCCAGTTACAAATTCATCTCATGGTGATGCTGTGTATTCCACATTTTTCTAGTTTATCAAGAAGTAGGTTGTGATTTACTTTATCAAATGCCTTGCTATAGTCTAAATATAGCATGTCCACTGCATTTTTCTGGTCTAGTAATTGAGTCACTTTGTCAAAGAATGAAATAAGATTGGTGTTGTTTGGAATGATATGTTCATAACAAACCTGTGCTGGCTACTAGCGTGTTTCTCCGAAAATAAGACCCGGTCAATTAGCATTCGGACTTATTTTTGGGGTTTTTTTTAAGTGCAGGAGGCAGCGAGTGTGGGGGCCAATGAGAGTGGGAGCACAGCTACCCTCTCGGTCCCACTGTCTGCTTCCCCATGGCTGCAATGGGCCAAACTCTCGGCATGCCTCGGCCTCCTTGGTGCAGCGCAAATACTGTTAATTCTGACCATGGAGGAAGAGGTGGGGGGGGAGAAGACAGGCGATTCAGACATACTTGCGGCTGCCTGACTCATGGCAGACTCATGGCAGACTCATGGGAGCCTTCCACGGCGGCACTAGCAGCAGGCAGAGGCAGAGGCATGGGGGATGGGGAAGGCAGGTGATCCTGATGCCCCGTGTGGGTGCTTGTTTGGCATGGCTGCAGGCAAGCCAAGAGACGGATTGACGTGAGTGGCACGTTGGGATCATCTCTGCCTCCACCTGGTTCTGCTGCACAGTTTCTGCCCAGAGGGAGATGAAGCTTTGTGTGCTTGCAAAGGGGACACTTTGAAACGGACCTAATCGCTCTGTTTCAAACCATCCTCTTTGCAAGCACATGAAGCTTTGAATCTCCGTTATTTCTCCATCCAGGTGAAAAATGTTTGGTTGCCTAACGGGTACTTGGGAATGGAGCAAATCACTCCAAAAACATCAAGCGAAGGAAAGTAATTTGGGGAAAGTGGTCAGATGACTGTGAGATGGCTGAGGAGTGGGTGGGCCGTGGGGGGAATCTTTCCTAAAATCCTAGGAGAGTGAAAAGAGGAACAAAAGAGCAAGAAACCCTTCCCCGCCCGGGCTCTGCTTTTAACAAGTTTTATTATATTTTTCTTTCATATACATATTTTATAAACGGAGTGTTGACAGGTCACATCTTATACATCTCATAAGAGTTATATATTGATTTTTATAATCTGTTCCAATCTTCCTTTGTTTTTTTCCAAGTGCAATTTACATATTTCAATTTGAGCCATATTATTCTTTTTCCCTACTTCTTTATCTTATCTTAATATCTTCTTAATACATAATATATAAACAATATCACCATCCGCCCTTCAATTCCTAATTTCTTAACATAACATCAATTAATTATCTTATTTCTCCATTTATAAAATATATTTCTCAGAATCCCCATCACACTTTTTGGCTATAAACTATGTACTTCATCATATTCAATTCTTACATTGAAATCCTTTAACTTAATTGACCTTCCACATTTTATCTTAATCTTTTCTTAGTACATCATGAACAATATCACTATCCACCCTTAGTTTCTAATTCCTTACTATAGCATCAATTAATTATTTTATTTCATCATTTACAACATGTTTTTTCAAAATCCCCATCAAACTTTTTAATATTTCGATTTTAATAATAATAATATCAGAATTGGAAGGGACCTTGGAGGTCTTCTAGTCCAACCCCCTGCCCAGGCAGGAAACCCTACACCATTTCAGACAAATGGCTATCCAACATTTTCTTAAAAATTTCCAGTGTTGGAGTATTTACAACTTCTGCAGGCAAGTTGTTCCACTTATTGATAGCTCTAACTGTCAGGAAATTTCTCCTTAGTTCTAGGTTGTTTCTCTCCTTGATTAGTTTCCACCCATTGCTTCTTGTTCTACCCTCAGGTGCTTTGGAGAATAGTTTGACTCCCTCTTCTTTGTGGCAACCCCTGAGATATTGGAACACTGCTATCATGTCTCCCCAGTCCTTCTTTTCATTAAACTAGGCATACCGAGTTCCTGCAACCGTTCTTCATATGTTTTATCCTCCAGTCCCCTAATCATCTTCGTTGCTCTTCTCTGCACTCTTTCTAGAGTCTCAACATCCTTTTTACATCGTGGCGACCAAAACTGAATGCAATATCCCAAGTGTGGCCTTACCAAGGCATTATAAAGTGGTATTAACACTTCACGTGATCTTGATTCTATCTCTCTGTTTATGCAGCCCAGAACTGTGTTGGCTTTTTTAGCAGCTGCTGCACACTGCTGGCTCATATCTAAATGGTTGTCCACTAGGTCTCCAAGATCCCTCTCACAGTTACTACTATTGAGCAAGGTACCACTTATCCGGTACCTGTGCATTTTGTTTTTTTGGCCTAAATGTAGAACCTTACTTTTTTCACTGTTGAATTTCATTTTGTTAGATAGTGCCCAATGTGCAAGTCTGTCAAGATCTTTCTGTATCTTGAGCCTGTCTTCTGGAGTGTTGGCTATTCCTGCCAGCTTGGTGTCATCTGCAAATTTTATTTATTTATTTTATTTTATTTATAATTCAATTTTTATACTGCCCTTCTCCCGAAGGACTCAGGGCGGTTTACCGCCATATTAAAATAACAGATATAAATAACAATATAAAATCAAATTAAAACCAAATATTCAATGGCCTAATCAACTAAAACGGTCAAAGACCGATTTAAAACCCATTTAAAATTACACTAAAATATTCCTTAAAAACATATTTCTTAGGCTAGTCCCGCACGATGGAATAGTAGAGTCTTCAGTTCACACTTGAAGGCCCGGAGGTCGGGGAGTTGATGTAAACCCAGAGGCAGCTTGTTCCATAGGGTCGGTGCTGCCACAGAGAAGGCCCTCCCCCTGGGGGTCGCCAACCGACATTGCTTGGTTGACGGCACCCTGAGGAGGCCCGCTCTGTGGGAGCGCACAGGTCGTTGGGAAGCTATCGGCGGCAGAAGGCGGTCTCGTAGATAGCCCGGTCCTAAGCCAAATTTGATGAGTTCCGCATCTATCCCCTCGTCCAAGTCATTGATGAAGATGTTGAAGAGTACTGGGCCTAAAACAGAGCCTTGGGGTACTCCACTGCATACTTCCCTCCATGTGGATGTAGTTCCATTGAGGACTACACGTTGAGTGCGGTTGGTCAGCGAGTTACGAATCCATCTGGTGGTGGTGCTGTCTAACCCACATTTTTCTACTTTATCTAGTAGTAGGTTATGGTCTACTTTATCAAATGCTTTACTGAAGTCCAAGTAAATTATATCGACAGCATTCCTCTGGTCCACTAATTTTGTCACTTTGTCAAAGAATGCAATACGATTAGTCTGGCATGATCTGTTTTTGATAAACCAGTGTTGGCTTTTGGTTATTACTTTGTTTGCTTCTAGGTGTTCGGTGATTCGTTGCTTGATTATCTTTTCCAGAATCTTCCCCGGTATTGAGGTTAGGCTGATAGGTCTGTAGTTTCCTGGATCTGTTTTTTTTTCCTTTTTTAAAGATGGTAACTACATTAGCTGTTTTTCAGTCCTCTGGCAGTTCCCCTGTTCTCCAGGATCTTTGAAAGATATAGTTCAGTGGTTCTGAGATTTCGTCCGCCAGTTCCTTCAGAACCCTGGGATGTAATCCATCCGGTCCTGGTGATTTGAACTCATCTAGGGTAGACAGATGTTCACTTACCATTTTTTCCCTTATTTTAACTTGTGTTCCTAATCTGTTTTTTGTGGTGCTGTTTTTGATAGGTTGGATTGTTTTTTCCTTTTGTGTAAAGACAGATGCAAAAAATGAGTTAAGTAGATCTGCTTTCTCCCTGTTGCTTGTCACCTTCTTGCCACTTTCTCCCAGCAATGGTCCAATTGTTTCCTTGACTTTTTTCTTGTTTTTAACATGTTGGAAGAAGCTTTTTTTGTTATTTTTTACTTTTGTCGCTAGCCTTTGTTCTTTGTGAGCCTTAGCTTTCCTCACTTCATCTTTACAGGTTCGGGCTATTTGCTGATATTCTGCCTTAGTTATTTGCCCCTCTTTCCACTTTTTATATTTGTTCCTTTTTGTCTTTCAATTTGTCAGAGAGTTCTTTATGCATCCATGCTGGTTTCTTTTGAGATCTATTATTTTTCTTCCTTATTGGTATTGTGCTAGACTGGGCTTTTATAATCTCACTTTTCAAAATTTCCCAAGCTTCTTGAGTTGTTTTCCCCTTGAAGATTCTCATCCATGGAATCCTTCTCAAGCTCTCTTTGAGTTTATTGAAATTAGCTCTCTTGAAGTCCAAGACTCTAGCTTGACTTTGTTATACTACTTGTGTTTTGCATAATGTTGAATTTCAATATTGCGTGATCACTTGCCCCCAAGATTCTTATAGCTTCAACACCTTCTATCATTTCATCTCTGTTAGTGAGATTTTGTAGTGAGAACTCTGTTAGTGTTATTTTGTCTTTTGATTTCAGTTATTTTCATAATTAAACCAAATTGCCACTTCATATTTCATCTGCTGTTCTATTTTACATAAGCAATATACATATTCACTTCTTACATTCACAATTAATATTAATACAGTTCCGTTAGATCTACTAATATGTACCTTATTTCCGTTCCTCCTTTCCACTATTCTTCTCCTTTTAACCATTTTCTCTTGGTCTGTCCAAAATTCTACTTCTTAATAATTATCTCCTTTCATCCCATTCTCTTAACTTTTTTCTTTTTTTCCCTTTTTTTACTTATTGTATCTTTTCTCCTGAATCCTTTTTCTAACTTTAGAGTCTATTACTCACATAATTCTCCCCAAGCTTTTTCCTAGTCTTTTCCCATTTCCTTCTCTTCCCTTTGATTGGTTCTTTTTTGGGGGATATTCCGCCCTATTCACTAATTTTGTCACTTTGTCAAAGAATGCAATAAGATTAGTCTGGCATGATCTGTTTTGACAAACCCATGTTGGCTTTTGGTTATTACTTTGTTTGCTTCTAGGTGTTCGGTGATTCGTTGCTTGATTATCTTTTCCAGAATCTTCCCGGTATTGAGGTCAGGCTGATAGGTCTGTAGTTTCCTGGATCTGTTTTTCCTTTTTGAAGATGGGAACTACATCAGCTCTTTTCCAGTCCTCTGGCAGTTCCCTGTTCTCCAGGATCTTTGAAAGATATAGTTCAGTGGTTCTGAGATTTCGTCCGCCAGTTCCTTCAGAACCCTGGGATGTAATCCATCCGGTCCTGGTGATTTGAACTCATCTAGGGTAGACAGATGTTCACTTACCATTTTTTCCCTTATTTTAACTTGTGTTCCTAATCTGTTTTTTGTGGTGCTGTTTTGATAGGTTGGACTTTTTTCCTTTTGTGTAAAGACAGATGCAAAAAATGAGTTAAGTAGATCTGCTTTCTCCTTGTTGCTTGTCACCTTCTTGCCACTTTCTCCCAGCAATGGGCCAATTGTTTCCTTGACTTTTTTCTTGTTTTTAACATGTTGGAAGAAGCTTTTTTTGTTATCTTTTATTTTTGTCGCTAGCTTTTGTTCATTGTGAGCCTTAGCTTTCCTCATTTCATCTTTACAGGCTCAGGCTATTTGCTGATACTCTGCCTTAGTTATTTGCCCCTCTTTCCACTTTTTATACTTGTCATTTTTGTCTTTCAATTTGTCATATAGTTCTTTATGCATCCTTGCTGGTTTCTTTTGAGATTTATTATTTTTCTTCCTCATTGGTATTGTGCTAGACTGCGCTTTTATAAAGTCAGTTTTCAAAATTTCCCAAGCTTCTTGAGTTGTTTTCCCCTTGAGGATTTTCATCCATGGAATCCTTCTCAAGCTCTGAGTTTATTGAAATTAGCTCTCTTGAAGTCCAAGACTCTAGTTTGACTTTGTTCTACTACTTGTGTTTGCTTAATGTTGAATTCCAATATTGCGTGATCACTTGCCCTCAAGATTCCTTTAGCTTCAACACCTTCTATCATTTCATCTCTGTTAGTGAGATTTTGTAGTGAGAACTCTGTTAGTGTTATTTTGTCTTTTGATTTCAGTTATTTTCATAATTAAACCAAATTGCCACTTCATATTTCATCTGCTGTTCTATTTTACATAAGCAATATACATATTCACTTCTTACATTCACAATTAATATTAATACAGTTCCGTTAGATCTACTAATATGTACCTTATTTCCGTTCCTCCTTTCCACTATTCTTCTCCTTTTAACCATTTTCTCTTGGTCTGTCCAAAATTCTACTTCTTAATAATTATCTCCTTTCATCCCATTCTCTTAACTTTTTTCTTTTTTTCCCTTTTTTTACTTATTGTATCTTTTCTCCTGAATCCTTTTTCTAACTTTAGAGTCTATTACTCACATAATTCTCCCCAAGCTTTTTCCTAGTCTTTTCCCATTTCCTTCTCTTCCCTTTGATTGATTCTTTTTTGGGGGATATTCCGCCCTATTCACTAATTTTTTGTCATGGTAAATCCCAGTGCAATCATCTAACTTTTTATATTCAATTCCTTTTCCTTCAATATTATTTTCTTGCTTCTCCATTGTGGGTGGAGACAGCAGTCAGGCCTGGATTGTACTCATCTGTTCAGATTGGAGGACTGAATCTGTAAGAGCTTTGAAGTCCTGCCCCTGTTGCTAGGGGCTTCCAGCTTTTGTCTCAGTCCTTCAGACTGGACAGACGTGTGGAATAGCTTTTTCTACCAATTTGATAGTTACAGTTTACAGATTCTTCTAAATGTGAGTGACAGGGCTAATTCATTTTTGTGGATTGAGCCCCTCCCCTGGAGCTAGCTTAGGCTGGTCTGCCTTAGGGAAGTTTTTTTTCTCTGCTTCCCTTTTCTATTGAGCTGTGAGTCCCTCCGTTGAACAGTCAGGCGTTCCGGAGCAGTGTGGAGTTTAGCACTCTCAGGTACAGCTATGGAAGTTGCTTGGGTGGAGCTGTGCGCTCCCTGCAGCCGGTGGATTGGTGTGGAGCTTTGCACTCCCCTTGTTATATTGTGGATCAGCCTGTGAGCTGTTTGTGGATTCATGGAGCTTTTACGCTCCCCTGTGGGCTGCTCAGGCAGTCATGTGCATTGACAGCTGTCAAACCCCACCCGATGCTTGGTGGATTCAGCAGAGCTTCGTACTCCTAATTTTCGCCGGCCTGCTTTATCGGCAGCAGCCCTTTACATTGCTTTCATCCCCAGCCTTGAAGTGGCTTTTTGGGAGCTTCGTACTCTGTTTTTGGCTTCTGGAGATGAGCAGCCATTGAGAGGAGCTCCGTGCTCCCAGTTACGACCGTCAGTTGCTGGCCGCCATTTTGTTTGCCGCTAAATTTAAATGGAGATGCTTTTCTGCTTTGCAAAGGCCTCCAGGTTTTAACCTATGCCTTTTTTGACAGTTGCTGCAAATTTTAACTCTGCTGCTTGGTTGGAAAGCCTGGAAGTTGGCTAATCTTCTACTCCAGTTTACTGAGCTGATTACCTTTGACAGTCATTATCAGACTGCTGTCAGATTAAGCAGCTTGCCTTTGGCAGTCATTTTAGACTGTTGACAGATTGGACAGACTGCCTTTGGCAGTCATTTTACTGGACTGCTTCTTAATGTGCAGAGTTCTTGGCTGCAATAGTGAGTTAAGGTCTTAGTGACCCGCTTCTGTTTTTGCCTTTATATCAGTGACAGCAGCAGCAACTGACAGTGTTATCATGCCTAAGGCTTTATCTAAGTCAAAGAATGGCAGGAAGGCTGGAGCACGAGAGCAATTGGATGCTAGTCCAAAGGACTCTGATCCCAAACCTTCACAGAGCTGCAGCCTCCAGGGCAAATCGTCTGGTGAAAAGAGCTCCCACTCTCATCACAAGCCTCGTAAGCATTCTTCTGCTTCTTTGAAAGATGAGAGGCACAGAGATAAAGTGTTGAAGAAGATTTGTGACAAGTCCAGTGGGCACTTGCCAGCCTTATTTAGAGAAGGAGTTTGCCCTTCTAGTTCTGATGACATTGTAGACACTTTTCCTATAGTAAAAGTGATTAACCCTGTAATTTTCCAACTTAGCCTCCCTCGAATACTAGGGAAAGTACAATCAGTGTTTCACAGCAGCTTATTGAAACCAGCAGTAGGATCTACTTTAAGACCCCTACCAGCTGCTCCCCCCACACCTATGATAGTACATGGTGAAACTCATTATGAAATTAAGAAGATTCCTGATTCTAGACTGCACCAGAGGCAGTTACAGTATTGGAAAGGGTACCCTTTGTCAGAAGCTACTTGGGTAAAAAGTTGGGATGTGAAAGCTGATAAACTAGTGAAACAGTTACACAATAAATTTCCTGAAAAGCCAAAGGGTTTCCTGAAAACCCTCCTGGAGAGGGGGTTAAGTGGTTTGCTGAACAATGTGTTAACCCCTTTTTGTGTTTTGTCTATTTTATTTTTCAGGTCATATTTTTTCCTTTGGGAGGGGCGCCTGTCAGCTTTGGAAGCCATATTAACACTGGAAGCTTCCGTGCTGCCACCTTCTTGCACTTGGGAAAGTAGGAGGGGAGATTTAGTAGAGGGACTGTAGTTAGACATAGTAGCATTCTTCTTTTCGGTCAAGGTCATGGTGTTCCTGCATTTGGAGGAGGAGGGGTTGAAGTGGTGGCTCAAGTTGGGATGTATGGTTATTGGGCCGTGTGATGGACTGATGGGTGCAGGGGCTGGATTTGGGGGTTTTGATTTACTGAGGAAAAACCAGAACTCTCAGGTTCGGGTTTTCGCAGATATGGCAGTATACCTATTCTAATAAATGGGAACTTTGAGAAAATGCCTGTCTTGGAGATTTTAATTGGAGTTGGGTTCTTCTGGAACACTGACAAGCAGTAGATTACAGTTCATGTATCAGATTGAAGACTCCCACAACTGATAATGTTTGACATGACAACTCTTTGTGATTAATTTTAGGAGAAAATGGAACCCACTATTGATACTTGATACCAAATGGAAAACCGTTTTAAAGATGCTTATGTTAAGTAAATTTCACTATACTATTTTTTTCTCCTCACTGATTTTTTTAGTTGATTTGGAACATATACGGACAGTAAAAATTGATAAACATCTTCAATTTTGCCAGGAAAGTCATTCTAGCAGTCATTTTGTATCAGCAAAGACAGGCGATTCTGTAAGTATTATGAATAATGTTATTTTAACAATATTTAACTATTAGTAAAGAAATAGTTATTGTGCATTTTTATGATTCTCCAGAGCTAGGTACCAATATTGTACATTCAGTATCAACTTTTAAAACTGGTTTGTTCATTTTCGATATTTAAGATAATATACTTCTCCAAAGGTGACAACTGAGTATTTTTTTAAAAAAATATTCTTTGTTTCATTGTTACTTACACTTTAAGACTTTTTTCTTGTGGTGTGTTTGTTGTCAAAGCAAACAGATCTTTGGATTGATATTAACTTGTTTATGTGTATACACACACACATACACACACACTTCAGGTGCTTTTCTGCAAACTCCAAGCGGGCTTTCACTGGTTCTGGTGAGCCAGTAGCAGAAATTTTATCAGTTCGGAGAACCAGTAGTGAAAATTTTGAGTAGCTTGGAGAACTGGCAAATACCACCTCTAGCTGTCTCCAGAGTGGGGTGGAAATAGGGATTTTGCGATAAACCTGTCTCTGAGCTCTGCAGGCAGTTCCTTTTTGCTCTGCTACACCAGAATGCCTTGTCAGCTGTGAGGCCTTCTATAGAGAGGTGTGTGCCTTTCTAAATCATGCCCAATCAATTTAATGTACTACAGATGGACTCCAATTGAGGTGTAGAAACATGACAGCAACTATGAAGAGAAATGGGAGGCACCTGAGCTAAATCTCAAATGTTGCAAAGGGTCTGAATTCTTATGCCAATGGGATATTTTTTCTTTTTAATAAATTTACAGACATTTCTAAACCTCTGTTTTCACTTTACCATTATGGAATACTGAGTATAGATTAATGAAAAAACAAACAAACAAATTTCAACGACTGTAGAATTAGACTTACAGCATAACAGAATTTACAAAATTGAAGGGCATCAGAATATTTTCTGAATGCAGTGTGTGTGTGGGTTAGAGAGATAGAGAGAGATTGACACTTCTATACTATTTCTTACAATATTAATCAACAGTAGAGACCTTCAAGTTTCTGGGTTCTATAATCTTCCAGGACTTGAAATGGACACCTAAGTTTAGAACCATCGTTAAAAAGGCACAACAAAGAATGTTCTTCCTGCATCGACTCAGAAAGCTCAGATTACCAAAGGATCTGCAGTTCTATAGAGGAATTATTAAGTCTGTCTGTCAGCTACAAGTTTATTGTTTTATTGCTCTGGATAGTCTGTCTCCTGATTTATGCATTTGCTACTCTGCTTGCTATGGCTGTCATGGTAATGGGGTGGGGGGAAGAGTGTTGGAGGAGAATTAGAGAGTTTTCTTCAAACGTGTTCAGCAGTTGGAAAAGCGGGCTGATAATAGTCAAGGTTAACGGCCCGAACACACCAGAGGGATGAAACCATCTGAAGATGCACACCACGTGCCACCTGGGGGGGGGAACGTGGATTGGACAAGACTGACTGGACTACAGGGAGGAGGGCTTGGTGCATATTTCTTATATGTGAATTCCGTGGCAAATACCTCAGAGCTTGCTTTCATTTTGTTTGCTTTCAATTCATACTCCGTAAAAGTATCTTTCTCTTCAAACAATGGACTTGGGGGTTTTCTTTCTTGAGTATTGAAAGGAGGCATTCCTGACATTAAGCAAGCTCTCAGGTCTTCAGCCATCCCAGAAACACACCGTCGGGGCTGAGAAAAGAATGTCTGACCAAGGCAGCGACCAGGAAGATATGGGAACTGCTGGATCCACTCTCCCATAGACACAACCCAGCTGGGATGCTTCGGAATGGCTGGCTAAATTACAGCTTGAAGAAAAGTTGGAGAAACCCAGATAGTCACTTGGAGTGGGAAGGCTACCGGAGCTGGGGGAGACCCCACCTGGAGTGACAACTACCAGACACCGAGGGGGGATGCTAGCCTGGCAGGAAGAACAGAAGGAAGATTTCCTGATCACCCAAGTGGTACAGCTACTGAGAGAGGCTTCCGAGAGTCGAAGAGCTCGTGAAAGGTATGAATTGCCTACCCAGGGATTTTCTGGAAGGGGAAGAGATGAACGTGCCCAGGGGGGAGCTGAAGCTGCTATTTGCTTGGAAGAAACAGCTGGAACCCACAAAGACACAGCCCAGACCCCAGGGACCCTAGCATCCGCTGCAGGCCACCCCCCCCCCCGGGCAGGCATTGCCACAAAGGCAGAAAAAGCCCAAAATCCCCCCGTTACATGGAAAATATGGAGGGGATCCCAAAGGACTGGGGTGTTTCCTAACTCAAGTATGAAACCACATGTAGGACTGGGGAGAGGATTTTATTTCTGACGCAGCCTGTGTGAGATGCATTACCGGAGCTCTAGAGGGGGTAGCGTCTGATTGGATGGTGGGACTCCACAACGAAAATTCCCCCTTGCTAAGAAATTATGATCAGTTTATGGCAGCTCTCAGAGCACAATTTGAGGACCCCCTGGCAGAGCGAAGGGCCAGAATCCGGATGAAATTCATCCATTGGGGCAGAGATCGGTGGCAGAGTATACCCAGGAGTTTTGCGAGCTAGTGCCTTACATGAGAGAGTGGTCAGAGGTAGTTCTGCTGGAAAACTACAAAGATGGCCTCAATGAAAATGTCTACAAGGATTGCTGCTCATGTGGGGCCCCGCGAGATCTGCAGGGTTGGTATGTGCTGGCTGCGGATGTGGAGATTGATTTGGCCAGAGATTATATCCGCGGTGGTCGCACTTAGAGCAAGGCCCCCTCCTTGCCCTATAAGGGAGTGCCAAAAGGCACTGGGGGACACACCAGCTCAAAGCTGAAGTCCACCACATGCTTCAGATGTGGAAAAGATGGTCACCGTGCAGCTGAATGTGTCACAAAGCTTGGATCCAAGGCGACCCCTGCCCTAAAAGGAATGGAAGTCGTTGAGTTTGCTCTCCCAAAACAGGGTGAGCTGGGAACTCCGATCGGCGCTGATGACAGCAAATCCGAAACTGAATCCGACGAACACCTCCTGGTAAGTCTGAGGGGGGGACCCTTGACCATCCCAGTGGAACTACAAGTCCCTTCTACTGGGGCCCATAAGAAGATGCTAGCCCTTCTGGACTTGGTGTGCACAAGGTGTTTCAGCAGCCCCATAATCATGGAAAAGATGGGCCTAAGACTAAGATCACTGAACAGACCCATCGCATTCTGCCAGTTAGATGGGTCGGTAGCAGGGGGGGTTCCCGCCCATTTCGTAACCGAACCAATAGAGATGAGCATGGGTGATCACCGAGAGACCCTGAGTTTTATCATGGCCCTGGGTATGGAACGACCCCTCCTGCTCGGTCTACCATTGCTCCAGAAATGGAACCCGCAAATAAATTGGAGGACGGGCACGCTACGCATTCGCTCTAACCAGTGTAGGATAAAGGGAGAACCCCTATTGTGGACCAAGGCGCTGAATGAAGTGGCTGCGGCTGCAACAGAGCACCTGGAAGGGGAGGAAAGAATTCCTAAAGAATACTGGGACCTTCGGGAGGTGTTTAGTGAAAAGGCCTCTGATGTGCTGCCTCCCCATAGGCCTTCAGACTGTAGCATAGAAATCCTTCCGGGGGTAAAGCTTCCTAAGCCAAAAATCTACCCCATGACCCCTGGGGAGCTGGAGGGGCTACGGAACTTTATTGATAAAAACTTAAAATGCAGCTTCATCCAACTGGCTAGGCCGCAAATAGCCACCCCGTGATGTTTAGAGGAAAAAAGGATGGGTCTTTTCGCCTGGTGGTGGACTATAAAAATTAGAACGCCATTTGCATGGAGAATGTTTACCCATTACAACTCATGAAAGACATGTTAGCCCATCTGTACAAAGGGAAGATTTTTACTAAATTGGACTTGTGGGAGGCTTATTATAGGGTGCGTATTAAGGAAGGGGATGAATGGAAAACTGCTTTCAACTGCCCCCTGGGTTGTTTCTATTTCTGAGTGCTCCCTTTCAGACTACAAGGGGCCCCCTCAGTTTTCATGCAGCTGATCAATGAAGTACTCCATGAGCACCTGTTCAAAGGGGTTCTGGTCTACATAGATGACATTCTTATTTACACGGAGAGCATGGACGAACACAGGAAACTAGTGAGAGCGGTCCTGAAAAAACTTAGAGCTGCTGTAAGCTGTCCAAATGTGATTTCCACTAGACCAGAATTGACTATTTGAGGTACCGTATATCACCGGAGGGACTAGAAATGGATCCAGAGAAAGTCAGGTGGTACTGGAATGGGCACCTCTGTGTACCCGCAAACAGTTACAAAGTTTCCTGGGTTTTGCTAATTTCTATCGACAATTCATCCCCTCGTTCACAAAGATTGCCTCACTGATTACGAACCTTCTGAAAACAAAGGGGGAGACGAAGCCAAAACCATCCCGGCCTCTCGAATGGACTATGGAATGTCAGGCCGCTTTTGAAAAGCTGAAATGCCTGTTTGTTGCTGAACCGGTCCTTAAATACTCGGACATGGAGGCCCCAATTGTCGTTCAGGCAGATGCCGGTGATGTGGCCGATGGAGTGGTCTTCAAGCCAATGCAGAAGGGAAGCTGCAACTCTGCGCATATACCTCTCGGAAATTGTCAGACGCTGAAAGACGATGGGCATCTGGGAGAAGGAGGTTTTTGCTGTTTGCTTGTTAACACGGAGGCAGTTTTTGGAAGGGGCCAAGCACCCTTTTGAGGTGTGGACTGATCACAAAAATTTAGAAGCCTTAAAAACGCCCAGAAAATTGTCACAAAAGCAAGCCTGCTGGGCCCAACACTTTAACCATTTTAATTTCTTGTTAACACTACCTCCAGGGAGGAAAGAATTCTCTGGCGGATGCTCTCTCAAGATTACCTCAATACAATAGTGCTCGAACAGAGGTGATTTGTCCCATTGTTCCTGCGAATCAGCTGGCGGCCCCAGCCAAGCAAAAACGGACTTGCCCATACCCGGCGATTTGACTGAACTACTAAAATAAGCACTAAAAACTGATGTTTGGTTTTTAGCCCACTCAAATGAGTGCACCGGTCGGGACAGTCTCGCCTGGGTGGGTGCAAAACTGTATGTCCCTGCCAGCTTGAGGGGGACGATTTTGCAACATTGTCATGACGATAAGATGGTGGGACATTTCGGATTTGTAAAAACACTGCATCTACTGAAATGACAATTCTGGTGGCTGGCATTAAAGAAATACATAGAAGCCTACGTGCGAGCTGTCCTGTGTGTGTAGCAGTAAAGAAACCTCCAGGGAAGCGTGTGGCCAGACCAGGAGCCCCTTGGAGGGAAATATCCATGGATTTCATTGTTGAATTGCCCGAGAGCGGGGGAAATAGTTATTTGGGTGGTTACTGATTTGTTCTCCAAACAAGTACATTTTATCCCATGTCCCAAAATTCCCTCAGCAAAAACCTTAGCTAAACTGTTTGTCCAACATGTGTATAGGTTAAATGGAGTTCCTGAGCAAATAATTTCTGACTGAGGGGTCCAGTTCACCTCCCATTTCTGGAAGGCGTTCCTGAAGTTATTAGGCTCCGCCCAAGGATTAAGCTCCGCCCATCATCCTCAGACCAATGGGGCTTGTGAAAGAACTAATTTGGTATTGGAACAATACCTCAGGTATTACATAAATTATCAACAAGACAACAGGGTGGACTTGTCGCCTTTCGCAGAGGTCGCTTATAACAATTCTATCCATATCAATACTGGTTTCACCCCATTCAAGGTTGCCTCTGAGCAGGACTTTGTACCCATCCTGGAACTACCTGGAGTCAAACCACAAATATCTTCATCAGCTGAGTGGATCAAACAACTATGAAGTACTTGGGAGGTGACACACAAGGCCGTAGATGAAGCTCATCGCTCTCATAAGAAACATGCCGATAGGAAAAGAACTCGAGCTAGGGACTACCAAGTAGGATATAAAATATTCCTATCTACCAAGTACTTACAAACTACCCAAAAATCTAAGAAACTTGGCCCTAAGTATGTGGGGCCTTTCCCCATTGTACAAGTAGTGAACCCAGTCACGGTACAATTAGAATTACCAAAGACTTTGTGGAGAATTCACCCAGTATTTCATGTGAGCTTAATGAAGTCCGAGTATATTTCCTCCCTCTGTCCAGAACCCCCCTCTCCCCTTGTTCCAATACTCATAGAAGGAGAGCAACATTTTGAAGTCAAAGAAATCTTGGACTCTTGAAAGCATAGGGGTGAAGTGCAATATTTAATGGCTTGGAAACATTTCCCTTTAGCTCAGGCTGAATGGGTCAATAAACAGGATGTAAGGGCTCCTAAGCAACTGGAACTATTCTATTCTAAATACCCTGATAAATCCTAAGTTAACATATGATTTTGTTTTCTAGGACTAAAGTCCTTTCTGCAGGAGGGCCGAGTATCAGCCTCCACTTGCTACAAGTTTATTGTTTTATTGCTCTGGGTAGTCTGTCTCCTGATTTATGCATTTACTACTCTGCTTGCTACGGCTGTCATGGTAACAGAGAGGGGAAGGAGTGCTGGAGGAGAATTAGAGAGTCTTCTTCAAACGTGTTCAGATGGAAAAGTGGGCTGATAACGGTCAAGTTAACGGCCTGAGCATGCCAGAGGGATGAAACTATCTGAAGATGCACCCCACGTGCCACCTAGGGGGGACATGGATTGGACAAGACTGACCAGACTACAAGGAGGAGGGCTTGGGGCATATTTCTTATATGTGAATTCCACGGCAAATACCTCAGAGCTTGCTTTCATTTTGTTTGCTTTCAGTTCATACTCCGTAAAAGTATCTTTCTCTTCAAACAATGGAGTTGGGGGTTTTCTTTCTTGAGTATTGAAAGGAGGCATTCCTGACACTGTCATTTGTACCTCAATAACTGACTGGTTTGGCACAGCAACCCAACAGGACAGAAATAGACTTAAATGGATGTTAGGACTGTAGAAAAAACAATTGCAACCAACCTGCCCTCCATTGACGATCTGTATACTGCACGAACCAGAAAGAAGGCTCTATTGATTCCTCACATCCTGGATATTATTTATTTATGTCCCTGCTTTAGAGCATTGCATACCAAAACAATCAGACATAAAGATATTTTTCCCTCATGCTATCACTCTGCTGAACACTTTAATTTCCACCGCACTCTCATTTCTCATCTTTCCTACTATTTTCTCCTATTGGTTTCTTTTGATTTATCAATTGTTGTTTGTAATTTATGATTAATGATGTAATTATGATTATAACCTATTACTTGCTATTTATATGTACACTGTGAACTTATTCACTAGAGACAAATTCCTTATGTGTCCAACCACACTTGGTTAATACAAAATTCTATTTCATTTCTCATCCCATCCCATTTTCTGGATAAACATTTAAACTGAACAGTATGGACAGAGAATTAATTTATACAGAACATTTCTGTCCCTAGCAATCAAAAATTAATACGGTATGTCAGTGCATATAACATAGATGTTTGTGCAGGTAAGATTATCAACCTTTATCAACCTTGCTGTCAAGCAAAACCAAGCATTTAATAGTGAGTGCCATACCATGTGCACTAATCAAACAGGTGGCAAGAAAGTAGGGGCAGTCAGGCACAATACAGGTTATATAAACAGTAAACACAGGGTCAATCAAAATGAACTCAAATGTCTATACACCAGTGCACATAGTATGAGGAATAAACAGGGAGAATTAGAAATTCAAGTAAATGAGAGCCAATCTGTTGTTGCCGTTACGGAAACTTGGTGGGATGAAATGGAACTTACAGCTAGAGGAATTTAAATTATTTAAAAGAAATAGCCCAAGTAAAAGAGGAGGTGGAGTTACACTATATATTAGAAATAACTACATCTCTACAGAAATAGAACACAACAATGATGAAAATTATATTGAATGCATCTGGGTCAATATTAAAGGTGAAAAAAATGACATTGCCATATGTGTATACTATAGGCCACCCAACTAAACAGAGGAAATAGATGAATTCTTTGCTAATCAGCTAACTAAGGTATATACGAAGCACATCACAATAGTAATGGGGGGATTTTAACTCTCTGACATTAACTGGGAGACAAACTCTGCACCAAATGGAAGATCCAACAGGTTCCTAAAAAACCTAGCAGACAATTTTGTTTCTCAAAAAGTAGAGAAGGGAACAAGGGGATCAGCCATATTGGACTTAATTCTCACTAACAGAGATGAAATGATAGAAGGTGTTGAAACTACAGGAACCTTGGGGGCAAGTGATCATGCAATTTTGGAATTCGACATTATGCAAGCAGAAGCAATAGAACAAAGTCAAGCAAGAGTCTTGGACTTTAAGGGAGCTAATTTCAGTAAACTTAGATAGATCTTGGGAAGGATTCCATGGATGAGAATCCTCAAGGGGAAAAGAATTCAGGAAGCTTTTGGGAAATTTTGAAAAGTGAGATTATAAAAGTCCAGTCTAGCACAATATCAATGAAGAAGAAAAATAATAGCTCTCAAAAGAAACCAGCATGGCTGCATAAAGAACTCTGACAAATTGAAAGACAAAAAGGACACATATAAAAAGTGGAAAGAGGGGCACATAACTAAGGCAGAATATCAGCAAATAACCCAAGCCTGTAAAGATGACGTGAGGAAAACTAAGGCTCACAATGAACAAAGGCTTGCAACAAAAGTAAAAAATAACAAAAAAAGCTTCTTCCAACATGTTAAAAACAAGAAAAAGGTCAAGGAAACAATTGGTCGATTGCTGGGAGAAACTAGCAAGAAGGTGACAAGCAACAGGGAGAAAGCAGAACTACATAACTCATTTTTTGTAACTGGGAAAGGGAAAAAAACGGGAAAAAACAGTCCAAGCTATCAAAAACAGCACCACAAAAAACAGATTAGGAACACAAGTTAAAATAGGGAAGAAAATGATAAGTGAGGACATGTCTACACTAGATGAGTTCAAATCATCAGGACCAGATGGATTCTGAATGAACTGGCAGACGAGATCTCAAAACCATTGAATTATATCTTTCAAAGATCCTGGAACACTGGGGAACTGCCAGAGGACTGGAAAAGAGCTGATGTAGTTCCCATCTTCAAAAAAAGGAAAGAAAAATAGATCCAGGAAACCTATCAGCCCGACCTTAATACCGGGGAAGATTCTGGAAAAAATAATCAAGCAACAAATCAGTGAACACTTAGAAGCAAACAAAGTAACATGGGTTTGTCAAAAACAGAACATGCCAGACTAATCTTATTGCGTTCTTTGACAAAGTGACAAAATTAGTGGTCCAAAAGAATGTTGTCGATATAATTTACTTGGACTTCAGTAAGGCATTTGATAAAGTAGACCATAATCTACTACTAGATAAAATAGAAAAATGTGGGTTAGACCGCATCACCACCAGATAGATTCATAACTGGCTGACCAGCCACACTCAACTCAATGGAACTGCATCTAAATGGAGGGCAGTATGCAGTAGGGTACCCCAAGACTCTGTTTTAGGCCCAATACTCTTCAACATCTTCATCAATGATTTGGATGGGGGGATAGGTGGAGAACTCATCAAATTTGCAGACAACACCAAACTAGGAGGAATAGCCAAAACTCTAGAAGATGGGCGTAAGATACAGAAGGATCTTGATAGACTTGAACATTGGGCACTATCTAACAAAATGAAAAAAGAAAGGATCTACATTTAAGCAAGAAAAACAAAATGCACAGGTACAGTATATGTGGTACCTTGGTCAATAGTAGTAACTGTGAGAGGAATGTTGGAGTCCTAGTGGACAACCATTTAAATATGAGCCAGCAGTGTGTAGCGGCTGCCAAAAAAGCCAACAGAGTTCTAGGCTGCATTGACGGATAGAATCAAGATTACCTGAAGTGTTAATACTACTTATAATGCCTTGGTAAGGGCACATATGGAATACTGCATCCAATTTTGGTCGCCATGATGTAAAAAAGATGTTGAGACTCTAGAAAAAGTGCAGAGAAGAGCAACAAAGGTGATTAGGGGACTGGAAACTAAAACATATGAAGAATGGCTGCAGGAACTGGGTATGTCTAGTTTAATGAAAAGAAGGACTAGGGGTGACATAATAACAGTGTTCCAATATATCAGGGTCTACCACAAAGAAGAGGGAGTCCAGCTATTCTCCAAAGCACCCGAGGGCAGGACAAGAAGCAATTAATGGAAACTAATCAAGGAGAGAAGCAACCTAGAACTAAGGAGAAATTTCCTAAAACAATCAGTGGAACAGCTTGCCTCCAGAAGTTGTGAATGCTCCAACACCGGAAGTTTTTAAGAAGATATTGAATAACCATTTTTCTGAAGTGGTGTAGGGTTTCCTGCTTAAGCAGGGGGTTGTACTAGAATACCTCCAAGGTCCCTTCCAATTTAGTTATTCTGTTTTCCCATCCCCATTCCCATCCCCATCTGGGTCCCATCAATTAAAGTTCTATCTGGTGGGTCCCAAGAAGTAGGCCTTCTCGTGGTCACTTAATAACCACAATGGGGAGAGCAGGAATTGGGATCGTTAAGCTAGGTGATCATGTGGGCACCTTGTTTAGCAATCGCCATGTCTTGTGACTGTAATGGCAGGCTCCATTATGGTAAGCCAAGGACTATTATTATTATTAGTAGTAGTAGTATTTATTCAATTAAAACAACTGAGCAAGAATTCAAAGACTCAAAATTATCAAGGGAGAATAAGGTGGGGCCTTGATTTAGCTGGTTTATTTTCTCATATTAATCATTCAGCCCATTTCCCAACTGACTGAAACTATGGTCATTCTATTCCACCTTAATGATCCAACAGGATCCCGAGTCTAACAAACAGCAGCAGAACTAACAGCACAGATAATCCTATTTTATATGTAATAAAGTAATACATTAAGTCATCAGAGATAAGTACTTTAGAAACAGATCTGTAAATATTGTAAAATTGTCCTGATTTGTTGAAAGTACGTTCCTTGATGTTTTATAGGTTTTTAAAGTAACAAATGCATGTGTCTAGCTTTTCTATGCATTGTTCGTATAGAAAATGTGGAAAAGTTACTTTTGCTAAATACAGTGAGGCTCATTAAATATCAGTTTATAATTCAGATATATATTCTAAATAAACTAATTATGAAAGAAAATATTCTTATAAATTTAGCATAGATTTGGCTAAAGAATCATTGCAGAACTATATTATACAGATAATTTCCCCATCATATCTCACTGTCATTCAAAAGTGATTTTTTGCTATGTTAGAAATATCTTTAGGATGTATATTTATAATCATTTAAGTCTTCCATCTTTTTAAATAGGTGTTCCTGTGTTTTCAAGGAATTGCAGCTAACCTCGTTGATGTCAAATTAAACAGAGCAGAAATAGAACAATTACAGGTGATACTCCTAATTATTTACACACACGTAAAAGTTCAATATTTTTGTTGTTGCATAGTGGGAAGACTGTTACACACTATCATTTTTCCTCAGACATATAGAATCATACACACACATACACATATATATCTATAGATAGATAGATAGATAGATAGATAGATAGATAGATAGATAGATAGATAGATAGATAGATAGATAGATAGATAGATAGATTATATAGAGGTATAGATATCAGAAAATCATCCAATCCAGATGTGAAAAACTTATCGTATCATACCCCAAAAGACTCAAGGCATAATTGCTGCCAAAGGTGCTTCAACAAACTACTGAGTAAAGGGTCTGAATACTTATGCCAATGTGATATTTCAGTTTCTTTTAAATAAATTTGCAGACATTTCTAAACTTCTGTTTTCATTTTGTCATTATGGGGTATTGATGAGTTTCAACAACTAGAATCGGTCTGCAGCATAACAAAATTAACAAAAGTGAAGGTGGTCTGAATACTTTCTGAATGCACTGTGTTTATTTATTTGCTTGTTTATGATGGATACCCCGGACTAACACTGATCACATCTGCCAACCCACATTGGACTAGCATGGCAGATTATGGTCTATTCTTTCCAATGCAATCTAAAAAATGGCCCTCATTCCCCAGAGGTTCTAGTGCTACTACCCATGGCAATGGGAAGACCTGCCCAAAGGTAGAGGTTGCTAAGAATCACCAGGTTAAATTAGTCTGCCTTTGGACTTTGAACATAGGAACGGTCAACATTCAAACAATAAAAACAGACGCTTCATTAGAAGAACTGCTGATTCAAGTCAATAATATGCATTGGGATATCATTGGAATATGTAAAACACGATAGAATGGAAAAAATTTAGTTGAACTTGATAGGACTGGGCATTTACTCCATGTTTTTTTTTTAATTGAAAAAGTTTTTACAAAATTTCCCCTCTTTCCCCTCCGCCCTCCATCCCCTCCCCTCCCTCCAAAACCACCCTTCTCCCTCCTCCCCCCCCCGACTTCCCAGCACAAACACAAGGTATAGTTCAAAAGAAAAAACAATCATTCACTAAATTTTCCCTAACACAAATTATAATCCTCCCCTTCTTCTCAAATCCTAACTTCCCCCATACAAATCAGAGATAAATACATCCTAATCATTCAAAGGCAATCTGATATCTCTTAATCTGATATCTATTTTGCATATATTCAATCCATTTTTTCCATTCAGTTAGATATTTTTCTTGTGTTGTGTCTTTCAAAAAGGCTGAGATTTTAGCCATCTCAGCCAAATTAACAACTTTCAATATCCATTCTTCTATTGTAGGTAACTCTTTTTTCTTCCAGTATTGTCCTATCAATAGTCTTGCCGCTGTTATTAAGTTTAAAATCAGCTTAGTCTCAATTACTGTACAGTCCGTAATAATTCCCAATAAGAAGAATTGCGGTAGGAACTTTATCTTCTTTTTCAAAACATTTTGTATAATCCACCAGATCCTTATCCAAAAAGCCTTAATCTTCTTACAAGTCCACCAAATATGAAAATATGTAGCATCATCACAATTACATCTCCAACATTTTGCTTGCACATCTGGATACATACACGATAACAGCGGGTCTTTCTTAGGGTCTAAGTGCCACCTATAAAACATTTTATAAAAATTTTCCCTTAAATTGTGTGCTTGCGTAAATTTAACATTTCTAACCCAAATTTTTTCCCAAGTTTCAAAAAATATTGGTTCTTGAATATTTTGTGCCCATTTTATCATACAATCCTTTACTAAATCCCTTTCAGAATCTATTTCTATCAACACATTATACAATCTCTTTATATTACCTCATCAAATGTGAGTCTGAGTTTGATTTATAATTCGTTTTACCAAATTTTCTTCATTCTGCATGATACCAATTTTCTGATCTTCTTTCCACCTAGCTCGTAATTGCCCATACTGAAACCAAGTATAATTTCTCCCTTCTTCTTTTAGTGTATGCAAGGATTTTAATTGTAAATTACCTCTCTCAAAATATAGAAGATCTTTATAAGTAATCATTTCCTATTTATGTTCTATATTTATATTCTCTATTGCATGTCGGGTTTGCCCAAATAGGAATTTTGTATTTTAACTTGTAATAGTATTTCTTCCAGACATGCAAAGGAGCAAATCTTAACACGTGGTTCTTAAAGGCTCTATCCACTTTTTTATCATACAATAAATATGCATGCCATCCATATAAATAAATCATAACCTTCTATATTCAAAATCCTTTCCTCCTTTAAATTAAACCAATCACTTATTACAGAAAAAGCAGCTGCTTCATAATATAATTTAAAGTTGGGCATTTTTAAACCTCCTCTTTCCCGTATGTCTTGGATTATTTTCATTTTAACTCTCGCTTTTTTACCTTCCCATATAAATTTATTAATTCCAATCTGCCATTCTTCCAAATTTTTATCTTTCTTAATTATTGGTATCATCTGAAACAAAAATAAAAATCTAGGTAAAACATTCATTTTAATGGCTGCTATCCTCCCCAATAATGATAATTGTAATTTTTTCCAACTAAGCATTTCCTTCTGAACTTTTTGCCATAATACCTCAAAGTTATTCTTATACAATTTCACATTTGATGAGGTAATATAAACCCCTAGGTATTTAACCTTTTTTACAATTTCAAATCCTGTTGTTTCCTCTAATTTTTCTTTCTGTTGTCTAGTCATATTTTTTGTTATCACTTTTGTTTTATTCTGATTTACTTTAAACCCTGAGACTTTTCCATATTGATCAATTGTTTCCAACAAAGATACACTTGAGTTTATAGGATTTAACAAAATAATCACCAAATCATCAGCAAATGCTCTCACTTTATACTCATGTTGTCTAATTTTAATTCCCTCTATCTCCTTTACCTCTCTTATTTTATCCAGTAACGGCTCCAGAGTTAGAATAAACAATAATGGTGATAAGGGACACCCCTGTCTTGTTCCTCTCGCAATCTTAAAAACTTCTGTCAAACTACCATTAATTATTATCTGAGCTGTTTGCTCTCCATAAATCGTTTTAATTATTCTCATAAAACAATCTCCAAATTGCATTTTGTCTATTAATTTAAATAAAAATTCCCAGTGCAGTCGATCAAAGGTTTTCTCTGCATTCAAAAAGATAAATGCTGCTGAAGTTTGATTTTTCTTTTCTAAATATTCCAATAAATTTATAATCTGTCTAACATTGTTCCTCATTTACCTCCCCTTTATAAATCCCGATTGATCAGCATGAATTCTTTGTTGCGGAACTAACATTAATCTATTCGCTATTATTTTAGCAAAAATCTTATAATCATTATTCAAAAGTGAAATCGGCCTATAAGTCCCAGGTTTAGAACAATCCTGTTCTTCTTTTTGTTTATTTATTTATTTATTTATTTAATCACATTTTTATACCGTCCTATCTCCCGAGGGACTCAGGGTGGTTTACAGCCTAATAAAAACATACATATAAATAGAAAATAAAACACCAATTTAAAAAACTTATTAAATAAGGCCGAATATTAAAAATTGCAATAAAAATAATAAAACCTTGTTAAAACCAAATTTAAAATTTAAAATTCTAGTCCAGTCCTGCGCAAATAAATAGATGTGTTTTAAGCTCGCGGCGAAAGGTTTGAAGGTCAGAAAGTTGACGAAAACCTGGGGGAAGTTTGTTCCAGAGGGTGGGAGCCCCCACAGAAAAGGCCCTCCCCCTGGGTGTCGCCAGTCGGCACTGCCTGGCTGACGGCACCCTAAGGAGTCCTTCCCTGTGAGAGCGCACGGGTCGGTGGGAGGCAATCGGTGGCAGCAGATGGTCCCGTAGATAACCCGGCCCTATGCCATGGAGCGCTTTGAAGATAGTGACCAAAACCTTGAAGCGCACCCGAAAGGCCACAGGTAACCAGTGCAGTCTGCGCAGGAGAGGTGTCACATGGGAGCCACGAGGGGCTCCCTCTATCACCCGCACAGCTGCATTCTGGACTAACTGGAGCCTCTGGGTGCTCTTCAGGGGGAGCCCCATGTAGAGAGCATTGCAGTAATCCAGACGAGATGTCACGAGAGCATGAGTGACCGTGCATAGGGCATCCCGGTCTAGAAAGGGGTGCAACTGGCGAACCAGGCGAACCTGGCAAAAAGCTCTCCTGGACACGTCCGTCAAATGGTCTTCAAAAGACAGCCGTCCATCCAGGAGAATGCCTAAGTTGCGCACCCTCTCCATTGGGGCCAATGACTCGCCCCCAACAGTCAGCCACAGCTGCAGCTGACTGTACTGGGATGCCGGCATCCACAGTCTTGGAGGGATTGAGCTTGAGCCTGTTTCTCCCCATCCAGACCTGTACGGCCTCCAGACACTGGGACAGCACTTCGATAGCTTCGTTGGGGTGGCCCGGTGTGGAAAAGTATAGCTGAGTATCATCAGCGTACAGCTGGTACCTCACACTGAAACCATTGATGATCTCACCCAGCGGCTTCATATAGATGTTGAACAGGAGGGGCGAGAGAATCGACCCCTGTGGCACCCCACAAGTGAGGCGCCTCGGGGTCGTCCTCTGCCCTCCCGTCAACACCGTCTGCGACCGATCAGAGAGATAGGAGGAGAACCACCGATAAACGGTGCCTCCCATTCCCAATCCCTCCAACCGGTGCAGCAAGATACCATGGTCGATGGTATCAAAAGCCGCTGAGAGGTCTAATAGGACCAAGGCAGAGGAATAACCCCTATCCCTGGCCCTCCAGAGATCATCAACCAACGCGACCAAAGCCATCTCAGTGCTGTATCCGGGCCAAAAGCCAGACTGGAACGGGTCTAGATAGACAGTTTCATCCAGGTACTGGGGTAATTGACATGCCACCACGCTCTCTACAACATTGGTATCAATGATATAAAAGTGATGGGGGTATTCTCCCTCCTAATTGTATCTGATTAAATAATTTCTTAAGTGGGCCTACTATCTCATTCTGTAAATTTTTATAATAAATTGCTGTAAGTCTTACATTTACTCCATGTTATAAGTACCAAAGATGGACAATGTGGCAGGGTTGGTTTTTTCATCAACTGAAAGCTGAAAGACAAGGAAAATTCGAAAGTGTTTCGAACAGAGAAGCCCATTGCATCATTTAATTGAACAAATAATACAAGCTTCAAATCATTCAAGCTTATGCATCAACAATAAGCTCTAAGAGGTAGGAGAGTTTTACAGTGATGTGGTCTACCTTCAAGAAAAGAAAAATGTTGATACAAAATACTAATGGATAACTTGAATGCAAGAATAAGAAGAACAAAAACTGAAGAAAAAGTGACTGGCCCGTATGGAAATGGTAAACAAGATAATAGAGGTGACAAACTAATAGATTTTATATCATGAACTCATTTTACAAGAAAAATATTAGTAGAAAATGGACGTGGAAGAATCCATCTGGGTACACAAGCAAAATTGACTTCATGTCAAGTGATAAATCTTATTCTTTGACTACTGTCATAAATCGTTTTAATGTTGGAAGTGACCATCGAATGGTATGAGCTAAAGTGAAGACACACTGTTGAAAAGAACATATGAAAAGGATAAAAATATTATAAAAACCAAAAACAGTGATAAGCTGTTAGAGGAGAACAGCAGTTTTGAAATTAATCTGTCAAATCACTTTGCTCTATTGAAGGATTTGGAAGAGATGAACATTATGGACCAAAATGAACAAATAGTAAAGAACGTCCTTGAAGCTGCTATATCTATAGCACAGCCTGAAAACTACTTTGTTCAGTCAAAACTATAGATTTAATGAAAACTATAGATTTAATGAAAAAACAATGGACAATGAAGCATACCAGAAATTTCAGTGATAAACTGGAATATGTTGAACTTTGCCATAAGACCATAAGAAAACATATCCAAGAAGAAATGCATCAGTTTAACATGAAGCTTGTGAAAAAGGCAATTGAAGAAAACAAAGGGGTTAATATACCAAAATGCAAGTTTATAAATACAAGAAAGAAGGTTTTTGCATTAAAATGTGAAGATGGTTCTGTGTGTAGAACAAGACAGGAAATGTTAGAAATATTGGAAAATTCTATTCAGAGCTATACAAAGATAGCTCAAGATCACTCAAAAGTAACAATACCCAGGAAGAGGAAATGCTAGACATCTTAGTAGAGGAAGTATCAAGTGCCATAAAATCAATGAAAAATGGCAAAGCTTCAGTAAATGACTGCATTACAATTGAAATGCTGAAAGCTGATTGTCACAGTTTACCCAGGATACTAGCAAAACTGTACTCGAAATGTCTCAGAGAAGAAAAAATACTTATCCATGGGCCCAAGATGATTTAGAGAACTATTGTCCATTAAGCAATAGTTCTCCAATAGTTCTTTCAGTCATCCAGAAGGTTTCACCAAGATGATAGCAAAAAGAATACTGAGAACATTAAATGGTGCACAGCCAAAGAAGCAGGCATGGTTCAGAAGTAGCTACAGCACAATGGATCACATCCAGATTTTTCAGCAAGTCATTGAAAGGCACAATGAGTACATCATGCAGTTTTCATTGACTACGAAAGATATTTGATTCAGTATTCCAGCAAGCAATAATCATTGCATTGCTCAACCAAGGCCTAGACACTGCTTACATAAACTTACTGTCAACTATCCAGTTGGCGAATCCAGAAAAAGAAACTTCTGGGACATCATTTTACCAAGAGTGGTAAAATGGTAAAACGATGTCCCAGAAGTTTCTTTTTCTGGATTCTTTTGTGTCAATGTGGTTTATTCTGTAAAGAAGCGAAACTAGCTCTGGTTTCCCACGCAAAAGCAAGCATAGTTAATTCCCCCTTTTCCGTACAGGCCACCCACAGTTCAAAATGTCCACCAATCAGATCTATTCATTTTGTTATAGGAAAATGTAAGGACATGTCTCAGCTGGTCCCTCAGGAAAGTAAAGCTCTTGACTTCATTGAATTGAATCAAAAGAACATTTACTGAGAGAAAATGGTTGCAATAAAGTCAGGCAGAATCTGAAGTTCCTGCACAAAGCGCAAAGTAGTTCTTATGTTCCCCAAACCAACCCCCACCCTGACCAGTCCACCGACAGCCAATGTGATGCTGCAAGGTTGCTTTGCAAATGCTGAGGTGCTAGACAGATAAGAGGTCACTCTCAAAGTATGACAACCATGGAACCTGGCTGGAACCAGCTGGGAGGGTGTCTGCTTTGTCTCCGAAGACAATCCCCCTCCCGGATTCCTAAGCTTGCAGCAAAAGCGAAATCATGCAAAAAATGCCAGCCTCTCTCCCTCCACTCCAACAGAACGGCAGAACAGGATGGTGAACCTAACATGCTGCCCCACTGAGCAATGTTGTGACTCTAGCCCCCGAACCTGGCCCCATGCCCAGAAGTGACTTGGAGCCGGGCCTGCTGCCAGAAAGTGACTTGGACAGTGAGGGGGAAGGGCCGTCAGGACTTACCTCGGGAGCACCAGCTTCCCTGGCTCAGCTCCAGGAGCCAGAAGCAGGCCAGGTGGAAGAAATAATGAGGCCTAGGAAGTGCTGAGTCATGGAGCCACACCCCACAGGATATAAAAGGCAGAGAGAGCTGGTGTGTCTCTTTGTAACAGGCAAATCCACTGATTGACTAGAGCTGAAGTATGTGACTCACCAGCGTCGTGGAAAATAACGAGGGCTCTTGGCAGACGCTGGCTCTTTAAAGTCTAGAGACCCTATTGTGGCAGTGGTTGACCCATTCATTTTGGGTGTCAGGGAATTCCTTCCAATCCATTAAATATTGAAGGTTCCCTCTGTGTTGATGAGAATTTAAAATATTCCAGATCTCGAAATGTTGTTCCCCTTCTATCATTAATGACTGAGGTGATGGTGGAAGCTTAGGTCTGAGGGGGGAAGTAACTTCAGGTTTTAATAAACTACAATGGAATATGGGGGGGACCCTCCTGATGGACTTGGGCAGACTTTACTGTACAGTTACTGGATTGATGATGCATTTGAAGGGAAAATATTCCATATATTTGAGTCCTAATTTCTTCGATGGCTGCAGGGATTGCAGTTAGCGGGTGGAGAGGTAAACTTGATCACAGATGTTAAAAGGTTTGGATTCCATTTGCTTTTTGTCCACCTGTTTTTTGTAAGCCGCACATGCATCTGCTAGGGATTTTCTCACCATAGGACATATATTTCACAGTTGAGGAGACCCATGCTTTAACAAGAACATCATCTAGTCCAACCCCCTACCCAAGCAGGAGACCTTACACCATTTCTGACAAATGGCAGTCCAATCTCTTCCTGAAAGCCTCCAGTGCTGAAGCTCCCACAACTTCCGAAGGCAAGCTGTTCCATTGGTTGATTGTTTTCACTGTCAGAAAATTTCTCTTTATTTCCAGGTTGAATCTCTCCTTAGTCAGTTTCCATCTATTATTCCTTGTCTGGCCTTCAGGTGCCTTGGAAAATAGCTTGACTCCTTCCTCTCTGTGGCACCTCCTCAAATATTGGAACACTGCTATCATGGCTCCCCTGTCCTTCTCTTCACCAGACTAGCCATGTCCAATTCCGGTAATCGTTCTTCATATGTTTTAGTCTCCAGTCCCCTAATTATCCTGGTTCTCTACACTTTTTCTAGAGTCTCAACATCTTTATATAGTGTGGTGACCAAAAGTGAATGCAGTATTCTATGTGTGGTCTTACTAAGGCTTTATAGAGTGGTATTAGTACCTCACTTGACCTTATTTGCATCCCTCTGTTAATGCAGTTTAGGATTGCATTGGCTTTTTTGGCTGCTGCTGCACACTGCTGGCTCATATTTAGCTGTCCACTAAGTTTCCACTAACTAAGTCCACTTAGTTGTCCACTAAGATTCCGGTGAATGGCGCAGGCTGGTAAGGCCTGTTATTAAGAACAGCCTGTTATTAAGAACACAAAGCCTGCAATTACTGCAGGTTCGAGCCCGGCCCAAGGTTGACTCAGCCTTCCATCCTTTATAAGGTAGGTAAAATGAGGACCCAGATTGTTGGGGGGGCAATAAGTTGACTTTGTAAAAATATACAAATAGAATGAGACTATTGCCTTATACACTGTAAGCCGCCCTGAGTCTTCGGAGAAGGGCGGGGTATAAATGTAAACAAAACAAAACAAAAAAGATTCCAAGATCCCTCTCACAGTTACTGCTATTAAGCCTGATTTCACCCAAACTGTATGTGTACTTTTGGTTTTTCTTGCCTAAGTGTAAGACTTTACATTTCTCTACACTGAATTTCATTTGGACCTAGTGTTCAAGTCTGTCAAGATCCATCTGGATCTTGAGCCTATCTTCTAGGGTGTTAGCTATTCCTGCCACCTAGTATCATCTGCAAATTGGTAAATTCCCCTTCTATTCCCTCATCTAAGTCGTTTATGAAGATACTGAAGAATACTGGGCCCAAGATGGAACCTTGTGATACCCCACATCTTACTTCTCTCCATGTAGACGTAGACCCATCAAGGACTACTCATTGGATATAGTTTGTCAGCCAGTTAGGAATCCATCTGGTGGTGATGCTATCTATCCCACTTTTTTCTAGCTTATCAAGAAGTAGGTTGTGATCTACTTTGTTGAATGGCTTGCTGGAGTCCAAGCAGAGGTGAAATCCAGCAGGTTCCGACAGGTTCTGGAGAACCAGTAGCGGAAATTTTGAGCAGTTTGGAGAACTGGTAGCGGAAATTTTAAGTAGTTCAGAGAACCGGCAAATACAACCTCTGGCTGGCCCTACAGTGGAGTGGGAATAGAGATTTTGCAGTATCCTTCCCCTGCCTCGCCCACCAAGCTACACCATGCCCATCAAGCCACACCCACAGAACCGGTAGTAAAAAAAATTGGATTTCACCACTGAGTATATTATGTCCACAGTATTTTGCTGGTCTACTAATTTAGTCACTATGTGTCTAAGCTGGTCTTTTGAAAGCCCCATATAGACAGCTTCCTGTACAACTGGGCTCTTCATAACTTCTCAAATACTGCCATCACTAACCTTAAGTGCTCTTCCATGTTCTTGGTATAAATAAGGTTATCATCTAGGTACACCAGCACTCCTTTATACAGGTGTTCATATAGGACTTCATTTATCAACTACACAAATTCCGCTGGTTCCCCTTCCAGCCCAAATGGCATCACTTGAAATTGGTAGCAACCCAAAGGGCAGTTGAATGCAGTTTTCCACTTATCCCCCTCCTTAATCTTCCCTCGGTAGTATGCTTCCCTCAAAGCTGTCTTAGTGGATTTTTTTCCATTGAATTGGTACCCCAGCTTGCCCCTTATGAGGGGGAGGGAATACATATTTTCCATGCAGGTAGTTTAACCCAGGGGTGAAATCTAAAAATTTTCCCTACTGGTTCTGTGGGCATGGCTTAATTGGTGGGCGTGGCTTGGTGGTCAGGTGACTGAATGGGCATGGCCAATAATAATAAATAATAAAAATAAAGTATACAAAACTTGGGAGCGCATCGGTCTACCTTCTTTAAAAATAGAGGCATTGGTCTACTAATTGCCTTTTTTGGGAGGCACCGTCTACCTTCTTTAAAAATAGAGGCACTGGTCTACCAATTGCCTTTTTTTGGGAGGCACCGGTCTATCTTTAAAAATAGAGGCACTGGTCTACCAATTGCCTTTTTTTGGGAGGCACCGGTCTATCTTCTTTAAAAATAGAGGCATTGGTCTACTAGCTGCCTACAGCACTGATCAGCCATAGTGAGGCCCTTTGAAGTGCCATGGCAGTCATTTAAGGCCATTTGCAGCTATATCACCACCAAGAGATTCAAGGACAGAAAAGAGGAACAGCAAGGTGTGGGGTGGGGTGGGGGCAGGGATTTTGCTACCGGTTCTCCGAACTACCCGCCCCCATCGCTATCGGATCGCGCAATCCGGTCCAAACTCGGAGCATTTCACCCCTGGTTTAACCCATGCAATCCACGGATAGTCTAAGAGACCTATCTTTCTTCTTGGAAAGCATAGGGGCAGCCACCCTCTACTTTGCTGGCTGGAAAAATTCTCTGGCTAAGCTCCTGTCTATAAATCCCCAAAGTTCTTCCATCTTCCTCGGCATCATGGAGAACATCTTTGGCTTGGGCAATTTGAACTCTGGCAAGATTTCAATAGCACAGTCGATGAGGCGGGAGCATGTCTGATTCCCTCTCACTGAATGACTTTGCTATGTCACAGTATTCGTTTGGAACAAGCGGCTCTAGCTCCTTGCTTCCCTTTAATGTATTCCTGACTCCGTTTTCATTTTCCTAACTGTAGGCTCTTGACTGACTTCAGCTAGCTGTTTTTCTTCTCATTCAACACTTGTTGCTGTCCCAATTTACTGACGGATTCCATTTCCTCAACCAGGCTAGCCCTAGGACCATGGTATTGGTCATTCCAGGAGCCACAATAAAATGAATAGTCTTTACATGGGTCCTGGCCCTGAGGCTCACTGGTTCCATTAGGCAGATTGCTGGCACCCCTTCCATAAGGGAATCATCTAACTGAAAGATTCCCATGGGCTGCCTTAACTTCCTCAGTCTCAGTTTTAGTTTCTTCACCATCTGGAGACTAATTAGGCACCAAGTGTACCCCAATAATGCTGTGTAGGTAATCTTACTCCCATGGGTATCAAAATCACCCAGTGTGCCATAGGGATGAGAGTGCCACTATCTGGTGGCAATTATGGTAATCTGGTTGTCTTCCCCTTTGCTGTTGCTCTTAGAGAAGACCAAGCCAGGCTTGATGTGGCTTGGCGTTCTCCCCCTTTACTGGATTGGGAAGAGACCTCCAAGACCTGTTGAACCGCCCGCATTTTCTCTTGGTTTTGTGGGTGGTTTTCTTGACTATGGCTGGTTCGGGACTCGTGGTGCGGATGCCAGCTGTGGCTTGAGGCAATCAGGCACCCAGTGATCTTCCTTTCCACACTGGAAGCACACTCCTGGGCACCAGCGGGGCCTCTCCCTTTTGGCAGGGTGCCCGCTGCCCTTTACTCCATGGGGTACTTGGGCATTTACTCGGGCATTTGGCAAGATCAGTTCTCACATGCAGTGTGTTCCTGGTACTCCATCAGGTTGAACTCCTCATTTGTAGCCCACTGTTACAGGGGTGAAATGTAAAATTTGTTACTACTGGTTCTGTAGGCGTGGCTTGGTGGGGGGGTAATGTGACTGGGTGGGCATGGCCAACTTTTTTTTTTACTTTTAAAAGCATGTTTTCTACAACCTCTTCAGCCAAAAAGGTTTAAAAAATGCTTTTAAAAGCCTGTGATGATCAGGCAACTCAGTGGGGATCGCCAGAGAAAAAAAGCTTTTAAAAGTTAAAAAAAAATCGATGATGATCGCACAGCTCAGCTGGGGCGGGGGGGGCAGGGATTTTTGCTACCGGTTCTCCGAACCAACTGCCACCATCGCTACCGGATTGGGCGATCTGATCTAAACCAGGAGCATTTCACCCCTGAGCTGATACCATGCTCCAAGGTCACGGGACATTCACTGAGGTAGGCAGCTGTGATACAGCTCCTTTTTTAACTGCTCTCAGAATTGCTAGAGCAACATACGCTGAGGCCAATCTCAGGTGAGCCACCAGTCTACAAATATTCTGGATGTCCTGTGCCACTGGCAGCTTGCCCTGCTGTAAGGAGCGGATGCAGGTCTCTGCCTGCTGGGCTGCTTGCAACACCTGCATGAAAGCATCCAAGTTGTGGAGTTCTGGAGCTCCTTTGTTGTGGAGAGACACCAGCCATCCCGCAGCATTCCCTTCCAGGTTGGATGCAATGGCATTGATCCTGGCACACTCACCAGGTAAATCGCGCCCTGGTGCTCCATATAGTTCTAGAACGTCATAACGGACACTTTGCATATGCATGTGCGCTTCCGGTTCCGAACCAGTAGTGAAGATAAGAGGAACCCACTACTGATCAAGACATATCCAGGCAACAATACCACTGCTGCCAGGGGTGCCTGAGTGTGGACTCCAGCTGCCACTGGGCCACAAGTGTCGGCCCCTGTCCCACCAGGGGGGAGGCATCGTGTGGGAGCTGCTGTCCCTTGGTGGGCGGCTCCCACTGTCCCAATTGGGATCAGCCCCATTGGCTGCAGAAGGGAGGGAGATGGGGTAGTCAGCGGTTTCATGGCAGCCATCTCGGTTCCTGTGGTTGTCGCTTGGTGAGGTGGCTCCATGGATTTCCAGCCTGCTGAACTTCTCCCTCAGCTGCTTCATTGATCGACTATGAATTGTGGCTGGAAATTTCCACTCAATTCCACTCGGCTGCTTTATTATTATTATTATTGTTGTTGTTGTTGTTGTTATTGTTGTTATTATTATTATTTATTAGATTTTTATACCGCCCTTCTCCAGAAGGACTCAGGGTGGTTTACAGCCAATATAAAACAATGACAATTTACAACTAAAACAGAGATTTAAAAACTTATTATATAATTGGCAAAATTTAAAACATTTAGACCTAAAAACCCCTAAAAATTTGTATTAAATATAAATTAAAATTCAATCCCTATTAAAATATTAAAATTTAAAATTTAAGCCAGTCCTGCGCGCATAAACAAATACGTCTTCAGCTCGCGGCGAAAGGTCCGAAGATCAGGCAATTGGCGCAAGCTAGGGGGAAGTTCGTTCCAGAGGGTAGGAGCCCCCACAGAGAAGGACCTTCCCCTGGGGGCCGCCCGCCGACATTGCTTGGCGGACGGCACCCTGAGAAGTCCCTCTCTGTGTGAGCGTACGGGTCGGTGGGAAGCATGTGGTAACAGTAGGCGGTCCCGTAAGTACCCTGGCCCTAAGCCATGGAACGCTTTAAAGGTAGTAACCAAAACCTTAAAGTGCACCCGAAAGACCACAGGCAGCC
Source organism: Ahaetulla prasina (assembly GCF_028640845.1). Classification (NCBI taxonomy): domain Eukaryota; kingdom Metazoa; phylum Chordata; class Lepidosauria; order Squamata; family Colubridae; genus Ahaetulla; species Ahaetulla prasina. The sequence continues at coordinate 65,041,310 of NC_080546.1, forward strand.
AGTGCAGCCTGCGCAGGAGTGGTGTTACATGGGAACCGCGTGCGGCTCCCTCTATCACCCGCGCGGCTGCATTCTGAACTAACGAGCCTCCGGGTGCACTTCAAGGGGAGCCCCATGTAGAGAGCATTGCAATAATCCAAGCGAGAGGTGACAAGAGCATGAGTGACCGTGCATAAGGCATCCTGGTCAAGGAAGGGGCGCAACTGGCGAACCAAGCAAACCTGGTAAAAAGCTCTCCTGGAGACGGCCGTCACATGATCTTCAAACGACAGCCGTCCATCCAGGAGGACACCCAAGTTGCGCACCCTTTCCATTGGGGCCAATGACTTGCCCCCAACAGGCTATCCTGGCTTTCCACTTGCCCCCCCCCCCAGTTCATTGTGACTCCAGGGTGGGCCAGTGGGTCCTCCATTTCTGCCACCTTCCCCCATGGCTTGCCCATGGCTGTTGGATAGGGTCCCTCTGTTCTCTTCCCCTTGAGCATGGGTGGTTGCTCCAGCTTTTCAGCCCCCTCTGAGGGGTGCGCTGGCGTCTTGCATCCAAGCTCCGATTTGAGTTGTTGCCAGGATTTCTCAAGAGGGGACTTCCCTGGGTATCAACCTCTTGTCCATCTCTTTGTTGGCTGCGAACATTTTGAAGCTGCTAACCTGGTGGATCCAGATAGGCTGCTATAGGCAGAGCTGGTTTAATGCCAACTGTCCAGTTTGCGAATTCAGAAAAAGAAACTCCTGAGACATCATTTTACCAAGAAAATAAACTTTACTGAATAAACCACACTGGCATAGAAGAAGCAAAACCAGCTCTGGTTTTCCCATGCAAAAGCAAGCATAGTTAATTCCCCCCTTTCCCTTCAGACCACCCACAGTCCAAATATCCACCTCCTTCCACGGTGCCAATGGATTTTTGAATACCACTCTCCCTCTCTTGTATTCCAACCATATCCTCCCTGTTATTGTCAAGCTGTGAGAAAAGAAGAAATATAGGTGAAAGTGCAAATCAATGTTGACACTTATTAAAATCAATATATGAAAAAACAATGGTGACAATTTGCCTTATGATCTTAAAGTGGAAATCAGCATAGAATAAAATGTACGACAAGGAGATACAATATTACCTATCCTTTTCTCAGCCTGCCTCAAAGAAGTATTAAGCATTCTGGACTGGGGAAAAGTAAAAAAAAATCAAGGGTGCCTATTTAAATCATTTTGCAGATGATGTCATTCTCTTCTCACAAGACCCAGAAGAGTTACAAAGACATATGTAAGAGCTACACAAAGCAGGAGAACTTTGGCTTAAAAATAAATCTGAAAAAGAGCCAGGTCATATTTAATAAATTTACCAAAGGAATTTTTTTATATATATCTGGAGAAGAACTAGACATATATACCTTGGCCAATGGAATCTCAATGGAAACTGATACAATGAAGGAAATTGAATGGCATGTTAAATGTGGTTGGCAGATATTCGGCAAATTAAGTGTAAATTTCAAAAACAACCTCCCCCTATGCAAGTTGGAACCAAGTGGTAAAGGGTGGCCATTCCGGTCTCTTGAGCCGTGGGCCCTTGGCTCAGGAAAATGAATGTCGGTTGTGCCAGAGGCCACCCCGTTGTCCCTGAGCCGAAGTGCTGGGGCATCCCACTTACTCAGAGGCAGCTCAACTGCTCCGGAAGGCCAACCAAGGATTGGCTGCGCAATGGCAGCTAGAGTCCCAATTCTTCAGAATGCCAGCGGTGCAGTGGTTTTGGCAATTCCCAATGCAGCTCCCACATTGCTCCTTGAATCGGGGTGCCCCCGCTGGCCTCACCCATCACAGCCAGGTCCTGCTGCAAGCTCCAACTTGGCGGCTGCTCCTTAGGTCGGGCACCCATCTGGTGGACAGCCTCCGCGGCTTATATTGCTTTTTCCATCTCCTGGGAGGGAGAGAAGAGGATCGCAGTAACAGGTGCTGAGACCATGCCTGTTGCTCTCTCCACAGGTTTCTTCTTCTCCTCCATCTTCCCTGAGTCTTTGCGTCATCCGGGATCGGGTTGGCACTTGGGGCTCAGGACCCCGAAAAGCTCCTCAAAGTTCAAGGAAGCAGTTTTAAATTGAAGGGAGATTTGGGTTAATATCAGGGTTCCAAGTAATACCCCCCAATGAAATCAAACTCCGAGGCTTGCGATTCCTCAAAGCTAACTTTTATTAGAGATGTCATATTGGCACATCTGGGAAAACCCGAATCTAAGAGCTTCTGAGTTTTCCTCACCCAAAAGAAAGTTCAAGACCTTGCCCACTTCTCCCACAAAACCTGGGTGGGTATGGCCAACTCAACATCACTCCCACTCGTCACATGACCCCCCCAAGCCACACCTTCCCAGGTTTCGTGGCTCCCGGTGTTTTCTGTGGGAAATTGGTCTTTCTCTACCCCCCTTTTCTACCCTCTCCCATTTCTATTTTCCCCTCCCCCCTTCCTTCTCGTCTTTCTTTCTTTCTTTCTTTCTTTCTTTCTTTCTTTCTTTCTTTTTCTCTCCCCATCTCTCATTTCCCCCCTTTTCCCTCTCTCTCATTTCCCTCTCCCTCTCCCTCTTCTTGCTCTTATTTGTTTCTCTTTCTTTTTCCTCTCTTACTCTCTGCCATCATTTTTTCATTTCTCTCTTTTTCTCTCTCCCCTTTTCTTTCTCTCATTTCTCTCTCTCTCTTTCTCTCATGCGCATAAGCGAGAATACCCTCTCTTGCGCACATGGGGATACCCTCTGCAAGCGAGCTCCCGGGCTCAGCCATAGCAAAGGCACACAGAACGGGTGGGTTGACCTTCTGACGGGCAAGCATCTTTAGTGAGGTTGCTCTGGCTTTCTCTACACCTGATATCCGGGGTGGGCGTGTGGCAGGACCAGGACCTTTTTCCCACTGCCTGCTTCTTTACTCCAAAGATGGTTTTACTCACCCTAGGGTGAGCATGCCAAACCTCGCATACTCACCCTAGGGATCAGGCTGTGCTTTGGCCGAGCCTGGCCGGTCACTTGAGTATCCACAACAGCTGGCCAGGTGGGTCACATGAGGAGGAGGAGGAGGGTCATCTTTGGGGAAGCCACCCACTGCGGCTCATGCTCAGCTGCACACTTGTCCCTCTTTCTGTCATACCCTCCTCCTGGATCCCATTCCTATCCTGCCAGCCCTTGTGTTAGTGAAGTTGGCATTGGCCACGGCTGGTTTGGGCCCGTGTTACAATATAAACTGAGCTTGTCTTTTAGCATTCTTAGCATTAGTTCCTCCCACAGTTAGTAGCAAGGCAGCAAGGGATCTTCAATATTTTCGGTTTTGGACAAGTACATCAGCATCTTCCCGTGTGATGTTTAAAGTCTTTAAGTTGTCTATGAGTGTTCTTTGCCATGTATTTGAGGACGCCTTCTTGGTTATTTAGTGTCAGGGTAGATCCATCTCATTGCCATCTTGACAATTTGATTATTCTCCATATCGAGCATATGACCTGCAAGTTGGAGTCTTCTCCATGCGACTATGTTATGTAATTTGCAGGACTTCATTATTATCATGGTCAAAATAGTGAATATTTAGGATTCAATGAAGGCTTTGTTGGAAGATATTGAGTCTCTTGTTAATACTCGGTGACTCCTTCCAAGTCTCACTGGCACAAATAGCTGTTGGGATCACTATAGAGACAAGCAAATAGAATTTAAGTTTCAGTGATATAGATGACGAGGTCAGATTTTATTCATACTCTGAAGACATCTGTTGCTTTTCCAACGCAGCATTTGACATCTATTTCTGCATCTCTGTTTTGTGTGATTACACTTCCCAGATAGGTAAACCTTTCTATTTTCTCAAGTTGTGATCCAAATGTGATTCTTTGTATCTGTGTGGTGGAGTTCACATGCTGTATAATGATTTATGATTTCTCGGCACTTATCCTGAGACCAATTTTGGTTGCTGCTTCACCTAAGGCATGCGTCACATGACATCACATGATGTATCATGAAGATTTTGCCTTTGCGGAGCTGGGGGTGCGTGGCCTGTGACCTGCCAGTTTCATATCCCTGATCTAAGGCAATTATCACTTGTAGTTTTATCTCATCTTCCTAAAGTAATTCAGTATTATCTGTAAAATCCAGGGTTGCCAAGATGATTTTGGTCAGAATAATGAATGTCTTTCTTAGCGCGCGTTGTTCATCGCATAATATAATTGAGAGCCATGAGGAAGAAGAGCGGTGACAGAATACAGCCGTGTCTAACTCTGTAGTAATTTCGAAGAAATTTGTATGTCCATTTTAGGTCTTAATGCAGCAGCTTGATCATAGGTATAAGTCCTTAAAGATAGTAATGAAGACTGTCGGTACACTGTATAAATGTAGGATCTGCCAGACAGATTCTTGGTGGACACTGTCAAATGCTTTCTTAAAATCAATAAAATTAATGGTGAGCAGATATTGATATTCAATGCACTATTCTATGCATATTTCTTAAGATGAAGATTTGTTCATAGCAAGACCTTCCACAGTGAAATCCAGCTTGTTCTTCTGTCAGACATTAGTATATGGCATTTTGCAGCCACCTAAGGAGAATTATGCAAAATGTCTTTCTTTCCAGGCAACAAAAGGGGGATAATGCCCCACCAAGTGGTGCATTTTGAAATGTTATCTTTCTTGGGGATTGTAACTATAGCCCTTCTTCTCCAGTCCTCTGCAACTACACCATTTTGCCAACATTTATAAACAATGTTGTCAGCTCTTTCATCACAAGCTGTATTAGGATCTCTGCAGTTATCTAAGCCAGCTACCTTGTTTTTAAGGCTTCTAATTGCCATCTTTATTTCTTCAGTTGTAATTTTACCTGAAGCTTTGCTCGGGCGCACTCTTCATTAAGGTTGTATATAATAGACAGGTTTGGCTGATTAAGAGTTCCCTGGAAGTGTTCAACCCATCTTTTGTTTTTCTCATTTTGGGTGATCAAAAGCTTCCCATTCTTATCCTTCATCACAATACTGGAGCTATTTCTCATTCCAGTCAATTTATTAGCAATGTAATGAAGAGTTTAAAGAGTTATTTTTAACAAGGATTATTCATGTAATCCAAAGATATACAATAATTTCTGTTTATTTTTAAAATAGATAGGATCTGATCTAGCCAAAGTTGACAATCTTAAAGTTGCTCTAGGTTTAGTCAAAAGAAGAAGCAGCAAAAAGAGCAATAAAAGTGTGAGGGGCTATGAGTAGTAGTTAAAAGGAATGTTCAAAGGTTAAAAGGTTAAAAGGTTTGTTCAACCTAAAGAAGGCTAAATGTTCACATAATAACAGTCTTCTAATCCTTGAAGGGAAGAGAGTAACATCTGGAACATTGAGAGTAAAACAAGAACCAGTGGGTGAAAACTTTATAGTGAGAGAGCTAAACTTTAAAACAAGGAGGAATTTCTTGAGGATGAGAGCTATTAAGAACAGCCCCCCCTCCCCCCTGCTGAAGTTGTGGGTGCTCCATCACTGGAAGTTTTCAAGAAAAGATTGGATAGCTGTTTGTAACTGTCAGAGGATTCCTATGCTGGAGTTTGGACTAGACAGCCCCCAAAGTTCCTTCAAACACTCTGATTCTAAATTAAACATTTAATCTTTCTTTTAAAGGGTAATTGAAAGTTGATCTATGAGATATATGAAAGTATGTGTTCTGTTAACATTACCCTCATCCTTTGGAACATCCCCCCACTCCAGAAGAAATGCTTGACGCTCTACCAACTCACTTGGAACCCCAGAGGAGCACACAGCTTTGAAAGACGTCTCAGCCTTTTTAATTTTAATTATTTTATTGTTTTAACTCTCCATTATAATATTTTTGAATAGCTTTTATATACTTTTTGTCTTACTTATACATCACCGAGAGTTGCTCTGTGAGGGAGCTGGAAGGTTTCTAAATATAAATATATATTATACTTAGTAATAAACTAGTAATAGGTAAATAACCTCACTACTTTCAAGGTGGTTCTAGCATGCTTTCATTTTCTCCACATTCTCCTGATATACTTTGTGGGTGAACTTATGCACAAATTGGAAAATGACCTTAAATATTGTCTTTAAAATATATATTGATGTTTCATACATAAGAAACATTTGGAACTGGCTAATGAAGTAAATTAAACATGCTTCCTTAAAGCTGCAATTCTAAGCCTATTTATTATATCAATTTCCTTCTTGGTCTACTTTTTTGCAATTAAGACGTTAAAATATTTTAAATCCCAAAGTAAGGCAAGAATGCTCTATGGATTGTTTGAGAAAAATCAAATTTGAAAGTTACATAAGTTTTCTTTGTACCACTATAAAAAAAAATATTTTCAGTTTCCTTTTGCACTGTAGTTTTCTTCTAACTTTTTGGAATTGAGGGCCTCAAGAGGCATACTGAGAATTGCATTCTAAAAGACAAGTGATGAGGTTTTGCAAATATTAAATACAATAATAATAATAATAACAACAGAGTTGGAAAGGACCTTGGAGGCTTTCTAGTCCAACCCTCTGCCCAGGCAGGAAACCCTACACCATCTCAGACAGATGGTTATCCAACATTTTCTTAAAAATTTCCAGTGTTGGAGCATTCACAACTTCTGCAGGCAAGTCGTTCCACTGATCAATTGTTCTAACTGTCAGGAAATTTCTCCTTAGTTCTAAGTTGCTTCTTTCCTTGATCAGTTTCCACCCATTGCTTCTTGTTCTACTCTCAGGTGTTTTGGAGAACAGCCCGACTCCCTCTTCTTTGTGGCAACCCCTGAGATATTGGAACACTGCTATCATGTCTCCCCTAGTCCTTCTTTTTATTAAACTAGACATACCCAGTTCCTGCAACCGTTCTTCATATGTTTTAGCCTCTAGTCCCCTAATCATCTTTGTTGCTCTTCTCTGCAGTCTTTCTAGCATCTCAGCATCTTTTTTACATCGTGGCGATCAAAACTGAATGCAGTATTCCAAGTGTGGCCTTACCAAGGCATTATAAAGTGGCACTAACACTTCACATGATCTTGATTCTATCCCTCTGTTTATGCAGCCAAATACAATTGACGCTAATTGTAATTACATTTTAAATTAATTACAATTATATTGTTTACATCAACATGATTACTCTCCAGTTGTGAATTTGATATTTTTCTTCTGTGATATTCTAGAATTACAATTTTAATGTTTAGAAGTCTCTGGGATTCACAGCTGCATTTTTGCTGGTAATTGTTTTAAAATAAAATATATTAGATTCAAGTTGGACGGGACCTTAGGGGTCTTCTAGTCCAATTCCTTGCTCAGGCAGGAAACCCTATACCATTTCAGACAAATGTTGTCCAATCTCTTCTTAAAAACTTCCAGTGTTGGAGAATCCACAACCTCTGGAGGCTAATAATTCCACTGATTAATTATTCTGTCAGGAAATTTCTCCTTAGTTCTAGGTTGCTTTTCTCCTTGATTAGTTTCCATCCATTGCTTCTTGTTCTGCCCTCAGGTGTTTTGGAGAATTGGTTGACTCAGTCTTTCTGGCAACCCCTTAGATATTGGAATACTGCTATCATGTTACCTCTAGTTCTTCTTTTCATTAAACTAGACATAATACCAACCCTGAAGTTGGCCAAACTGTGACCATTTTCTTTTTTGTAGTTTTCTCTAGGGAGGTTTCTCATTGCTTCAGGGCTGACACAGCCTAGAGAGAAGGAGCCAGGGAGGTGGGTATAGAGATAGCTGGAGTATTGTAGCCTAAACAAAATTCTTTTGCATGGGAATCGATGCTAGTGCAGATGTTTGAAAGCTGGAGACTAAGGTCACCTAGCAACTGGAATGTATGCTGATTGGACCATGTGACTGGAAACTGGGGGGAAGTGACAAAGTTTTATTTTTAATTGGGTGAAAAAGCAGTGAGAACTTGGAATCGGTTTTTCTCCAGGAACGTGCCAATTTGATATGTCCCAATAAAATGTTTGTTGAGGAAATTGCCTGCCTTGGAGTTCTTATTGAATGGGATAAATTACTTGGAACACTAATGCATACCCAATTCCAGCAACCGTTCTTTAATATATTTTAGCCTCCAGTCCCCTGATCATAGAATAGAATGGAATGGAACAGGACAGAACAGGAACCAGAACCAGAACAAAATCAGAACCAGAACAGAATAGAGCTGAAAGGGACCTTGGAGGTCTTCTAGTCCAGCCCCTTGTTCAAGCAGGAGAACCTATACCATTTCAAATAAGTGAAACGGTAGTCCTGTGATGATAAACCTATGGCAGGCGTGCCAGAGGTGGCACACAGAGCCATTTTGCCTGGCACCCTTGGTGGCACCCATTCCTTTTCCGGGTTTCTGGCACATGCATGCCAGCTAGTCTTCTGGTTACAGGCACACATGCGTACGCAACAATCGGCAGGCCTTCACACATGCGGCTGTGCTCACGCCAGAGGCAGTGGCCCCAGCAAAGTTCTGTGAGCAAGCCCTGCGCCTCGCTGGCACAGGCAATGCCGGAAATTGCCTGACCGGCTCCAATGTGGCTTCTCCAGAGCGTGGCTGTAGTCATGTCACCACAGATGTTCCCCCCATAGGGAATCCTGGTCCAGAAAGGGACGCAACTGGCGTATCAGGTGAACCTGATAAAAAGCCCCCCTGGCAATGGCCGTCATATGCTCTTCTAAAGACAGCCGTGCATCCAGGAGGACGCCTAGATTGCGAGCCCTCTCCGTGGGTGCCAATGACTCGCCCCCAATAGCCAGCGATGGCGTCAGCTGGCTATACCAGGACGCCGGCATCTATAGCCACTCAGTCTTGGAAGGGTTGAGTCGAAGCCTGTTTCTCCCCATCCAGACCCGCACAGCCTCCAGACACTGGGACATCACTTCAACGGCATCGTTGGGATGGTTTGTGGTGGAAATGTATAGCTGAGTATCGTCAGCATACAGATGACATCGCACCCCAAAACCACGGATCTCACGTAGCGGCTTCACATAGATGTTGAACAGAAGAGGCGAGAGAACCGACCCCTGTGGCACCCCACATATGAGGTGCCTCGTGGCTGATCTCTGCCCTCCTGCCAACACCATCTGCGACTGGTCAGAAAGATAGGAGGAGAACCACCGCAGAACGGTGCCCCCCACTCCTTACCCCTCCAACCGGCGAAGTAGAATACCATGGTCGATGGTATCTAAGGCCGCTGAGAGATCTAATAGGACCAGGACAGAGGAACAACCCCTGTCCTCCAGCCCTCCAGAGATCATCCACCAACGCGACTAATGCCGTCTCCGTGCTGTACCCAGGCCGGAAGCCAGACTGAGATGGGTCGAGATAGGCAGTTTCATCCAGGTACTGTGGATGTTGTCGCGCCACCACACTGTCTACAACCTTCGCCACTCACATTGGGGGAAACACTCTGGATCTGATTTTTGTCTCTGGACAGTGGTTGAATGATCTAGAATTAGGGGATCTAGTTACCAAACCTCTGTCATGGTCAGATCATTCACTTCTTCAACTTGACTTTCGAACCGCCAACCCCCACCGCAGGGAGATGGAGCCGACTAGCTGGTTCCGTCCCAGGCACCAGATGGATCCAGAGCGGTTTCTGATGGAGCTTGGGCCATTTCCTGAGGATTTAGCTCACGGCTCGGCTGAAGAACTAGTGGCCGCCTGGGAAAGGGCAGCCACTGAGGCTTTGGACCATGTCGTGCCTTTGCAGCCTCTGACCCGGCGCCGGTCTCGACTGGCTTCTTGGTATTCTTAGGAGCTGAGAGAGATGAAGCACCGGAAAAGACGCCTAGAGAGTTGTTGGAGGGCCAGTCGTTCCGAATCCGACCGGACACTAGTAAGGTCTTATATTCAGACCTACTTAGTGGCGATAAGAGCGGCAAAACGTGAGTATTTTTCCGTTCTTATTGCATTGGCAGAGAATCACCCAGCCGCCCTGTTTAGGGTGACCCGCTCCCTCCTCCATCTGGGAGCACGGGAGGACCCCTTGCAAGGGCGTGCTGAGGATTTTGGACAATATCTGCACGATAAAATCGCTCAGATTCGGGATGGTTTGGACTCTGACTGGGTGGATTCGGGCGGGATGACGGAGATAGGTCTTGAGGGTGTTATCTGGGAAGAGTTCAATACGGTTGTTTCTGAAGACATGGACAGGATACTGGGGAGGCTGAACGTGACCACATGTTTATTGGACCCGTGTCCCTCTTGGCTGGTATTGACCACCCGGGAGGTTACACGAGGCTGGCTTCAGGGAATTGTCAACGCTTCCTTGACAGAGGGTGTCTTCCCTGCTGCCTTGAAAGAGGCCGTAATGAGACCTCTCCTCAAGAAGCCCTCCCTGGATCCAGCTGTTTTAGCGAACACTAGGTGATGTCTATTCCACATTTTTCTAGGTTATCAAGAAGGTTATCAAGAAGTAGATTGTGGTCTACTTTGTGAAATGCTTTACCAAAATCTAAGTATACTATATCCACAGCGATTTAAATATGCACAAGGGGACACCTATAGGTACTGTATGGGAGGCGAGTAAAGCTTTTATTAGAGGTATATTGATATATTTGGACAATAGGCAGAGGAATAATAAACAAAGGCAGCGTAGGTACTTGGAAGAAGAAATTCAAAAGAAACAACAATTATTAATTCAAAACCCACAAGATCACAAACTTAAAGAGGCTATAAGAATATTACAGAGTCAATTTAATATGTTAATGGCAGACCAGGTGACAACGAATATACAATATGCTAAACATAATACCTTCTGTAATGCAAATAAACCTGGGAGATGGCTGGCATATAACTTAAGGAAAAAATAGAAAGCACGTGTCATACAAAAAGTAGAATATAAAGGTAAAGAGATATATCAATAGGATAAAATTAAAAAGGCCTTCTCAGAATTTTACACTACTCTATATGCAAAAGATAAAATATCGAATAGGGATTTATGATTATTTGAAAGATTATAAGGTTAATACTCTAACATTAGAACAAAGGGAGGAGTTGAATCGGCCGATAGCTACTGGAGAAATAGTGGAGGCAATTAAACAATGAAAAATCGGGAAAATCCCTGGTACAGATGGTCTTACAGCAAGTTATTATAAAAAAACTACAGGATGAAATACTAGGCCCACTTAAAGAATTATTTAATCAGATACAATTAGGAGGGGGAATACCGCCGTTGTGGAAAACATCCTTTATTTCACTGATACCAAAAGAGGAGCAAGATTGCTCTAAACCCGGTAATTACAGGCCGATTTCACTTTTAAATAATGATTATAAGATTTTTGTTAAAATAATAGCAAATAGATTAATGTTAGTTTTACAACAAAGAATTCATACTGATCAATCTGGTTTTATAAAAGGGAGGCAGATGAGGAATAATGTTAGACAGATTATTAATATATTGGAATATTTGGAAAAGAAGAATACTTCAGCAGCACTTATTTTTTTGGATGCGGAGAAGGCCTTTGATCGATTGCATTGGGATTTCTTATTTAAATTAATAGAGAAAATGCAATTTGGAGATTGTTTTGTTAGAATAATTAAAGCGATTTATGGAGAGCAAACAGCTCAGATTATAATAAATGGTAGTTTGACAGAAGTTATTAAGTTTGTGAAAGGAACGAGACAGGGAGTCCTTTATCACCACTATTGTTTGTTTTAACTCTGGAACCATTATTGGATAAAATAGAGTTAACGAAAATAGAGGGAATTAAAATTAGACAATATGAGTACAAAGTTAGAGCTTTTGCAGACGACGTAGTGGTTACTTTAACAAATCCTATAAATTCAAGTAGATCTTTGTTGGAAACAATTGATAAATATGGAAAGGTATCAGGATTTAAAATAAATCAGAATAAAACAAAAGTGATAATCAAAAATATTTCTATACAACAGAAACAAAAACTAGAGGAAATAACAGGATTTGAGGTGGTAAAAAAGGTTAAATACTTAGGTGTTTATATTAGTTCATTGAACAAGAAACTTTATAAGAATAATTATGACTTGCTATGGCAAAAAGTTCAGAATGATATGAGTGTCTGGAAAAAAATGCAGTTATTGCTATTGGGGAGGATTGCAGCTATCAAAATGAATGTGTTACCTAGATTTTTGTTTCTGTTCCAGATGATACCAATAATTAAGAAAGATAAAAATTTGGAGGATTGGCAGATTGGGATTAATAAATTTATATGGCAAAGTAAAAAGGCGAGGTTTAAAATGAAAATAATTCAGGACTCACGGGAAAGAGGTGGCTTAAAAATGCCTAATTTTAAACTATATTATGAAGCAGTAGCCCTTTTAGTAATAAGTGACTGGTTTAATTTAACGGAGGAACGAATTTTGAATATAGAAGGTTATGACTTGTTCTATGGATGGCATGCGTATTTATTTTATGAAAAAAAAGTGGATAAGGCTTTTAAGAATCATGTGTTGAGAAGTGCTCTTTTGCGGGTCTGGAAAAAATATTCTTATAAATTAGACTACAAGATTCCTATATGGGCGAGCCCCAGACATGCAATAGAGAGTATAAATATAGAACATAGACAGGAAATGATTACTTACAAAGAACTTTTGTATGCTGAAGGAGGTAGATTGCAATTAATATCATTACAGGTATTAAATGAAGAAGGGAGGAATTATACTTGGTTTCAATATGGGCAACCAAGTGCTAGATGGAAAGAACATCAAAAAATTGGTATAATGCAAAGGGAGGAAAATTTAATGAAGCAAATTAGAAATCAGACCCAGGAGCATATAAAGAGATTGTATAATGTGTTGCTTGAAATAGATTCGGAAAAGGATTTGGTAAAGGACTGTATGATAAAATGGGCACAGAATATTCAGGAACCAATAATGTTGGAAACATGGGAGAAAATCTGGGTTAGAAATGTTAAGTTTACACAAGCACAGAATTTAAGGGAAAATTTTTATAAGATGTTTTATAGATGGCACTTAGATCCCAAAAAATTATCATGTATGTATCCTGATATCCAAGCGAAATGTTGGAGGTGTGACTGTGATGACGCTACATATTTTCATATTTGGTGGACTTGCAAGAAAATTAAGGTCTTTTGGATAAGAATTTGGTGGATTATTCAAAATGTCCTGAAGAAGAAGATAAAGTTCCTGCCGCAATTTTTCCTTTTGGGAATTATAACGGATTGTACAGGGATTGAGACTAAATTGATTCTGAATTTAATAACAGCAGCAAGGCTGTTGATTGGACAATACTGGAAGAAAAAAGAGTTACCTACAATAGAAGAATGGATATTGAAAGTCACTAATTTGGCTGAGATGGCTAAAATGTCAGCTTTTTTGAAAGACAATATGCAGGAAAGATATTTAATTGAATGGAAAAAATGGACTGATTATTTACAAAACAGATATCAGATTAAGAAATATCAGATTGCCTTTGAATAATTAGGAAGTATTATTTTATGTAATGGGGGGGTTGGGAAATGAAAAGATTTGGATGAGGTTAATTGGATTAGAAGGGAAAATTTTACTCTATGTTTGGTTTATGTATAACAATACCTTGTGATTTACCTGGGAAGCCAGGGAGGGAGGGGTTTTGTGGGGGAGGGGGGGAAAAAGGGGGGAAAATGTTTTTGTATCTTAAAACTTTTTCAATTAAAAAAAAAAAGTAGATTGTGGTCTACTTTGTGAAATGCTTTACCAAAATCTAAGTATACTATATCCACAGCGTTTTGCTGCTCTACTAATTTAGTCAGTTTATCAAAGAATGAAATACGATTGGCTTGGCTTGATCTGTTTTTAACAAACCCGTGCTGGCTACTATTTATTTATTTATTTATTTATTTATTTATTTATTTATTTATTTATTTATTTATTTATTTATTTTTCATATTTCTATACTGCCCTTCTCTGAAGACTCAGGGCGGTTTACAGCCAAGGTAAAATAAACACATCACATACATTAAAAGCAATTTTAAAAATCTGATTCAAATAGGCCAATAAATTTTCAGCTCAGCTGTACTTTTTCACCCCGGGCCACCCCAACGAAGCTGTTGAAGTGCTGTCCCGGTGTTTGGAAGCCGTAATGGTCTGGATGGGGAGAAACAGGCTCAAGCTCAATCCCTCTAAGACGGAGTGGCTGTGGATGCCGGCATCCCGGTACAGTCAGCTGCAACTGCAGCTGACTGTTGGGGGCGAGTTATTGGCCCCGATGGAAAGGGTGCGCAACTTGGGCGTTCTCCTGGATGCACGGCTGTCTTTTGAAGATCATTTGACGGCCGTCTCCAGGAGAGCTTTTTACCAGGTCCGCCTGGTCCACCAGTTGCGCCCCTTCCTAGACCGGGATGCCTTATGCACGGTCACTCATGCGCTCGTGACATCTCGCTTGGATTACTGCAACGCTCTCTACATGGAGCTCCCCTTGAAGGGCATCCGGAGGCTGCAGTTGGTTCAGAATGCAGCTGCGCAGGTGATAGAGGGAGCCCCTCGTGGCTCCCACGTTACACCTATCCTGCGCAGACTGCACTGGCTACCTGTGGCCTTCCGGTGCGCTTCAAGGTTTTGGTCACTATCTTTAAAGCGCTCCATGGCATAGGGCCGGGTTATCTACGGGACCGCCTACTGCCACCGATTGCCTCCTACCGACCCGTTCGCTCTCACAGAGAGGGACTCCTTAGGGTGCCGTCCGCCAGGCAGTGCCGACTGGCGACACCCAGAGGAAGGGCTTTCTCTGTGGGGGCTCCCACCCTCTGGAACGAGCTTCCCCCAGGGCTGCGCCAACTTCCCGACCTCCGAACCTTCCGCCGCGAGCTTAAGACACATCTATTTATTTGCGCAGGGCTAGCCTAGAGTTCTTAGTTTTAAATTTAGTTTTAATGGGGTTTTATACTATTTTAGTGATATTTTAATTTCGGCCTAATTAATAAGTTTTTTAATTGTTGTTTTTATTTGTATTATTCTTATGTTTTTATTTGGCTGTACACCGCCCTGAGTCCTTCAGGAGATAGGGCGGTATAAAAATTCGAATAAATAAATAAATAAATAAATAAATAAATAAATAAATAAATTTTAAAACTCCAAAATGAGATTGTTAAATAAACCCTTATAAAAACCACCCATATTAAAATTGCAATTAGGCCAACCCTGCCCGATGAAATAAGAAAGTCTTGAGCTCGTGCTTAAAGGTCCGGAGGTCAGAGAGTTGGCGTAGCCCCAAAGGTAGCTCATTCCCCACCGAGAAGGCCCTACCCCTGGGGGCCGCCAGCCAACATTATTTGGCTGACGGCACCCTGAGGAGGCCCTCCCTGTGAGAGCGCACAGGTCGATGGGAGGCTGTTTGTGGCAGTAGGCGGTCCCGTAAATATCCCAAGCCATGGAGCACTTTAAAGGTGATAACCAACACCTTGAATTGCATCCGGAAGTCCACTGGTAACCAGTGCAGCTTGGGCAGGAGAGGTGTTATATGGAAGCTATGGGACGCTCCCTCTATCCCCCGCGCAGCCACATTCTGGACCAGTTGGAGCCTCCTGGTGCTCTTCAAGGGGAGCCCCATGTAGAGAGCATTGCAGTAGTCCAGGCGGGAGGTAACGAGAGCATGAGTGACTGTGCATAAAGAGTCCCGGTCCAGGAAGGGACGCAACTGGCGAATCAGGCGAACCTGATAAAATGCTCCCCTGGTGACGACCATCAAATGCTCTTCTAACGACAGCCATACGTCGAGGAGAACGCCCAAGTTGCGCACCAGCTCCCTGCGGGCCAACGACTCGCCACCCACAGTCAGCGATGGAACTAACTGACTGTACCGGGATGCCGGTATCCAAAGCCACTCAGTCTTGGATGGGTTGAGTCGGAGTCTGTTCCTCCTCATCCAGACCCGTACAGCCTCAAGGCACCGGGACATCACTTTGACATCTTCATTGGGGTGGTTCGGGGTGGAGATATATAGCTGAGTGTCATCAGCATAAAGATACAACTCACCCCAAAACCACGGATGATCTCCCCCAGCGGCTTCATATAGATGTTGAACAGAAGAGGCGAGAGAACTGACCCTTGCGGCACCCCACACGTGAGGTGCCTTGCGGCCGATCTCTGCCCTCCTGCCAACACTGTCTGCGAACGGTCGGAGAGATAGGAGGAGAACCACCGAAAAAGAGTGCCCCCCACTCCCAAAATCCCCCAACCGCTGCAGCAAGATACCATGGTTGATGGTATCAAAAGCCGCTGATAGTCCTATGATAGATAATAGGACCAGGACAGAGGAGCAACACTTGTCCCGAGCCCTCCAGAGATCATCTACCAACGCGACCAAAGTCATCTCCGTGCTGTACCCAGGTCTGAAGCCGGACTGGAACGGGTCCAGATAAACAGTTTCCTCCAGGTACCGGGGAAGCTGCCGTGCCACCACACTCTCAACAACCTTCGCCACAAAGCGAAGGTTGGAGACAGGATGATAATTAGCTAACACAGCTGGGTCTAGGGAAGGCTTCTTGAGGAGAGGCCTCACCACCGCCACTTTCAAGGCGGTTGGGAAGACACCTTTCACCAAAGAAGCGTTAATAATTCCCAGAAGCCAGCCTCGTGTAACTTCCTGAGTGGCCAGTACCAAACAGGAGGGACACGGGTCCAATAAACATGTGGTCGCATTCAGCCTCCCCAGTATCCTATCCATGTCCTCGGGAGCCACAGAGTCGAACTCCCCCCAAATAATATTCTCAAGAACTGCCTCCGTAGTCCCACCTGAATCTACCCAATCAGCGTCCAGTCCGTCTTGGATCTGAGCGACTTTATCTTGCAGATATAATCCAAAATCCTCAGCACGTCCTTGCAAGGGGTCCTCTCGAGCTCCCTGAAACAAAAGGGAGCGGGTCACCCTAAACAAGGCGGCTGGGTGGTTATCTGCCGATGTGATAAGAGCGGCAAAGTATTCATGCTTTGCTGCTCCGATCGCCACTAGATAGGTCTGAATATATGACCTCACTAGTGTTCAGTCGGATTCAGAACGGCTGGCCCTCCAGTCGCTCTCTAGGCGTCTTTTCCGGTGCTTCATCTCCGTCATCTCCTCGGAAAACCAGGGAGCTGGTTGAGACCGACGCTGGGTCAGAGGCCACAAAGGCACGGCGCGGTCCAAAGCCCCCGCCGCCGCCCTTTCCCAGGCGGCGATGAGTTCTTCAGCCGAGCCGTGGCCTAGATCCTCCGGAATCAGCCCAAGCTCCGTCAGAAACCTCTCCGGGTCCATCAGGCGCCTTGGACGGAACCACCGAACTGATTCCGTCTCCCTGCGGTGTGGGTTTGCGGTTCGAAAGTCGAGACGAAGGAGTGAATGATCCGACCATAACAGGGGTTCCATAACTAAATCCCCAATTCAGAATCATTCAGCCACTATCCGGAGACAAAAATCAAGTCCAGCATGTTTCCCCTGATGTGAGTGGGACCATTCACTAACTGGGTCAGGTCCAAGGCTGTCATGGAAGCCATGAACTCCCGAACTGTCGCCGATGCTTTGCCTACCGACGGCAGGTTGAAATCCCCCATAACCATAAGTCTGGGGGTGTCAACCGCTAACTCGGCTATCACATCAAGCAGCTCGGGCAGGGCTGCCGTCACGTAGCAAGGAGCCAGGTATGTGATAAGCAAGCCCACCTGCAACCCCTGGCCCCAGCGCACAAGGAGAGACTCACATCTGGCTATCTGCGGTACAGTGACCTCCCTCAGTGCCAGACTCTCGTTAATAATAACTGCCACCCCCCCCCACCCCTACCTTGGGCCCTCGGCTGATGAAATGCTTGGAAGCCTGGTGGCACATTCCAAATGCTTGGAAGCCCGGTGGCACAGCCCGGTGGCACATTCCAAATGCTTGGAAGCCCGGTGGCACATTTCAACAATGTGCCCAGCCAGGTCTCCGTAATGCCCATCAGGTCCGCACCCCCGTCTTGTATGAGATCTAAGATGAGGGGGGCTTTATTCATCACGGACCTGGCATTGCATAACATCAGCTGGAGGTCCAGGCTCCGAGGATTCCAGCCACTCGGGGAACGAGAGAAGACAGAAGAAGACAAGAAGTTATAACTTCTTGTTGTTCGCAGATCTGTTTTTTGATTATCTTTTCCAGGCTCTTCCCAGGTATTGATGTTAGATTGATTGGTCTGTAGCTTCCTGGGTCTGTCCCCCCCCCCTTTCATGAAGATGGGAACCACTTCAGCCCTTTTCCAATCCTCCGATACTTCCCCGGTGCTCAAGGGTTTTTGGAAGACATGGTACAATTGTTGTGAGATCACATCTGCCAGTTCTTTCAGAACTCTGGGATGTAATCTGTCAGAATCCAGTGATTTATATTCGTCAAGGTCAGATAGGCATTTTCTTACCATTTTCTTATTTTAATTTTTTTTCTAGTTTGTCTTTTACAGTAGTTTCTTTGCTACCCAGGGCTATAATTTCTTTTTACGTGAAGACTGATGCAAAGAATGAATTAAGCAGTTCTGCTTTCTCCCTACTGCCTGTTACTACCTTGCCATCTTCTCTCTTTAGTGGACCTAGGCAAGATCTGAGGCAAAGCCTGCAAAACAGCAAATTGGAACTAACTATAGAGCCCAATCCCCTTGCAGCTAAGGAATCAGAGGGCTGCTGCATACCAAAACTAGAAGAAATGACCTTGGAGAGATAAGCAAAGGTCAGACCATAGTTGCAAAGCTGCAATGAAAAATTTTCCACTGACCCCTCCCCCCCTTTCCATGGCAGCAAGTGACAGGCTAGCTAACATTTGGCTTCCCTCCCCCCAACAGAGGCTTTAGCCATACAAATAAAATTTATAAAAGTAAAACAGCATATCTCACCAAGGACAGTGATTCATTCAGAGTTTGTTGGGGTATTTTCTATGAAAAATCTGGAGGAGTTTAGGTGCCCGGACATGTTTAGCACACACACACACACACACACACCAGTAACAGAGTTGTTAATGTCTGGAATAAACTACCTGACTCTGTGGTCTCTTCCCAAAATCCCAAAAGCTTCAACCAAATACTGTCTACTATTGACCTCACCTTGTTTCTAAGAGGTCTGTAAGGGCATAAGAGCACAAGCGGGCCTACCGTTCCTATCCTATTGTTTCCTTTCGTTATATCCAATTAATATAGTTATTACATACTCATACTTATATATATGCTTATATATTGTATAATTATTTCATGCTTATGCTTTTTATATACTGTGTGACAAAATAAAAATAAATTTTAAAAAACTGTGCAGGAGCAAAATGTTTCCAGGCAACAAGGTATTGGACCTTCTCCCTATTTTCCTGGAATCCAGAATTTCTTCAATTTCAAAATGCTGTTCTCTGTCAATTAGCATGGGTACAGGAGGAGTGTCAGGTGCAGGGCAAAGGGGTGAAGAAGCATCTTGGATGAGAAGCAAAACATCTTCAAAGAAAAAACAAGAAAGTCCAGTTGCCTCCTGAAAAAAGCTTTGGGATAAGCTGGATGATTGAGAATCTCTAAAGACTTTTAGCTCTACAATTTGGGATGAACACCCTATGAATGGTGTGAGAGTAGGAATGGATTTCCAGAGAAAAAATTGCAGACTACAGGAAACAGGAGTTTTATTTAGGTGACCCTTAAGACACAGATAAACCTTCAAGTGCTTCAGTAACCCTCTAAAAGGATGCAAATGACCAGCTGTCTGCAAGGAGTATAAATCCTTCCATTCTCCACTATCCTGTCAGAGCTGAAGAAGCTTCTTGGATAAGAAGCTAAATGTCTTCAAAGAAAAAAAACAAGCCCACTTGCCTTCTGAAAAAAAATGTAGAGCCCAACCCCCTTGTTGCTAGGAAACCAGAGGGCTGCTGCATACCTAAACTAGAAGAAATGACTTTGGAGAGATAAGCAAAGCCCAGACCGTATTTGGAAAGCTGCAAAAAAAAAATTTAAAAAAATCCCCTCCCCCCTTTTCAATGACAGCAAGCAACAGGCTAGCTGACAGCCATGCTGGTTTCTTCTTGAATGTCTCATTTTTCTTTTTCAATGGTATTGTGCTGGACTGAGCTTTTATAATAGCATTTTTCAGAGTTTCCCATGCTTTTTGAGTTTCCCCTTTAGAATTTTCCTAGGCTTTCTGAGTTTGCTAAAATCAGCTCTTTTAAACTTTAAGACACTGGTTGGATTATTTTCTATTGCTTGTGTTTGCATTGTATTGAATTCCAGTATGACATGGTCACTTTCACCCAAAGTACCGGCAACTTCAACTCCCTCTATCACTTCTTCTCTATTAGTAAGAATTAGGTCCAGAATAGCTTTACTTCTAGTTCCCTCCTCTACCTTTTGGATGATAAAGTTGTCAGCTAGGTTGGTTAGGAATCTGTTAGATCTCTCACTCGCTGCAGAGTTGTCTCCTAGTTGATATCTGGATAGTTAAAGTCTCCCATTTCTATTGTGGTATGCTTCGTACATACATTTGTTAACTAGTTGGCAAAGAGTTCCTATTGGGACCTCAAGCTTAAAAGCATTCCAAGGTGTGGTCTTCCCAAGGCGTTATAAAGTAGCATTAACACTTCATGTGATCTTGATTCTATCCCACTATTAATGCAGCCTAGCCTGCATTGGCTTTTTTGGCAACTGCAGGAACTGCTGGCCATACTTAAGTGATTGTCCACCAGGACTCCATCCATATAGATGCAGTTCCATTGAGGATTACAGGTTGAGTGCATTTGGTCAGCCAGTTATCCATCTGGTGGTGATGCTGTCTAAACCCACATTTTTCTATCATATCAAGTAGTAGGTTATGGTCTATTTTATCAAATGCCTTACTGAAGTCCAAGTAAATTATATCCACCGCATTTCTCTGATCCACTAATTTTGTCACCTTGTCAAAGAATGTAATAAGATTTGTCTGGCATAGTCTGTTTTTGACAAACCCATGTTGGCTTTTGGTTATGACTTTGTTTTCCTCTAGGTGTTTGCTAATTTGTTACTTGATTATCTTTTCCAGAATCTTTCCAGCTATTCAGGTCAGGCTGATTATTCTGTAATTTCCTGGATATATTCTCCCCCCACCCTTTTTTTGAAGATGGGAACTACATCAGCTCTTTTCCAGTCCTCTGGCAGTTCCCCAGTGCTTCAGGATCTTTGAAAGATATAGTTCAGTGGTTCTGAGATCTCCTGTGCCAGTTCCTTCAGAGCCTTGGCGTGTAATCCATCTGGTCTTGGTGATTTGAAAATGTCTACCCTAATTTGGGTTCCTAATCTGTTTTTTGTGGTGCTGTTTTTGATAGATGAAAAAAACAAGTTAAGTAGATCTGCTTTCTCCCTGTTGCTTGTCACCTTCTTGCCAGTTTCTCCCAGCAATGGACCAATTGTTTCCTTGACTTTCTTCTTCTTTTTAACATGTTGGAAGCAGCATTTTTTTGGTTATTTTTTACTTTTGTTTCAAGCCTTTGTTTATTGTGATCCTTAGGTTTCCTCACTTCATCTTTGCAGGGTCTTGCTATTTGCTGATATTCTGCCTTAGTTATGTGCCCCTCTTTCCACTTTTTTACTTGTCCTTTTTGTCTTTCAATTTATCAGAGTGTTCTTTATGCAGCCATCCCGAAGTGTGTTTTTTTTTGAGAGAGAGAGAGAGAGAGTTGTTATTTTTCTTCTTCATTGGAATTGTGCTAGACTGGGCTTTCATAATCTCACTTTTCAAAAATTTCCCAAACTTCTTGGGTTGTTTTCCCCTTGAGAATTCTAATCCATGGAATCCTCCCCAAATTCTCCCTAAGTTTATTGAAATCAGCTTTCTTAAAGTTCAAGACTTTGTTTTATTGCTTGTGATTGCATAATGTTGAATTCTAATATCCATGATTACTACCCCCCAAGATTCCTGTAACTTCAACACCTTCTATTATTGCATCTCTGTTAATGAGATTTAAGTCAAATATGACTGACTCTCTAATTCCCTTCTCTACTTTTTGGGGGACAAAGTTGTCTGCTAGGTTTTTCAGGAACCTGTTTGATCTACTTGATGTAGAGTTTGTCTCCCAGTTGATGTCAGGATAGTTATAAAGTCCCCCATTACTATTGTGATGTGCTTCCTACATACTTAGTTAACTGATTAGCAAAGAATTCATCTAATTTTTGCTTTCAAGTCGAGGCTAGTAGTGTCAAAGACAGGGGCGTAGGGGAAGATAGAAGCCATCATAGACATGGGTTGCACCCGGTACCTGATTAGCATCCTCACCATCCAAAAACTAGGAAACAGAATGAGACCCCTAACAAACCCCATATGCTTTGAGCAGGTTGATGGGTCATTAATAAGGGCCCCCTGACACACTGGTCACTGAACCCATAAGGCTAGAGATGGGTCACCACTGGTTACCCGGTTCATGGTGGCACCGCAGATGACAGAAATGATCATCCTGGGCTGGTCATGGCTAGACAAATGGAGGCCCACCATCTCGTGGGGAGATGGCTAAAAAAATCCCCCTTCCCCCTTCCAGCCCTATGGAGGGAGGGTCTGATGGGTGGCTAAATGGCGCTAAGCAAAGTGAAAAAGCCACCTCTGCCTCAGAGCCACTTCCGGGGAGCACTCAGATCCCTAAGGGGTACCAAGACTAGGCTGGGGCATTAAGTGAGGAAGAATACAACTCACTACCCCTTCATTGTCCCACAGACTGTGCCATAGAATTTGTGCCAGTAGCTAAACTCCCCAAACCGAACATGTACTCCATGACCCCAAAGGAAATGATAGAATTGAGGAAGTACATTGATACCAACTTGGCCTGTGGATTCATACAGCCAGCTAAGTCCAGAGTGGCCACCCCAGTCTTTTTCAAAGAGCGGAAAGATGGGTCGATGAGGCTATGTTTTGATTTTAGGGGAATAAATGCAGTGTGTGTGCAAAACTCATACCCACTTCCCCTTATGAAGGACATGCTGGTTCACCTAGCTAAGGGGAAGGTGTTCACCAAACTGGACCTGCAGGAGGCATACTACCAAGTGTGAATCAAGGCCCCACAGATAGAAGGAGGCTGACCCAAACTCTGAAGGATGAGCTGCCAACAAGCCCATGGTATAACAACAAGGAAGCACTAATCATCAAGAATGGACTGGCCTGGAAAGAGTCCAAATTGTACATGCCTAACAGCCTGCGACTTCAAGTGCTCCAAAACAGCCACAATCCTAAACAGGCAGGGTACTTTGGCTACCTGAAGACCCTGCATTTGGCCAGAAGGCAGTTCTGTTGGCCGAAGATGAAGAAGGACATAAAGGACTATGTAAAATACTGTGCCACTTGTGCAGCCATGAAGAAAAGGCCAGGGAGAGACTTCCAGCGGGGACGTCATTGTGAAGAGGGTGAGGGAATGAAGTGCCATAACCGAAACCCATATTTTCTCCACCAGGAGCTCTTTTTAGGGCATTCTCAATCCCATAGAGATTGAGGAATAAAAGGGGAATATCCGAAGCCCCCAGGTGACATGCAATCGCCAGGGAGGAAAAAGAGCAATCCCCTTAAATCCTGTGGAGAAAAAAGTCGGCCTGTAGGCTGACTAGGAGTGATGGCGGCCATATAGTGTGGAAGCAAAGAGTGACAAAAACAATTTTGAGTGGCGGAAAGAGTGGACTCATAAGAAGGAGACGAGAAGAAATTGTAGAAACGGAAGCACGAAACGATAGAGGCACCGACAGAGGGCAGACAACATAAATCCAACAAAGCGGCGACAGAAAAGATTGTGAGCGTGATTGCGAAAGAGACTGGAAAGAAGGTTAGTGCAAAAAAAGGATCCCAGAGAGTGGAACAACAGAAAAAGGGAAGATTTGTGGCAGAGATAGGACCCCTAGAAATGTAAATTGGGACTGGTGATTGTTAAAAAACTGAGATATAAAAACCAAAAAGAAAAGAAGAAAAGTGGATAGACGGACTGGAGGGCAAAGTGATAGAGTTGAAAGAGACTGAAAGAGGACTTCCAGTGGCGATACCTTCTACGCTGAGTGCCTAATTAAGGTGCTCTGCACTGAATATTGTAAAAGCTGGCAAAACAGCGAAGAACAGCTGTTTGCCGGCTTCAATTTCTCTCCCTGGGAGAAAGGGAGAGGATAGAGCGGCAGGGGAGTGGTAGATCTCCCCAGGGGCTTTGTTTTGTTATGCAGAGCCCCGGGGGGTTGAATCCCACTGAAATCCTGCCAAGCTCCGATCTTCAGCGCGCTCCTGCAAAAGCAGAAAAAGAAGAAAGTGTCCATCTCTGCCCAATCGATTTTTTTTGTGGATTTCTACATGCAGACGGAACAAGCGCAAGTGAACAACTATTGGATTGCAAGTATTTTTGATTTCCTGACTTCTACCTTTTAAAAAGAGAAACTTTTTTTCCTTGCTTTAACTGACTGCTTAAAATGGCGTCTGAGAGGAAGTGAAATGAAGTGAAGTGAAAGCGAGCAGGCTGTGTAACTAAGAAGCTAAGAAACGTTACTTGTGGATTGTAACAAATTGAGCTCTCCTATACTTAAAGGGGAAAAGAGAAGTTTTTAAACCTAAATTTTGTGACTTTTGAAAATTGAAATGGCTACTATGGCTACCTAAGACTGCTGGCAGAAGGGGATCTGAATGCAAATAGACCTGGTAGGTGGTTAGCATATACTTTAAGGAAAAAACAGAAACAACGTATTATAGGAAAAATAGAATATAAAGGTAAAGAGAGATATCAACAGGATATAATTAAGAAAGCTTTCTTAGAATAATTATACAAATTTATATGCTAAAGATAAAATATTGAATATGCATATTGATAATTATTTGAAAGATTATAAGGTTAAAAGTTTAACTCTAGAAGAAAGGGAAGAATTGAATCGGCCTATAACTTCTGAAGAAATTATTTTGGTAATTAAATTAAATTTAATTAAATTAAATGGGGAAAACTCCTGGTACAGATGGGCTTACAGTAAGTTATTATAGGAATTTACAGGATGAGATGTTAGGTCCACTTAAGGAATTATTTAATCAAATACAATTAGGAGGGGGAATTCCCCCTTCATGGAGGACTTCTTTCATTTCATTGATACCAGAAAAGGAACAGGATTGTTCTAAACCGGGGAATTATAGGGCAATTTCACTTTTAAATAATGATTATAAGATTTTTGTTAAAAAAATAGCAAACAGATTAATGGTACTTTTACAATGTAGAATTCATACTGATCAATCTGGATTTATAAAAGGGAGACAGATGAGGAATAATGTTAAGCAGATTGTTAACGTATTGGAATATTTAGAAAAGAAAAATTTTATATCAGCAGCATTTATCTTTTTGGATGCAGAGAAAGCTTTTGATCGATTGCATTGGGATTTTTTATTTAAACTAATAGAAAAAATGCAATTTGGAGATGGTTTTGTAAGAATAATTAGGGCAATTTATGGAGAGCAAACAGCCCAGATAATAATTAATGGTAACTTAACAGAAGCTTTTAAGATTGCAAAAGGAACAAGACAGGGATGTCATTTATCACCATTACTGTTTATTTTAACTCCGAAGCCATTATTGGATAAAATACGAGAATCAAAGGAGACAGAGGGAATTAAAGTTAGACAACATGAATATAAACTGAGAGCTTTTGCAGATGACTTGGTGATTACTTTAACAAATCCTATAAATTCAAGTGTATCTCTGTTGGAAATAATTGATCGATATGGAAAGGTCTCAGGGTTTAAGGTAAACCAGAATAAAACAAAAGTGATAATAAAAAATATGACCAAACAACAGAAAGAAAAATTAGAGGAAATAACAGGATTTGAAATTGTAAAAAAGGTTAAACATTTAGGGGTTTATATTACACCATCAAATGTGAAATTGTATAAGAATAATTATGAGGTCTTATGGCAAAAAGTTCAGAAGGACTTGATGGTTTGGAAAAAATTGCAGTTATCGCTGTTGGGGAGAATAGCTGCTATTAAAATGAACGTTTTACCTAGATTTTTATTCCTCTTTTAGATGATACCAATAATTAAGAAAGATAAAAATTTGGAGGAATGGCAGACTGGAATTAATAAATTTATATGGGAAGGTGAAAAAGCCAGGGTTAAAATGAAAATAATTCAAGATTCACAGGAACGGGGAGACTTAAAAATGCCTAATTTTAAATTATACTATGAAGCAGCTGTTCTCTCTGCAATAAGTGATTGGTTTAATCTAACGGAGGAAAGAATTTTGAATATAGAAGGTTATGATTTATTATATGGATGGCATGCATATTTAATTTAAGATAAAAAAGTGGATAAGGCTTTTAAAAACTATGTGTTAAGAATTGCTCCCTTGCGTGTCTGGAAGAAATATTTTTATAATTTAATTATAAGGTTCCTATGTGGGCAAGTCCTAGACATACAATAGAAAATATAAATTTAGAACAGAATCAGGAAATGATTACATATAAAGATCTTTTGTGTACGGAAAGTGGTAGTTTGCAATTAAAATCCTTGCACGTATTAAAAGAAGGGAAAAATTATACTTGGTTTCAATACGGGCAGTTACATGCTAGATGGAAGGAAGATCAGAAAATTGGTATAGTCCAGAATGAGGAAAATTTGGTAAAGCAAATTAGAAATCAATCTCAGGAGCATATAAAGAGATTGTATAATGTATTACTTGAAATAGACTCTGAAAGGGATTTGGTAAAGGACTGTATGATAAAGTGGGCACAAAATTTTCAGGAGCCAATATTATTGGAAACTTGGGAAAAAATTTGGGTTAGAAATGTTAAATTTACGCAGGCACAGAATTTAAGGGAAAATTTTTATAAAATGTTTTAGAGATGGCATTTAGATCCTAAGAAATTATCGTGTATGTATCCAGATATGCAAGCAAAATGTTGGAGATATAATTGTGACGACGCTACATATTTTCATATTTGGTGGACTTGTAAGAATATTAAGGCTTTTTGGATAAGAATTTGGTGGCTTCTACAAAATGTTCTGAAAAAGAAGATAAAGTTCCTGCCGCAATTTTTTTTGTTGGGAATTATTACGGAGTGTACAGTAATTGAGACTAAACTGATTTTAAATCTAATAACAGCAGCAAGATTACTGATAGGACAGTATTGGAAGAAAAAAGAAGTACCTACAATAGAAGAATGGATATTGAAAGTTGCTAATTTGGCTGAGATGGCAAAAATCTCAGCCTTTTTGAAAGATAATACGCAAGAAAGATATTTAAATGAATGGAAAAAATTGATTGACTATATTCAAAACAGATATCAGAATTATCAGACTGCCTTTGAATGATTAGGATGTATTATTTTTTATTGTTTTGGGGGAGGCTAGGAATTGATGAGAATTGTAGGAGTATAATTGAGTTAGGAGGGAAAAATTTTTAGCATATGTTTGTTTTATTTTTAACTATACCTTGTGTTTGTTCTGGGAAGTCGGGGGGAAGGGGGTTTGTGGGGGAGGGGAAGGGGAAAAAGGTTTTGTAAAACTTTTTCAATAAAAAACAACCACGAAGAAATGAAATATTCCATACAGAAATAAAAAATGAAATTGGAGGAGTAAGAGAAGACATTAAAAATAAAATTGGGGACATTCAAAAAACAATAATAGAAAATGAACAAAGAATTAAAAAATGGAAATGAAAATAAACCAAATAGAGACAAAGATGGAGACAATGGACCAGAAATCTTTCCAAATAAATAAAGAACTATCAGACTCTGTGGCTCAGGCTGCTAAGACAGTCTGTTATTAACACAGCTGCCTGCAATTACTGCAGGTTCTAGTCCCACCAGGCCCAAGGTTGACTCAGCCTTCCATCCTTTATAAGGTAGGTAAAATGAGGACCCAGATTGTTGGGGGCAATAAGTTGACTTTGTATATAAATATACAAATAGGATGAAGACTATTGCTAACATAGTGTAAGCCGCCCTGAGTCTTCGGAGAAGGGCGGGATAAAAAAATGCAAAAAAAAAAAAAGACTCCATAGCAATGTTGGAAATGGAGAAAGCCTTGTATTTCTTGCATTTCCAAAACATAGATGAAGAGAAAGATGAAGATCTGTGAGAAAACATGGTGGAAATAGTGTCAGAAATAATACAAAGAGATAAGATAGTAGTAAGAGAACACTTAGATGAAATATACCGTGTACAAACTAACTACATTAGAAGACACCAACTGGTGAGGGAAGTACATATAAGATTCGCAAAGCGGACAATTAGAGACAATGTATAAAAAATCACAGGAAGAAACACTGACCTATAAGAGCAAAGAAATCACGATTGTAAAACAAATACCAAAAAGGATTAGGAATCAACGCCAACAATACCAATTTCTAATGGCCCAATTAATTAGATATAAAGTGATGTTTAGATGGCTGACACCGGATGGGATTCTGATAACATGGCAAGGCAAAAAATACAAAGTAGATAGTATTTTGTATAAAGTAGAGAAAGCAAGAGAATTTTACAATCTACATTTTACACAGGAAAAGGGACAAGAAAGTAAAGAAGAAAAAGACAGCAAAAGTCAGGAAGAAGAACAATTAGGAGAAAGAGAACAAGAAAGAGCTAGGAAAAAGTACGAGACGAAAAAGAAGAGGTGAAAGTAAGAACATGGATGGAGACAAGGAATACAAAAATACAACAATAGACAATGGAAGAGGCATTTAAACTTTTCTCAGTAAACATAAATGGACTAAATTCACCAAAAAAGAGAACACAAACATTCACAAAATTACGAAAATTGGAAGCAGATGTGATATGTCTCCAAGAGGTACACATAGAAAAAAGGTATCAAAAAATACTAGAGAAAATTAGGGAAACTATACATCATTGATACAAAAAAAGAAAAAAGGAGTAGCGGTCTATGTAAAAGAAAGGATAAAATCAAAATTAATCTATACAGATGAGGAGGGTAGAACAGTAATGGTACAATTAGAAATGGAAGGGGAAAAAATTATTAGTAATAGCAATATATGCCCCTAGCAAAAACCAACAAGAATTTAAAAAAAAATAGCAAAATAATAGACCTAGAATACGAAAATATCTGTCTAATTGGAGACTATAATGCCATAGTAGACATTTAAAAAGATTATAAGAGCAACAAGAAAAATAAAAAAAGAAAAAAGGAGTAGCGGTCTATGTAAAAGAAAGGATAAAATCAAAATTAATCTATACAGATGAGGAGGGTAGAACAGTAATGGTACAATTAGAAATGGAAGGGGAAAAAATTATTAGTAATAGCAATATATGCCCCTAGCAAAAACCAACAAGAATTTTTAAAAAAATAGCAAAATAATAGACCTAGAATACGAAAATATCTGTCTAATTGGAGACTATAATGCCATAGTAGACATTAAAAAAGATTATAAGAGCAACAAGAAAAATAAAAAAAAGAAGGAAATATTACCAAAAGAGTCAGAATTAAATTTGAAAGATGTATGGAGAGAAACACATGAAGAAGAAAATCAATACACATTCTACTCCCAACCACCTCAATCCTGGACCAGAATTGATATGGCCTGGATAACTCCAGACATTCAGACAGGCTTAGAATCAATAGAGATAGGGGTAAATGAATGGGTGGATCATAACCCAATCACTATAAAATGGAGAGGATGAAAAACATTTAGAAGATGGACAATGAATCAAAATACTTGCAGAGACAGAGTATAAAAAAATGTTAGAAAAGGAATTGGAATCATTTTTCACAATAAATAAAAAAGAAGATACCTCTCTACAAATTATCTGGGACAGCACAAAAGCATACATACATGGATTGACTATCGCATGTATAGGAAGGAAAAACAAGGAAAGGAGACAGAACCAAGAGAAATTATGTGAAGAAGTAAAATAAGCAGAACATAAATTACAGGAAGACCCTAAAAATAGAGAGGAATGGAATATAATCAAACATAAAATAAATTTGATAACTCAAAAGGAAATGGCCCAGAAAATAAAAATGGTAAAGCAAAATTATTTTGAATTTGCGAATAAAACTGGTAGATGGCTGGCATATAGATTGAAAAAAGAAAACGATAAAAGAATGATATAACAACTCAAAGGTGACAATGGGGAAATACAATGTAGAAGAGAACCTAAAAAGAAAATCATACAAACCTTTTTCTCAAATTTATATAATCAGGAAGAAATAGAGGAAGAAAAAATTAAACAATACATAGAAAGGTTAGAATTGAAAAAAAATTCTGAAGAACAAAAAGAAATACTAAACAGACCAATAACTAAACTTGAGTTTGAATTGGCGCTGAAAAAACAAAAGAACAATAAAATGCCTGGCCCAGTTGGTTACCGGTAGAAATATATAAAAATTTACAGGAAAAATTGGGAGATATTATGTTAGAAGTATATAATGATGCCCTGGAAAATGCAAAAATTCCGACAACCTGGACAGAGGCAATAATCACCATAATTCCCAAAGAAGATATGGACCACCATTTAATACAAAACTATAGACCAATTTCTTTACTATACTGACTATAAGATATTTGCAGCAATTATAGCAGAAAGAATAAAAAAAATTGAATAACCACATACATCCAGATCAAAATTGATTCTTACCAGGCCGCCAAATTAAGAATAATATAAGAACAATAATAAATACATTAGAATTTTATGAATCACACCCAGAAAAACAAGCTTCACTGGTTTTCCTTGACGCTCAAAAAACATTTGGAATTTTCTAAAGGAACAACTAAAATTTATGCAATTTGGGACAAAATTTGAAAAGATGATAGGGGAAATCTATACAAAACAAACAGCAAGAATAATCATGAACGATAATACTACAGAACAATTTGGAATAACAAAAGAGGTAAGACAAGGATGCCCACTCTCTCCACTATTGTATATACTAATGCTAGAGATGCTGTTAAAGAATGTTAGAGGACACCAGGAAATAAAGGTTCTAAAAATAAAAAAAAATGAGGAATACACAGTTCAGGCCCTTGCCAATGACTTGGTATTTATAACAGAATATCTGCTAGAATCAAGACCAAAATTAATTTAAAAATTATAAGAATTCGAAGAAGTTGCAGGACTTAAGATTAATAAAAATAAATCAAAATTAATAATTAAAAATCTTACAAAGAAATGGGAAAGAGAATTGGAAATTAATACACAAATTCAAATAACTAAGAAGATAAAATACTTAGGAATTTGGGTAATGGCAAGAGGCTCCTCTATCAAAGAAGATAACTACGATAAATTCGTAAAACAGATTATAAAAGATTTGGATAATTGGAGAAATTTACAAATATCACTATTGGGTAGGATAGCCACCATTAAAATGAATATATTGCCAAAATTGCTATTCTTATTTCAGGTCATACCAATAAAATTAGAAAAAAAATTCTTTGAAACATTAAACAAAATAACAGCCAAATATATATAGCAAAGAAAACGACCAAGAATAAGACTTAAATTTTTACAGAATACAAAGGATAGAGGGGAAATAGCACTCCCAGAATGGGAACTATATTATCAAACTGCTGGCATAACCTAGTTAAAAGAATGGATAGAACTAAGGGACAAAAGAATATTAACAATAGAAGGAAACGATTTACAAGTGAAGTGGCATGCATTTCTTTGGGATGGAAAATATAAAACACAGATAGTTATTTCAAAAGACACATAATAAGAAACACATTACTACAAATTTGGTTGAAAATTAAAAAACAGCACTATACGAAAATCCCAATTTGGCTTTCACCAACAGAAGCACTAAAACACCCAAACTTAACAGAATAAAATAAAATAATAAGATATAGAGA
The DNA here is from genome assembly GCF_028640845.1 of Ahaetulla prasina. Lineage (NCBI taxonomy): Eukaryota > Metazoa > Chordata > Lepidosauria > Squamata > Colubridae > Ahaetulla > Ahaetulla prasina. Next base: position 65,072,958 of record NC_080546.1, read on the forward strand.
CCTAATAGAGCAACAAGGGAAACAAAAAACAAAACAAGAATTGGAATTAGATTTAAACAGAGATATAGACTGATGGACATAGACTCAAATACAATCAAAATACAAAGAAGACACAAAAACTTATGAAATACAAATATAACAACATGAATTAGATAAATTAGATATACAAATTTTTATTGCATTATAAAATGGAAGAGGATATAGTGAAAGACACAATGATTAAATGGGCACAGAACTTTAATTATACAATAGATTTGGAGAGATGGGAAAGAATGTGGCAAGTAAATTCAAAATTAACATTATCCACGGCATACAGGGAAAATCAGTTGAAGATGTTTTACAGATAGCACCTTCCACCTACAAGACTTGCAAAGATGTTCCCAAACAATAATTCAACATGTTGGAAGTGCAAGAAAACTCATGGAACATATTACCATCTATGGTGGACGTGTCCGGCGGCAAAAAAATTCTGGGCAAATATAAAGAAATGGCTAGAAAAAAATAACAGAACAACCAATTGAAAGTAAGCCAGAAACATTTTTACTAGGAATCCTTACGAGAACATACACCAAAGAAATAAAATATCTGATTTTACATATTATAACAGCTGCACAAATAACATATGCACAAAATTAAAAACAGGAAAAAACACCAACAGATGAAGAAGTGATAAGGAAAGTTTTAGAATGTGCCGAAATGGACAAGTTAACAAAAGAAACTAAGGAGAAAGAAGAGACAGATTATTATATAATCTGGAACAAATGGTATGAATGGCTTGAGGTTAGAAATAAAGGAAAAGAATAAAGGGGAGAAATTAGAAATGTACTATATGTAAATAATAAATATATAAGAATGTAGAAAAGTAAAGCTATTAGTATTAGATAATTTAATGTAAATAGAGAAAATGGGATACGAAAGAAAATAAAATAATAAATGAGATATGGCAAAAAAGGTATAACTGCTAAGTTCTGGAGGGAACTCATATGGTCCATTGGGTCATCACGGGCTCAGTTCAGTTTTTCATCCGAATACAAATGGGGCGGCGGAATGGATGAGTGCCATGGTTGAGCAATATTTAAGGTGTTCTGTCAATTATCAGCAGTCCAACTGGAAGAGTTGCTGCCGTTTGCTGACGTGGTATATAGTAACACTGTGCATAGTAGGCTTGACCCCTTTCCAAATCACCACCATCATGGAGTTTGTCCCCATACCTGAACTGCCCAGAGAACCCCCCTCATCCATGTCTTTAAGTGAATGTATGCAGTCACTGAAGGAAGCGTGGGAGAATACTCTACGCACCTTACAGTAAGCAGCATAAAACTCAAGCTGACAAACACCGCTCCTCCCAGACACCATTCTAAGTGGGTAGCAAGGTCTATCTATCCACAAAATACTTAAAATTAAACCCTGCAAGGAGCTGGATCAGAAGTTTATAGGACCTTTTCCTATAGTGAAATAGTGACAAGAAAAAATGCTTGAGAAACTGACAACCCCTGAATTTTATGGGCTAGAACCTCTTAATTGGAATAAAGAAGCAAGGACTGTCACCATTGCTTATGTAAAAAAGCATTCAAGATGCTCTTATTTTGTCCTTTGTCAAATCCTTATGCACATTTTCTGAGAGAAAATACTGCAGCATGTCTGACTTGTTTCAATGCTCTACATTTCATAGCATGATCTTTTATTATGAAATGTTTTATTAGCACTTTGAAACAGTTTTCCCCCCTTTGGATTCACTTGCTGTAACCTGTTCTGTTTTTCTTTTCTTCTCTTTTGACAGAATGTAGTGAAGGCGGATATTGTAAACTATAGCCAGGAGCCTGCAACAAGAAGCGTTAACTCTCCTCGGAGCTCAATGTGTACAATTCAGTGAGCATTTTCTTTTTTGTACAGTGCTCCTTTGGCTGCCTTTGCCCAGCAATGGAGTTGCTCGGAATGTTGTTTTAACAGGGAAATATGACTGTAATACATTTAGAAGTTTAAAAAACCCACTACTCAGGCAACTTCTTTGAATAGTCAAGATTCAAATATTGGGCCACACACTTTGACAACATATACTGTATTTTTCAGACTATAAGACATTCTGGACTATAAGATGCACCTAACTTTTGGGAAGGAAAACAAGAAAAAAAATCTGCCTCTGCCTCCCAGTAATTTGGCTCCTTGCAGCAAACAACAAACAGCCTGGTCAGCTTCAGCACAGCCTGATTTAGAACAAGCAGCTGATTGGCGGTTGGATCGACCTCCCAGAATACTGAGAATCAGCTGTTCCAGGGTTTGGGGATTGCCACCATCTATTGCCGCCTCAGCGTGCCCCATTTTTGGCTGCGCACGCCCCATTTTTGGCCTCCTTGCGTCCCATTTTTGGCTTCTGTGTGTCCTGTTTTTGGCCCGTTCCACCTATCGCCACCAAATGGGACACATGGAAAATGGGATGTGCAGAAACCAAAAATGGGGCATGCGGAGGCCAAAAATGAGACACGCAGAGGTTGAAAATGGGGCGCACGGAGGTTGAAAATGGGGCACACAGAGGTGGCAATAGGCAGCAGTGATCCCTGCAGCCTGGAACAGCTGATTGTCAGTATTCTGGGAGGCTGATCCAACTGCCAATCAGCTGATCAGCTGATCCAACTGCCAATCAGCTGCTCGTTCTAAATCAGGCTGTGCTGATGCTGACCAGGCTGTTTGCTGTTTGCTGCAAGGAGGCAAATTACTGGGAGGCAGAGGCTGAAGTGTGGGGGCTGGCAACTGGGCAAGACTTTAGCAACATTCACTCTATAAGATGCACAGACATTTCCACCCCCTTTTTTGGCAGGGAAAATGCATTTTATAGTCCGAAAAATACGGTATATTCTTCTGAATTATATTTCAGTAAAGGAGATTGATTGTGTGTAGAAATACTTTTACATATATTGTCAGAAAGTTTGAAAGGTGAATGCAATGTGTAAATTAAATGGGATGGGAAGAGACTGTGAAATAAAGCAATGCAGTGAAAATAGATTGGCTTGCTTTCTTTGATTTTGTCCATTTTGTCCTTTTTCTTGTTAGAACCAGGAGAGATTCTCACTTTAATCCTTCCTTTAACATATTTATTTATTCTTTATTCAAAATATAAAATACAAAACAAGGAAAAAGAAAGAAAAAACAAACATCTGACACCAACAAAAACAATAAACCATGTGTACAAAAAAGAAAAAAACCCAAATTTTAAATACATCTAACATTAAACATTAAAAAAAGTCCACCCTGGCTAAACTCTGAAAGATGCATCAAAAAACCTAATAAGTTCTCCTGTCCTTACATAGGTCTACAAATAGTTATAAACTTTCCCATCTACATTTAACAAAAATTCTATATTCCATAAGTAGCTTTCCCTGATGTGGAAATCAATTTGCCTAATATTGAATCGAACCAACATCTGTTCACAAGATATATGTAAAAAAAACAAAACAGTCAAAACCCCAAAGATAAAGATCAAATCCCTCTGTTAATCATCTATTATTGTATTTAGTGTGTAGAACCATGCATGGCTTCCAGTCTCTTATAAATTTGTCTAATCTATTGTCTCTAATCAAAGCAGTTAATTTTGCCATCTCTGCTAATTTATTCAATTTTAAAATCCTCTTTGAAAGTAAATATTCCCCTTTCCTTCCAATGCTTAGCATAAACAAGCCTCGCAGTGGTCACCATGTAAAGAAATAGTGTCCCAAACTGCTTTTCTATTAGTTTGTCCATGATACCTAGAAGAAAGGCTTCAGGTTTCATTAATATTTGTGTTTTAAACATTTCTGCATTGCCATTATTATATTTATAATATAATATTATGATTATTTACAAGATTACTATATATGATAAAATGTACCCGGATTTTGGTTGCATTTCCAACTCTTGTTGGAAATCACTCTATACACCTTTGTCAGTCTATGTGGAGTCAAATACCAGCGGTACATAATTATATAAAAGTTTTCATTCAAAGTCTAATTCAAAGTAAACGTTAAACATAACGTTATAGCTTATGTTGTAACCAAATATTTTTGCTCTCTTTACTATACAAACTTTTAACATATTCATCTTCCAGATGCAACTTAAGTAACATTTTAGATTCTCACTTTAATCCTTGTGATGTTTAATATTGGCTGTCTTTTAGGACCAGTTATTTTCAGTCATGTATTCATGAGGTCATCCTGAAAAAATAAAGTATCTCGCACTTCTAGCATTTTTATTGCTAGAACAGGGTTTTGAAGGGAAAAATGATTAAAAATCTCATTAAATTGGATTGTAATTATGTACTTGTTAAAATAGAAGAAATAATCATTTTTCCTTGTTTCTGGTTTTTCCCACTTTGAAGTACTTTACCATAAAATTACTGCTTACAAATAGGGTTTGGGTAGTTAAATCCCATTTACCATATTTTTCGGAGTTTAAGACGTACCTTAGTTTTTGGGGAGGAAAATAAGAAAAAAGTTGATTGGCAGGTGGATTGGCCTCCCAGAATACCCCCAATCAGTTGTTCCCAGAGGTGAATTTTAGCAACAGTTGCTCCTTGGTTGTGAGCTCTGTGCCTTGCATTTTTTCTTTGGGTTTTTTTCTGCCTCTGAAACTCTGTTTTAGAAAAAACTTTTTTTTGCCTCTGAAAACCTCCGAAACAGAGCTTCAAAAAAAAAAAAAAAAGCCTCTGAGCTTTTTGGGAGCTTCTTTTCTGAAGCTCTGTTTGGGGGCTTCTTTTCTTTTCTGCATACATAAGTGTTACTTAGAAATCATAAACTTAGACATCAATTGTTCTGTTAGTGCAAAAAATAACCAACTATTTTGGTGAAAAAAATACTCATTCTCCATAGAAATGGTTTTTAAAAGGGCTGTTGGTCTTACCCGATATGCTCCTTCTCGTTGGGTGGAGACAGCATCCAGGAATGGGTTGTCCTCATCTGTTCAGTTGAAGGACTGTCTGTCAAAGTTGTTAAGCCACACCCTTAACAACTAGGGCTTCCCAGTTTTCGACTCAGTCCTTTAGCCTGGACAGACGTGTCAAAGCTTTCTCTTCTGACTAGGATTATTCCTGGATGCTTCTTCAGTACTGAATAAGGTTTTCTGGGACATTTCTCCCATTCCACATATCATTGTGAGTTTAAACAGCAGACCCCCATTTGTGGTAGAGTCACTGGAAATTTCTCAATGGCAAGGGCTTCAGCTCCAGCCATTGGAAGGTCCTCTCTGCTGTCAAGCTGGTGACAGTTGCCTGTCATTTGGCCAGCCACTCATTCATTGAGCTGCAAGCATTCTGAATGGGTTGTGGAGTTTAGGGCTCCCATTTACAGCAGGGATTGCCGGATAGAGGAGCTTTGGGCTCCTAGATGTTACTGGGGAAGTGAGTTGCTGGCGTATTTTGGTGAGTTGGGTGGCCATTTTGAACACTGAAAAGCTGCTGCACTGCCTGATACTTTAAAATCCCTTCTGGTGGAGCTTCGCGCTCCCAGCCTGTCAGCCTGCATTCTGGCAATCTGCATTCTTAGCGCTCCATAATTCACTGAGCAGCTGAGACAGCATTAAAGGCTTGAAGCCTCTCTCTCTCTGTGTGTGTGTGTGTGTGTGTGTGTGTGTGTGTGTGTGTGTGTGTGTGTGTGTTTGTAGCTAAGACGGCCATTTGCTGCCATTTGAGGAGATTAGCGCTCCCAGGGGAGACCATTCTTTTTCTTTTTTTAATATTTTTTTTAAATTTTATAAACAAACAAACATTTAATACATCAGTCATTCCTTCCATGTGACATCTCAGTGTTTTCTTCTTGGTTCCATCTTTTTGTTGTTTGTTGTTTCTTCTTTCTTCATTTCAATTTAATCTGTTACAATTTTTTCACAAGTACAATATTCTAATTATACCATTTTCTTACATAACTATCAATTTGCTTCTCTATATATTTTTTCTTACCAATAGTAAAATTGATCCCATATCTTAAAATATTCTGAGTCCTCTCTTTCTTTAATCATCAAAGTTAATTAATTTCTACACAGTCTAGAATTTTTTTTAATAACTTCCCCTTCTAGAGGTATTTTCTCTGCTTTCCAATTTTGTGGAAAAGCAATTCTTGCCACTGTTATTAATGTATAATCAAGTAAATATTTTCTTTACTAATTTTCTCTGGCAGGATACCCAATAGGAACAGCTCCAGTTTTAATTCAATATGTTGTTGAGTCATTTCTTCTAACCATATTTTAATTTTGCTCCAATAGTTTTTAGCTTCTGGACATTCCACCACATATGATAATAAGATTCTAGTAACTGGTGACATTTCCAACATTTAGCTGGTTTATTTTTAAACATTTTTGCCAGTTTTTCAGGAGGCATATGCCATCTATAGAACTTTTTATATTGATTTTCTTTATATGCAGTGGACATCGTTAATTTGTAGTTCCTTTCCCATAACTGTTGCCATTTGTCTAGATCAATTGAGTATCCAAAATTTTTAGCCCATGCTATCATTGTTTCCTTTACTTTTTCTTCCTCTAACTCAATACCAAATAAAACATAATTTTTTAAAATTAATTTATCCTCTGTTCCTGTGAGTATCCTATCCAACTCTGTCTTTTCTAAGTAAAAACCTTATAGTTTAGCATCTTTTTCATATCTTGTTTGTATTTGCATGTACATATACCAATCCAACTCAGTCTCCTGTTCTTCCAATTCTTGTTTCCGCTTCAATTCCCCCTTATCTGTTAATAATTCCTTATATCTAACAATATTTCTAAAATTAAAAATATTTGGGTGTATTAAAACTTCCATTGTTGATAACCATGTTGGTATTTTCACATAGTATTTGTCTCTAACCTCCTTCCATACCAATAACAGTGCATTTCTTATATAATGCCTATGAAAGTACATATGTATCTTATTTCACCCATACCATAAAAATGCATACCATCTCAATTGTAAATCATGTCCTTCCAAAGTTAATAATCTTGTATTTCTTAATTCCATCCATTCCTTCATCCATGTCAGTGCTGCTGCCTGGTAATATAGTTCCCAGTTTGGCAGTCCAAATCCTTCACATAGCCATGCATCCTGTAACATCTTTATACTTATTCTTGCTTTTTTTCCTTTGCCATATAAAGGGAGACCATTATTAAAGGGGCAGCTGCCTTTAGGCACAGCCACAGGCAATGTCCAAAGCCTTGTTTAAAACGAGAAAGGGCGGGAAAAGCAGGACAGTCAATATGGCGGCTGTAGAAAGAATTGACAACACTCCTGAGGTTTCTGAAAGGATTGGAGCCACAACTGTCAAACCAATGGATTCTATTTCCTAGGCTCACAGCAAGAGTGCCAAACACACCCGCCATTCAAAGCTTCCGAGAGGAATGAGAGGCGCAGAGATCATGCCCTCCAAAGGATTTATGACAGGGCCAGTAAAGAAATAGTATCTGCCTCAGGAAGCCCAAGGCATCTGACAAGCAGCTGTGCCAAGAGCGATCACTAGAGGGAGCTCCTGACCAAATATCCATTTGGAGTTTCCCTCTAACTATTTCCAGTGCAGATCTATGGGGAGCTACATCAGACTGGCACACTTCACCAAAAAATCTTGAAAATGCCAATGAGAATCCTGGACCAGCTCCTTCAGCCACTTTTACTCCGACAGCTGCAGGCTGGCATCCAGAGATGAGCAAGGGCTTTCTCTTGCCTGATAACATACAGGACATTATCGCAGAGGCCATTAAAAAAAGCATTGCTACAGGCTTGCAACTGCCCAGACAGGCATATTATGAGAACTCTGCATTTTCCACGAATCGCGTAGATCTTTTTCAGGAGGAATTTCCTCCATTTCAAGATCCTGGTTCCCCTGCTCCTTCTCACGGAAGTCAACCATCATTTTCCAGAGCGCAGGGAGTTGGACCTATCAGATGATAAAGGTCTCATGCCTGAGCAGCCTGCATTTACCTGGCTGTTTTCCCCTGGTATTTTCAAAGCCCTTCTCTTTAAGGCTACCAATGTGGTCTGCCTACGATCACGATCTAAAGGGCCAGAAACTCCAGCTAAGCTAGAGCAAGCTGGACCACTCTTCTCTGAGCCAGGCAGAACTACTGACAGCATCCCTTCGCCTCACCTCTTTGTAGACGTGGTCCTACGGTAGAGGTCAGCTGTCCTCCTCCAATATACCTGAGGACAGGCGGTCGGCTCAATCACCGCAGAGGGCTCACCAAGGAGCCTTCTGGGCAATCTGCCAGTCTGCCATCCTTCTTTAACAGCCACCTTTATCTAGCTTCGCCAATTTCAGGAAAAGTTCCCGGCATAAGATGTATGGATGTGTCGTGTCCCACTCCTCCGCTGACGGCTGGGTCAGGGAAATCCGAATCAGGCGTGCCTCTGCAGCCCTGCCAAAGTCCTAGCAAAGTTCTCAAGGCAGGCAGGAGACCAGAAAGTGACTTCAGCAAGATAAGGTAGACTTTGCCTGACTCAGAGAATGCCAGAAAGCAGATCCTTTATATAGGTCATGGGGTGTGGCTCCATGACTCAGCACTTATCCAGGCCTGCCCCTCCCTTCCTTCTGTTGCCGCCGCCTATCAATTCTCCTGAAGCGAGGGTCACTCCAGTCTGCAGCTGTTGGTAATTTACCTTCCTCAGGCTCACATGCTGTGGAGGAGGGGGAGGGGTCTAGTTGCTCCGTTTGCCTGGGCATGGAGCCAGGGCTGGGGCCGGGAGGCATGCTAGGACATTCCTCAGCGTTCGGAAGCAGATAAGACGGGCCCGGCTGCGGGGAAAGCAGACAAGACTATCCCTCACCGCAGGGCCCTTCCCACGGGGCTGATGATCGGGATGCAGTCGGGCCGGGTTCTGCTCGTGGAAGGCCCGCACCAGGTCCGGGGTGTGGACGTCGGAGGCGTCGACCCAGGTGAACTCGGTCCCGTACCCCTGCCACGCAACCAGGTATTGGAAGCACCTCTTCAGCCAGTGGGAGTCGCGTATGCTGTGCACCTCGTACTTCTCCGCCCCGTCCTCGTCTTCGTCGACGGCGCCAGGCGGCGCCGGGCTCCGGAGGGGGCATGGCGGGGCCTCAGGGACCAGCAAGGACCGGTGGAAGACGGGATGGATCCGCATGGAACGTGGCAGGGTCAGCCGGTAGGACACCAGATTGATTCCCTCGACAGGGAACGGACCGATGAACCCTCAGGCCAAGTTTTTGTCCAGAAAGTCCCTGAGGGTGGCCAACTCGGGCTTGGACATGGAATACAGGCATCCCGTTGGCACTGCAGGCTGGGGAACGAGATGAGGGTCGTGAGTCCGCTGCCAGGCCAGTCCGAGGATCACCGGGAAGTGGAGGTCCGCCGTCACGTAGAAGCGAATTGCCTCCTCGTGGTCCCCGATGGTGAGGCACAAGGGCTGCGTGGCGAAGTTAATGGGTCCGGCCACCAGCTCCCTCCCGTCGATGGTCTCGACGCTTATCGGAGGGTCCACCGATACCAAGGGGACCCCAAAATGGTCCACGAAGGCCCGGTCCATAAAGTTCATGGTGGCCCCCGAGTCCACCAGCGCGTGCGCCGGGATTCCCTCCGGCCGGTCACCCACCCACACCCGGGTGTCCAAAATCAGGTGCCGAGGGGGCCCGGGGTCCACGTCGGCCGTGTCTGGCTTGGTCCGTTCCCGGCCTAAGGTTTCCCCTAGGCCGGGCCTGCCCCGTTTCCCGACTGGCCAGGCCGGGATTCGGGGACGGGCGCATGGGCTCCTGGGGCATGCGGCGGCGAAATGGCTGGGCTCCCCACAGTACAAACACAGCCCCCCTTGGCGCCTCCGGCTCCGCTTCTGGGCCGTCAGGCGAGGCCTGGCCGCTCCTAACTCCATGGGCTCCTGGGGCATGCGGCGGCGAAATGGCTGGGCCCCCCACAGTACAAACACAGCCCCCCTTGGCGCCTCCGGCTCCGCTTCTGGGCCGTCAGGCGAGGCCTGGCCGCTCCTAACTCCATGGGCTCCTTGGCGGCGACGGGACAGGCGTTGCTGGACACAGGTGTCGAGGCGCAGGCAGAGGGGCACCAGGTCAACGAGGGTCCGTGGCGCCTCCACCCGAGCCAGCTCGTCCTGGAACTCTTCCGAAAGACCCCTCTGGAACGTGTCCGCCAGTGCCGTGTCGTTCCAGTCGGAATCATGGCACAGCAACCAGAATTCAGTGATGTACTCCCGGAAGGGGCGCAGCCCTTGTTGGATCTCTCCTAGGCGCCGGGCGGCCCTCTGGGCCCACACGGGGTCCTCATACATTAGGCGCAGTTGCCCCCAGAACCCCTGGTAGTCTGCCAGCAAGGGGCTGTCCCTGAGCACCAAAGGCGTGGCCCACTGAGCAGCCTGGCCGGACAACAGGTTCATCACGAAGGCCACCCTGGCCCGGTCATCTGGAAAGTCCCCCGGCCGCATTGCCATGTAAGTCTGGCACTGGGCCATGAAGGCCGGGAACATCTCCATCCGTCCTGAGAACTTCTCCGGCACCGGTACCGGGCTGTGACGCTGAGGAGGAGGAGGAGGAGGAGGTTGGACTGTTGGGGCATTCCCAGCAGCCAGTTGAGCAGTCAGCTGGGCGACTTGCTGTTGCAGTTGCTGGTTATCTGCTTGTAGCTGTTGCACAATCTGCGCCAGCTGTTGCTGATCCATCTTGTGGTGTAGATGTGTGAGAGTCAGGCAAGATGTTGTGTCCCACTCCTCCACCGACGGCCGGGTCAGGGAAATCCAAATCAGGCGTGCATCTGCAGCCCTGCCAAAGTCCTAGCAAAGTTCTCAAGGCAGGCAGGAGACCAGAAAGTGACTTCAGCAAGATAAGGTAGACTTTGCCTGACTCAGAGAATGCCCGAAAGCAGATCCTTTATATAGGCCGTGGGGTGTGGCTCCATGACTCAGCACTTATCCAGGCCTGCCCCTCCCTTCCTTCTGTTGCCGCCGCCTATCAATTCTCCTGAAGCGAGGGTCACTCCAGTCTGCAGCTCTTGGTAATTGACCTTCCTCAGGCTCACATGCTGTGGGGGAGGGGGAGGGGTCTAGTTGCTCCGTTTGCCTGGGCATGGAGCCAAGGCTGGGGGCTGGAGGCGCTTCTTCTTCCTCGACCTGTCTGGGCATGGAGCCAGGGCTGGGGCCGGGAGGCATGCTAGGACATTCCTCAGCGTTCGGAAGCACATAAGATGGGCTCGGCTGCGGGGAAAGTGGACGAGGCACAACAGAATGTAGCAAGATCTCAACAATATGACTTCTGTAACAGAGTTGTTAATGCTTGGAACTCATTACCTGACTCCATAGTCTCTACTCATAATCCCAAAATCTTCAACCAAAAACTGTCTACTATTGACCTCACCCCATTCCTGAGAGGACTATAAGGGGCATGCATAAGAGCACAAATGTGCCTACCGTTCCTGTCTTTTTTTTTTTTATTCAAAAAGTTTTACAAAAAATTTTTTTCCCCCTTCCCCCCCAACCCCTCTCCCTTCACAAACCCCCTCCCCCCCCGACTTCCCGGAACAAGCACAAGGTATAGTTAAAAATAAAACAAACATATACTAAAAAAAAAATTTTTCCCCAAAACTATTATACCAATTTTCCCTCTCTAGCTCTGACTTCCTCCTTACATAACCAAAGTCCTTCAAAAAATTAACAATAAACAGTAATAAAATATATAAATCAATAGAACAAATTAATCCTAAAGTATTTAAAACCAGCTGAAGCATAAAAATCCAATCCAATTCAGAGAATATCTCCCTTATAGCTTCTATAACCATATAATTTCCCCCCCAAGTCTTTCTTACATAAGATCTTTCGAGAATATTCTATTTAAAATTCAATACAACAGATTATAAGATTTCAATACAGGGAAATTACAATATCTATTCAACTTTAGTCCTTCCTTGTCAAAATCCAGTATAAATCCAAATATCTAGTCTTTTATGATAGTTATAAAACATATAATCAACCCATTTCTTCCAGATCTTCCTCACGTATTGTCTTTCAGGGACGCTAATATCTTTTTCTGTTAATATTTCAAAAAAAAGAAATTCTTTCAAGGATGATACTTTTGTCTCTTGCCATTTTTTTTGATGCATTAGTCTCTGTCTTTCCTTCATTACTCCTTTTGAAAAGTCAGTCACAATATTTCCTAATAGTTCCTTATGTCCAAGAATCCACGAGTTACTGCCGTATATTCCCTCAATCCGAAAAGAGAACTCTTGGAAAGCATTAACCCTGTGAATTTTTCCATTTCGGGAGACAGCCTCCTGTAGCACAAATTCAGGCATTTCATCCAAACTTTTTAAAAAAGGCTTCTTTACATCAACTTGTTTATTCAGGATCCTATCTTCATATTTATCCACTTTTGTTTGTATCTCCTCCATTCCATATTCCAAGTCCTGATTACATTGGTTAATTTCTCCAAACTCTCATCCAAAACGCCATTTTTTCCAATTCGTATTTTTGAGTAATTAAATACATTCTTTCTGTATAATCCTGTATAAAGTCACGAATCCATTCTTCTGAAAAAACCTTCATGGCAAAGTTCTTGCTGAAAATCCCCTTATAAAATACTTAAACAAACTAAAATAATCCAACAATCCACAGTCCAGTACAATAAGATAAAATCTCCATTCAGTTTCACTTTCTCAACAAGTAAATGCCATTTTATTTCATTGTGTTGATTATAGATGAGAGAAAAAAAAAATTAAAAAAAAAATAGAAGTCAGATTTAATACTTGCAATTTAAATGACTGATCTCCTGTGTTTATTCCGTCTGCTTATAAATATCCATAACAATCACTTGAAGCAGAAGTGGTCGCTCTCTTCTCTGTCTGCATGAAGCAGAGACACGCTGGGGCTGGAGCTGCTGCAGAAGGATTTCCAGGGAACTTTCCCTTTCGAGTTCCCCAAACGGGGCCTCTAGAGAGAGCTCTACCTTTCCTTCTTCTTGCTCTTTCCCTTCCCTTTTACCGGGGAAGGTACTTTCAGCCGCTGTTTTCGCCGGCTTTTTACAGAATCCCAGCGCGAGCGCCCTTAGGGCGTCCTTCGGAGAGAGCGGAGCCACCAGAAGTCCCCTACCGTTCCTGTCTTATTGTTCCCTTCATTATATCCAATTAATATAGTTGATGCATAATTTTAATTATATATATATATATATTCTTCAAGATATGCTGTTTTATCTATGACATTTGTTTGTGTATACTGTTGTGACAAAAATAAATAAATAAATAAATAAATAAAAAAGATCTTGGCAGTGGTGCGATTTCAGCTGACGGAACCCTAAACCTGGCCTGCTTTGCATCCAAAGCTATGGCCTCTTCTGTGGCTGCGCGACGCCTCCTCTGGCTGAGGAAATGTCAGACGAGGCTCGCTACAAATGGCTCCTTGCCTCTGCCCCGTTTACAGGGGAAAAGTTATTTGGGGAGGCTCTGGAAGCGCAAGGTTCAACCATATTCTTAGCGCCGGGGTGAATGTCGTTCCTCTTCCATCGCCTGTTATTTCGGGGATTTGAATTGGGTGCGGTACCCTCCCGAAGGCAGGGATTTTTAGGGTCGAGGCACAGAGGTCAGCAACACAGACCAGCAAGAGGTAGAACCTTTCAATCGAAACGGTCCTTTCAAGGGGGAGGAAGTTGCTCATTCCGCCACCACAAGTAACTGCATGTCCATCCCTCCCATTGGAGCTGTCTGGCCATCTTTGCCAACTGAGGGGAGGAGATTGCATTGGGTGCCTGGGTCAGGGAGACTGTGAGATCTGGAATTCTCCCTAGAATTCCTCCGCAACCTCCTCCCCCCAAGGTTTTTTATACGCTGCCCAGTTTCAAAGGATACTGATAAAAGGGCCTCATGGATTCGGCCATAAAACACCTACTGGACATTTGGGCTATCCAGGGGGTGCCTGTAGACCAATTAGGGCAGGGGTTCTACTCAATTCTTTTGCCATTTCCAAAGCCTCGGGTGGGTGGAGACCTATTCTGGACCTCAGGATTGAACTGCTATCTTATCTATAAGCAATTCCAAATGCAGTCACTTCAATCGATTCTTGCTGGCGTGTGGGTGGGCAATTTCCTCACTTCTATTGCATTAACAGAGGCCTACCTGTATATTCCGATTCTACCTGTACATCAGAAATTCCTTAAGGTTTACTATGTGGGTACCCACTATCAATATAGGGCATTGCCTTTTGGCCTTTCTTCAGTGCCCCAGGTGTCTAGCAGTGTCTTAGCCGCCAAGGTGGCTCACCTCAGTGTCATACCCATGCGTGTTCAATGTTATCTGGATGACATTTTAATCCAGTCCTCTTTCGATCAGTGCAGGGAGGATCTCCAGATATCTATTCAAACACTTAGACACCACAGGTTCTCGTATTATTATGGAGAAGAGTCATTTGTCTCTGTCAACCCACCTGCTCCATCTTGGAGCGGTTATAGATTCCATTGAAGGCAGGATGTATTTGTCCCAGGAGCGACAGGACAGTCTCATGGACCATGTAGGATTCAACAAGAGCGCAAAGTACGTTTAGTCCTGCTCTTACAGCTCCTGGGCAAGATGGTATCCAGCATTTCCATCACTCCATGGGCATGCCTACATACCAGAGACCTTCAATGTTTTCTTTTGCCTTTCCAGAGGGCAGGCAGAAGCAGCTCGCCAACCAAGGTCCAGATCCCCTGCAAAGTCCTTCGGTCCCTCAGTTGGTGGAGATCACCAGCTATCTCCAAAGGATGCCTCTTCCACGAGCCCCAGCACTGGTGGTAACAACAGACGCCAGCCTTTTTGGTTGGGGGTGGGGCGCATTTCCAATTGCAAATGGCTCAGATGGAGCCACCTGGATCTAAAACAGAGCATCAATTGGCTGGAAAGGTGAGCTGTATATCTGGCCCTCCTTCATTATCAGCAGTCGGTCTTTGACAAGCACATTTTAGTGCTAACAAACAATGTGGTGCACATAAACTGTCGGGGGGGGGAGGGAGCAGGTCCAATTCTCTGATGTTGGAGGCCAAGAGGCTAGGCCTTTGGGCAGAGATCCCGGAGGTGGCCTTATTTGCCACCCAAAGACTGCAACTCCCGAGATTTTATTCCACATTTCCAACTCAAGGGGGGGAAATAGTCGATGTTCTCCGCAACCATGGCTGCCAGGGCTCTTTTACACCTTCCCTTCTCTTCCCCTTCTTCCAAGGGTGGTACGGAAGGTTCTGGAGGAGAGGGCAGAGGTCCTGCTTCTGGCCCCACATTGGCCCAGGAAGTCTTGGTTCGCGGATCTCATGACCTTTTCGGTGGCCCCACCCTGGAGCATCCCTCAGGGCATGGTGTCACACAGCCAGGGGGTTGTTGGTTCACACGGACCCACAGTGGTTCCAACTGACCGCCTGGTGCTTGAGTGGCAAGCTCTGAGGGGGGACAATTTTTCCTCCAGGGCCATCAGGTCTATTCAGGCCTCTCGATGACCTTCTACCTACTTCGCCACTCGGAGGATCTTTTGTAGCTGGTGTGGCAAGTCAGGTATTTCTCCATTTGCAATATCAATAGCCCAGATCCTGCACTTTCTTTAGGTTGGACTAGATAATGGGCTATCGCTCAACACCATCCAGAAGCAAGTGGTGGCCCTGTCCTCAGTACTAACTTGCAGCTCCCTAGAATCTCTCAGCATTCCACTACCTGGTGATTTATTAGGGGAGCAACTAATTTTTTTTCCCCAGTAGTAAACAGATACCCTAACTGAGACATGTCTAAAGTACTGAGATCCCTCACTGGTGCCCCATATGGACCTTTGAGATCAGCCAGCCTCCGCTTCTTATCCTGTAAGGTGGCTTTCTTGATGGCTATTACATCAGCCAGGTGGATCACATGGATCGTGTAGTTCTGCGGTTGGACCCTACCTTCATACCCAAGGTCAACACTTCATTCCGCAGGGTGCAGGAACAGATATTACCCAACTCCTAACTCAACCTAGTCCATCCTTAGAAAAACACTGGCACACCTTGGATGGGCGGAGGGCCCTCTGCATCTACCTTGCACGAATTCCTGATCTGAGGAGAACAGAGTCGCTGTTTCTTTCTTTTCAACCAGTTTCCCTAGGTAGCAGGGTTATACCTTCTATTATTGGTCGGTGGCTTCGACTTACTATCGCCAAGGTGTATCAGCTACAGGCTCTGCCATGGAAAAAGAAAGACAGGAAGGAAAAAGAAAGAATGGAAGAGGGAGGGAGGGAAGGAAGGAAGGAAGGAAGGAAAGAAGGTCCTGCCTTAGCACTTGGCTACCAGCAGCCCTGCTGCCCTTTCGCCATCTCCTTGTCCCTCCTTCTGACCTCTCCTCTTGGACTCCCATCCTATCACTGAGGATGCTTTGGTTACAAAGCATCCTCAGCTTGCATGGAAAGAGAGTGGGCCTCCCTCTGACCCACACACTTTGCCCTCCTGCACACACAATGAGCAATCTGGCCAAGGAGAGTGAGCACAGCTGTCTAAATCCACATTCAGATGGAAGAAAGGGATTCTAAAGCCCTAAAGCACTAGTTTGGGAGGAAATTTAGAGTCTGCTTCACCTGTCCTGCTATCACTTCTTCTCAGTAGAAGGTTCCTTTTGAAATACCATATTTCTATACCCATTATGGCAAAGCTATGGCCCGCATGCCAGAAGTGGCATGCAGAGCCATCTCTCCTGGCATGTGGAGGTGTCTCCCGTTGCTCTTCCAGGTTCTGGTGTGCTGGCCAGCTGGTTTTCATGAGCATGGGAGCACCAGAAACCCGAATAGCAGTCGCCCATTGTGCATGCGCACTCCAGGAAGATGATCTTGTTTCCAACATGCGCATGCGCCTCGGCCACTTGATCTGGTTTCTGGTGTGCATGCATGCACGAAGACCAGCAACGGCAAGAGCAACAGGAGCACGTGCCCAAAGACACAGACAGGGGATCCCGGTGGTCGCTTCCTAGGGGAGCAGAGCTGTTGGCCAGGATGGGCAGGCTGGGGCTTCCCTCCCTCCCCGCCTGAGTGGGCTTGTTGCATGGCCTCAGGCAGTCCGGAGCACATTGTCAGCTCGGGTGTCCCAGAAGAGCCGGCCGGTCCCCGCATCCCCCCCACTTCTGTGAAGGAAGCACAACCGCTTTACAGCTGGCTCACTGTCTCCCGCGTTCCTCCTACGCAGCCCTGCCACCCCAGAAGAGTAGCAGCAGGGGGAAGGGCAAGAATGATCGGCCAGCTCTTCACACCGCTGGTTTTTGGCATGGCCCATCACCTGGCCCATTTAAGAGAAGGGTTGGGAATCCTTATGCACCTGGCTGCTGCCTCTTCTTTACCATTCCTCTCCCTCCACCTAATTTGGTGTGAGTCTGAAGTGGTTTGTGGGGGGGAGGAAGTGAGCCCCCCAAAGAGCAGCAGCAGCTGTAATGGGAAGGGCAGGAGCGACTGGCTGGCTTGAGTGCGTGGGGCAGCAGGGCAGGGAGGGAGGGAAGCCCCAGCCTGCCAGTCCTTGCCATCGCTGCTCCCTCACCCCCGGCGGTGGCGCCTGTCACACTGCCACATTTGGCTGGGATGCTGGAGCAGCCAGGAGAAGGAGAAGTGAAAAGCCTGCTGCCACTGTAGCTCTTCCCTCATGCCAGCCTCGCTGTCAACCTTCGGGTTTGCCTTACAGGTGGGGGAGAGAAAGGTCCTGGTGGTGGGGGAACATCTGTGGTGCCAGCAACTGCAGCCAAGCTCAGGAGAAGCCCCTTTGGAATGCCAATTAGCTGTGTGTATGGCAGCGGCCAGTGCAAGAGAACCAGGATGTCCGACACTCAGCCAGTCAGGCGATTTCTGGTATGGCCTGCACTGGTGGGGCACATGGCTTGCCTACATAATTTTGCCAGCACCGCTTCCTCTGCAAAAGCTGCAGGGCTGCACAGCTGGGCATCGGGTGTCCTGCTTCTCTTGCGCTGACTGCCACCATGCATATAGCACACAGCTGCAAAATGTGGAGAATGAGGGAGCCACTCACACCTTTTTTAAAAGTCTCCTTTCCCAAAATGTCCTTGGCAAAGTGAAGGGCTGATGAGCAGCACTTGTAGCAAATGTTGTTTTCTTTGAGGAAAGCTTTGCAGTATTCCATGGACCTCTCTCTGAAGGCTCTCCATTGTAGGAGAGGATGTGGCTTCTGGTGTAGACGACACTGGTTAACGGGCTCTTTGATCTCAAGTTTCTGTCTGAGAGGAGCTGGCAGACCTGCAAAAAGAATCTGGAGGAGTCATGTTAGTTTTGTCAACTGCTACTGGAGGTTTTTGGGAAAGCTATCAATTCTTTTGAACAGTGCATTTTCCACTGTTTTTACTGAGCCATAACACTCGCAAGTCTGTCCCAGATCATTTTAAGGCCTGTTTTAGGGTAGTTTATGTTTATTGTCCTGATTTGTTTTGCATGCCCAGGAGATTCAATTCCAAGCCATTTAATTATTACCATATTTTTCGGTCTATAAGACGCTCCAGGCCATAATATACATATTAGCTTTAGGGGAAGAAAACAAGAAAAAAATACCTATGTCTCCCAGGATCCACCCAGTATTCATCTGGCTAGCATCCTTGCAACAAACAGCCTGGTCAGCTTCAGCATGTTACCACAGCCCCAGCATGTGGCTCATTAGGGCTCCACTCCATTGCACCCACCACCGCTCAGCTGACAGCTGGATCCCGGCCTCCTGTAGTCCCGCCAACCACTGGGTTGGCCAACCGGACACGCTGCCACTGCTGCCTCCTCCATGTCTGCTGCCTCCACTGGGAACACTGGAGCTTTCACTGCCATGCAGAAATTGGCGGTTAGATTGGTCTCCCGGAATAATGCTGATCAGCTGTTCTAGGTGGCGGGGATTGCTGATCACCACTTCCAGTGATCACCGATGATAGGCAGCGGCAATAAGGTGGTGGCAATAAGCAGTGGCAGCGAATGGCTACTGTGATCCCCGCTGCCTAGAACAGTTGATCAGCAGTATTCCAGGAGGCCGATCCAACTGCAAATCACCTGCTTGTCAGCAAAGGTTCAAGCTTTCCCTGGCAGCAGTGAACGGTGGTGGCAGCAGTGACAGGCAGTGGCATTCACCACCGCCACACCAACCCCCTTCCCCCACGCCACAATATTGATCAGATGCACAGATGCACAGACATTTCCATCTACTTTGGGAGGGGGTGCATCTTATAGACCGAAAAATACAGTAAGTCTTTCTCTTTACTACATGACAAATCTAAGCCTCTGATGGCATTTTGGAAAGAAGATCACCAGGCTCTATTGCTTTCAGAATGATCATTAAGCCCCTTTGTGACTAACTCTTTGTGCCAAGAACTTGGCAAAGTCTACAGTGGCTTGATTATCTGACTGTGTATTGCTGTGGTGAAAAGGTGTTGTGTAGTCATAACTTCTAAGAGTCTCTGGTTTCAGCTGGTCCTTTCTATGCTGCTCTGGCACAAAGGCTGATCCTGTAAGATAATTTGCAGGTTCGCGTACCTTGGGTGCAGAGGGTCTGTCAACAGAGATGCAGCTTTGTTTAGAGCTTTCTCGCTTGTATGTTTGAGGCTTGCCATTGGCTTGTAGTGGTGCTATGTAGCATCTCTGGCTTGCTTCTTGAAGGTTGTTTTTTTCCATCTAGGTGAGCATTGCTGCTTGACCTGGAGTATTGACAGACATATTCTGAAGTGCATTGCAGAGGATCTTGGCATTCAGCTTCTAGCCCAAGTACGTTGTCAGAATATATAGCTCTTTCTAGGGTTTTAACTTCAGCTGTGGTAGCTGCTACTTCTTTCTCTATGGCAAGTCTCTCTAGGCTTGCTTCTAACAGAGCTTTCTGCATTTCCAGGGATGCCTCTTGCTGCATTCTTTCATATTCTTTCTGTACACTTTCAGCCTCTAACCGTGATCTCCCTCTTTTCATTTTCATTGCTTATTCAGCAAACGCTGCTCATGCTTTTGCTGCTTCAGCCTTTGGGCTGGCAATGACAAGTGCATTACTTACTGATGACTGTTTGGACGAACTAGAGACTTGAGACCTTGTTTTGTATGAAGATTCCCAGCTCTGTGACATGGTGTTCTGGAGATGCTCAACTGTAAAAAGACTGCTGTATGCAGGTCACTATATAGTCACTATCATGGACTGATGAGAGGTTCGGGCAAGCTACAAAGTGAGCTTGCTTGGAGAACAAGTCAACTACAGTCCAGATTAAACTATTCCCCCCACTGGAGTGTGGGAACTCTACTATAAAGTCCATGGCTATTTCCTCTGATGGCTGGGTTGGCTCAGCCACTTGTTGTAGCACTCTGGGAGTTTTTCCTGGTCTCTGTTTCATAGACACACATACAGTGCAACTTTTTACATAGCTCTCTATGTCCTTTTTCATGCCTGGCCATCAGAACTGCTGTTTGGCCAAGTGTAGCATTTTTAGGATCCCAAAGTGACTGCCTTGTTTAGCATCATGACTGCCTTGCAAGACCCAAACGTACAGTTTTCCCCTTTTCCAGGCCATACTTTGAAAGGGATTTTACTGCCCTCTAGGAACTGTTGCCACATCAGCAGTGCCCACCGCACTGCAAAAGTTTTTTCTCCCATATTGGCCAATGTCTCAGTCTCGTTCATCTTGGGCTTCAGTAGTTTTGCCCCCAGCAGGATCTCAATTGCACAGTCTGTGGGGTGATGGGATGGGGGTAGGACATTGCATTCCTTTTCACTGTATGCCTCCACTAAGTCCTGGTATTCTTTGGAGATAGTTTGCACTTTTGGCGCCAGTTTGGATGCCATTTTTATGCGCTCAAGTCCTCCCCTCTCTTCCCTCTGCTGGTGTTGTGGTCCACCAGCAGCCTGTGGAGCTGGCAACGGAGTCGGACAGCGATGAGGCTGAGGTAAGGCCAGGGCCATCGGGAAGTGAGGTGCGGACTACAGAGATTGATAGTATTGAGACAGAAGAACAGGAGGAGCCTGTTCCTAATGCACGCATGAGAAGAGGTGCCAGAAGGCAAGAGCAGCTCAAGCAAAAAAGACAACTCAGTAGGCCCAAGAGATGATTGGCCCCTCCCATAAGGCTTAAAACAGACCAGCAACAGCATTTGGGCTTTGCCGGAAAACAACGTTGGTAGCTTCGTCTCCTTCTTTGTCTTGCATTTATTTTTGTGACTTCTGAACGTTTGCCAAGAAAGGCCTTTGGCAGTTTGCCTAATTGGACCAATTAGGACTCAGGAATTTGTGTTGGGAGGAATTTGCTTTAATTTGAGTTGAACTATGCTGGGAATGAAGTAATTCTCAGCTGTTCGAATAAAGTTTTTTTTTTCACGGACTGAGTTTCCTACTACCTACTTGGCCCTGGGTCACAACAGCTGGTTTGGCTCACCCCACTTCATTTTTGGGGGGTTGTGGCCCTTACCTGTCATTGGTACGTGTCTCTCTCCCAATACACAATGGGTTTTCACTTGGTAAACCAAACTAATCACAATATCATAGCTTTTGCCATCTTTGGGGTGACCATGAACCGAAAGGTCTCTTGGTGGATTCCTAACTTTAGGGGTACTGGTTCTGTTAGGAAGGAGGTGGGCAATCCCCCTACAATGGAGCCATCAACCTGCTCGAATGTCATGGGTTGACATAGCTTTCTCACTCGCAATCCCAACTTCCACACTCTCTGCAGTTTGAATAAGCATCAGGTGTACCCTAAGTCTATAAGGGCTTTTATAACTCCCTTCGCTCCCAAATAGGGGGGTGATGGTTTCACTTACCATCGAATCATCTTTCCCCTCATTGTTACTCTCATAGAGGATCAGTTGGGGATCCTCCTCCTTCCCTCCCCTCACTGCTGGGATTGGGGGAAGAACTCTACAACTTGATGTGGCTCTCACAACTTCTCCTTCCCCCGTTTGGACAGCTTCCTTGGTTTTCCTGGGTTTGGGGCCTGTGGGGTCAAAATGGGCACTGCTGCCAGCAGGCTGCAGATCTATGGCCCTCTTGGCCACATTAGAAACATAAGCTGGGTCCACTCCCCAGGGCTTCAGGAGGGGCAGGGGCCCTCACAGTGGGATTTCTCTGCCTCAGTGGGTGCTTCTCTTGGCTCCTCTTTGGGTGGCCTTCTCTTCTTCCATGCCGTTTGTATTCCATTGCCATTTGTATTCCATTAGGTCCGTGCCATTTGTATTCCATTAGGTCCAGCTTCATGCTTTTTGCCAGCTGGTACCAGCTGTGGATCCACATGTATTCCTTGAGTAGACACGTGTGGTATAACTCCTGATTCAATCCATCTCAGAAATAGTGGACCAGAAACTGCTCCAGCCAGTGCTTCAGCCTCCCCACCAGCCTTTGGAATTCATAAATGTATCTGGTCCCTTGTTTGATGGATCGGATGCTCCCTGGACTAGCGTGGTGTCTCCGAATCAGGCTCTGAGCTCTCCCAAGAAGGCATCGGGAGCCCCTTTGTCATGGAGGCCTGTCAACCCTCTTAGGTCACCACGATGGCATTCGCTCAAGCCACATCATCAAAGTTGCCTGGCCCATATCGATCCAGGTGAGCCCACACCTGATTCAGGAAGAACACCAACTTCTCTGAACTCATGTTCAACAACTCCCATTGAACATGGCTTTGGTTGGTGGGGGCTGGATAGGGCCTGGGGTGTCCCAGTATCCCTAGCACCATCCCACATCATAGGGAAAGGGCCAGGGCGGTGTACTCGCTGCTGCCAGTTGTGCTTGGGGCCGCCTGGCAATCCCGTGCGATTGGGTTTCCACCTGTTGGGGTTTAGCGGTGCCTTGCTCCCCTAGAGTTACAGAGAGCAGAACTGGCACAGCAGATAGACCAAGCTTCTGGAGGAGGATCCAGTCAACCCTAGGTGACTCTCCACCTCTCTTGGCCTTGGGAGCAGCCAGAGCCCCACGGACTGCCATCAGCTGCGACTCCCCCCATCCTCAGCCAGGGTTGAGGCAACAGAAGTAAAGAGTCGCCAAGGGTTGTTTGGATCCTGGGCCAGAAACTTGGGCTATCTGCCATTCCGGTTCTGCTCCCCATAACTCTATTCTGATGAACCTCGCTCTCAGCTGTTCAACCAATGGGCTGCTGCAGGTTGCCAGGTACCTCCACTGATTCTTCCCACTCTGCTGCTCTTTTCTCCCTCAATCTTGTGCCCCCAGTGAACGCTGTCCCAGGAGAAAGCAGAGGGGACTCAGCTTCAGACACCTTCGGCACCACACCCTGCTATAGTGCCTTGCTTTCCCCCAGCTGCTATGGCCTCCTCCCATGCTGCTGGCTGTTCGGTTTCTCTGCTCATCCCTTTGAACAGGTCACCACCATCTGGGTGCCAAAATCCACCTGGCCGCTGGGGCTGTCCTGTTCTTGGCCATCTGCACTCCTTTACATTCCACCCTGGACATCTTCTCCTGGGTCTTCACAGCTCTTCTGGAGGTAGCTGGACAGGCTGCAGGAGCCCAGGTCTCCTTTGTTGTTTTTAATTTTGATAGACCTGGTTTAATGTCAACGTTCCAACTGATGAACCCAACCAAAGTAAGCACAGCCAAGACAATCCAATCTCCTAATGCAAAACTTTATTGAGAACACCATTTTGTCACAGATGAGGGCAAAACAAAATCTGGCTAATTCCCGTGCAAACCCACATAATTAAAGTATAAATTCTCCCTCCCCCCATTAGACCAGGCCACACTGTTCAATTGAGTCTCATTGTATTGTTATGGGGAAAAGTTATGAGAAAAAGACTTTGGCAAGCACCTGCCAAAGTGTCCTTGGTTCTCACTGCTGTCTTCTTGACGTCGGGGGTCTACATTCTATCTCCCCTTTCCCCTGCAAAGAACCTGGTTCTTTGGCAAGCTGAGAAGCGATAATGATTGCAACAGCAAAAGTATACTTCAAAACTTGACAGCAAGATCACCCATCCATTTCAAGACTGTTCCATCATTTCTCTATTACATGCAAACATAGCAATAAACTTTACTCAGGACTGCCTAAGGAGCATATTTGGAAGATATGGATGACTTTCCTCAGCTGTAACAATGTCCAGTTTGTTCCTGGTGCTGTTTTCCTGAGACTTCCCATCAAAAGAGCTGGATTGTGGAAAATGCAAATATGCAGGTTTTCTTTAGTTGCATTATAGGTATGAAGTTGAATGATATATTAGACCACAGAGCACATGAAAGAACATTTATTCCTTATGTAGTAAAGATTGTTCAGTTACAGACCAAAAGAAAAAAATTAATGGCCCATTCACAACTCACTCAGATTATGTTCAAATACAAATATTTCTGTCCACTATTGTTACAGCACAGAGTTTGGCCATCTTTCTGACAAGTTGCAGTCCTAGTTGTTAAATAACTACATACTGTTCTAATGTCTGAATCTATTAATAAACACTCTTAAAAGATATTATTGAATATCAAAGCCATTACGAGCAGACTGTCTAAGCATCCCAATGTGAGTGCCCTCCTATGTCAATATATAGTAAAACTAGTTGTAGTTCAAAAATGTATGTGCAGATGTGTTTTTCTTCATATAGAGAAAACTTTATACCAGAGATGTTTCTGTGGAAAAATGACTGGATTCAGAGGCACAATTTCAGCCGATTTTAGAGCAGCTTTAATGGTGGGAATGTTCATGCTTAGTGGGCCCCAGTGCTAAACTCCTGGAGAAGCAAAGAAGGTGAAAAATGGACATTCCAATACATCACAGGGTCAGTAACTGCCAACTCCTGCGGTCCTCCAATCCCATCATAGACAGTCTCTTTGTTGCAGGAGGAGTGGATCTCTGCTGTTGTGCAACCTCCAGACCCCAGTCTTAGGAAAACAGTCATTTTGACAGAGGAAATAGTGAAAAATTAAAACATTTTCAAGCATGGAAAGTAATGGAGGTGCTGAAAAGGAAGGTCACTGTCCAGATGAGATCACTCTGGGGGCTTCTCTTTTAAACAGTTTCTTTTTTTTTTTTGTACAGGTTTTTATTGATTTTTTAATTTCCCCCCTCCACACATACACAATTCATGAACAGAATATTGACCATATCTTATGGTCAATTCAAAATATTCGAATATATTTTTCTTAGTTACAATTTTTGCCAAAATATTCTTTTTTCATAGTTTTTTATTCATTTCCTAACATTTCTTTGCTCATTTTTTTATTTTCCAAAAGTTTTAATTTTCATTTTCTGTCATCATATTTAATGTACAGTCATTTATCCATCACCTTTTAACTTTCATTTGTTACCTATTCGGGCCTGCTCGTTTACCACTTCCTTCCTTAACTTAACCTTCCCTTCTCCTCTATCCTTCTCTACCTTCTTCTACTTACCCATCCTCCCTCTCCTTCCCTTTTCTACTTCCTCTCCTCCCTCCCCACTCCTCTCTTCTTCCCCTTCCTCTCCATTTCCCCCTCTTCCATCCTTCTCTCTTCTTTCCATCCTACTTCCTTCTTTTCCTCTCTCTCCTCCTCTCCCTTTCCAATCCCTTATTCCCATCAGTTCAGTCTGAAGTGGTATTTGAGCAGCCCCGATTTCCTTTCAAATTCTTTTCCTTTTTGGTTACATATCTTCCGTCATACCTGTACTTTTTTAATCAATCCATATACCATCTTCCACCCTCCTCCCCCAACTCTCCCCCCTCCCTCCCCCCCTCAGGACTTCCTAGAGCAAATACAGGGTATTATAACCAACAATCACAAACTAAAATAAACTAATTATACATAGACTCCCACCCCTCTCTAAAACTTTAACTCCCCTTATTCATAAAAACGAAGAAAGAAAATATAATTCCATCAATACAAATACAGCATTCCCTTCGTAGGCTTCTTCTTTCAATCCATTTTTAAATTACAGTCCATCTTCTCCACTTATGTATTTCTTCAGATTTCGTAGTTTTTTCTGTACAATCTTCATCAATCAACACCACAATTAATGTTCCATCTTTCGATGTTGCTCCATCAGTCAAATATCATTACTACAATTACATATCTAACGTTTAAATTACCAAACATTTAATAAACTATCCTTAGTCAATTAACATACTTAAAAATAATATTCGTAACATCATTTTTCTTCTTCATTCTTTATACATTTACACTCCATTTAACATACAATTTACTTCTTTCTCTACTCTTAATAATTACAATCTTGCTTTGATCCCCACAGTATTTGAATCATATAAATCCAACATTTTCAAAATCTTACTTATATTCTCACCACTATATGTTACAAAACTATCACCATATTTCATCAAATACCATTACTACAGTTACATACCCAAAATTTAAGGTATTAAATATTTAACTTATATTCAATTAATATAACTAAAACTAATATTCCTAAAATCCTTTCTCTTCTTCATTCCCTAAACATTTTATACTCCTTTCAACATACAATTTACTTCTTACTCTCTGTTCTTAATAGTTACAATCTTGCTTTGATCCTCCCCCACAACCTTCTGTAATTCTGCTGCCAACATTAAAGTCTCAGTTTCAAATTGTGTTTGCTTTACTTCCTCCCCTTCTTTAACCATTCCCACCTCTCCTTCCTTCTTACTTCCTAACAATGGTAAACATCCAGCCTTCAATACTTTAGTATAGAAATTTCTTGCTTTAAAAACTGTATTAAGACAATGTTTCACTCCCTTATAATTTACTGTTATTCCAGCTGGTACATTCCATCTATACTGTATCTGAAGATTTCTAAGCTGGTCCACCAAAAATGTGTATTCTTTTCTATTTCTTAACATTTTAAAAGGAATTTCCTTCAATACCAATACCTTTTGTCCCAATATTTCAATTCCATTTTTATAAGAAACTTGCGAAATTTCATTCCTAATCTTCCTAGATGTGAAATAAATTACTATATCTCTTGGTAAATGCCTCTGCTTTGCCAGCCATGAATTAACACGATAATTTTTTTCAATTTGAATTTCAATATCCACTGGGCTTTGTACCATCAGCTGTGCGAAGGCCTCTGCTAAAAATCTGCTTTACAGCCTCTCGTTTATATTCCTTCAAACCTCTTATCCTTAATGCATATTCCATAACTCTGTATTGCAATAAAACCCGTTCATTCTCTGCTCTTTCCGCCTTGATCTGGAGCTCCTCTATTTTGTTTTTAAAATCCAAATTTACTTGATTAATTTCTTCAAATCTATCATCCAACTGCTTTATATCCTCCACCTTGATTTGAAATTCTTCTATTTTACTTTTTAAGTTCAAATTAGCTTGATCATTCCCTTTCACTTTTCCCTCCAATTTTGTTATGTATTCAGCCACAGCTTTAATTGCTGTCACCAGATCTTCTCTTATATCTTCATTCTCACCTTCAACAATGTCTTTAATTTGCAATATTTTGTCCTCAATTTCTTTAATTTTTTTATCCTGAGCCAACATCTGAGCCTTGAGAAATTCCTTCAACTCGTCTTGTAATTTATAAAGTTGGGCTAACGAAGCTCCAGCTTCCTTCAAAACTTTCACAGAAGCCATTTTACTTTTGTTTTATATTCAACCAAAGTCAAATCTTTTATTAAATCAATTATAAATCTTCCCAGTTCCACTTAATTTCTCCATATAAAAATCAAATCCAGCAAGTAGCAAAGTTCTAGACAAAGCAATATTAAAAAACAACTTTTTAACTTTCGCTTTCTTCACTTACAGTTTCCACTTAAAAGGAAGGGGGGAAAAAGAAAAGAAAAATAATCTTGTTTCTTCTCTTGAATTATAAAAAAATAAAATTAAAATAAAAATTATTCAAATCTTTATTCCTTTAACATAATCTCTTCAATTAACATCAATGCCAACAACTAACAGGCATTTCCTTAACTTTCGCTTTCAATCCACAATCATTTTCTTTTCTTCGTCTCTATTTTTTCAAACTAAATCTTCTAATTAGGGAGTTTCAATTGATACATACATGCCTGTACTCCTGTTTTCATTCCGCCTGCCTTAAAATCCAATAATTGATTCCTATTGATGGCAGGAGTAGTTCTGCTCGTTGGAACAGAGGCGCCTCCGGATCCGGAGCTTGTTCCGGGCTTTGGAAGGAGCTTCACTCTCAAGCCGGCTGGTACGTGATGGGAACGCGGATGCCGGCTCCGCTAGCCTGATTGGGGTGGCGTTTTTCCCCGTTTTTTGGTGGCGGCAGCATCTGAAGAAGGGGCTTCTGCCCCCGGGAAAGAGCGTGGTTAGTCGGGGCGAGGTCAGGGCATAGACGCCGGCCCCATGAACTTGATTGGGGTGGCGGTCGCCATGTTGGCCATATTCCAGTGGCAGCGGCAGTGGTAGGAGGGGGGGCTTTTTGACAACATCGTAAGAACATCGTGAGAACATTGTGCCAGGCCGACAAGGGGTTTTTTGCCCCCAGGAGGAGTTTTCGGCTGGTTGGGACGAGATGGGAATGCAGATGCCGGCTCCGCTAGCCTGATTGGGGCGTTGGCCGGTGCTTTGGCCGTTCTTTTGGCGGTGGCGGCAGCAGCACCCGAAGAGGGGCTTTTGCCCCTGGGAAAGAGCTCAGTTAGTCGGGGCGAGGCCAGGGCATAGACGCCGGCCCCACGGACTTGACTGGGGTGGTGGTTGCCATGTCGGCCATATTCCGGCGGCGTGGCGGCGGCGGCGGAGAGGACAGGGTCGTCTTCCCCCCTGTGGAGTCTTCGGTACCAGCTGGCGCATGGGGGGCGGTGGCCGGCCCCCCCGTTGCTTTTTTGTGACGGAGGTGTCATCTTCCCCCCCATGGCCTTTTATGCTCCTTTATGATCCGTTTGGAATCCCCTGGAGATGTTGTACAGTGCTGGTTGCCATGACGATGGTATCGACGATGACGACGGCGATGGTGCCTTTTACTGCGACGGCGGCGGATGACATCCATCGGCGGCAACGGTAGCTGCCTCTCCCACCTTAAATCTTGCCTGGGGTCCAAATGGTTGAACTGGATGTTACCTTGGGTCATCATTGTCATCCTGTATCGTTATTCTCCACCTTTGGACCACCAAATTCTCGTTTTCCCACTGGAGATCTACCACGTACTATTACATCATTGGTTTACCATCTTGACTGGCTTAGGACAGGACTTTCGCCATCTCCATATATTCCCAAGATGTACTTGCCAACGCAACTTCATGCCCTGCGAGACTCCCCCCTCTCGCGGACATGGCCCTCCACTCTATCGAGGGCCTACCTTGATGACGGATTTTGGAATCCCGAGAGGTGGCATGCAGCTAAGAAGAAGCTTAGGGGCTTTTTAAATTCGTGTTTTAGTAAATTTTTAAATAAATTAACCATGGGGAGGGGTGGGATGGTGAAGATAGGTTTAGGGGGACACCTGTCAGGGCCACTGCTAGATCCTGTGAAGGCTCGCGGAATAGACATTGTTGGTTCGGAGGTGGAAGAGGAGGCTAGAGCTCAATACCAAGAGGGCAGTTCCATCTGCACGGTAAGTGGGAGGGGCAGGTGTGGTGGATGCGGGGGCCCATATCAGGTTCGGGGAGTGCGCACTCGCTATTTACGAGCGATGGCGCATTCCGGTCCCCCGGTCATTTCCCGTTCCCCGAGTGGCTTAAATCCCCAGAGGCTGGGCCTTCATCTGATGTTATGCAATGCCAGGTCCATTGTAAATACCCCCCCCCTCATTTCAGATCTTATACAGGAGGAGGGCGCAGACCTGATAGGCATTTTGGAGACCTGGTTGGGCACGGAAGGGGGGGTTCCCCTGGTAGAAATGTGCCCACCGGGTTTCCGTGCATTCCATCGGGCGAGGGCCCAGGGTAGAGGTAGGGGGTGGTGGTTATTATTAACGAGAGTCTAGAGCTGAGGGAGATCACTGTGCCACAGATAGCCGGATGTGAGTCCCTCATTGTGAAATGGGGCCTGGGGATGCAGGTGGGTTTACTGATCACGTACCTGGCTTCTTGCTGCGTGACAGAAACCCTACCTGAGCTGCTGGATGTGATTGCCGGGATGGTGGTGGAGACCCCCAGGTTTATGGTCATGGGGGATTTCAATCTGCCGTTGGCGGGGATGGCATCTGTGTCGGCTCGGGAGTTCATGGCTTCCATGATGGCCTTGGACCTGACCCAGTTAGTGAATGGTCCCACTCACATTGGGGGAAACACTCTGGACTTGATTTTTGTCTCATGGCAGTGGTTGAATGATCTGGAGTTAGGAGAGTTAGTTATTAGATCCCTGTCATGGTCAAATCATTCGCTCCTTCATCTGGACTTTCGAACCGCCGACCCCCACCTCAGGGAGATGGAACTGACTCATTGGTTCCGTCCCAGCCGCCTGATGGACCCAGAGAGGTTCCAAATGGAGCTTGGGCCATTCCCTGAGGATTTAGCCCACGGCTCGGCTGGAGCTCTAGTCGCCGCCTGGGATCGGGCGGCTGCTGGTGCTCTAGATCGCGTCATGCCTTTGCGGCTTCTGACCCAGTGCTGATCTCAATTAGCCCCTTGGTATTCCGAGGGGCTGAGAGAGATGAAGATGCCTAGAGAGTATCTGGAGGGCCAGCCGCTCCGAATCTGACTGGACACTAGTTAGGTCTCAAATTTGGACCTATCTAGTGGCGATGAAGGTGGCAAAATGGTAATATTTTTCCACTCTCATCGCATCAGCAGATAACTGCCCGGCCGCCCTGTTTAGGGTGACCCGCTCGCTCCTTCACCAGGGAGCGGTGGAGGATCCCTTACAGGGACGTGCTGAGGAGTTTGGACAGTATCTGTTTGATAAAATCGCTCCAATTCGGGAAGGTTTGAACACAGATTGGGTAGATTCGGGCGGGGTGGGAGAGGCAGGTCTTGAGGTTACTATCTGGGATGAGTTTGATTCGGTGGCTCCTGAGGACATGGACAGGATACTGGGGGGACTGAATGCGACCACATGTTTACTGGACCCGTGTCCCTCCTGGCTGGTATTGGCCACCCGGGAGGTTACACGAGACTGGCTCCAGGGAATTGTTAATGCTTCTTTGATGGAGGGTGTTTTCAAGGGTGTTGCCTTGAAAGAGGCGGTGGTGAGGCCCCTCCTCAAGAAGCCTTCCCTGGATCCAGCTGTTTTAGCAAATTACCATCCTGTCTCCAACCTTCGTTTTGTGGCGAAGGTTGTTGAGAGTGTGGTCGCACGACAGTTACCCCAGTACCTGGAGAAAACTGTCTATCTAGATCTGTTCCAGTCTGGTTTCCGGCCTGGTTACAGCATGGAAACAGCCTTGGTTGCGTTGGTTGATGATCTCTGGAGGGCTCGGGACAGAGGCTGTTCCTCTGTCCTGGTCCTACTAGATCTCTCAGCGGCTTTTGATACCATCGACCATGGTATCCTGCTGCGCCAGCTCAAAGGACCTGGAGTGGAGGGCACTGTTCATCGGTGGTTCTCCTCCTACCTCTCCGACCGGTCGCAGACGGTGTTGACAGGAGGGCAGAGATCGGCCCCGAGGTGCCTCTTATGTGGGGTGCCGCAAGGGTTGGTTCTCTCGCCTCTTCTGTTCAACATCTATATGAAGCCGCTGGGTGAGATCATCCGTGGTTTTGGGGTGAGTTGTCATCTATACGCTGATGATACACAGCTGTATATCTCCACCCCTAACCACCCCAACGAGGCTGTTGAAGTGATGTCCCAGTGTCTGGAGGCCGTACGGGTCTGGATGGGGAGAAACAGACTCAGGCTCAATCCCACCAAGACTGAGTGGCTGTGGATGCCAGCCGTCCGGTACAGTCAGCTAACTCCATCGCTGACTGTTGGGGCGAGTCGTTGGCCCCCACGGAGAGGGCTCGCAATCTGGGCGTCCTCCTGGATGTACGGCTGTCTTTAGAAGAACTTATGACGGCTGTCGCCAGGGGGGCTTTTTATCAGGTTCGCCTGATATGCCAGTTGCGCCCCTTTCTGGACCGGGCTTCCTTGTGCACAGTCACTCATGCCCTTGTTACATCCCGCCTGGACTACTGCAATGCTCTCTACATGGGGTTCCCCTTGAAGAATACCCGGAGGCTTCAACTAGTCCAGAATGCGGCTGCGCAGGTGATAGAGGGAGCACCTCGTGGCTCCCATGTGACACCTCTCCTGCGCAGTCTGCACTGGCTCCCGGTGGTCTTCCAGGTCCAATTCAAGGTGCTTGTTATCACCTTTAAAGCGCTCCATGGCTTAGGACCAGGGTATTTATGGGACCGCCTACTGCCACCAGTAGCTTCCCACCGACCAGTGCACTCTCACAGGGAGGGCCTCCTTCGGATACCATCAGCCAAACAATGTCGGCTGGTGACCTCCAGGGGGAGGGCCTTCTCTGTGGGGGCTCCTGCCCTCTGGAATGAGCTGCCTCCGGGGCTTCGTCAGCTCCCCGACCTCCGGATCTTCCGCCGCGAGCTGAAGACGTTGTTGTTTCGACGTGCAGGACTAGCTTAAACGTAGTTTTAAATGGGCTTTTTTTAAATGGGCTTTTTAATCGTATTTAAAAATTTTAGGCCATATATTGAATTAGTTTTTTATATTGTTTTTTTTAACCTGTATTATATGTATTGTGGTTTTTATTGGCTGTGAACCGCCCTGAGTCCTTCAGGAGAAGGGCGATATACAAATGTAATAAATAAATAAATAAATAAATAAATAAATAAATAAATAAATAAATAAATAAATAAATAAATAAATAAATAAATAAATAAATAAATAAATAAATAAATAAATAAATAAATAAATAATAAATAAATAAATAAATAAATAAGCCTCCAGAATCATTTCTGGGGCTTTCCGGGGGGCTCAACTTTAGCCTGAATGCTCTCCTTCCCCTCTTCGCCCGAGGGGAAGATTTCAAGCCGCCAGACAGTTGATCTCCACTGTCTGGATGGCTCTACGAGATTGCGGAGCTGGCGGTCTAAAAAAAGCCCGCCATCAGGGCAGTGGAGCCACCAGAAGTCCATTTCCTTGCTCATTTTATTGAATCACATCTTTTTTCGCCCTCATTTTCTAATTTCTCCATTTTTATTCATGTTCATTCCCTTTCATTCCTCCTTCTTAACTATTTCAATTTTTATCCTTCAAATATTTTCGGGGTTGTCTTTCCTCCATTTCCTTTTCACAGCAATCTTTTCTTCTCCTTTCCCTCCTTTCCCTCCCTCCTTTGTTCGTACCTACTTTCTTCTCCTCTCCTCTCCTACTCCTTCTCTACTTCCCTTTCCTTTCTCCTCCTCTACCCTACTTCCTCCCTATCTAACCTTCTCTCCTACTCTTGTTTCCTTTACCTTACCTCCTCTCCTCTTCCCTTTCTTCTTTCTCTCTCCCTCTTTCTCCTTTCCATCTCTCTCCTTCTTATCTCTCTCCATTGCTGTATTTATTTTCAATATCTTTAATGTCTAGACAGCCCCAATTCTCTCATTTATTATACATGTTTTTGAACCTCTTCTCCTATATTTTAAACCTTAACATTGTCTTCATCTTGTTCCATTTATATCATACAGTCAATTAGTACAACTTTCCACCTCTTATTTTTTTAACATTTCTATTCAAAATTCAATACTTACTATTTTCTTCCAGCAGTGTACATCATTTACTCACATTTTAATTTTATTCCCTTTTACATCTTAATTTCAATCATCTCCATTTATAAACCATGCTATTCCAAATTTCCTCAGCTGGATTTTCCATTCTTTTATATGTTTAAAATATGTTTCTTAATCATCAGCTTTAATTCTTTCTCATTCCATGCATTGTCAAACACACATACAAAAAAGGAAGCAAGTCTATCACTACTTTAATTTCTTTTCTTCTATTCATTTTAAAATGTTTCATGAACTAGTAAGAGACTTCATTCAGTTGCTGTCTCTGATTGAAAAGTGGACTTTTGAATGCCGGCATTTGCAGTGCTCCATCTCACCATCAGAATCATCTTTATTTATTTATTTATTAGATTTTTATACCGCCCTTCTCCCGAAGGACTCAGGGCGGTTCACAGCCAAATAAAACAGTAAAAAGTGCACAATAAAACAATAATTAAAAAACTTATTAAATATAAGGCCAAATTAAAATCCATTTAAAATCATAAAACGCCATAAAATTTAAATCCAAATATTAAAAATTACTAAAAATTCCTATGCCAGTCCTGCGCGAATAAATAGATATGTCTTCAACTCACGGCGGAAGGTCCGAAGGTCAGGCAGTTGATGGAGTCCTGGGGGAAGTTCATTCCAGAGGGTGGGAGCCCCCACAGACAAGGCCCTCCCCCTGGGGGCCGCCAGCTGACATTGCTTGGCGGACGGCACCCTGAGGAGTCCCTCTCTGTGAGAGCGCACGGGTCAGTGGGAGGCAATCAGTAGCAGTAGGCGGTAC
Organism: Ahaetulla prasina; assembly: GCF_028640845.1. Taxonomy (NCBI): domain Eukaryota; kingdom Metazoa; phylum Chordata; class Lepidosauria; order Squamata; family Colubridae; genus Ahaetulla; species Ahaetulla prasina. The sequence continues at coordinate 65,107,169 of NC_080546.1, forward strand.
CGTAAGTAACCTGGCCCTAAGCCATGGAGCGCTTTAAAGGTAGTAACCAACACCTTGAAGCGCACCCGAAAGACCACAGGTAGCCAGTGCAGCCTGCGCAGGAGTGGTGTTACATGGGAGCCACGAGCGGCTCCCTCTATCACCTGCGCAACTGCATTCTGAACCAACTGGAGCCTCCGGGTGCTCTTCAAGGGGAGCCCCATGTAGAGAGCATTGCAGTAATCCAAGCGAGAGGTAACAAAAGCATGAGTGACCGTGCCTAGGGCATCCCGGTCAAGGAAGGGGCGCAACTGGCGAATCAGGCGGACCTGATAAAAAGCTCTCCTGGAGACGGTCGTCAAGTGATCTTCAAAAGACAACCGCCCATCCAGGAGAACGCCTAAGTTGCGCACCCTCTCCATCGGGACCAATGACTCGTCCCCAACAGTCAGCCGTGGCTGCAGCTGACTGTACCGGGGTGCCGGCATCCACAGCCACTCCGTCTTGGAGGGATTGAGCTTGAGCCTGTTTCTCCCCATCCAGACCCGTACGGCTTCTAGACACCAGGACAGTACTTCAACAGCTTCATTGGGGTGGCCTGGGGTGGAAAAGTACAGCTGTGTATCATCAGCGTACAGTTGGTAACTCATCTCAAAACCACGGATGATCTCACCCAGCAGCTTCATATAGATGTTGAACAGGAGAGGCGAGAGAATCGACCCCTGCGGCACTCCTCACGTGAGGCGCCTCGTGGTCGATCTCTGCCCCCCTGCTAACACTATCTGCGACCGGTCAGAGAGATAGGAGGAGAACCACCGATAAACGGTGCCTCCCACTCCCAAACTGTTTTTTGTCTCGGGACAGTGGCTTAATGATCTGAATTTAGGGGAATTAATTGTTAAACCCTTGTCATGGTCAGATCATTTATTCCTTCAGCTGGAATTTCGAACCGCTGCACCCCACCGCAGGGAGATGGAGCCGATTCGTTGGTTTCGTCCCAGGCGCCTGATGGACCCACAGAGGTTTCTGATGGAGCTTGGGCCGTTTCCTGGGGAATTAGTCCACGGCTCGGCCGAAGAACTGGTGGCTGCCTGGGAGGAGGCGACCGCCGGGGCTTTGGACCGCGTTGTGCCTTTGTGGCCTCTGACCCGGCGCCGAACTCAACCAGCTCCTTGGTATAACGAGGAGCTGAGAGAGATGAAGTGCCGGAAAAGATGCCTAGAGAGTGTCTGGAGGTCCAGCCGCACCGAATCCGACCAAACACTAGTTAGGTCACATATTCAGACCTATCTAGTGGCGATAAGAACGGCGAAACATAATTATTTCTCAGGTCTTATCGCATCGGCAGATAATCGCCCAGCTACCCTGTTTAGGGTGACCCGCTCCCTGCTCTTGCAGGAAGCTCGGGAGGACCCCTTGCAGGGACGTGCTGAGGATTTTGTACAGTATCTGTCCGATAAAATCGCTCGGATCCGGGATGGACTGGATGCTGATTGGATAGATTCGGGCAAGATGGCGGGAACGAATCTTGTGGATATTACCTGGGCTGAGTTTGATCCTGTGATTCCTGATGACATGGACAGCTTGTTGGGCAGGCTGAATCCCACCACATGTTTATTGGATCCGTGTCCCTCCTGGTTGGTACTGGCCACATGGGAGGTGACGCGAGGCTGGCTCCTGGGAGTTACCAATGCTTCTTTGCTGGGGGGCTTTTTCCCCACCGCCTTGAAAGAGGCGGTGGTGAGGCCCCTCCTCAAGAAGCCTTCCCTGGATCCAGCTATATTGGCGAACTATTGTCCAGTCTCCAACCTTCGCTTTTTGGCGAAGGTTGTTGAGAGTGTGGTGGCATATCAGCTTCCCTGGCACCTGGAGGAATCTGTCTTTCTAGATCCATTCCAGTCCGGCTTCAGACCTCGATACAGCACTGAGACAGCTTTGGTCGCGTTGGTGGATGACCTCTGGAGGGCTCGGGATAGGGGATGTTCCTCTGTCCTGGTCCTGTTAGACCTCTCAGCGGCTTTTGATACCATCAACCATGGTATCCTGCTGCGGCGGTTGGAGGGTTTGGGGATGGGGGGCACCGTTTATCGGTGGTTCTCATCCTATCTCTCTGACCGTTCGCAGACGGTGTTGGCAGGGGGGCAGAGATCAACCCCACCTCACTTGTGGGGTGCCTCAGGGGTCGGTTCTCTCGCCTCTCCTGTTCAACATCTACATGAAGCCGCTGGGAGAGGTTATCCGTGGTTTTGGGGTGGATTATCATCTGTACGCTGACGATACTCAGCTGTACATTTCCACCCCGAACCACCCCAACGAAGCGGTCGAGGTGATGGCCCGGTGTCTTGAAGCCATGCGGGTCTGGATGGGGAGGAACAGGCTCCAACTCAACCCCACCAAGACAGAGTGGCTGTGGGTTCCGGCGTCCCGGTACAGTCAGCTTACACCTTCGCTGACTGTTGGGGGTGAAGTATTGGCCCCCAGGGGAGGGGTGCGCAACTTAGGCGTTCTCCTGGATGATCGGCTGTCTTTAGAAGAACATTTGACGGCCGTCGCCAGGGGAGCATTTTATCAGGTTCGCCTGATCCGCCAGTTGCGCCCCTTCCTTGACCGGGACTCCTTGCGCATGGTCACTCACGCCCTCGTTACTTCTCGCCTGGACTATTGCAATGCTCTCTACATGGGGCTCCCCTTGAAGAGCACCAGGAGGCTCCAGCTAGTCCAGAATGCGGCTGCGCGGGTAATAGCGGGAGCACCATGTTGCTCCCATATAACACCTATCCTGCGTGGCCTGCACTGGCTGCCGGTGGCCTTCCGGGTGCAATTCAAGGTGTTAGTGACCACCTTCAAAGCGCTCCATGGCTTAGGACTGGGCTATTTACGAGACCTCCTACTGCCACCGCTGGCCTCCCAACAACCTGTGCACTCCCACAGAGTGGGCCTGCTCAGGGTGCTGTCGACCAAACAATGTCGGTTGGCGGCCCCAGGGGGAGAGCCTTCTCTGTGGCAGCACTGGCCCTTTGGAACGAGTTACCTCCGGGGTTGCGCCAACTCCCCAATCTCCAAACCTTCAAGCGGGAACTGAAGACCTTACTGTTTAATCGTGCGGGACTAGCCTGAGTGCATTTTAATTAAATTTTAAATTTTAAGGGTTTTTATGTCGGTCTATGACCGTTTTAGTTAAATTAGGCCTATTTAATATTTTGTTTTAAATTTGTTTTAAATTTGTTATTTATATTATGTACTATTTGTGTTTTTTAAAAGGCTGTAAACCACCCTGAGTCCTTTGGGAGAAGGGCAGTATAGAAATTAAACAATAAATAAATAAATAAATAAATAAATAAATAAATAAATAAATAAATAAATAAATAAATAAATAAATAAACTCCCCAGCTGGTGCAGCAGGATACCATGGTCGATGGTATCAAAAGCCGCTGAGAGGTCTAATAGGACCAGGGCAGAGGAATAACCCCTGTCCCGGGCCCTCCAGAGATCATCAACCAATGCGACCAAAGCCATCTCCGTACTGTATCCGTGCTGAAAGCCGGACTGGAACGGGTCTAGATAGACAGTTTCATCCAGGTATTGGGGTAATTGATGTGCAACCACACTCTCTACAACCTTCGCCACGAAGCGAAGGTTGGAGACCGGACGATAATTTCCTAAAACAGCTGGGTCCAGGGAAGGCTTCTTGAGGAGGGGTCTCACCACCGCCTCTTTCAAGGCAGCAGGAAAACCCCCTTCCAACAAAGAAGCATTAATAATCCCCCGGAGCCAGCCTCGTGTCACCTCCTGCGTGGCCAGCACCAGCCAGGAGGGGCACGGGTCCAGTAAACGTGGTGGCATTCAACCTCCCCAACAACCTGTCCATGTCCTCAGGAGTCACAGGGTCAAACCCATCCCAAACAGTCTCAACAAGATGAGTCTCTGACATCTCACCTGGATCTACCCAATTTTGATCCAACCCATCCCGAAGCTGAACGATTTTATCGTATAGATAAACACTAAAATCCTCGGCACGCCCTTGTAAGGGGTCCTCCTGCACCTCCTGTTGAAGGAGAGAGCGGGTCACCCAAAACAGGGTGGCCGGGCGGTTATCTGCCGACGCAATGAGGGAGGAAACGTAAAAACGCTTTGCTTCCCTCAATGCCACTAGGTAGGTCCTACTATATGACCTAACTAGAGTCTGGTCAGCTTTCGAACGGCTGGATCTCCAGGCATTCTCTAGGCGTCTTCTCCAGCGTTTCATCTCCCTCAGCTCCTTGGAAAACCAAGGAGCTGGTTGAGACCTGCGCCGGGTCAGAGGCCACAAAGGCACGACACGGTCTAGAGCCCCAGCCTGTTCCCAAGCCGCGACTAGTTCTTCAGCCGTGCCATGGGCCAGACCCTCAGGGAACGGCCCAAGCTCCGTCAGGAACCTCTCCGGGTCCATCAGGCGCCTGGGACGGAACCAGCGTATTGGTCCCGTCTCCCTGTGGGGTTGAGTGGCGGTCCGAAAGTCCAGACGAAGGAGAGAATGATCTGACCATGACAGAGGCTCGATGACTAAATCTCCTAAATCCAGATCATTCAACCACTATCTGGAGATAAAAATCAGATCCAGTGTGCCTCCCCCAATGTGAGTAGGGCCATCAACTACTTGAGTCAGGTCCATGGCCGTCATGGAAGCCATGAACTCCCGAGCTGCTGTCGATGCCGCGCCGGTCGATGGCAAGTTGAAATCCCCCATCACCATAAGTCTGGGGGTCTCCACCGCCACCCCAGCGAGCATCTCCAGCAGCTCAGGCAGGGCCGTTGTCATGCAGCAAGGAGCCAGGTACGTGATCAACAAGCCCATCTGAACTCTATGACCCCACTTCACAAAAAGGGATTCACAACCGGATATCTGAGGTATAGTGGTCTCCCTCGGTTCTAGACTCTCCTTAATAACAACCGCCACCCCCCCACCCCTACCTTGGGCCCTTGGCTGATGGAATGCTCAGAAACCTGGAGGCACATTTCGACAAGGGGAACCCCCCCTTCCGTGCCCAACCAGGTCTCCGTAATGCCCATGAGGTCCGCAGCCCCCCCCATATAAGATCATGAATCGGGGGCTTTATTGACGACAGACTGTGCATTGGACAACATCAGCCGAAGGCCCAAGCCCAGAGGATTCTGGCCACTTAGGGAACGGGAAGAGTCTGAGAGGCCAGGGCGAGCGATCGCTTTAGCAGGTTAAAAAGTTATTAGATATTCCGATTTTGACAAATGAATTAAAAATCACACAATGCTTTTGAAAATATTACAAATATTGTAATATTTGTAATTATTTTATTTGTATTATGAGAAAAACTGAAAACTATACACATGGTTGATGTAGACTAGATTTCAATTGAATGTTGGCTTGTTCTTCGGTATTCAGAAGCTGGGTATGTTCAAAGAGAAGTTGGTTGTTGAGGAAATATTTATTTGGATTCATGCAGTAATCAAGGGGTTACACTCAAGGGGACCCCTCCAAAGCTCTGGTTTGATGATTCCTGAAATTGTTTCTATAAATATGTGGAAGGCATTAGGAATGCAACAGGCACATTTTCCCAAGGATTCTATGTATAGTTTCCTGGAGTACAGTTAATTCCTTTGATGCAAACAGGAAAACAGGATCAGTTGATCTTGGACAAAGCAGTCATTTGGGGGTACAGCTGGATGTGGTTTCCAAATCTGTCAATCATGGCATCAACCTCGATGAAGCTATCACATTTTTGTTTCCACAAAGAAAACAAGCCCATTGAAAGTCAGCAATGCAATACTTGTCAGATCTTCCAACATGGTTGTTTTCATTCAAAGAAATCTGAAAAGTGAACTAGACAGAACTAACTTCTGCATAGCCAAGGGATTTCTGAGAAAAATAGCATTAAATTCACAAACTCTTGAACAAAACTGTAAATGTGTTTTTTACTTATTTATTTAATTTGTATAATTACCTATTTTAGATTTGTGATGCTGGGCAGCTCATATAATTAAAAACAACCAGACAACACAGCCAATAAACAAAATAGAAAAATAAAAAATATTGAATCATGGATGTGATCAAAGCTCCCCTTATATTTATGTGTGTTGTACATAAAAATATTGTATATAAAAACAGGTGGTGTTATAGTTGCACCTGTTTAGCTATTTGTTTGACCTTTTGGAAGAGATCAAACCTATAAAGATCAAACAACTTTGTGATAGTGAACGTCACTTTCATTTTAACTCCAATCATAAATATAGAAATGTTCCCCTATGTCTCTAGACCTTTAAATCTAAGGGCCATAATAAAATGCAACTTCTTTCATTTCTGCACCACTAAAAACATCCTATTGGAGCTACACTAGGTTGAAATAGGTATCCTGTATCATTCTAAAGCAAGACATAGGGCACACCTTTGCTCTGGAAATGGAGATCTTACGAAGTAGAACTGTCATAACGCCAAAGCTGTACAGGAAGCAGAGCAAGAATTGGGATTAAATGTTTTGCAAAGGACATCCTTTGCCCTTTGCTTCTCTTAGAGTCCATATATGGAAATCTTCTGCCAAACAATCCTGCAGTAAAACTCCACACTGGAAGGAGGCTTCTATAGCAACTAAAGGGCAATGCTTGGATAATTTAGGCGAGAACTCTTACTTATTACTGTGAAATTATAGTGCATTTTAAAGGATTCCTTATACAGAGAACAAAGGAGATTCTTAAGCTATTAACTTTTGCTCTGCTGTTATTAATGTTTGGTTATTAATCATGTTTGAATGTCATCTCAATAATGTGTTTGTACAGTGAAGGATAGATCTACAGTCTGGTTTTGAATTTAGACTAGATTTCAATTTGAGGCAACATTTTACATTTGACAACATATACTTCTAATGGATATTATTTGGATTATTTTAAATGGAATGCTTTCAGGAAAGGAAAAACCAGAGCTTTAAACAATCCTGCGAATAATTTTCTCTGTTTAATCATTTCCCCAGTTTTGGGTGTGTGTGTGTGATTGAGATATTGCAGCTTAGGAATTGGTTTCCTGGAGTTCAAACATTGAATAAACAATAGATAGAAAAGAAAGAGGAGAGGAGAGACATGAGGGGAGAGGAGAGCTTGCTTAATGTAAAAACTGTCCACTTGTCTTCAAGGACAATATCATTGTTTAGAAATGCAATAGATGCATATATGCTGGGAGGAAAATTCTATGCTTCTGTATGTCATTAGGGTATATTCTCTCTACCTTCATTTTTTACATGAAGAGACAAACGTTAGAAATTAGACTAAATAAGTTACATGGACCCCTTTACAAGCCCTTAGGTACCCACAAAAAACTTCCCTCCGTCACTATGCCCTTCTGTTGACCAATCTTGGATATGAGACTAGAGATCTGAAGTAATGACCTTCCTAAGAAATTTCTACCTTGCTCTGATGAGCAAGATCAGTTTGTGAGATTTTGTGTGTTTGTGTAGTTTGAGTTTGTGAGTAAACTCAATCCTTGGAGTGAGTTCTCTAATGCAATCCTGTTCTAGTGGAACCCAAAGCCATATGGGCTCAGGACTGAATGATCATTGGGCACAATGCCCAGGGCCTATGAAACTACCAAATGCCTAAGAAAACATACCCAACCCAGGGGTGAAATGTTCCTGGTTCAGACTGGATCGGGCAATCCGGTAGCGATGGGGGCGGGTAGTTCGGAGAACTGGTAGCAAAAATCCCTGCCCCCCCCCACCCATGCCCACCCAATCGCCCGGTCCCCACTTGCCTACTTGGCAGCTTCCTGCTTTTTTCAGGCTCATTCCTGCCTTGCTTCGGCTGCTGCAATCAATTGCATCAGCTAGCAACTCAGTCTGCCTGCCTGCAATCCATCTCATCAGTGAGCAACTCAATCTGCCTGCCTTGTCCTTGAATTGGGTAAGTAACTGGGGTTTTTTTGGGGGGGGCGGGAGCTTTAAAAAAATAGTTAATTGAAGTTTTTTTAAGGAGTTTTATTTATTTTTTAGACATAGCAATTTAAAGTTAAGGAAGTTTTAAATTTAGCTGCTTTATCTAAAAATATAAATAAAATTATAAAATAAAATATTTGGGCAGTTTTCTGAGATTTGGTGTGTTTCTGTAGCATTTCACTCTAACTACACAAACACACAAAATCTCACAAAGCTGTATGTGGCACTCTGTAGTGTTTCACTCTAACTACACAAACACACAAAATCTCACAAAGCTGTATGTGGCATTTTGTGTGTGTGAGTCAGTTGGGTTATGTTGTGTGTGTGTAAAGTGTGAAAGTTGGTTTTTGAGCTTTCAGTGGCTGTGTGACGTTTCTGCTTGTTGCAGGGGCCATTTTGGGTGAAGTGCAGCTGCTTTTACATTGTGTGTGAGTCAGTTGTATTGTGTTGTATTGTGTGTGTGTGTAAAGTATGAAATTTGGTTTTTGGTACCTCTTATTATTTTGTGTACGTTGTTTATTATTTTTATTATTGTTATTGGCCACGCCACCAGTCACCTGATCACCAAGCCACGCTCACCAATTAAGCCACGCCCAAAGAACCGTTAGTGAAAATTTTTAGATTTCACCCCTGACCCAACCCCATTATATCGTGTAGACTTAATAGTAGTATCGTGTAGATAATAGTACCTCTAATTTGTATATAATGCAAATTCAAAAAACTCTTTAAGTTGTGGGCCCATAATTATGAGAGTGGCTAGAACAGACAAAGATTTCACTTTGCCCTTCAGTTAGATTGGGGAGTTGTTTCTGTGGTAGAAAATTGCTAAATATTCTCATGTATTATTAGCATACCAGAATCAGAATTAATGAGCAGGACTGGAACAATTTATGGAGGTCTAGCATGTTTATCTCCAGACTGGAGGTGGATCCAAATGGGACGTCTTTTATTTGTTGACATCTCAGAGGCATCTGGTTTACCTCCCTGAGAAACCAAATGTTGGACTAAGGTAGGCTTTGGCCCAATTTTATCATGCCGCCATGATGTACAATAATTTAATTCTTGCTCTTTGTAGATATTTTGTAATCTGCTTCTGCATAAAACTTAAAAATAAAGGGAGATGCAATCATGCGGACAAGCCTAACTCATCTGTCCACCCACTCATGCCTGAAAAAGTCCTCCATGGTCATAAGCAGTAAAAAATATCAGATGGCCAGTGATACAACGTGATTCTTCATTACAATTTTATTTATTTATATATTTTATATAAGATTATAAGGCCATCTGCCTCTGTGGTGGCTCGTGGCGGCTTACAGAAATAAAAACACTAGAAAAAGCATATATAAAGGAGAAAAAAGTTATGTTCCACAAAGGAAAAACAATCCAGATCAATGTACCTAACACAAGAAGAACTTGCCACTCACCCTAAGCCAAGGCTGAGGGAAAGCCATGTTTTTAATTGTTTCAAACACAAGCAAGGTTGTGGATATTATTTGGATTTTTTTTATGGAATGCCCTATAGATCTCTAGAGTTGCTTCCTGGACCCGAATATGTATTCTTTCTCGTATTAAGGGAACTTCTGCAAAATGAAGATGCCTTCTGTTTACAACAGGGTTTCCCAAATGGTGAGGTGCACTCCCTGTAGGAGGTGCAGACAGAGTAGGGGTGTCACAAGCTTAGGATCACAAGCTTCCTAACAAACAGGAAGCAGCAGGTGAAGCTAAGCCAGATCACATCAAATACCTGTACAATCAGCACAGGGGCCCCACAAGGCTGTGTGCTCTCCCCCCTTCTCTTCTCTCTGTATACCAATGACTATATCTCCAATGATCCATCTGTTAAGCTACTGAAGTTCGCAGATGACACAACAGTGATTGGTCTCATTCGAGACAATGACGAATCCGCATAGAGACGAGAGGTCGAACGACTAGCCTTGTGGTGCAACCGAAACAATCTGGAACTGAACACACTCAAAACCGTAGAAATGGTGGTAGACTTTAGGAGAAACCCTTCCATACTTCCACCTCTCACAATACTTGACAACACAGTATCAACAGTAGAAACCTTTAAATTTCTAGGTTCTATCATATCGCAAGATCTCAAATGGACAGCTAACATCAAAAACATCATTAAAAAAGGACAACAAAGAATGTTCTTTCTGTGCCAACTCAATAAGCTCAAACTGCCCAAGGAGCTGCTGATTCAGTTCTACAGAGGAATTATTGAGTCTGTCATTTGCACCTCTATAACTGTCTGGTTCGGTTCTGCAACCCAACAAGAAAAACACAGACTTCAGAGGATAATTAGAACTGCAGAAAAAATAATTGCTACCAACCTGCCTTCCATTGAGGACCTGTATACTGCACGAATCAAGAAGCGGGCCGTGAAAATATTTACAGACCCCTCGCATCCTGGACATCCTGGACATGTTTCAACTCCTACCCTCAAAACAACGCTATAGAGCACTGCACACTAGAACAACTAGACACAAGAACAGTTTTTTTCCTGAAGGCCATCACTCTGCTAAACAAATAATTCCATCAACACTGTTAGACTATTTACTGAATCTGCACTACTATTAATCGTCTCATAGTTCCCATCACCAATCTCTTTCCTCTTATGACTGTATGACTATAACTTGTTGCTGGCAATCCTTATGATTTATATTGATATATTGACCATCAATTGTATTGTAAATGTTGTACCTTGATGAACGTATCTTTTCTTTTATGTACACTGAGAGCATATGCACCAAGACAAATTCCTTGTGTGTCCAATCACACTTGGCCAATAAAATTCTATTCTATTCTATTCTATTCTATTCTATTCTATTCTATTCTATTCTATTCTATTCTAAAACCACATTTTATTCTATCATTGTTCTTCAGTGTTCATATTAGTATTTGGATTTTTAGGAAAGATGCGGACATTAAAATTACCTTAAAAAAACGTGAAGGCAAAAGATTTAGGAAACTTTATTTTTATTTTATTTATTTATTTATTTTGTCACACAGTATATATAAGCATAAGCATGAAATAACTATACAATATATAAGCACATATATAAGTATGAGTATGTAATAACTATATTAATTGGATAAAACGAAAGGAAACAATAGGACAGGAACGGTAGGCACACTTGTGCTCTTATGCACGCCCCTTACAGACCTCTTAGGAATGGGGTGAGGTCAATAGCAGACAATTTTTGTTTGAAGCTTTGGGGATTTTGGGAAGAGACCACAGAATCAGGTATTCCAAGCATTAACAACTCTGTTACTGAAGTCATATTTTCTGCAATCAAGATTGGAGCAGTTCACATTAAGCTTAAATCTATTTTGTGTTTGTGTATTGTTGCAATTGAAGCTGAAGTAGTCTTTGACAGGAAGGACATTGTAATAGATAATTCTATGAGTTAAACTCAAGTCATGTCGAAGACGACGTAGTTCTAAATTTTCTAAACCCAGGATTTCAAGTCTGGTGGCATAAGATATTTTGTTGTATTCAGAGGAGTTGAGAACTCGTCTTGTAAAATATTTCTGGACGCGTTCAATTGTATTTTTTTTATTAAAAAAGTTTTACAAAATTTTTCCCCATAGATTCCCCCCTCCCCCAACCCTGACCCCAACCCTGGCCCCAACCCTGACCCCAACCCTGACCCCCAAAAAAGGCAGAGGCATCCCGGATCTGGAGCTCTTTGGGTTTTCAGGGGAGCTCACTCTTCAAGCCCCCAGGATCATTCCTGGTGCTTTTTTAGAATCTACTCTGATGCTCACCTTTCCTCTTCTGAAATGGTTCCTAGACAGCTGATTTCCACTGTCTTAGCGACTCTACGTGATCGCGGGACTGGCGGTCTAAAAAGACCGTCCACAACTACCTGCGGTGCCACCGGAAGTGAATTCTTCTCCAAGTTTTTGGCAGTTTTAGTTGGATAGTCACTGGATTAATGATTTCACAATGGGGAACGGTCCCACCTATTTGGGTCCAAGCTTTTTTGATTTCTGTGTAGTTTGCAAATATTTAGTGGACAAGAAAACTTTATCTTCTACTTGGAATTTTTTCTCTGGAGCTCTCTTTTTATCTGCTTGTTTCTTGAGTGCGCGATGTGCATCATCTATTGCTTTGCGTGTAATTTTCCATGTACTTTGCAATTGCTCTATCCATTCAGCTAGTAATGGAATCAATGGTTTTTCTTCAGGGAGTTCAGGAATGGGAACAAATTCTTGACCTGAAGCCATTTTGAATGGGGTGAACCCAGTGCTGCTATGAACAGAATTATTGAGGCTACTTCAGCAAAAGGTAGTAGGTCTGCCCAATTATCTTGTTGATAATTAATGTAACATCTTAGGACTTCCTGTTTGGTACCGTAGGTGATGGCGGTGATCTTTACGATCACCAACCTCTGGATTATGTGGAATCACTAGGACAGCTTAAATCTGCCGTCCAGCGGTTCGAAAAAACCCCTCTTCGGGAGAAGAAGAGGAAGTGAGCTGCAGGGTAGAGGTAGAACTTCCCTAAAGCCCCTGAGAAAAAAGGGGTTTGAAGGGTTAAATTCCCTCCAGCAACCCGAAGTGCTCCAGATCCGAGGATTTTTCAGCTTTGGCGGAACCAATCAACACGACCAAACACCGAGATTTATTTTGGACAATAAAGGATTATACCGGACAGAACGAAAGTGGGAGAACTTTATGCAAGTAGCCAAGCCAATTCCCCGTTACTTTGTAACAAGCTTGAAAATAGCAAGAAAATGGAGGTGAATTGTTAATAAGCTAAAGAGTGGAAAGCGAAAGTGATACTTTTATTGCTTGCCGTCTGCCGCTGGTAAATTGGATGTTATTTGCTACTTTAACTCTTTGCTGCCTGCTGATAGAATCTAGGGGAGATTTTTAAATATTGCTTTAAAAGACTGTGTTTTTCAGAGGTTCAGAAGATTTAAAGTGAATATTAAGTTGGAAATAAATAAATAAATAATTTTATAGAAGATGGCAGCCAAACAATCAAAGTCTACCGTAACAAAGGGCTCTGGAATTTCATCAGCTGGTGCCTCTCCAGCTCATACAGCAGAGACTAGAATATTGAATTTAGAGGCGTTACAAGAGAACTTAAAGACTTTATACAAGAAAAATTTAAAGTAATAACTGATGAGATGTCTGAAATGAAAGAGCAGATATTAGAAATTCAAGTGGGAAATAAAGAAGTTAAAGAAGGATTTGTAATTGCAGTACAAAGTTTGGCAACAAATGTGATTTTATTAGAAGAGGAAGTTGAAGAAATTAAGCAACATAATTCAAAATTAGAAAATAAAATGGATGAATTTCAAAGTAAAATGGAAAAAACAGATGATGAAATAGTTTTGATACAATATAGAAATATGGAATTTGCTCTAAGAATCGTTTGAAAGAGAATAAAGAAGAGAATTTAAGGAAATTTTTCTGAAGTATTTGCTGAGATATTAGCAGCTCGTCCAGCAGATGTGGCTTATCAAATTGATAAAATATATCGTGTGAATTCTTGGATAGCAAGGCAAAAAAAGTTGCCAAGAGATGTTGTTATTTATTTTACAAATAGAACAGTGAGAAATCAGATTTTGCAAGCCTCATATAAGGGGGAGAAGATTCAGGTTGCTGGTCAAGATATTTTAATATTAAAGGAAATTCCACCAAAATGTTAAGGGCTAGGAAGGAATTTGCCTTCCTGGTGAATGAACTTAAAAACGTCAGATTGAATATAGATGGGATATTCCAACTGGTATAATAGTATATTATGCAGGAAAGTACATCGTCTCAATACAGTTGGAAAAGCAAGAGAATTTTATGTTGAGGCATTAAAGTTGGAAGTCTTCCCCATTGGAAGCTAGAAGAAGGAGGCTGAAGTGAAGGAAAGAGAAGTGAAGCAGGTACAAGAACAGATTGTGATGGAAGAAGATTTATTACAAGTGTTGGAAATACCTATGACGGGTTCAGATCCAAAGGAACAAAGGCTGACAAGAGCTGCTGCTAAACGCAAGGAACAAGACGTAAAGGCACAACAACAATTGGCAACTACTACAATGGAAACAGTGGGAGAAGCAAGGCCTAAAGCAAAATGTGATCTGCGGCTGGTGTTCCAAAAGTTTCCTTTGGCCGATAATGGCAATTAAACTATTATCTTGGAATGTTAATGGTTTGAATTCACCACAGAAGAGAAGGAAAGTATTTCATTATTTGAAACAATTTAAAAATGACTATCTGTTTACAAGAAACACATATTAGATCTTTAGACCAGAAATATTTGATAAACTCAAAACTGTGAGTACATTTTGTTGCCTCCGCTTTGGAAAAAAAAAAGGTTTAGTTATATATATAAAGAAGGATATATCAGCAAAATTAATTGAGGTGGATAAGCAAGGAAGATACATTGCTATTGAACTTTTGTTGGAGGGAAAGAAGACATTATTAATAGGAGTTTATGCACTGAATCAACAACAAGAAATTTTTTTCAAGTTTTTACATAAAAGAATAGTATTTTGGGATTATAAATCATATATATTAATGGGTGATTGGAATGGTGTGTTGGATACTCAAAAAGACAAAAAAAGTTTAAAGAAGATTTCAAGCCGGGCGAAATTACCAAAGGCTTTTTTTGAAATGATGGAGGACTTGGAATTAAGAGATATTTGGAGAGAACATAATACAAAAGAGAGGGATTTTACATTCTTTTCTGACAGGCATCAATAATTTTCGAGGATTGATTTTATTTTGATTTCTAATGATTTGTATTCTAGAGTGAAGAAGACTAAGATTTGTTCAAGAATCTGATCATAGTCCGGTTTGGATTGAATTTGATCGGGAAAAGGAGGCTAGGAGATCATGGAGGTTGAATGAGAATTTGTTTAAATATGAACAAAATGTAAATGAATGTAAAAAGTAAATGAAAGAATTTTTTATTATGAATATGAAAAAAGAGACATCTATAGAGATGATTTGGGACACTAGCAAGGCTTATATGAGAGGAAATCTTATACAAATGAATATTAAATACAAAAATAAATTGCAGAAAAAGAAAAAGGAATTGGAAGAGGAAATTAAAAAGAAAGAACAGTTATTGATAAATAGCCCAGGAAATAGTAAAATAAAAGAATCAATAAATATATTAAGAGGTCAGTTTAACATGTTGATGGCAGATCAAGTAGCAATTAATTTACAATATGTAAAACATAATACGTTTAATAATGCCAATAAGCCAGGAAGATGGCTTGCCTATTTAATAAGGAAAAACAGAAATCACGAACGATTGATAAAATAGAATATAGGGGTAAGGAAGGTTATCAAAAGAACTTGATTAAAAAGCATTTTAGAGTATTATAGTAAGTTATATACTAGGGATATGATTGATGATACAGAGATAGAAAGATATTTACAACAACAAAATATTTGTGAGCTTACAGAAAATCAGAGAAGAACTGAATCAATTAATTACTTCAGAGGAAATTTTGTTAGCAATTAAGCAACTTAAAATCGGTAAAGCACCAGGTACAGATGGTTTAACAGCTGTTTATTATAAAAATTTACAAAATGAGATGGTTGAACCACTTAAAGAGTTATTTAATAAAATTCAAATGGGAGGAGATGTTCCCCCTTCATGGAGGACAGCCTTTATTTCGTTAATACCGAAGGAAGATCGAGATGGTATTAAAGCAGAGAATTATAGGCCTATATCACTTTTAAATACGGATTACAAGATATTTGCCAAGATATTTGCTAATAGATTAATGCCAGTGATGAATCAAATAATTCATAATGATCAGTCAGGATTTATTAAGGGTAGGCAGATGAAATATAATGTGAGGCAAATTGTAAATTTACTTGAATATTTGGAACGAAACAACCAAGTCTCAGCGGCATTCCTTTTTTTGAATGCTGAAAAAGCTTTTGATAGATTGGATTGGCAATTTTTGTTTAAAGTAATAGAAAAAATGCAATTTGGGGATTATTTTATCCATGCAATTAAAGCAATATATCAGAAGCAAACAGCACAAATAATAGTTAATGGTGGGTTAACAGAAACTTTTAAAATTGGGAAAGGGACGAGACAGGGATGTCCCCTGTCCCCATTACTTTTTATTTTAACTTTAGAAATTCTTCTGAATAAAATACGTGGTTCCGATCGAATAAAGGGAATTAGAGTTAAACATCAAGATTACAGATTAAGAGCTTTTGCAGATGACTTGGTTGTTACTGTATCCCAACCAATATACTCAGCTACTGGTTTAAAAGATATAATTGATCAGTATGGCAAAGTATCTGGATTTAAGGTGAATCAGCAAAAGACAAAGATGATAACTAAAAATATGAATATACAACAAAAGAAGAGTTAGAAAGAACTACAGGTTTTGAAATCGTTAAAAGGTTAAATATTTAGGAATATATATTACAGCTTCAAATGTCAAATTATACAAAATAATTATGAGGTATTGTGGCAGAAGGTATGGAAAGAAATGGAGAATTGGAAGAAGTTACAACTATCTTGCTGGGAAGAATAGCTATAAAATGAATGTTTTGCCCAGGTTTCTATTTTGTTTCAAATGAGACCGTACTTAAGAATGATATCAAATTACAGGAATGGCAAAGGGGTTAATAACTTTGTATGGATGGGCAAAAACCAAGAATAAAATTAAAAATAATGCAGGATACAAGGGAAAGGGTCTTAAAATGCCTAATTTAAAATTGTATTATGAAGCAGTTGTCTTATCATTAATTACTGATTGATTAATTTAACTGAGGAAAGAGTTTTGAATATAGAAGGTTATGGTTTGTTATATGGGTGGCATGCCTATTTATTATATGATAAGAAAGTAGATAAAATATTTAAAAATAATATAATTAGAAATGCATTATTGAGGGTCTGGAGGAAATATCAATATAAATTAGATGGAAAGATTCCAATATGGGCAATCCCGAGACACATGATAGAAAATATAAATATATATCAAAAGATGGAGGTAGTTACCTATAAAGAACTTCTTTGTATGGAAAAGGGGGAATTACAATTAAAATCCAGAGAAAAGATGGGGGAAGAAGGGAAAAATTATACATGGTTCCAATATAGAATAGAATAGAATAGAATAGAATAGAATAGAATAGAATAGAATAGAATAGAATAGAATAGAATAGAATAGAATTTTATTGGCCAAGTGTGATTGGACACACAAGGAATTTGTCTTGGTGCATATGCTCTCAGTGTACATAAAAGAAAAGATACGTTCATCAAGGTACAACATTTACAACACAATTGATGATCAATATATCAATATAAATCATAAGGATTGCCAGCAACAAGTTATAGTCATACAGTCATAAATGGAAAGAGATTGGTGATGGGAACTATGAGAAGATTAATAGTAGTGCAGATTCAGTAAATAGTTTGACAGTGTTGATGGAATTATTTGTTTAGCAGAGTGATGGCTTGAAAACTGTTCTTGTGTCTAGTTGTTCTGGTGTGCAGTGCTCTATAGCGTCGTTTGAGGTAGTAGTTGAAACAGTTTATGTCCAGGATGTAATCTGTAAATATTTTCACGGCCCTTCTTGATTGCAGTATACAGGTCCTCAATGGAAGGCAGGTTGGTAGCAATTATTTTTCTGCAGTTCTAATTATCCTCTGAAGTCTGTGTTTTCTTGTTGGGTTGCAGAACCGAACCAGACAGTTATAGAGGTGCAAATGACAGACTCAATAATTCCTCTGTAGAATTGGATCAGCAGCTCCTTGGGCAATTTGAGCTTACTGAGTTGGCAGAAAGAACATTCTTTGTTGTCCTTTAATGATGTTTTGATGTTAGCTGTCCATTTGAGATCAGATATGATAGAACCTAGAAATTTAAAGGTTTCTACTGTTGATACTGTGTTATCAAGTATTGTGAGACGTGGAGGTATGGAAGGGTTTCTCCTAAAGTCTACCACCATTTCTACGGTTTTGAGTGTGTTCAGTTCCAGATTGATTTGGTTGCATCACAAGGCTAGACCTTTGTATATGGGATTATTATTAATGAGACCAATCACTGTTGTGTCATCTGCGAACTTCAGTAGCTTAACAGATGGATCATTGGAGATATAGTCATTGGTATACAGAGAGAAGAGAAGTGGGAGAGCACACAGCCTTGGGGGGCCCCTGTGCTAATTGTACAGGTATTTGATGTGATCTGGCTTAGCTTCACCTGCTGCTTCCTGTTTGTTAGGAAGCTTGTGATCCACTTACAAGTCTGTTCCGGTACCTGTAGCTGGTTTAGCTTAGTTAGAAGAATGTCTGGAATGATGGTATTGAATGCTGAACTAAAGTCTACAAAAAGGACCCTTGCATACGTCTTTGGAGACTCAAGATGTTGTAGGATGTAGTGCAGAGCCATATTAAAAGCATCATCTGTTGATCATTTGTCTTCAGTACTTACGGGACCGCCTGTTGAGAATACCTCTCAGAGGTCACAGAGAGGGATAGTGAGGCAATGTGTTTGGAAAAGGAAGGGCCTTCTCTGTGGGGGCTCACCCTCTAATGAACTAGGATTGAACTTGATTCTAACCTTGCTGAGCTTCACATCTATTCATCTGCAGGACTGGACTAGATTTTAAATTTATACTGGTTTATGGTTTTGATTTATAGCTAATAAATTTTATGTAGAATAAGAAGATTTTATTTTGACAAACATCTGTGTGAAGTGATAGAAGGATAAAAGGATATCTTTTTTTTTTTAAAATAAATTGCAAGGGTCTAACAGCGGATCCGTGATGGTTTTCAGGTAGGAAAGCACTAGCCTTTCAAAGGTTTTCATGACTACAGATGTTAAAGCAACTGGTCTGTAGTCATTCAGTTCCTTGATGGTGGGCTTCTTGCACTGGGATGATGGTAGAGCTTTGAAGAGAACATAACACATCTCTAGTGATTTATTGAAAATATGGGTGAAGATGAATTGATCAGCACAGACTTTTAAGCAAGAAGGAGTTATCTTGTCTGGGCCTGGAGCTTTTCCTGGCTTTTGTCTGTGAAATAGGTCCTGCACTTCCTTTTCTGTGATCACTAGGGGTTGTGAACCCAATGAAATGGGGTCAGTTGTAGGAGGCTTGGCTATTGTTGGTGTGTCTGAGATGGGGGTTGTGGAGATAGGTGGCTGTAGTTTCTTTTCAAACCTGCAGTAAAACTCATTCAGGTCATCTGCCAATTGTTGATTACCTTCAGCCTGGGAAGGAGGTTTGCCATAGCCGGTGATATTTTTAAGAGTTTTCCACATGTTTGCTGGTTCATTTGCTGAAAACTGATTCTTTAGCTTTTCAGAGTAGTTTCTTTTTGCTGCTCTGATCTCCCTTGTTAGTGCATTTCTGGCCTGATTGTACAGCATTTTATCACCTTTTCTGTAGGCTTCCTCTTTGGAATGTCGTAGCTGCTTAAGTTTAGATGTAAACCAAGGTTTGTTGTTACTGTGTATTCGCAAGTTCCTTGTAGGTACATATAGGTCTTCACAGAAGCTGACATATGATGTTACAGTATCTGTGAGTTCATCCAGGTCTGCAGAGGTATCTTTAAAAATATTCCAATCAGTGCAGCCAAAACATGCCTGTAGCTTTAATTTTGATTTCTCCGTCCAGGTCTTCACTGATTTAATTATTGGTTTTGTGGCTTTAAGTCTTTGCCTGTAAGCAGGTACAAGGTGAATCATGCAATGATCAGAGTGACAGAGTGGTAAAGACCATAGCAGTGTTGTGAGCAGAATAGATGGTGGAAAAGAATAGAGCATACTTAAATTTGAATTGAGTAAATAGTTGAATAATAAAAATCTAATTAGTATGTGGTGGGACAATTGACATGCTGAAAGTATTTTGGTAGCTCTTTCCTTAAGTTTGCCTTGTTTAGATCTCCCAAAACAATGGCCAGTGAATCAGGGTGTTTGGCTTCAGCCTCCATGATTTGGTCAGCTAGAGTTCGTAATGCCTTGTTTACACAGGCTTGTGGTTGGACATAAACAGCAATTAGAAGAAATGAGGAAAATTCACGAGGCGAATAGTAAGGTTTGCAGTTGATAATTAGAGTCTCTAAATTGTTGTCTCAGAATTTGTAAATTATATTAAAATCTTGACACCAGTTTCTATTAATATATAGGCATAAGCCTCCTCCTTTCTTTTTACCAGATGTTTCTGAAATCCTGTCTGATCGTTCAATCTGAAACCCTGGAATGTTCAGGCTGCTATTTTCAATTGATTCATTTAACCAGGTTTCAGAGAAGCATAGGACTGCTGAATTGCGAAAATCAGAATAGTATTTGTTTAAGAGGAGTATTTCATCCATCTTATTTGCAAGTGAGAGTATATTTGTTAGGAATTTTTTTTATTTATTTATTTTTATTTATTTGATTTTTATACCACCCTTCTCCCGAAGGACTCAGAGCAGTGTACAGGCAACAATAAAATACAGACACTACAGTATACAATTTAAAATGCAAGTTAAAAAACTTATTATAATTAGCCTAGAACTTTAAAAATTTATAAAAACCAAAACCCCATTTAAAATTAGTAAAAAAATTGAAGGCAGAGGAGTTTTAATGCGACTTCTTAGCCTGATTAAGATCCCAGATCGCTTACCTCTCTTCCTTCGTTTCCGTCGTTTGGTTTTTTTAGTAATCCATGGCTCCGTGGGAATTGCCTCTTCCTGTGTTAGATTCTCCTCCCTGTTTGTAAAGACAGGCGAGGGTGAGATTAAAGAAAGCTGCTCCTTAAAGAAATGTTCCTTAATTTTTCGCAGATGGTCTTGTGAGTAGGAAATCCGTAGTGAGTCACAGAGAACAATTAGAAATAAAGAAACAATTAGAGAGCATTTCACCAAGGCAGCCTTCGTCGGCGCCATCTTGGAGACAATATGGACAATTACAAGCTAGATGGAAATTAGATCAAAAAATAGGTGTTAAGCAAACTGAGGATAATTTGTTAAAACAAATGAGAGATCAAGGCCAACAGCATATTAAGAGGTTGTATAATGTATTAGTAGAAATAGACTCAGAGACTGAATTGGTCAAGGATTGTATGATTAAGTGGGCACAAAATTTTCAGCAACCAATAATGTTGGAAACTTGGGAAAGAATTTGGGTGAGGAATGTTAAATTTACACAAGCGCAAAATATGAGAGAAAATTTTTATAAGATGTTTTATAGATGGCACTTAGACCCCAAAAAGTTGTCATGTATGTATCCTAATGTACAGGCTAAATGTTGGAGATGCGATTGTGAAGATGCCACTTATTACCATATATGGTGGACTTGTAAAAAGTTAAAGCATTTTGGATTAAAGTATGGTGGATCATGCAGAATATTTTGAAAAGAAGATTAAGTTTACTCCAGTTCTTTCTACTAGGAATAATTATGGATTGTACAGCTATAGAGACTAAATTGATTTTGAACTTAATAACAGACACAAGACTTTTGATTGCTCAATATTGGAAGAAAGAAGAATTACCTACAATTGAAGAATGGACACTCAAAGTATAAAATCTGGCAGAAATGGCAAAATTTCTGCTTACTTGAAAGACTATACACAAGAAAAATATATTTTAGAATGGAAAATGTGGATTGATTTTATTCAAAATAAGTATCAGATAAAAAAATATCGAATAGCATATGAGTAAATTTAGGAAATATTTTGTATTAGATATATTTCTGAAGGAGAGGGGAATTGAGAGTGTGATTATGTGTGGAGTGACTAGAGATTATAATTTAGGAATTATTTTGGATTATGATTGTTAGTTTTGATACCCTGCATTTTGTTCTGGGAAGTCGGGATGGGGGTGGGGGTAAGGGTGGGGGGGGGTTGAGGGTAGAGATGGAGTGATGGTTAATGTACAGGGATTATTGAAGATGTATAAATATAATTAATGTAGGGTCGGGTCTGCCCAGTTACCATTTTAGAATGGTGGGGAGGGAGAAAAGAGGAGAGAGTAGGAGGTAGGAAAGAGGAGAAGAGGAAGGAAGAGGGGTAGAAGAGGGAGAAGGAAGGTGTAGGGTGGAGGGAGGAGAGGATGTAGATAAGAGAAAAAGGAGAGGAAGGTCTGGAAAGTAAAAGAAGGTAGAAGAGGGAAGAGTGTTAAAAAGGGGGGTGGTGACTGGGCAAGCCCGACTAATTGTATATAACTGTACATTGGATGAGCTGTTTGATATGATTGTAAAAATAAAACTTTTTTATGAAAAAAAATAAAAAAAATTAATGTAACATCTTAGATATTGTTCCAGTACCGAGTTCGAGCGTTCACAAGCCCCATTAGTTTGAGGATGGTGGGTGGAGCTTAGTCCTTGGGCGGAGCCTATCAGCCACAAACCTCTTTCCAAAATTGGGAAGTGAATTGCACCCCCTGGTCTGAGATTATCTGTTCCGTAACTCCATGTAGTCTGTAGATGTGTTGCACAACAGCTTTGCCAAAGTTTTTGAAGAAGGTATTTTAGAACATGGGATGAAGTGCACTTGTTTGGAGAATAGGTCCATAACTACCCAGATCACTGTATTGCCTCCACTTTCGGGCAACTCCACTATGAAATCCTTGGATATTTCTTTCCATGAGGCTCCTGGCCAGGCTACTGTTTGAAGCAAACCAGGAGGCTTCCCCGGTGGTCTCTTAGTTGCTGCACAAACAGTGCAACTCGCTAAATAAGATTCAATGTCTTTTTTAAGCCCTGACCACCAAAATTGCCTTTTCAGGAGGTGTAATGTTTTCACGAACCCAAAATGTCCAGCCATTTTAACATTATGGCAGCGTAGAAGTATGGCCTCTCTCAGAGATGCAGGGACATACAACTTTGCCCCCACCCAAGCTAGTCCATCGCAAAGAGTACACTCGTGTGAATGGGCTAAGAACCAGTTGTCCTTGTTTAAGTCTTCCTTCAGTGACTTGGTGAGATCATCTGGTAGTGTTGCATCAGTTTGTGTTTAGCTACGGTTAATTGCTGGGGCAGCTAGTTGTTGAATCGGGAGTATAGGGCGCACCACTTCCTTCGAGTACTATTGTACTGAGGTAAATGGAAAAGGCCGTCAGCCAGGAAATTCTTTCCCCCAGGAATGTATTGCAAGGAAAAGTTAAAACGGTTAAAATATTGGGCCCATTGAGCTTGCTTAGGCGAAGGTTTTCTGGGAGTTTTCAGGGCCTCTTAAGTTTTTATGATCAGTCCACACCTCGAAAGGGTGTTTGGTTCCCTCTGTCAGCCTCCACTCCAACCTTCGTATCTCTTTGTACACCTTATATCTAGGTGTAGATAGCATAGGATTGTATTTCTAATGTACATAGTTATTAGATTCAAGTTAAGTAGAGAGAGCCCTTTAAGAGTGTCGGTCTGACATGATTAAGGTGGGAGGGGAGATTGCTATTTTGAATTCTACAGGAATGTTTGGCGCGAACTCTAACGGACATTGCATTCCTGATGTGATTGACAACCAGAGGCCAGCGGAAGAAGATTACCACGGGACCCCGGGAAGGAGTTGGCATTGGACCAGACCTGATGACCTTTTGGGAAACGGGAGGGAGGAATAAGGGGATACAGATTGTTAGCCATATTTTGTTTCAGATTGAACTTTGTACCGCTAAGCGCAGCTGCTATCCCGATGTATCTGGTAAAAGTACTTTTCTTTATTTGCAAATGAAGTCAAGGTGAATTCTTTCCTAGATATAATCAGAGGCAGCTTGACATTAAGTTGAATCTCACCAGCATGTTGAAAAACCAGGATTTTAGTCAAAATACCGAGGAGGTCGACAGGAAAAAAATGATGGAATGCCAGCCAATTGCTGAACCGGGGGGGTGGGCGTCCGGAGGATTTTCTGCTGACACTTTTAACCCTGAGCTGGAAGATTGCAGAGCTCGGTGGATTGAGCAATTAAAGCTGGAAGAGAAAGGGTGGAAACCAAGCACCGAAGAGCTTCCGTCTGGGGTAACAAAAAGAAAAAAAAGGGGGAAGGAGAGACTTTCAGATTGGAAGGAAGAACAAGAGATAAGGGACAAGCTCCAGTTGGAGGAGGTGTTGCGTCTTTTCCGTGAAGTGAAAGTGAGGCAAGCTGCTCGCCAAAGGTATGAATCCCCTATTCAGTCCTCCCGGTGGGAGGGAGAAGAGGAGGAAATAAATACAAAGGGGCCAGCTGGAGGAGATTCCCAGGGCGGAGAGATTTCGGAAGACCCAGAGCTAGAAACCCCCTTCCCAGAGGCAGCTGAATTGGATGGAGATCGCATGCCACCTGCTGACCAAGCGAGGCTGCGCAGGGGAAGGAAAAAGCCAAAAATTCCCCCCATATCAGAGAAATTTGATGGAAATGCCAAGGAGCTGGAACTTTTCCTGGCGATAGTGAATGACCACATGATAGACTGGGGGTAAGATTATTGGTCACAGGCGGCACAAGTTAGAGCTGTGACCCACAACTTGACAGGAAGAGCAGCTGCATGGTTTGTGACGCTATATACCAACCACTCCCCCTTACTGCAAAACTACGAGCATTTTATTACTGCACTGAGGAGGAGGTTCGAGGACCCCTTGGCAGAGCAGAAGGCCAAAGGCCAAATGAAAACCATCAGGCAAGGGAGGAGACCGGTGGCTGATTACAATCAGGAGTTCAGTGATTTAGTTCCCTTGATGAGAGGATGGTCGGAAGTGACCCTTGTGGACATTTACAAAGATGGTCTGAATGGAGATCTCTATGAATTGTGCCGGGCACGAGCCTCTCCAACCACGTTGTACGGCTGGTACACCCTGGCAGCGGAGATGGAAATCGAACTAGTGAAAGACCGTGGCAGAAGACAGCGCACTGGAAGACCGTACCCTGCCCATTCTCCTGGAGGCAGTTCTAAGGACGTCCCTAGATCGGAGGGTGGGAGACAATGATCGACTGCGTGCTACAGATGTGGAAAAGAAGGCCACCGAGCAGCCGACTGTCGGGTGAAGCTGGTACCTAGGACGACCCCGGGTGGTGAAAAGGAACCAGTGAAGCCAGCCGCTAAGGCGCGAAAGCCGGCAAAAGTGGGAGAAGGCATCGCCAAGAAGGCCATGCCCATCAGGGAGGCGGCATCGGCCTGATGACAGCAAAACCATGTCAGAGTCCGACGAAGATCTTCTGGTGAGTTGGACACGGGGCCCTTTGGACATTCCAGTCAAACTGCATGTACCCTCTTCGGGTAATAAGGGGGAAATGTAGCACTATTAGACTCGGGATGTACTAGATGCATGATCAGTCCCGAACTAGTAGAGAAAATGGAACTGAAGCTGAGAACCTTAAGTAGGCCCATAGCCTTTGCTCAATTGGATGGTTCTGTGGCAGGGGGAGGACCCGCCCATTTCATAACAGAACCCATAGAAATGATAATGGGAGAACATCGAGAGATCCTAAACTTTATAGTAGCCCCAGGGATGGACCAACCCCTGTTGCTAGGTTTGTCGTGGCTACGGAAGTGGAACCCTCATATCAACTGGAGGACGGGAGTTTTACGTTTTTGTTCTAGGGCACAAAAAGGGGAGAAACGGGAAACCAAGGAGGGATCTACCGTGGCCATGTTTCAAGATACAATGGGGGCAATGATCGAACGGATAGAAGGGGAGGAGAGAATACCTAAAGAATATTGGGATTTGCAAGAAATCTTTAGTGAGAAAGCATCAGATGTTCTACCTCCCCATAGGCCTGTTGACTGTGCAATAGACATCCTTCCAGGGGTAAAGCTTCCAAAGCCAAAAGCTTACCCCATGACCCAAAAGGAATTGGGGGAGCTACATAAATTCATAGACAAAAACTTAGAGCGGGGGTTTATCCAACCGGCTAGGCCTCGTGTGGCTGCACCAGTGATGTTCCGAGAAAAGAAAGATGGCTCTTATCGCCTTATAGTTGACTATAGAAATCTTAACGCAGTGTGCGCCGAAAACGTATACCCCATGCCGCTCATTGAAAGACATGTTAACACATCTAGCAAAAGGAAAATTTTTCACAAAATTGGACTTACGAGAGGCTTACTACAGAGTTCGTATAAAGGAGGGGGATGAATGGAAAACCGCATTCAATTGCCCCCTAGGGTGTTTTCAGTTTCGAGTTTTGCCATTTGGACTGCAGGGAGCGCCCGCAGTTTTCATGCAACTGATAAATGAAATACTCCATCAACATTTGTTTAAAGTTCTAGTCTACCTTGATGATATACTTATCTATACAGAAACAATGGAAGAACATATTAAACTAGTAAGAGCAGTTCTTAAGAAGTTATTATCTGCAGAACTTTACTGCAAACTGTCCAAATATGATTTCCATCAAACGAAAATAGACTATCTAGGGTATCGCATATCGGCGGATGGACTAGAAATGGACCCAGAGAAAGTGAAAGCTGTCTTAGAATGGGCCCCCCCACGCACACGCAAACAGTTGCAAAGTTTCCTGGGATTTGCAAACTTTTATCGTCTATTCATCCCTTGTTTTGCTCAAATTGCTCTGCCTATCACCAACCTCTTAAAAACTAAAGGAGATACAAAACCCAAACCATCATTACCCCTTGAATGGACAATGGAATGTCAGGCAGCGTTTGAGAAATTAAAAAGATTGTTTGCCGCTGAGCCTATCTTAAAACACCCAGACATGGATGTTCCTTTTGTAATACAAGCTGATGCAAGGGATGTAGCAGTTGGCGCCGTTTTACTTCAAAACAATTCCGATGGCAAACTACAACCATGTGCTTTCACTTCTCGAAAATTAACTGAAACGGAAAGATGATGGGCTATTTGGGAAAAGGAAGCATTCGCTGTTCACTGGGCTCTTCGCACATGGAGACAATTCTTAGAGGGTTCTAATCATCCTTTTGAAGTTTGGACTGATCACAAAAATTTAGAAGCGCTAAAAACTCCTAGAAGACTTTCTCCCAAACAAGCCCAGTGGGCGCAATATTTTAATCGTTTTAACTTCTCCTTACATTACATTCCGGGAGGAAAAAACTTTTTGGCAGATGCTCTTTCACGTTTGCCCCAATACAATGGTACTCGCTCCGAGGTGATTCGGCCAATACTTCCCATTCAACAATTAGCAGCTCCAGCTATAACCCGAAGCCATTCCAAGATCGAGTCATCCCTACCAGATGAACTAACTAATTTGTTTAAGGAAGCTTTAAAAACTGATGACTGGTTCTTGATGCATTTGCATGAATGCACACTCCGTGATGGACTAGCTTGGATAGGACCGAAACTGTATGTTCCTTTGTCCCTTAGAGAAACCATCCTACAACGATGTCATGATGCCAAAATGGCAGGACATTTTGGATTTGTAAAAACCCTACATCTTCTTAAAAGACAATTTTGGTGGCCAAGTCTGAAAAAAGATATTCAATCATATATCTCAAGTTGCCTTATTTGCGCATCATCTAAAAGGCCTCCAGGAAAACCTCCTGGACTACTTCAAACAGTAGCCCGACCAGGAGCTCCATGGAAAGAAATATCCATGGATTTCATAGTAGAGCTACCCGAAAGTGCTGGCAATACTGTGATTTGGGTAGTAACAGACCTTTTCTCCAAACAAGTTCATTTTATTCCATGTTCAAAGATACCCTCTTCAAAGACTCTGGCGAAGTTATTTGTGCAACACATTTATAGATTACACGGCGTGCCTGACCGCATCATCTCAGATCGCGGAGTTCAATTCACTTCTCAATTTTGGAAAGAGTTTTTACGATTGATTGGCTCCACCCAAGGATTAAGCTCCTCCCATCATCCTCAGACTAATGGAAGTTGTGAACGCTCGAACTCGGTCCTGGAACAATATTTACGTTGTTACATTAACTACCAACAAGACAATTGGGCAGACCTACTACCTTTCGCTGAAGTCGCTTACAATAACTCAATTCATAGTAGCACAGGATTTACTCCTTTTAAAATAGCTTCAGGCCAAGATTTTGTCCCCATTTCAGAACTTCCCAAGGAGAAAACCACGGTTTCCTCCTTATCAGATTGGATAGAGCAAATACAAAGCACATGGAAAATGACTTGCAAGGCGATCGATGACGCTCACCATGCACACAAAAAACAAGCAGATAAAAAACGATCTCCTGAGAACAAATACCAAGTTGGTGATAAGGTTTATCTCTCCACCAAATATTTACAAACCACTCAAAAATCTAAAAAACTAGGACCTAAGTATGTGGGACCTTTCCCCATAGTGAAAATCATCAACCCCGTGACTGTACAACTAGAATTACCAAAAACACTTAGAAGAATTCATCCTGTGTTCCATGTTAGTTTATTGAAACCAGAACACACATCCACTTTCCGTGCTGATCATGTACCCCCTCCTATACCATTCTCATTGAGGGCGAACAACATTTTGAAGTAAAAGAAGTTTTGGATTCCAGAAAACATAGAAATAAGATTCAATATCTTATTGCTTGGAAGCACTTCCCTTTATCCCAAGCCGAATGGGTGAACAAGGAAGATGTTCGTGCTTCAGAAAAAATAGCTCAATTCTATAAAAAATACCCTGACAAACCCTAACCTTTCTTTTTTCTTTCTAGGACTGACGTCCTTGTTGCAGGAGGGCCGAATGTCAGCCTCCACTCCAACCTTCGTATCTCTTTGTGCTCCTTATATCTAGGTGTAGATAGCATAGGATTGTATTTCTAATGTACATAGTTATTAGATTCAAGTTAAGTAGAGAGAGCCCTTTAAGAGTGTCGGTCTGACATGATTAAGGTAGGAGGGGAGATTGCTATTTTGAATTCTACAGGAATGTTTGGCGCGAACTCTAACGGACATTGCATTCCTGATGTGATTGACAACCAGAGGCCAGCGGAAGAAGATTACCACGGGACCCCGGGAAGGAGTTGGCATTGGACCAGACCTGATGACCTTTTGGGAAAGGGGAGGGAGGAATAAGGGGATACAGATTGTTAGCCATATTTTGTTTCAGATTCAACTTTGTATCGCTAAGCGCAGCTGCTATCCCGATGTATCTGGTAAAAGTACTTTTCTTTATTTGCAAATGAAGTCAAGGTGAATTCTTTCCTAGATATAATCAGAGGCAGCCTGACACCCTCCAAGAATTGTCTCCATGTACGGAGAGCCCAGTGCACTGAAAAAGCTTCTTTCTCCCAGATGGCCTACCACTGCTCTGTTTCAGTAAGGTTACGAGATGTGTACGCGCATGGTTGAAGCTCACCTTTAGCATTGTTTTGGAGTAAAACCGCTCCAACTACTACATCACTAGCATCTGCTTGAACCACGAATGGCGACTCCATGTCAGGGTGCTTCAGTACCGGCTCGGCGGCAAACAATCGCTTCAACTTTTCAAAAACGGCCTGACACTCCATTGACCACTCTAGTAGTAAGGAAGGTTTGGGCTTAGTATTCCCTTTTGTTTTGAGGAGATTGGCAGAGCAATGTCAGCAAACGAGGGAATGAACTGGTGATAGAAGTTAGCAAAACCCAGGAAACTTTGTAACTGTTTGCGGGTGCGAGGGGGTGCCCACTCAAGTACTGCCTGGACTTTTGCAGGGTCCATCTCCAAGCCCTCAGAGGAAATACGGTACCCCAAGTAGCCAATTTTCGTTTGATGAAATTCACACTTAGACAATTTTGCATAAAGTTCTGTGGCCAGTAATTTTTTGAGTACTGCTCTTACTAGCTTCACATGCTCCTCCATGGTCTCTGTGTAGATAAGTATGTCATCTACTTTGTATAAACAAGGACTCCTTTAAACAAATGTTCATGAAGCCCTTCATTTATCAGTTGCATGAAAACTGCAGGGGCCCCTTGCAATCCAAATGGAAGGACTCGGAATTGGAAGCAACCAAGGGACAATTGAACGCCGTTTTCCATTCATTTCCTTCTTTTATGTGCACTCTGTAATACGCTTCCCGTAAATCCAGCTTGCTGAAGAACTTTCCCTTGGCTAAGTGGGCAAGCATATCCTTCATAAGAGGCATGAGGTACACATTCTCCATGAACACACAGTTTAGGTTTCTATAGTCGACAATTAAGCAATAAGTGCCATCTTTCTTTTCCTGGAACATGACTGGCGCTGCGACGCGAGGCCTGGTCGGTTGAATGAATCCTCACTCCAAATTTTTATCTATGAAGTTTCGCAATTCTCCCAATTCTTTCTGGGTCATAGGGTAAGATTTCGATTTCAGGAGTTTCACCCCTGGAAGGATGTCTATTGCATAGTCTGAAGGCCTATGGGGAGGTAACACGTCAGAGGCCTTTTCACTAAAAACCTCTTGCAGATCCCAATACTCTTTAGGAATTTTTTCCTCCCCCTCCAGTTGTTCCAACATCGACCCTAGCATCTCAGCAGGTTCGGGGTCAGGGGTTTTTGAGGTAATCTTCTTCTTTTGCGCCCTTGAGCGGAGTCGCAGCACCCCTGTTCTCCAGTTTATCTGTGGGTTCCATTTCCGGAGCCACGAGAGACCCAGTACTAATGGCTGGTCCATTCCTGGTGCCACAATAAAGTTTATGGTTTCTCGGTGGTCTCCTATCGTCATCTCTATGGGTTCTGTCACAAAGTGGACTGGGCCTCCCCCTGCCACCAACCCATCTAGCTGACAAAATCCTATGGGCCTGCTCAACATTTTTAGCTTTAGTTCCATTTTCTCCACCACCTCCGGGCTGATGATACACCGGGTACATCCTGAGTCTAAAAGGGCTAGCATTTCCCCCCACATTTCTGAAGATGGGACATACAGTTTCACTGAGACGGTAAGGGCCCCCCCTTTCCAACTCACCAGGAGATCCTCATCGGATTCGGAAGATGGCTCGCTGTTATCTGGACTGGATGGAACTCCTATTTCCTCCTTGGTGGAGGAGCATTTTTGGCGACATCCGCTCCCCTCTTTGTGACCTCTCGCGTCTTAGTTTCTGCCTGCACCGTTGCTTTTCTGCCACTAGGGGTCGTCTTTGGCATCAGCTTGGCCTGACAATCCACAGCTCGGTGGACTTCCTTTCCACATCTGAAACAGCCTGTGGTTTTCTTCTTCCCGCCTTCAGCTGCAGCAAAATCCTTAGGTGGTTCTCTCTGGAACTGAGTTGGGGTCTGCTTCCAAGCGCGATCACTTCGCAGGAGGTCCTTGGCTAAATCAATTTCCATTTCTGCTGCCAGAGTGTACCAGCCATGCAGGGTAGTCGGAGACGCTCGGGCTCTGCACAACTTATATAAATCTCTGTTTAAGCCATCTTTATATATGTCCAAAAGAGCCATTTCCAACCACCCTCTCATGAGAGATACCAGATCGCTGAACTCTTGATTGTAATCAGCCACTGGTCTCCTTTGTCTGATGGACCTCATGCGGATCTTGGCCTTCTGCTCTGCCAAAGGGTCCTCAAATCTCATTCTCAGGGCTGCCATGAAGTGGTGGTAGTTCCTCAGGAGAGGGGAATTCTCATTGTACAAAGACACGTACTAGGAAGCTGCCCTTCCACTTAAGACTTGGATCACGCTTCTCACTTTAGAGGCTTCTGACAGATAATCTTCACCCCACTCCTGCATGTGACTGTCCACCATGGCTTGGAATAGCCCTAGTTCCTTAGGGTCCCCATCAAACTTCCCGGGGATTGAGGGAATTTTAGGCTTTTGCCTTCTGCGGGGCAACATTTGTCCAGTAGGGGTCCCTCGGCCTCTATCAGAATCTGCAGCCCCTGGAGAACGCAGCTCAGGCTCTCGTTCCTCCAGAATCTCTCTGGTGTCTGCTGCTCCCCCAGTGGCTTCCAAAATTTCTCCTTCCACTTCTTCCCCCTCCCTCCAGGGATTCTGGGTGGGGATCTCATACCTTTCACGGTCTGCCTGTCACTCTATCACCTCATGATACAGCCTGACGGCTTCAGCGATTAGTAACTCATCCTTACTTAGCTGCTCACGCTGCCAGTCAGAGAGTTTCTTTTTATGCTTACGTCTTGTAACTCTGGATGGTAGCTCCCCCGGGTCTGGAAGTTTTCCAACATCCAATTTGGCCTTCTCCCGTCTCTCCTCTATTTGTAGTTTCTCCAGCCACTCTGCATAAAATCCTGAATACTTGGGAAGGCACGATGTGGCTGCCAAGCCTGCTCCCATCTCCTCCGGCTCAACTTCTGGGGTTGGCTTCTTCCCCAGAAAATCTTTTTTTTTCAGTCCCCTTGGAATTTTCCTGGTTGACTGACATAATGAGTTCTGGCTTAATGTCAGCTTGCCTCCAATCAATTTTTAAGAAAATAAAAACCTAACTCCATCAGTTTGAAGAGATTGTTAATTTTTACTAAACATGTCAGATTGCAAGGAAAGCAAAGCCAGAACTGAAAGTAAGTATAACTGTACAAAAGTATTTACTCTCTTGAACCCTCCTCCCTCCAGAGTTCAAACAGTCATAGTCCAATGTCCTCTTCCTCCTTGGCCACGTGTTGTTTCACTTCCGATGTTCTCCCTCTGTCAATCTTCTGGATGGAATGCGAAGCAGGCAACTCCCATTACATTCACGTGCCAAATCAGTTCAAATGTCTGTTTGAAAGACTATCTCCTCCTCCACCTGAAATGACAGCCGAACGCTGGCAACAGTAAAAACCTCCCCCCTCCCCCATAAATCATGTAAGACATTCAGTAAGAAGAAAACCTTTAATGAAGTAATTAAACAGTAAAACACTCCAACAGGTAAAATACACTTAAAATAAAGCGGAGGCTGACATTACCCTAGCTGTTTGTTTAAAATATATTTTCCCCACCATTTTTTCAAATCTTTCCCCCAATTCCATGTTTGTTTAAAATATATTTTCCCCACCATTTTTTTCAAATCTTTCCCCCAATTCCATATATGTGTTGTGATAAACTTCCAGTTTAGATTAACAAATGCCTTTTGGGCATCATGGAAAACCAATGCTGCTTGTTTTTCCTGGTGGCTGTCATAATATTCAAACACATTCATCACTATTCTCATATTAGTTTTAATTTGCCACCCTGTCAGAAACCCATTTTGATCTGAGTGTATGTAGTTGTTCAACAATTCTTTTACTCTTTCTGCTATTATTGTTGCAAATGTTTTATAATCTGTATTTAGGAGAGAAATTGGCCTATAATTTTGGAGTTGTGTATCAGTATCCTCCTTGGGAATAAGGGTAATAATTGCCTCAGTCCAGGTTCTGGGATTTATGCTGCTTCTATTGCTTTATTATACGTCTCTAACATTATCCACTGTACTACCTCTTGTGTTTTTTTATATAGTTCAATCAGTATCCCATCTGGGCCTGGTGACTTATTATTCTTTTGTTTGCTCAGGGCTTTTTCAAATTAACTTATTGTTATTGGCCTATTTAGCATTTCTTTTTGTTCTTCAGAAATTTTATTCATTTTGGTCATCTCTATATATTTATTAATTTTTTCCTCTTCTATAATTTCCTGCTTATATAGCTTTCCAAAGAAGTTTTGTATTTCCTTTTTTCTTCTTTTCATTCAGATTGCATTATACCATTTTCATCTTGTAGTTGTATTATTTTCCTTCCTTTTTCTTTTCTTAGTTTGTAAGCTAACCATTGTCCTATTTTATTCACATTTTCAAAATGATTTTGTTTTGCTATCCTAATTTTCTGTGCTATTTCTTTTATCAAATTAATCTTATGTTTGATAATGTTCCATTTCTCTTTTATCTTTTTATTTTGTGGGTCTTTTTGTACTTCGTATTCTATATTTTTTAATTCTTCCCGCAAACTTTCTAATTGCTCACTTTTTTCTTTATTTTTCTTGGCATTATATGCAATAGTCAATCCCCTTATATAGGCTTTTGTGGTATCCCACAGGTTCTGTATCGAAGTTATCTATCTTTTTGTTTATCTGAAAAAATATTTTCAATTCCCTCTCTAACACCTGTATATATTTTTTATCTTTGCACACATTTTGATTCATTGTCCATCTTTTGTTTTGTTTTTGGCGTCTCCATTTTAATATAATTGGATTATGGTCTGCCCTATCATTTACTCCAATTTCAACTTCTTCTATTTCATTTTGGATTTCTGCTATTGTCCAGTCCATATTGATCCTGGACCATGATTGATGTGGGTATGAGTAGAATGTATATATATCTTGCAGGTTAAACTCAGCTAACTATATCAAAGAAAGCTCTCGGTAATATACTTTTCTTCTTTTTGTTTTTTTTACTACTTTTATAGTCTTTCTGAGCATCTGCTACAGAATTGAAATCTCAAATCATACAAATCTTTTCATACTTCACATCCAATATCCTCTTATGTACCTCTTTAAAGAATTGCTGTTGATTTGTATTAGGGGCATATATTATATGAGTAACATTTGTTTTTGTTCTATCTCCGGTTCCAGCATCAAAATTCTACCTTCATCATCTGCATATCTTAAGTTTGGTTTTATTTTCTCCTTGACATAAATGGCAAGTTTTTTATCTGCTAAAGTTGTGTATAGTGTTCCTAATTTCCTATTCTCTAATAATCTTCTATATCCTTTTTGTATATGTACCTCTTGGAGGCATATCACTTCCAATTTCCTTAATTTATTAAATATTTGTGTTCTCTTTGGAATATTTAATCCATTGATGTTTACTGAAAAAAGCTTAATTGTTTCTCCATTCTCTACTTGATCTGCCTTTTTGTACTTCTAGTCTCTCTTACTACCATTTCTTTTTCTCTTTCTCTTTCTATCCTTCCTTTTCCTTGTTTTTTTTTGTGTGTCTTTCTCTCTTTCTCCTTCTTCCAAGTTCTCTTCCTCCTGACTTCTAGTCTCTAATTCTTCTCTGCTCTCTTGATCTTCCTGCACAAAGTGATTTTCATAAAATTCCCTTGCTTTCTCCAATGTGTCAATTCTGTATTTTTTCTCTTGCCATGTCACGAGTAAGCCCTCAGGTATCAGCCATTGAAATATTACTTTATATTGAATTAATTTGGTTGATAGAATGGTCTTTTATTCTTCGTGGAACCTGTTTCAATATTTTAATTACTTTACCTCTATAAGTTAGCGTTTCCTCTCTTGACCTCTTATACATTTGTCCCTTATTATCCGTTTCATAAATTTAATGTGTACCTCCCTCGCCAACCTATGCCTTCGTGAGTAGTTCGTATATACTCGATATGTTTCATCAATATCTTGTCTTATTTCCTGTTTATCTTTCCCTAGTATCTCCGCCACCTCCTAACTCCTCTTCTTTCTCTTCAACAATATTTTGAAATCTAAGGAAATAAGAAGCCTTCTCTAATTCCAAAAATACAATTGATTCTGCAGCTCTCTATATATTTGCATGGTTTTCTGTTCCCACATTTCCCCTTGATTATCCATCTGCTCTATTTTTGTTTCTACTTTTTGGATTCTCTGTTCATTTTCCATCATTGTTTGCTGAATGTTCCCTATCTTATCATTCATATTTTTATCTAATTTCTCCAATCTCCTCTTTAATTTCTTTGTGATGTATCCTTGTCTCCTCATGATTCTCTGCTATTGCTTCCTGGGTCTTCAACATTGTTTCCTGTATCATTTGTAACACTATCTGCATATTTTATGAACTCGTTGCCTGTTCTGTTTTTTCTTTCCCTATCATAGTCAATATCGATCTTTGGGTTGTGGAACGTTCTGTTGATGTAATATTTGTGGTTGCTTTTTTGCCTGTTTCGTTTATTGTTGCTGAGCTAGACATCTTTATTGCCTGTACAATATTTTTCCATGTTAGCATATATCAGTACACCTCTATTCAGGTTTTCTTTAACTCTAAGGTTTGCTTTTATTACACTTTAACAACTCTATTTTCTTATTTTTGTCTCATACTTATATAGTATTTGTTATATTAACCTTATCACTTTTATGTCTCTATTCGCAGAACTTATAGATATACAGTATTATAAATATCTAAATATCTATTTTCCCTCTTATTTAAATACTTCTCTCAGTTCGCTTATACAGTTATCAATTGCGCATCTATATCTTAGTTCAATTCATTCATATCATTTCAGTTAGGTCTGTGTCAATAATCATTTTTCTTCTTGTAACTTATTGTCCATTCATGTTTATCTGTTGCAACATTGCATCAGTTTTCTGTCCAGATTTTCCTTGCCTTTAATCTGTCCACCAGTTCACTAGATGGTGCCTCCTCTTCAATCTTTTTTCCACTTTCCTGTTTATTTAATGCTTCCAAAATATTTACTAAACACTGTCATTCACACTCTCCATTCTTAGTCTTTATGCTCTTCTATTTGTTTTATATAACGCCTATTAATCACTCTTCTATTTGGACTCTTCCCTTCACCGCGCTTTTCTTCCTGGCTTTATCTCCCTTCTAGTCGCTGCCTTCTCGACACTTTATGTCTTTTCTCATTTCACCTTGCTAATTTTGTGCCTTCTCTCACCAAGTCTTCCTCACCTCTTTCTAAGATTTCTCATCTCTGGAACAAAGCTGTCACTTTCACTTTTCGCTTCCCCCTCTTATAGCTGCCAGCACTCCAGGCCAATCTTAGAGACTGGCTTTTTCTTTTTAGAATTTAAGAATGCTGCTCCAGTCTAGTTGTGGGTTTGCCTTCTGCCCGACCCTCTGTGGCTTCCTCTTTGATTTGCCGTTCTCTACACGTTTGGCAATGCCCTAAAGTGGCTCCTAATGAAAATATTTTGAGCTTCAGGAACAGAATTGTCCCCTCGCCCGCTCCACGGTGACATCGCCACCAGGAAGCCCCGGAGCATCCACAATTTCTGTAGGCTAGCAGTACCACTGGTTAATTGTTCTCACTGTTAGGAAATTTCTCCTTAATCCTAGGTTGCTTCTCTCCTTATTAATTTCTATCCATTGTTTCTTATCTTGCCTTCTGGTGCTGTGGAGAATAGATTGATTCCCTCTTCTTTGTGACAGCCCCTTAAATATTGGAACACTGTTATCATGTCACCCCAGTCTGTCTTTTCACTAGACTAAAGGTAAAGGTTCCCCTCGCATATATGTGCTAGTTGTTCCCGACTCTAGGGGCCAGCACTCATCTCCGTTTCAGAGCCGAAGAGCCAGTGCTGTCTGAAGACGTCTCCGTGGTCATGTGGCCAGCATGTCTCAACGCGCACGGAATGCTGTTACCTTCCCACCAAATATGGTCCCTCTTTTTCTACTTGCATTTTTTACGTACTTTCAAACTGCTAGGTTGGCAGAAGCTGGGACAAGTAACGGGAGCTTGCCCCATTACACAACACTAGGGATTCAAACTGCTGAACTTTCAATTGACAAGCTCAGCGTCTTAGCCACCGTGTCCCACTTCACTAGACTAGACATACCCAATTTCTGCAACTGTTCTTCATATGTTTTAGCCTCCAGCCCCCTAATCATCTTTATTGTTCTACTCTACAATTTTTGGAGTCTCAACATCTTTTTTATATTGGGGTGACCAAAACTGGATGCAGTATTGCAAGTGTGGTCTTACCAAGGCATTATAAAGTGGTACTAACATCTTGTGATCTTGATTCTATCCCTCTGTTAATGAAGCCTGGATTGCATTGACATTTTTGGTGGCTGCTGTGCACACTTAACTCATATTTAAGTGATTATTTACTAGGATTCCAAGATCCCTCCCACAGTTACTGCTATTGAGCCAGGATCCACTTATTCTATACCTGTGCATTTGGTTTTTCTTGCCAAAGTATATACCTTATTTTTTTCACCGTTAGATTTCAGGCTGAGTGTTCAAGTGTGTCAAGATCCTTCTGGATCTTGAGCCTATCTTCTGGAGTGTTGACTATTCCTGCCAACTTGGTGTCATCTGCAAATTTGATGAGTTCCCTTTCTATTCCTTCATCTAAATCCAGCTTTGGCACTCGCACACATTGGGCAGCCACTCACTTAGCCTTGGATGAGGAGAAATGTTTGCATGCAACTAAGTATTTTTTCCTTCTGTGGATCCTCTCATGGCAATTAAAACTACTCCTTTTGTTATAACCATTTTTTATTAGTAGGAAAAATAGGGAAGGGAAAAGGAAAGAGGGGGGGGAAAGGGGGAAAAGAAAGAAAAGGTATTAACTTTCAACTCCCTTTGGTGCAGTAGAATAAGGCATTAACATCAAACCTCATTTTTTTATGTTTACATAACAGTTTAAAGTAGCCATTTCTATAATGACAAATCTATCTAATCAGTAAAATCCAAAATCAAAGTTTCATTTTTTCCACCTCAAGCACAAAGTCCAGGTCTCTGGATCCATAAAAGACCAGCAGCAAGAAGATGGAAGCAGAGTTCTTTAATCAGTAACCACAGCCAGAATGCAGAACAAGTCAAGTTACAGGGTCAAAGTTAGCACTGAGAGCAGCCACCTCTTAGTGCTATTTATACACACTGTTCATCTTAAGTCACCATCCGGTGGCTAAAACCACCCCCCATCAGCTGTTCGTTGGTTTTAAGATTCCCCCTCCGTGGAGCGTCTCTGTCTTCCCCGGCGCGTGACTCATCAGAGTCAGCTGCTGTTTCTTCGTTGCAGCTGCTTCCCCATCCATCTCAGATGCTGCCCACTGCCCAGACGACCCCCCGCCATCAGTCCAGAGGTCAATACAGGTAGCTGAGAAGGCTTCATTTTCCCCTCACCCCCCCACCGAATGTCGAGTCCTGGCCCTGGCTTGACAGGCGGCTCCCCTCTACCAGGGGTCCACCTGCAAGGGAGAGAGCAGAAGGTTTAGTGTTGTTAGTAATGTATCCTGGACCCCCAGGCTTATTTGGGTATTTACAATGGAAACGTCTCAGTAATTGTGCGGCATGGATGTCTGGTGCTGCCACCCAGGTAGCATTAGTAAGAGTACCCCTTCCATTGTACTAAATATTGAACCCTCCCCCTATGTAATTTGGAGTCCAGTATTTTGTCTATTTCATAGTGGTCCGGGTGGATTCAGATAGTTAGTGATTCATTCAGCTGCCATGGGTTTCAACGAACTACTGTGGCAGACAGGGTGTATCTTCCCCAGTAGGGATGGCAGCTTTAAAATAACCGTTACTGGATTGATTACTCGAGTTACTCTAAATGGTCCCAGATATTTTGGACCCAGTTTTTTACTTGGAATCCTGAGCTTTAGGTATTTTGTGGACAGGTAAACTCGATCCCCCACCTGGAATGGTTTATGATCTGCCGTTTTTCTGTCTGCCTGCACTTTATATTCCTTTGCAGCTTTTTGTAAGGCTGTCTTTATTTGAGGCCACAGCGGGCGGATTTTTTCTGCCCACCCAGTTGGGGTCTCTGTGCTTTGGGGTTCTGGTTTTAGTTCTGGTGTCGCTGGGAAGTCTCTACTGTCCACTACCTGGAATGGAGACCGGCCTGTGCTACGGTGTAACGTGTTGTTATAGGCCACCTCAGCAAATGGTAAGAGGCTTGACCATTCCGATTGCTGTTATGACACATAACACCGTAGGTAACCATAGCGTTGGCTTGTTCAGCCACTCTGTTAGTACTGTGGTAGAATGCCGAACTGAGCCCTAGGGTGGAGCCGATTAACCGCATGAAATCCTTCCAGAACCGAGCAGTAAACTGCAAACCCCTATCCAATATAATGCATCTTGGTACTCCATGTAGGTGGTAGATGTGTCAAAGAAACAAGCCCATTAGTCGCTGCACAGATGGTATGCCTTGCATGGCACAAAGTGAACTTGTTTCGAGAACAAATTCACCACCATCCAGATTACCGTATGTCCATTGCTATTTGGGAGGTCAACTATGAAATCTATAGCGATTTCCTCCCATGGCTTACTTGGGTCAGCTACCAGTTGTAAGAGACCAAGAGGCTTTCCTATTTGGGGTTTGGCTGATGCACATGTCGGACACCCCTTGACATACTCTTCAATGTCCCCCCTCATCTGGGGCCACCAAAACCGTTGTCATACCAGATGCAATGTCTTCAGAAAATCGAAATGGCAAGCTGTCTTGGCGTTGTGGCATCGTTTTAGTACTAATGTTTGAAGACTGCTAGGATATGCATTTTGTCCCCCTTGCATGCTAAATCCTCCATGTGAGTCATCAAGGACTGTGTCAGGGTTCCAAGGAACACCTTGGTTATCTAGTAACCAAGGGTCTGTCAGTAAACCTCAGTAAAAACAGTAGACCTTAGCTCATTTTGAAATGGATTGCTTGGCGTGGTACCAGTTATCACGCCTTTTACTGCCTGACTGGGCGGAATAAGTGGTTCAACTACCTCCTCCCTCTTGCTATTATATTGGGGCATACGGGACAAAGCCTCGGCTAGGAAGTTTTTCCCAGCCAGAACATACTTTAGGTGGAATGAGAATCTTTGGAAATATTGTGCTCACCTTACTTGTTTTGGAGACAACTTCCTCGGTGTTTATGATCCATCCACACCTCAAATGGGTGTGAAGCTTCCTCAAGAATATGTCACCAAGTCAGGAGTGCCCATCTCACTGTGAACGCCTCCTTCTCCCAGATTGCCCAACCACATTTGGTTGATGTCAATTTTTGGGAAGTATAGGCACAGGGCTGCAATTGGCTCTGCCCATAGTTTTGCAATAGCATGGCCCCTACAGCGACATCTCTGGCGTCTACTTGTACTTATGGCTTCAAGGCTTATGTTGGGTGGGGGTGTTTGAGAACTGGTTCACATGCAAAAAGCCTTTTGAATTCCTCAAACACCTTTTGACATTCAGTCGCCCACTTTAAAGAGTGCCCTGGTTTTGGTTTTGTTACGGTGGATTTAGTCTGTAACAAGTCCATCAACGGCAACGCCACTTAAGCAAAGGAGGGAACGAACTGTCAGTAGAAATTGGCAAATCCAAGAAAGCTCTGTAACTGTTTTCTGGTCCTCGGAGCTTGCCATTCTAACACCGCCTGCACTTTTCTAGGATCCATTTCTATCCCTTCTCCTGATATTCGATATCCTAGATAATCTAACCTCGTTTGGTGAAACTCACATTTCGATAGCTTTATGAACAATTTGGCTGCTAACAACTTCTCCAATACTTTACGAACCAATATGATGTGTTCTTCCATCATCTTGGTATTTATTAAAATGTCATTCAGGTATATGAGAACCCTCCAGTATAAGTGTTAATGCAAGACTTCATTAATCAACTGCATGAACACCGCGGGGGCCCCTTGTAATCCGAACGGCATGACCTGGAACTGGTAACTCCCCAAGGGACAATTGAACATAGTTTCCCACTCATCTCCTGGCCAGATCTTCACCCTACACTTCACGTAGGTCAAGTTTGGTGAATATGTGGCCAGTCACTAAAGTAGCCAGTAGGTCTTTCATTAATGGTAGCGGGTACAGAT
The DNA here is from genome assembly GCF_028640845.1 of Ahaetulla prasina. Classification (NCBI taxonomy): domain Eukaryota; kingdom Metazoa; phylum Chordata; class Lepidosauria; order Squamata; family Colubridae; genus Ahaetulla; species Ahaetulla prasina. Next base: position 65,148,266 of record NC_080546.1, read on the forward strand.
GCTCCATGCACATTCCGTTAAGAACACAGAAATCAATGCATAAATGCAACCCCTGTCTTTTTTCTCTCTAAAGAGGATGGGTGCTGCGGCTAGGATTGTGTTTGCTAAGAATTGGAAAAGTGAGAAATCACCATCGCAAGATGAAATTATTAAGAAAATAATGGAATGTGCAGAAAAGAGTAAACTGACATTTGAAATTAGAGAACAGGAAGATAAACAATATTATAAGATATGGGATTCATTTTTCCAATGGTTAGAGGGAAAAATATGTTAAAAAATATTTAAGAGAGGCTCTTATAATGAAAGAATTGAAACACATATTGAGTTAAGATGATGGAATGAATGATGTAACAAGATTAAATATTAAATTTAGAATATTTTATATGAAATGAGATAATGAATTATTATAGTTAAATAATTGATTAAAATATTTGGATATATATCAGATTGATAAAATGTAAAATTAGATAAATCAATGATACATATGTTGGAACTGCACAAAAGATATGTAATCAACTAACCGGCACATAGTATTTGTATTGAAAATGTTTTTATGTTTGTCTGTCTAAAAAATAAATAAAAATTTCAAAAAAAAGGAAAAAAAGAAACCATGAGTGGCAATGGCAGCTTAAAGACTGTTAGGTTGAAAATACCTTCTGATGCATATTCGTAGAATTATTCTCTGATAATAAATCTTACTTACTTTCAAATTTAAAAAAAAAAGAGGACGGGTGCTGCCATCCAAGACCTACTGGGCTTAATGAAATCCCTGGCTAGGTTTTTATCAATATATCATCTCAATTCCTCAAGTTCTTTAGGCATCATGGAGTACATGTGGGGTTTTGGCAGTTTGGCCCTTGGGATCAATTCTAGCATAATCAGTTGATCGATGAGGAGGTAACACCTCACACTCTTCCTCACTGAACACTGCAGCCAGATCTCCATATATACTAGGGAACCCTAGATTGGGCTGGTCTAACATTGGTTCTGTTCCCGTTCCCCATCTTATCTGGTAGGTGGCTCTGGACCAATTGGCAACCACAATTTCTGAAATCCACCTTCCCACCAGATAGTGGGCTCCCATTTGTCGAGCCATGCTAACCCCAGAATAATGGTGTCAGCCTCCGCGTATTGTTTTAAAAGTATATTTACTTAGTAGATACTTATGGGAAGCGTACTACAGAGTGCACATAAAAGAAGGGGATGAATGGAAAACAGCGTTCAATTGTCCCCTTAGTTGCTTCCAATTCCGAGTTCTACCATTTGGGGTGCAGGGCCCCCAGCAGTTTTCATGAAGCTAATAAATGAAGTGCTCCATGAATATTTGTTTAAAGGGGTCCTTGTTTATCTTAATGACATACTTATCTACACAGAGACCTTGGAGGAGCATGTGAAACTAGTAAGAGCTGTACTCAAAAAATTACTGGCCACAGAACTTTATACAAAATTGTCTAAGTGTGAATTTCATCAAACAAAAATCGATTATCTGGGATACCGTATTTCCCCTGACGGTTTGGAGGTGGATCCTGCAAAAGTCCAGGCAGTACTAGAGTGGGCACCCCCTCGCACCAGCAAACAGTTACAAAGTTTCCTGGGTTTTGCTAACTTCTATCACCAGTTCATTCCCTCATTTGCTGACATTGCCCTGCCAATCACCAATCTCCTCAAAACAAAAGGGAATACTAAGCCCAAACCTTCCTTACCACTGGAGTGGTCAATGGAGTGTCAGGCCGCTTTTGAAAAGTTGAAGCGATTGTTTGCTGCCAAGCCGGTCGTCAAGCAACCTGACATGGAGTCCCCATTTGTGGTTCAAGCAGATGCTAGTGATGTGTCAGTCGGAGCAGTTTTACTCCAAAACAATGCTAAAGGTGAGCTTCAACCATGCATGTACACACATCTCGTAAGCTCACTGAAACAGAGCAGAGATGGGCCATCTGGGATTAAGAAGCGTTTGCAGTGCACTGGGCTCTCCGTACATGGAGACAATTTTTGGAGGGGGACAAACACCCTTTCGAGGTGTGGACTGATCATAAAAACTTAGAAGCCCTGAAAACTCCCAGAAAACTATCGCCAAAACAAGCTCGATGGGCCCAATACTTTAACCATTTTAATTTTTCCTTGCAATACTTTCCTGGGGGAAAGAACTTCCTGGCGGACGCCCTTTCCTGTTTGCCTCAGTACAACAATACTCGCAAGGAAGTAGCACGCCCTATACTCCCAGTTCAACAATTAGCTGCCCCGGCAATTAACCATAGCCAAGCACAAAGCCAAGCACATACCGATGCAGCGCTACCAGAAGATCTCACCAACTTGTTCAAGGAAGCCTTAAACAAGGACAACTGGTTCTTGGCCCATTCGCTTGAGTGCACTCTTCACGATGGTCTGGTTTGGGTGGGGGCAAAAATTTATATCCCTGCATCTCTGAGAGAGGCCATACTTCAACATTGCTACGATGCTAAAATGGCAGGACATTTTGGGTTCGTGAAAACATTACATCTCTTGAAAAGACAATTCTGGTGGCCAGGGCTTAAAAAGACATTGAATCTTATATAAAAAGTTGCACTGTCTGTTCAGCAGCAAAGAGACCACCAGGGAAGCCTCCTGGGTTGCTTCAAACAGTAGTCCGGCCAGGAGCCCCATGGAAAGAAATATCCTTGGATTTCATAGTGGAGTTGCCCGAAAGTGGTGGCAATACAGTGATCTGGGTAGTTACAAACCTGTTCTCCAAACAAGTGCACTTCATCCCTTGTTCTAAAATACCTTCTTCAAAAACTTTGGCAAAGCTATTTGTGCAACACATCTACAGACTACTTGGAGTTCCAGAACACATAATCTCAGACCAGGGGGTGCAATTCACATCCCAAGTTTGGAAAGAGTTTTTTGATAGGCTCCGCCCAGGGACTAAGCTCCGCCCACCATCCTCAAACTAATGGGGATTGTGAACGCACGAACTCGGTACTGGAACAATATCTAAGATGTTACATTAATTATCAACAAGTTAATTGGGAGGACTTACCACCTTTTGCTGAAGTAGCCTACAATAATTCTGTTCATAGCAATACTGGGTTCACCCCATTCAAAGTGTCTTCAGGTCAGGATTTTGTCCCCATTCCTGAACTTCCCGAAGAGAAACCATCCATTCCATCACTGAATGGATAGACCAATTGCAAAGTACATGGAAAATTACATGCAAAGCAATTGATGATGCACACAAGAAACAAGCAGATAAAAAGAGAGCTCTAGAGAAAAAATTCCAAGTAGGAGATAAAGTTTTCTTATCCACTAAATATTTGCAAACTACACAGAAGTCAAAAAAACTTGGACCCAAATATGTGGGACTGTTCCCCATTGTGAAATTCATTAATGTCCAACTAGACATTAATGACATGCCTGTCCAACTAGAACTACCAAAAACTTTGAGAAGAATTCACCCTGTTTTCCACATTAGCTTGGTGAAACCTGAACACACATCCTCCCTTAGGGCTAACCCTACTAAGCCCCCAGTACCGATCCTCATAGAAGGGGAGGAACATTTTGAAGTTAAGGAAATCCTAGACTCTAGAAAATATAGAAATAAAATCCAATATTTAGTAGCTTGGAAACATTTAGTAGCAGAATGGGTGAACAAAGAAGATATTCGCGCTTCCAAAAAGTTAGCGCAATTTTATAACAAATATCCTGATAAACCCTAACATTTCTCTTTTCTTTTCCAGGACTAACGTCCTTTTTTTGAAGGAGGGCCGAATGTCAGCCTCCGCTTACTGTTTTAAAAGTATATATATATATATATTTTTAAAAAGTTTTATTCTTACAATCATATCAAATAGTTCATCCAATGTACAGTTATATACAATTAGTCGGGCTTGCCCAGTCACCACCACCCTTTTTAACACTCTTCCCTCTTCTACCTTCTTCTACTTTCCAGACCTTCCTCTCCTTCTCTTATCTACATCCTCTCCTCCCTCCACCCTACACCTTCCTTCTCCCTCTTCTACCCCTCTTCCTTCCTCTTCTCCTCTTTCCTACCTCCTACTCTCTCTTTTCTCCCTCCCCACCGTTCTAAAATGGTAACTGGGCAGACCCGACCCTGCATTAATTATATTTATACATCTTCAATAAACCCTGTACATTAACCATCACTCCATCTCTACCAAACCCCCCCCAATTCCCCTCCCCCTTACCCCCCACCCCCCACCCCGACTTCCCAATCCGAATCAACAACAAGAAAATTTTTTCAAGTTTTTACATAAAAGAATAGTGTTTTGGGATTATAAATCATATATATTAATGGGTGATTGGAACGGTGTGTTGGATACTCAAAAAGTTAAAAGTATATTTACTTAGTAGAGTGTTTAACTGTTTTATTACTTCGTTAAAGGTTTTATTGCTATTGATTGTCATGCATGATTTATGGAAGAAGGAGACTGTGTAGTTCTGTAAGCGTCGGCTGTCATTTCAGGAAGAAGGAAAGATAAGGATTCAAACAGACTTGGGCAAGTTAACAAATGCTGCATATTTTGCATTCCAACCAGAAGATAGACAGAGGGATAACATCGGAAGTGAAGCAGCACATGGCCAAGGAAGAGAAGGACATTGGGCTGATGACTGTTTGAACTCTAGAGGGGGAGGGTTCAAGAGAGGATATACTTTTATACAGTAGTAATTAGTTTCAGTTCTAGCTAAGCTTTGTTTGCAATCTGAAGTGTTTAGTAAAAATTACCAATCTCTTCAAAACGATGGAGTTGGGTCTTTATTTTCTTAAACATTGATTGGAGGCAAGCTGACAAATGGGTTTGATCATCTTCTCAACTACGATGAACCAGATACTCTCCTTATGGTCCTCTATTTCTAACCAAACCTGTTCTGTCAAATGGGTAGTCAGCACTCCCCCCCACAGAGACCCATCCATTTGTTCAAATTTAACAGGGGTTCTCAACCAGATGGTGCAGAGGCCCAGTTCAGTCACCAGAGCCTGGCGTATTAAGTAATGTGTGCATCCTGAATCTACCCTGTATTCAACTCCTTTAGACATCTGAGGATTCTGGACTATAACAGGGATCACGAAGGGACAAATGGGATCGCCCACCATCGCTCACTCCTGGGTCCTCATCATCGCTGTAACCAGATACCACCAGGAACCGCCCCGAACTGACTGGAGTGCTACTCTCTCAGGTTGTTGTCTCCGCATGCCCCGGCAAGGTCTGTTTCATCTGGGACCGCTTGAGGCCGTCCCCTCGCCCTACCTCCAGTCAGCGTCGGTGTCTGGACTGGTGGTCTTGGAACTGGCATGGGACACTCTGCCACTCGATGTCTCACCTGATTGCACCTGAAACAATGGAACACTGGCCTCTGGGCCCAATCAGTAGACTCAGGAGCTATGCTAATAGGTTTTGTGTCTCTAGGGGCTGGAGGCGCTTCAACTGTCCTGTATTCCCCTCCCCTCTGGTTCTAAACTCCCTCAGTGCTACGTCCAGGTCTATTGCAGCCCTAAACCAATTGGCCAGTCAAGGAGGTAATCCATGATACACACAAGCTTGCCGGATATCTCGGTCCAATCCCATGCAAAATTGATGGACCAGGAGGCGCTCTGGCCACGCCCACAAATGGCTGGCAATCTTCCTGAATTCACATACATAATCTTTGGTGGACTGGCCCTTCTGCCGCAATGAAATGAGCTCCCCCTCCGCTACTTGTGCATTTGTTTCACCTCAAACTGGGATTGGAGGGCCTCCAGGAAATGGCCCATATCAACTAATTCCCAGGCATGGTTGCTGTATAGATCAGCCACCCAATCCATTGCCTCCCCCATTAACACTGATGTTATGACCACCACCATCGATCATTGGGACGGGTACAAACGTCCATACAAATCCATATGACTTATTACCTGACTTAGGAAGAGAGCCATTTGGTCAGGACTTCCGTCAAAAGAGGCTTGTATTGCTGGAGGACCCCATAGCCCTTGTGGAGGCCACATCCCTAGAGTTCACAATGGCACCGGGTCGGGCTGTCTATCCACACCAGCGTCTCGTCTATCCTTCCTCGCACAAGCCAGGTGGCCACTCTGGGTTGATTGGTTAGCCTCTAGCTTTGGCCTGCTCTTATGCAGTGCTTGTTCAGCTCCCTGACCACCCATCCCCAAAGAAGAACCTTGGTCCCAAGGAACTGGGTGTTCCATACCTCTACCGGGAGCCTGATCCCTCTGGAATTTAGGACTAGCAAGATGGAAGCAATTCTCCAATCCAGCCTCCTGCCAGCCAACCCCTTGGCCCAGGGCTGCCAAGAGGGAGTATCACAAAACCGTTCCCTCAGTATGTCCATCGTATTCAGGCCAGGCCCCATGGAGTAGCTCCCCTCCCCTCTTCATCCTCTGTCCAACGCCTTTCCCTCCACCCCTGGAAGGAAGGTCCGATGTGTGTGTGTGTGTGTTGTGTTGGCGGCCTGGGGCCAGCACCACCAGTCAGAGCCGAACTATGCCACCATTCTCCTGTGGCTGTCTGTCCGGGTTTAACTCTCTGGCCTGGCTGACTTTTTTCTGAACACTCTGTCACTGGTGGCTGCCGAACTTTGGGCCTAACTACTTGCTTGTCAGTGTCCTCCTGCGCCTTCTCTTCCCCTGTGCTTTCCTCCACCACTCAGCCACAGGTTCCATCTCTGTCCCCTCCATAGAAGTCCTCTCTGCTATCCTCCAAACCTACAACCATTCAAATGCTAGGGTAGTAAAAGGAGAGTGCTAACTTACTCTTGGCTTGTCAATCCAAGTCCGTGGATCCATAAAAGACCAGCAACAAGAAGATGGAAGCAGAGTTCTTTAATTAATAACCACAGCCAGAATGCAGAACAAGTCAAGTTACAGGGTCAAAGTTAGCACTGAAAGCAGCCACCTCTCAGCACTATTTATACATGCTGTTCATCTTGTCACCATCTGGTGGCTAAACCCCACCCCATCAGCTGTTCATCGGTTTTAAGATTCCCATCTCTGTGGAGCGTCTCTGTCTTCCCCGGCGCGCGATCCATGACATCATCAGAGTCAGCTGCTGTTCCTTCGTTGTGGCTGCTGCCCAGATGACCCCCCTGCCCCCAGTCCAGAGGTCAATACAGAGGTCTGGCAGCTTCATCTCCCCCTCACTCCCCCCCACGAATGTTGAGTCCTGGCCTGGGCTTGACACAAAGTACAAAAGCAGTTTCCATGTAGAAACAAAGGTATTTGGTTTTTTTTCTTGATCAAAGCAGTCAATTTACCCACCTCTGCTAACTCCAACTTTGCAGCCATTCGTCCATTGCTAGGGTCATTTCTGTGCTTAGAGGAGTCTTGCTGCCTTCAACATATATAACATCGAAGTTCCTTTCCCTCCCCCCCAAATCTTTTTCCATTAAACCCAAAAGAAAAGTCACTGGTTTTCTCTTTATATTCATTTTAAGAATTTTCTGTATTAAGATATGAATCCTACTCCAATATTGCTTTGCTATATCACACATCCCCCATAAATGATAAAAAATCCCTTCTTTACATTTCCATTTCCAATACTCATTTGAAATACCTTTATACATTCTTGACAACTTATCTGGAGTTAAATACCAATGATACATCATCTTACATAAATTTTCTTTTAAGTTATAATTTAATGTAAAATTTAAACCTTTTTTCCACATATTCTCCCATTGTTTGGATTACATTATATCCAAAGTTCCTTGCCCACTGAACCATACAATGCTTTACATGTTCACTTTCCAGATTAAAATTTAATAACATTTTATAGACTTCAGCAATAATATGTTCATCACTACCACACATTAGGATTTCCAGTTCATTTTTAATAAAGTCAAACCCATAATTCTTTTTTTCTAATTTAAATCTTTCTTTGAATTGTAGATATGTAAACCAATGGCAGACATGACTTTCTAATTCTAGCTCCTCCTTAGACTTAAGAGTCCAAAATTTATTCCAAACTCTGAGAATGGCACGTCTAATAAAATAGTTGTTGAAATCAATATTTATTTTAATCTTATCATACCATAGGTAACTATGCCATCCAAATCTTAATACATGACCTTCCAAGTCCAATAGCCTCTTATTTTGAAGGTTCACCCATTCTTTTAGCCAGACCAAACAGCAAGCATCAAAGTACAAATTCAAATCTGATAAGCTCAAACCTCTGCTTTCCTTATCCTGAATAAGACTACTTCTGAAATGGAGGCTCTTTCCACACTCTGCATTGATATAGTTTCTTCCCTGTGTGGATCTTTTCATGAGAATTAAGTTTTCCTTTCAAAATAAAGCTTTTTCCACAATCCAAGCTCTCTCCTGTGTGGATTTTTTCATGGCTGTTAAGACTAGCCTTGATACTGAAGTTATTTCCATACTCTGTGCATATTTTAATCTCTTCGTTCACATTGGAATTTTTCCCCAATTTTACAGTGGAATATGGTTTGTGTTTCCTCATTTCTCAGAATGCTCCAGGTTGCTAGGGTTGCTTGGGGGCTGTTGCAGTCTTTAGCCCAATGGCTGTCCTTGCCACATTGAAAGCAACCCCACTCCCAAATATTTTCTGGGGCTAGCCTCCTCTTTTCCTATCTTCAGGACCCACTTTCTTTTAGGGGTTTTGCTATAGCACAGGCCTCTCCCTGGGTATTTGTGAATGAGGGCAAAGTTGATCTCCACATTACCCGCCAAGACTTACCATCCCCACAGGGTTTTGGGCGATCCCAGTACAAGCATGTCACTAGGATATCTCAATTCAAGCCCTGCTGGAAGTACTTCAGGGGCATGTCTTTGGGCCAGCCTGGAAGCTTACTGGCTAGCCAATGGAATTCTTGAATGTAGGCTGCGCCAGGCTGTCTACCATGCTTAATGGTTCTAATCTTCCTTTTAGCCTTCTGTACAGCTCGAAGGTTCTCAAACCACTGTCTTGGGAGTGGTTGAAACTGTCATGAAGTCATTGAAATCATGTTTTTTTATTAAATACTTTTAATTTTTTTAAAAACAAGACATAACAAACACTAACATAAAACATATTGTTCTGTTTCCCTCCCCCAATACTCCCAACAAAGAGTCAGTCAAAGGCCTTCTTTTCTAATTTATTTACATAGATAAATGTTCTGGCCACGTCTACCCACAGGCCTGCCAAGTCTCTGGAGATAACTAGGAAATTATAGATAAGGCCAGAGTTACTCATGAATATATTCTTCCCTCCATTGATACAGTTTGCCCGTGAAAATTCACTGCTTTGTCCAAGACAAAAAGCCAGGAAGTTCCGCCTACTGCTTTTATAGTGTCTGTAGATGTCACTGCATGACTCATCATTCATTGGCTTTGTCCCAATGCCTCCTCTGCTGCGTGCGCTGGTCACGTCTGCGCAGTCTTGCATCAAGCCAAAACTGTTCTTAGGGCGTTGCCAAATCAGAAGAAGGCCCGGGAGAATCAGGCCTTGCCGGCCCCTCCTCCTCCCTTTGGGTGGGTGCCAGGGAGGGAGAGGGCCCAGGAGAAGCAGGCCTTTCCAGGTCTTCTTCCTCACTTTCTGAATCATCTGAGTCCAGGAACCTGGGTCACAACACTATCCCTCACTGCAGGGCCCTTCTCCCGGGGCTGACGATCGGGATGCGGTCGGGCTGGGTTCTGCTCATGGAAGGTTTCAAGGTTCCAGAAAAACCTCTTCTGCATAAAAAAACTCAGAAGCCATTGTCTTTCAGAGTTCTTTACTAGCATGAGGAAACTGGCACACGATGAGTGAATTTCCAAAACTGAACTTCCAGATTCTTTTCCCAGTTATACAAACCCCAAGAGTCCCACCCCCCTGACCCCTTTGCTGGTCACATGGTCCCACGTTTTCCCAGTTCATTCGAATATCTTCTTGCCACTCTTCCTGCAGATGTGAACACCATCCGACCTTGACCGCTTGAAGAATGTTACCATACCCTTCAACCCCCCTTCTTCCCCTCAGGGGAAAAATGTGGCAGCGTCTGGAACCCTAAAGTCTAGTATGGTTTCCAGGCCTGACAGGCGTCCCCACTTGGAAAAGAAGCTATATCCTAGGAAAGAAAACAAAGAGTTAATAAAAAAGAGTGTCAGTGGTCCACACTTCCCTTCTACCCCCCTCTCCCCCCTCCAAGAGGTTTTTTAGGTTTGTCAGGGAAAGTGTCGTGAAATTGTTTAATCAAATTGTCCGCATTTACTTTTCAATTTTTGACCCAAGTAGATTCAGATAATGGATATCCCTTCCAGTGGACTAAATATTGTAATTGACCTCTGTATAGTCTAGAGTCAAGGATTTTCTTGATTTCATAGTGGGTTTCACCTTGGATTATCAAGGGTGGTGGGGGAGCGGCAGGTTGAGGTCTCAGACCAGACTGTCTAGCAGGTTTTAATAAGCTGGTATGGAATACCGGGTTTATTTTCCCCAACATTCGAGGGAGCTTGAGTTGGACGGTAACGGGATTAATAATTTTTACAATGGGGAAAGGACCCAAAAATTTTGGACCGAATTTTCTGCTGGGTATTCTCAACCTCAGATACTTAGTAGATAAAAAGACTTTATCTCCAATGCGAAAAGAGGGTTGAAGGGAACGGTGTTTGTCAGCTTGGGCTTTGTAATTCTGAGCTGTCACAGCTAAGGCCTTTTTTGTATTTTCCCAACCTTTTTTTAACGAATTCATCCAGTCCGTTAGGGAAACGGAAGTGGGGGGTTGCACGGGGAGTTCAGGCATTGGAACGAAGTCCATGCCGGTGGTTACTTGAAAAGGGGTTAACCCCGTGCTGCTGTGTACAGCATTATTATATGCGACCTCTGCAAATGGTAACAAATCTGACCAATTTTCTTGTTGGTAATTTACATAACACCGTATGTATTGTTCCACCATCGAGTTTAATCTTTCAGCTGCCCCATTGGTCTCCGGATGGAACCCAGAACTAAGTCCTTGAGACAACCCAATGGACCGTAGGAACTCCCTCCAGAACTTGGCTGTGAATTGAACACCCCTGTCGGATATTATCCTTTTAGGAACTCCATGCAGTCTGTAGATGTGTTTGACGAAGAGCTTTGCTAATTTTCTCGCCGATGGCAATCCGCTGCACACAGTGAAGTGGGCCTGTTTAGAGAACAAGTCCACTACGGTCCATATTACCGTATTACCCCCACTAGGTGGGAGTTCAACAATAAAATCCATGGCAATCTCTTCCCAGGGTCTGGTGGGTTCGGCTATGGGTTGTAGGAGTCCAGGGGGTTTCCCTGGTCTGGACTTCATGGTGGCGCAGGTAGCACAGCTCCGGACATAGTCTTCGACATCTGATTTCATTTTTGGCCACCAGAATTGTCTTCTAGCCAAGTGGAGAGTCTTTAAAAATCCAAAGTGACCTCCTAGGCGAGAGTCGTGGCTTCTCTGTAGTATAGGCAATGATAGCGGGTACATAAATCTTGGTTCCCTTCCAGGGTATTCCATCCCTTAAGGTGAGGTCTGGCACGTTTTCTTTAAACCAAGCATCGTCGGTGAGTGCTGATTTTAATTCCGGTAGTAGTTTATTTGGTGGGATGTTAGTACTACAGCGTGATCGTGGTCAAGTAAGTGCTTGGCTGGCCGGTTCGCTATCGGGAATCATCGCATGTATTACCTCTTCGCGTTGGCTGTCAAATTGTGGTTTCCTAGGTAGGGCGTCAGCCAGTAGATTTTGGTCGCCGGGGATGTATTTGAGGGTGAAATGGAACCGTTTGAAAAACTGAGCCCATCGAACTTGTTTGGGAGAAAGCTTTCGAGGGGTTTTTAAGTATTCAAGGTTTTTGTGGTCCATCCACACCTCGAATGGTTCCTTTCCCCCTTCAAGGAAGTGTCTCCAGGAGAGGAGTGCCCAGCGCACTGCACGTTGGCAGTCCATTGTCCAAGGTAGGGGTTGGTTATGTTTGGGTTTGGCGGGTAATGGCCCAGTTTTTAGCAATTCTGTTAATGGTAGAGCTACTTCTGCGAAAGAAGGAATGAATTTGCGGTAAAAATTTGTGAATCCCAAGAAACTTTGAAGTTGCTTACGTGTGCATGGTGGTTGCCAATCCAACACTGCTTTTACTTTTCCTGGGTCCATTTCGATACCTTTGTTTGATATCCGGTAACCTAGGTAGTCTAGGGATTCCTTATGGAATTCGCATTTGGAAAGTTTGACATATAGCTTGGCCACTAGGAGCTTTTTAAGGACTTGTCTGACCAATTTGATGTGTTCTTTGATATTGTTTGTGTAGATAAGAATATCATCTAAGTAGACAAGAACCCCATTGTAGAGATGGGGGTGCAGGGTTTCATTAATTAGTTTCATAAAAACAGCTGGAGCCCCTTGGAGGCCAAAAGGCATATCTGACCTAGACCACTTGAAGAATGTTACCATACCCCTCAACCCCCCTTCTTCCCCTCAGGGGAAAAATGTGGCAGCGTCTGGAACCCTAAAGTCTAGTATGGTTTCCAGGCCTGACAGAAGGCCTGTACCAGGTCAGGGGCATGAATGTCAGAGGCATCTACCCAGGAGAAATCAGTCCCGTATCCCTTCCACGCGATCAAATATTAGAAATGACCCTTTAGCCAGCGGGAGTCTCGTACGCTGTGGACTTCGTATTCCTCCGACCCGTCCTTGGTGACAATGATGGGTGCTGTTGGGCACTGAAGGGGACTCGGTGTGGCCTCAGAAACCAGAAGGGACCAGTGAAAGATGGGGTGGATCCACATGGATCGCGGCAGGGTCAGTCGGTAGGTTACCGGGTTGATGACTGCCTCGACAGGGAACGGGCCGATGAATCGGTGGTCCAACTTCTTTACCGGGCGGTTGGATGGGAGGTGTTTGGTGGAGAGCCACACTCGGTCTCCGCCCGCCAGCGGGGGCATTGCCTGTCGGGAGCAGTCGGCGGACCATTTGTAGTCCTCCTTCGCCCGATCCAGCTGCTGACGTACCAACTGTTGGATCATATGCAATTCCGTCAGGAAGGTCTGCGTTTCGGGAACAGGAGAGTCCGGTGGTGCCAGAGGGAAGAGCCGCGGATGGTACTCCACATTGGCAAAGAACGGGGTCATCTGAGTAGAGGTGTGCTGAGAGTTGTTAAAAGCAAACTCCGCCAGGGACAGGTAATCGGCCCAGTTGTCCTGCTGCTGGTTGATGAAGCAACGGAGATACTGTTCCAGGATACCAATGACCTTCTCTGTACCCCCGTCGGTCTCTGGATGGTGCGATGACGACAGACACACCTGCACCTCCAACGCAGCCATCAGGCTCTTCCAGAAGCGAGCTGTGAACTGAACTCCGTGGTCCGAAACCACCCTGTCCGGTAGACCGTGGAGGCGGAAGATGTGCTGCAGGAAGAGATGGGTTGTTTTGGCGGCTGTGGGCAGCTCACGGCATGGGATGAAGTGTGCCATCTTGGTGAGCATGTCCACCATCACCATCACCGTGGTGAACCCAGAGGACGGCAGCAGGTCCATCAGGAAGTCCATGGAGATCGCCCCCCAGGGTCTGTCGGGTGTCGGCAAGGGCTGGAGGAGCCCAGGAGGGGCCTCTGTGGCGGCCTTGGCTTGCTGGCACGGTACGCAGGATATCACGTACGCATGTACATCATGCCGCACTCGGGGCCACCAAAAAGTCCGTGTCACCAGGTGGAGGGTCTTGAAGAACCCAAAATGTCCTGCTGCAGGGTTGTTGTGGCACTGGGTCATGATGAGGGCTCGGAGTGGTCCTGTGGGCACGTATAATCTCCCCCGAAACTTGAATAAGTCCTTCTCCAAGGTCCAAGGAGACACGGGGCCCACCTCCGCTCTCCTTTGCTGCGACCAGGCATCCTGGCGCTGCACCTCTCGCACCTGGGCCCTCAAGTCCACTGGTTCCTGTGCTGTGGCCAAGGCTTCTGCCGGCAGCACCGTCCATGGAGGAAGGGGGTCCTTGGCACAGAGGTACTCCGGCTTGCGGGACTGGGCATCTGCCCTCCGGTTGTGACCGCTGGGAATGTAGGTCACGCGGAAGTTGAACCAGGCAAAAAACAACGACCACCGGATCTGCTGCTGGTTCAACTTCCGAGCTGTGGTGAGGTGCTCGAGATTCCGATGATCCATTCGGACCTCCACCTAATGTCGGGCCCCCTCCAGATGGTGTCGCCAAGCCTCGAATGCAGCCTTGATAGCCAGCAACTCTTTTTCCCAGATGGTGTAGTTGCGCTTGGAAGGATTGAGTTTCCGGGAGTAGTAAGCGTAGGGAAAAAGTGTGCCGCCATTTGTCGGAGCCTGTAGCAGCACCGCTCCAAGAGCCACATTGGACGCGTCCGTCTCCACCACAAAAGGCTGGAGCGGGTCGGGATGCCTCAGGACGGGTTCCGTGACGAAGGCTTTCTTGAGGGCTGTGAATGCTTCTTGCTGCGGGGGACCCCAGCGGAACACGACCTTCTTCCTGAGGAGCTGGGTAAGTGGAGCCGTCAGTGTGGCGAAGCCCGGGATGAAGGTCCGGTAGTAGTTGGCGAAGCCCAGCAGGCACTGAACATCCTTCACCCGACGAGGGACTTCCCAGCTACACAAAGCCTCTACTTTGCGTGGGTCCATGGCTATGCCCTTGGGCGAGATGATATGCCCGAGGAATTCTATGGAAGTCCAGAAGAAGACGCATTTCTCCAGCTTCGCATTGAGTTGTTGCTCCCACAAGCGTTGCAGAACCAGACCGACGTGTCGAAGGTGGCTTTCTCTGGACCGGGAGTAAAACAGGATGCTGTTCAGGTAGATCACCACAAACTGATCCAACATGTCTCGGAACACGTCGTTCATGAAGTGCTGGAAAATGGCGGGAGCGTTGGTCAACCCAAACGGCATGATAGTATATTCGTAGACATAGCCATGGGTACTCATGATGAGAAACTCACATTTATTGTGAATGGAATGGCTGCTAGTCCATGGCTGAGGAAGTGGAACCCCAGAGTAAACTGGAAACAGGGAACCCTAAGATTCCAATAGTGAGTGACTGGTCTAGATGGCCGAAAGGAGGAACTGGGAAGAAATCCAAACAAAGAAACAACTGTGGCCGGGAGAGCAGTGCCAACTCAGGGCATTCCCAGGGAATACAAGGACTTAGCTGAAGTGTTCAACGAAGAGGGCTCTGATGAGCTCCCCCCCACACACCTTTCCACAGACTGTGCCATCAAGTTCCTCCCAGGTGCCAAACCCAAGATGTATAGCATGTCCCCCAGAGAACTCAAGGAATTGAGGACCTTCATAGAAAGAACCTGGCTAGGGGTTTCATCAAACCAACACAACCAAAAATTGCCGCCCTGGTGCTGTTCCAAGAAAAAAAAGATATATCTTTATTGTAAGCTGAGAGGCAGACCTTAAAAACCCACTGATTGACCAATCTTATTGTCAAATTCTTCCAAATGTCTGAGTAGTATCTACATCCTTGAAGTTTCATCCCATTCATTTTAGTCGTCCCTCGAGACTTGTTCTGGAGCAAGTGAGAAAAAGTCCAAACCCTCTACACTGTGTCAGCCCTTCATATACTTGAAGACAGCTAATGTCCCTTTCAATCTTTTCTTCTGCAAGCCAAACATACATTTCCTTGAAGGACTTGGTTTCCAGACCTTCTCTGGATTGGCTCCAATAAACAGGCTTCTCCGCTTTCCTCAGTGAGTCATGAGAATGTATCAGGAAAGAAAAAATACATCTCAAGTACATTATTTTCAGCAGAGAATTTTGCAATGATTATGAAGAAAATAAACACTCAAACTAAGGTGCAGCAGAAACCAGGAGGTATGTCAACCCATTTAATTCCAGAGCTAGTGCAAGAGAGGGAGAAACAGGCAGTGCATGTGATAATTCTCACCCCTCCAGCTGAAACCTGTGAGGCAAATGTTCTGCTGTTCCTGCAAATTGCATCAGATTCTAGTTTTTTAAAAAGCTTTTTATTAATATATTTTCTGTTATGTATTTGAATTTTGGAGGGAGATTTTGGGTGGGAAAATGCACGTTGTTGAGTGGCTGGTGACTCAGCCTGAATGGTATATAAGGAGGACTGTTCCCCTGTTTCAGTTGCTGGGTTCACCCGATAAAGTAAAGAGCTGTTGTTATTGATGACCTATCTCCTGCCTCCTCATTTCTCAAACCCAACATTTTGCATACTAAATAATAAGAGGGAGGGACTGAGGATTTTCCAAACAAATTCCAAGATTCAGATATCAGGACCAGTTATGCCATGAGCTGGTCAAGTTATAGGGTACGAGCAAAACTACTCTTTTTAAATTTATTAACTGCAAAGCTGTTTTTACCACTAACTGCACACGTCCAAAGATACACTTTTTTTAAATTTGCATTTATATCCCGCCCTTCTCCGAAGACTCAGGGCGGCTTACACTATGTCAAGCAATAGTCTTCATCCATTTGTATATTAAAGTCAACTTATTGCCCCCAACAATCTGGGTCCTCATTTTACCTACCTTATAAAGGATGGAACGCTGAGTCAACCTTGGGCCTAGTGGGGCTTGAACCTGCAGTAAATGCAAGCAGCTGCTGTTAATAACAGACTGTCTTACCGTCTGGAGCCCGTCCGACTGGTTCCCCAACCATACCTGTGTGTCCAGAATCAGATGCCGAGGGGGCCCAGAGTCTACTTCCGCTACGTCCAGTGGGGGCTTAGTACGTGCCCGACCTACAAACTATATCTAGAGGGCAACCTCACTTGCATCTAGTAAACTATACTTTTCTGGCTTCTAGTAAACTATACTTTTCTCAACCTGATGGTGTTAAGGATCATTCTTACTTACAGGCTCAAGCTAAGGCAGGATTGACATTAAGCCAGAACTGTGTTACCAATCCACCCAGAGAAATAATCTACTATGGGGGTTGTGCATGATTTTATTATTATTATTATTATTATTATTTATTTGATTTTTATACCGCCCTTCTCCTGAAGGACTCAGGGCGGTGTACAGGCAAAAGTAAAAAACAGGCAATACAATGTACAATTTAAAATGCAGATTAAAAAACTTATTTTATTATTGGCCTAAAAAGTTTAAAATATATAATAAACTAAAACCCCATTTAAAATTATTAATAGAAAATTTAAAATCAATAAAATTTAAGCCAGCCCCGCGGGAGTGAAAAGATGTGTCTTCAGTTCACAACGGAAGGTCCGAAGGTCAGGTATTTGGCGTAAACCCGGGGGAAGCTCGTTCCAGAGTGTGGGAGCCCCCACAGAGAAGGACCTTCCCCTGGGGGCCGCCAGCCAACATTGCTTGGCAGATGGCACCCTGAGAAGTCCCTCTCTGTGAGAGCGTACGGGTCGGTGGGAGGCATGCGGTAACAGCAGGCGGTCCCGTAAGTACCCAGGCCCTAAGCCATGGAGCGCTTTAAAGGTCATAACCAAAACCTTAAAGTGCACTCGAAAGGCCACAGGTAGCCAGTGCAGTCTGCGCAGGAGCGGTGTTATGTGGGAGCTACGCGTAGCTCCCTCTATCACCCGCGCAGCTGCATTCTGGACTAATTGGAGCCTCCGGGTGCTCTTCAAGGGGAGCCCCATGTAGAGAGCATTACAATAATCCAAGTGAGAGGTAACGAGCGCATGAGTGACTGTGCACAAGGCATCCCGATCAAGGAAGGGGCGCAACTGCCGAACCAGGCGAACCTGGTGGAAGGCCCTCCTGGAGACGGCCGTCAAATGATCTTCAAATGACAGCCGTTCATCCAGGAGGACACCTAAGTTGCGCACCCTATCCTTTGGGGCCAGTAACTCGCTTCCAACAGTCAGCTGCGGCTGCAGCTGACTGAATCGGAATGCCGGCATCCACAGCCACTCCGTCTTGGAGGGATTAAGCTTGAGCCTGTTTCTCCCCATCCAGACCCGTACGGCTTCCAAACACCGGGACAGCACTTCAACAACTTCATTGGGGTGGCCTGGGGTGGAAAAGTACAGCTGGGTGTCATCAGCGTACAGCTGGTATCTCACCCCAAAGCCACTGATGATCTCACCCAACGGCTTCATATAGATGTTGAACAGAAGGGGCGAGAGAATCGACCCCTGCGGCACCCCACAAGTGAGGCACCTCGCGGTCGACCTCTGCCCCCCTGTCAACACCGTCTGCGACCGGTCGGAGAGATAGGAGGAGAACCACCGATATACGGTGCCTCCCACTCCCAATCCCCCCAACCGGCACAGCAAGATACCATGGTCGGTGGTATCAAAAGCCTCTGAGAGGTCTAATAGGACCAGGGCAAAGGAGTAACCCCTGTCCCTGTCCCTCCAGAGATCATCCACCAATGCGACCAAAGCTGTCTCCGTGCTGTACCCGGGTCAGAAGCCAGACTGGAACGGGTCTAGATAGACGGCTTCATCCAGGTATTGGGGTAGCTGTCGCGCCACAGCACTCTCTACAACCTTCGCAACGAAGCTAAGGTTGGAGACTGGACGATAATTACCCAAAATAGCTGGGTCCAGGGAGGGCTTCTTGAGGAGGGGTCTCACCACCGCCTCTTTCAAGGCGGCAGGGAAAACCCCTTCCAACAGAGAAGCGTTGATAATCCTCTGGAGCCAGCCTCGTGTCACCTCCTGAGTGGCCAGTACCAGCCAGGAAGGACACGGGTCCAGTAAACATGTCGTGGCGTGAAGCCTCCCCAACAACCTGTCCACGTCCTCGGGAGCCACAGGGTCAAACTCATCCCAAACAGACTCGACAAGACGTGCCTCCTCTCCCTCGCTTGGATCATCCCAATTTCGGTCCAGACCGTCCCGGAGCTGAGCGATTTTATCGTATAGATAACCACTAAACTCCTCGGCTCGTCCCTGCAAAGGGTCATCCCGCACCTCCTGATGAAGGAGGGAGCGGGTCACCCGAAACAGGGCGGCCGGGCGGTTATCTGCCGACGCAATGAGGGTGGAGGCGTAAGAACGCCTCGCCTCCCTCATTGCCACTAGGTAGGTCCTAGAATAGGACCTAACTAGTGTCCGATCAGCTTCGGAACGACTGGACCTCCAGGTGCTTTCTAGGCGTCTTCTCCGGCGTTTCATCTCCCTCAGCCCCTCGGAGAACCAAGGGGTCGGACGAGATCTGCGCCGGGTCAGAGGCCGCAAAGGCGCGACACAGTCCAAGGCCCCAGCCGTGGCCTGTTCCCAGGCCACGACTAATTCCTCAGTCGTGCCGTGGGCCAGATCCTCAGGGAATGGCCCAAGCTCCGTCAGGAACCTCTCGGGGTCCATCAGGCACCTGGAATGGAACCAACGTATAGGTTCCGTCTCCCTGAGATGGTGAGTGGCGGTTCGGAAGTCTAGGCGAAGGAGAAAATGATCGGACCATGACATTGGTTCTGTTACTAAATCATCTAATTCCAGATCATTTAACCACTGTCCAGAGATATAAATCAGATCCAGCGTGCCTCCCCCCATGTGCGTAGGGCCATCATTTACTCGAATCAAGTCCAAGGCCGTCATGGAAGCCTGGAACTCCCGAGCTGCAGTCGATAACAAGCCAGCTGATGGTAGGTTGAAATCCCCCATGACTATAAGTCTGGGGGTCTCAACCGCCACAGCGGCAAGTACCTCCAACAGCTCAGGCAGGGCTGTGGTCACGCAGCAAGGAGCCAGGTACGCGATCAACAAGCCCAACTGATTCCTATGGCCCCACCGCACATAGAGGGATTCACAGCCGGCAATCTGAGGAACAGTGGCCTCCCTCGGCTCTAGATCTTCCTTAATGACAACCGCCACCCCCCCACCCCTACCTTGGGCCCTCGGCTGATGAAATGCTCGGAAACCTGGAGGGCACAGCTCAACAAGGGGAACCCCCCCCTCTGGACCCAACCAGGTCTCCGTAATGCCCATAAGGTCCGCGGACTCCCCCTGAATAAGATCGCAGATCAGGGGAGCTTTATTAGCCACGGACCAGGCATTACATAGCATCAGCCGAAGATCCAAGCTCTGAGGATCAAGGCCGCCCGAGGAATGGGTAGGGACTGAGGGGCCAGAGCACGTGATCGCTTTCAGACATCGAACACGTGCTCCCAACTCTCGATACGGTCCCCCCCCTCTGCCATATCTGCCTCTCCCATTTACCGTACAGATCGAACAACCCTCTAGTCCTGGAGCAGAGCCCTCCCCCCCTGCCTTCAGACCAGATGAAGTAGTGCCGCGAACAAGCACAGGGGCTGGATCCCTCCCCGACGGGTTCTCTCCCCCACCCGTCAAATCCCTCCCCCCCCTTTAAAAATCCTTATTTAAAAATCTATTTAAAAAACCCCACAACTTCTTCTTGGCCGCATGCCACCTCTCTGGGTCCCAAGATCCTTCGTTAAGGTAAGCCCTAGAATACTTGGAGGGCCATTCCTGCGAGGTGGGGGAACCTCGCAGTCGTAATAGTTCGGCAGACGAGTATCTCATGGAGAAATAGTCAGTATAACCGCAGGAGAATGTCCATCCTTAGCCGTCGGAGATGTTCCAGTCGTATCAATAGATCGCCAAGACCCGACATTAAATAGTCAGCCGTATGGGTCCTAGTCCGTAGAAGTCCGTGGGACCACAAGAATAAAAAGGTCTCCCTCGGATTCCCGGCAACGCACCATCACGGGACAAAGACCCGTGCAGTACGATAATTGAAACGACACCGCCAGTGCCATCAACGCCGTCCATGCCGCCACCACTAAGCCGCCAGATTATACCGCTGGGCCCAATATGGCTCCAGCGTGCTGCTGTGCCGCTGTGCCTCTGTTGAAATTGTCCAGGCCAAGCCGCCTCTCAGTCGCTGATGGGAAGAGCAACTCAAAGAGAAGTAATCCGTTGATGGTAATTGCGGCATTTTGGCAGGCCATGGCAAAAGTCAGCAGTGGGGAAAGAACAATGTTCCGGTCCATGAGGGGAGGGGAGGGGGCGATATTCATGCCCATGCAGGTCCCGTCCCAGCAACCGATGTTAACTGCAGCCCAAACACCCGGTGCCCAGCATACCACCGTCGATGTCCTCCGTCGGTGTTCGGGACGCTCCCCAGCCTTTGATGATATCCGCGGCCAAAACGGCCGAAAAACAGCTGAATCATGCCGGGCGTCTCCTCGTGCCCCCCCCAACATGGCCGCCGCCATCCGCTGCTTGTTTACAAACTCCGGCTCCGTACTCGGCAGCCGAGAGCTCAATGAGGTCCAAAGACCTCGCTCTCGGCGGTCGGAAAGATCGCAAAACCGGAGCCAGAGAGCAAGCAGCTAGGCGACTGGCAGAACGGCAAGGACTTCCAGCCGCCATCTCCGCAGAACTCAAGACACCGCCATAACGCGCATGCACAGAAGAAGAAGACTTCTTCTCTGATGATGATGAAGGAAAGCGTGGGAGGCACCACAGTAAGACCAGAGAGCAGAGGTGAGGGTCCTGGTACAGAGGAGGAATTTGAACCCTGGTGGACCTAAAAGAGGAGCCAGAGAACCTCAGCTGAAGCAGATGTATGCCCCAAAACTGCTGTTTGGAAACAATCACCCCCATCCAGCTCTCCTGAGAGACAGAGAGAGACATTGTTAAGTTACAGGAGTGATCCTATCCCAGGGCTCGAAGCTAAGTCATGCCACCAAGTAGCATCACTCAATCCTGAGTGACCCAAGAGGGAGGCCCGAGGTGAAGCAATTGATCAGGCACCCGATCTCATCAGAGAAAAGGTGAAATAGGTTTGACACTTAAACTGCTGGAACAGCCTGATCCTGCTCCCAATAGGAGACTGGTGCCAGCTGCTATACCACCTGCCCCAGTACCCCCAATACCTGTGGCTCCTGTGAGGCAAGATGACTGTCATGTGCTGAAGTTAAGAGTGAAATTTGACAATGAAGTGAAGCGATTGGAGTACTTCCTAACCCAAGTTTGGAATTTAATGCAGAACATGACCTGAACTTCCCAAACAATGAGGCTTGAATAAGTTTTATAATGATATCCCTGACTGGGTGGTAGCACTTGATGATGAAGATGCTAACATGATTTCAATGACTTCATCTTATGCACAGAACTGGAAAAATAAGAACATACCATCGGAGGAGAAAGTGAATACAAAACTTCTGGACTGGATAAATTAACAAAGGAGATAAAAGAAAAGAAAGATACAGGATATTATATAGTATGGAATAAATTGTATAATTGGATAGAAATTAGAAATGGTAATTTTTTAAAATTTTTATTTGCATTTATATCCCACCCTTCTCCGAAGACTCAGGGCGGCTTACACTATGTCAAGCAATAGTCTTCATCCATTTGTATATTATATACAAAGTCAACTTATTGCCCCCCCCGTTCTCCCACTCCTCCTCCTCGTCGCAAGTGCCCGATAACCGTGCCGGATAAGTTTTCTGGGCAGTCTGAGATGTTCCCGACCTTCTTGGGACAGTGCCAGCTCTACATGGCTATGCGGCCAGAGGAATTAGTTGGGCTAATTAAGCACCAGGTACACCCTGAGTTCAATAGGGCTGAGAGTTTTACTTTTTTCCTCTGGCTGGGGATGAATAGTCTTAGGTGGGGGTGTGTGAGTGGTTCAATTGGTCCACTTACCAGTGGATCATCTTCAGGGTCGCTTTTGAAAAGGCTTGGTGTTTCCCCTGGTGGTGTTGGACTTCCTTCCCCAGTTTTTGCGAGGGAGTGAAACTCCATAGCCTCTCCACTTCTCAGCATGGTGTCTTTTCTGCAGGGGGTGGGGTAGTTTTTGTGGGCTTTCCACCTGATGGGTATTTAGGTTTCCTGGCACGGGTTTTCGAACAGCACTCAGATGCATGGTGCCCCTCCTTCCCTCACTTGAAACAGGCTGACAATCTCGGTACGAGGACTGTATGGTGCCCCTCCTTCCCGCACTTGAAACAGGCTGATGATCTCAGTATGAGGGTGGTTTGTGACTTGGATGTCTCTCATTTCCCCTGGAGTGGGAATCTCTTCCAGGCTCTCCCTGCTTGATACTGGTTCCTGGCCAGATCGATTTCTACCTCTGTGGCTAGGATGTACCATTCATGCAGATGGTTTGGGGCTCCTCTGGCTAGGAAGGCCTGGTAGAGGTCATCAGTCAGGCCATCCTTGAACCAGCTCAGCAGGATGTCTACCCTGCAGGCAAGGGCTTGGAATTCTTTGGTGTATTTGGCCACTGGCCAGCGACCCTGTTTCACTATTCTGATGTGATCACGGGCTTTTCAGTCCACCAGGGGGTCATTGAACTGGCTGCAAAGAGCCCTCATAAAATGGTCAAAATTTCTCATCTGGGGGCATTGGCATTGTGGAAGCTCACCATCCATGCAGCCGCCACCCCTTCCAGGGCCAGGGTGACAACTTGGACTCGGGCATCCTGGGTTTGGAAATCCCGCCTGTACTCTTGCATGTATGTGAGGACATGCGCCAGGAAGAACCCCAGTTGTTGCAGGTCGCCATCATACTTTACTCCTGGGGGGGTGTTTTCCTTTCCAGTTGCAGTGCTCTGGGCTGGCAGGGACATTTACAGGAGCCAGTGCTGCATGCAGCAGGTTTGGCAGGGTGGCTGCTGCTCCTGCAGCATCATTGGCTGGGTCTGCAGCCACTGGATCCGGGATGGCAGTTCCGGCTCCTTTGGCTGCTGCTGCAGCTTCGCCCCCCTCTAGCTATGATCCAGCTCCCCCTGGACTCTGAGGTTCTCAAAAGTTTTCATCATGAAGAAACATGTCTCTTGAGTTGATTGTCCCTGGCCAGTTCCTCAGTCAGTTCTTCTTGGTCTGACAGGGCTTCCTGCTCGCGTTTCCAGCCCAGTTGTCGGCTGCCGCAGGTGAGGGTGACTCCTCTGGTTCTGCTGCCCCAATTGTCTTTCTTCCACACTCTGATCGACCACCTGGGCTTTGTGGAGACTTCCAACATGGCTTCGATGTCTTCAATGGGGCAGATGGAGCTGGCATCTGGCTGGGTGGTGGTAGAGGTCTCTCCCCAGGTTTCAGCCTCTCCTTGCTCGCTGCTTCGTTCGCACATTATTTGCAGGGTCCCCTCGGTAGAGCAAATTTGCTTCTTCAGGTTGACCACTACTGCAGATCCTGCTTTATGTAAGGTCTGCCTCTCCTCTCTATTCAAGAAAGCACAAACTCTTGAAACTCCAGTATTTCAAAAGAAAACTTATTGAAAAGAAAGTGATTGCAAAACAAAAGCAAAGCAGGATCTAAGTTCCCCTTAGGCAATTCTGTTATGATAAAGGAGTTAGAAACCCCTCCCCTCAGTCCAATGTTGAATGAACACAGGTGCGAAGATGTTGTGAAAATGGCTGTCCTGGGAAGGAAATAAGGAACTGTTCCCAGGCACTTCAGGAAGCTTCAGAACTGAGACAAAACAGATGGCCCTATCTCCCACACACATTCCCCAAAGATAAATCAAAGCACAGGGCAGATAGGTGTCAGAGCTAGGGTTATAAACAATGGGATTAGAGGATACGTAGGAAACAAGAAGAAGATAATAAGCAAATAAATGGACCAAGAAATGGCACTATCACAATAGTGATCTGACCAAGTTACTCCATGGAGTGATTTCTTCTCCTTCACTGGAAGTTTTCAAGCAGAGGCTCTATAGTCATCTATCAGGATTGTTGTAGTGTATCCTGCAGTGAACACTAGGTGAACCCAATAGATCCCTTCCAATTCTGTGATTCTAGGCATGGTTTTCTGCTCTAGTGCTATGAGACTTCCATTGGGACATAGAATAGACAGAAGTTTATATTATTCCAATTGTGTGCTTCTTGTTTTCCCTTCTGTTTCACCCTTCTCTAATAAAATCATGAGTTCTTTGCAGACTCTTCTAATTTTCACATCGTCATGATGCCCTCCCTGCTCTTCTAATAACCTGTCCCTAGAGTCCTCCAGAATCATGACTGTTTCTTTCAGAAGAGTTTAGCTCACTGTAAGTACCGCATGAACAATTTTGAAATTCAGACTGGTTTTGCTGACCACTGTCTGAAAAGAACTGATCCTGAGAGAATTAGCTCCTAAAAACAGACTCCATAGATTGACTTCTGTTTATTTGTAGACAGGAGAACAGAGAAACCTAGTGAGAGTTTGCCAGCAAAGCTCTATGAAACCTAGGCTGTGCCAACAAACCTGATCATACAGTAACTGACTGGAAAGGAAACCAGTGTGAACATATAAGGGCAATCTTGTTGATTTGTTCTTTGAGTCATGGAGTAAGGAAAGAGTGCAGGAGAGAATAAGAGGAAAAGATTAGGGCAATAGCTTGCAAAAAACAAACAAACATGCAAGCAAATCAAATAAGGCGCCATTCAATAAAATAAATTAATTAAATACTCATGCAGAATTAAATGACCTCCAAAGAGGCTGTCCATTGCATTTCTGCATATTTCAGGGCCCTGGATTCTCTTCCTTTCAACGGGCTTTGCTGAAGGTGAGTGATAATGTATTGTTTGATTATTCAAGTACATAGGAGAGAAAGAAAATTTAATTACATGATTTGCAGTGATGCAACAGTCTAGCTACTGTTCACCCCATATGCAAGCAACTGCAAAAGCAAGAGCTGAAATACTGTACAAGGCTGGACATTTGGTATCTGTTCCAAGAATATCATCCTCAATCTCATGAGCCACAGCAATCATACATTTGTCTGAAATCATTTGGGATATTCTCAATTCCAGAATGCTGTTGTTACTAATGTCTTCACTTCCAAAAATGGTTTAAGGCTGGGAGTTCACAGAAACATATTTTTAGTTTTGAGTGCTTTCAAGATGTTACTACTTTTAATACAACTGATTTAATGATTTCTCAAGAGTTTGCGCATTGGAGGGGAATGGTGGTGGTAGGAAAGAAAACTATGCAATAGCACTCCAGGCCAGAAAAAGTGCTCTACCCTGGAGTAAGGGAACAATTTATGGGGAGCAGCAGAACCAGATTGCTGCCCCTGAGGGATAAAGAAATGATTCTGAGGGAGTCAGGAGAAATAACTCAGGAGTGCATGGTTAACATATGTCCATTGCTATAAGAAGCTGTGACTCCACAACCTAAGATGTTACACAGAAGCATCATGGGAGGCTTTATCATTATTATGTAAAATTGCAAATACTCTTTTTAGTTAACTATAACACAATTTTTAAGATTACATGAATTGGTAATGACTTTTTCTGCTTTGCAGATACTACATTTGGGGAGATGCTTCTTTGGGTTCTCTGGGCCCTATGCTCTACCTTGCCCACTTTCCCACCCTATGTCAGAGTTTGCAGCACATCTGACCAGCACACAAGTAAATGAACTTCATCAGGATTCAGCATACAATATCAGGAACACAGACGCAATATTCATAGAAGCAAGTCATTACAGAGTAGAGAGATACAGAGGCTAATATATTGTACAGAGGTCAAACCAACTCTTATATACAGTTCAGCAAGTCTAAGCCACGCCAAGACTCTAAATTGTCTCTTATGGCCCTATACAAACAAATACTATGTTTCTGTTTCCAAACAGTCCCCATTGACCTGTTGCCATGTCTATTCCATACTTTGACAGTGTAAGAGAGGGGCGTTAACCTTATAGTCCTTCTGGACCTTTATTCTAGCTAAGGCTGTTATCTGAGTCTTTCTTCATATGTGGTTTATTCACTGATACTTCCTTTTGTAAACTGGTTTGACATTGTCCAACTTCAAGCAGGCATGTGCATGCTTGTGTACATATAAAATGTATAACCATCTTCTCCTTGCAAAATCATGGGATTCAGCCCTCCTTCAGCCCTCCTTATTTATATCAGCTCTTGTTCTTCAAGTGAAAGGAGCAACATTTGGTGATATTTTCTCTTTTACTGACTGCAGAATCATGCATTTTGTCCAAAAGGAGGCAACTGGACCTTGTGGTTTTTCTTTGAAGATGTTTCACTTCTCATCCAAGAAGCTTCTTCAGCTCTGACTGAATGGTGGGGAATGGAAGGATTTATACACTTTGCAGA
The DNA here is from genome assembly GCF_028640845.1 of Ahaetulla prasina. Classification (NCBI taxonomy): domain Eukaryota; kingdom Metazoa; phylum Chordata; class Lepidosauria; order Squamata; family Colubridae; genus Ahaetulla; species Ahaetulla prasina. The sequence continues at coordinate 65,175,141 of NC_080546.1, forward strand.
CAGCTGGTAATTTGCATTCTTTTAGCAGGTTGTTAAGGTGATCTGGAGGTTTATCTGTGTCATCAGGATCACCTGAGTGGTACAAATTGGTGTGGAGCCTTCTTGGAACTGAAGTATTGGAACAGGTCACAAAATTTATAAAGAAGGCACAACTAACACAACACAAAAAGAGCAAAGAACAACAACAAAAAAAACCAATATTACCGTCTTTACCCTGGGGAAGCCACCCCATGTATATATGGACTTCCCAAAATCCACAAAGAGGGAACTCCACCAAGACCAAATGTCAGCAGCATGAACTCTGTCACCTACAACATTGCAAAACATCTTATTAGCTCCTCTAGTTGGCAACACCACCCATCATATCAACAATTCACAGGACTTCACCAGCAAGGTTTGGAAATTAAAATTGGATCTGGATGAGACGATGGTTTCCTATGATGTGACTTCTCTCTTCACCTGCATTCCAACTACTGAAGCTGTCATGGTAGTCAAAAAACGACTGCTACAAGACAGCACCTTAGGTGACAGAACCAACCTTAGCCCAGAACACATGTGCCATGCTGGACCTCTACTTGACCACTACATATTTTAATGAAGGTTAAAGGTAAACCAATGAAAGTTTCTACAGACAAAAACACGGGCTGTGCCATGGTTCACTGGTGTCCCCCATTGTAGCCAATCTCTACATGGTAGAAACCAAAGCCCTAGACTCCTTCACAGGAATTCCATCCCCTCACAGGTATAGGTATATGGATGATACTTGGGTCAAGATCAAAACACAGGAATTGGAAGCATTCACCAAACATATCAATTCACATGGGAAGATGTTAATAAAAATAATCTAGCCTTCCTGGACTATGCAGTATACATTAAGGAAGACCGAAACCTTAACATTGAAGTTTACAGAAAACCTACTCACAAAGATCAATATTTACATTTTGATTCCCACAGGAGTACAAAATGGGAGTCATCAGAACCTTACATCACTGAGCTGAGGGCCTACCTACAAGCAAAGATGGGAAAGAAAAAAGAATGTTAACACATTAAGGAAGCCCTCAGAACATGTGGCTATCCCAAGTGGGCCTTCATCAAATCTGAAAAAAGACCCTATAGGAGCTCTTCTGTAACAGACAATGATGAGAACAATAAATTAACCAACATTGTCATTCCGTACGTTGCAGGCATATTGGAAAAGCTCAGGAGGATCTTCAGCCAACATAACAAATGTGCACACTTCAAACCCAAGAATACACTAAGGCAGAAGTTTGTCCATCCCAAGGATAAAACACCCAGACAGAAACTGAGCAACAGGGTATATGCAGTGAGACATGTGCAGATCTGTACATTAGGGAAACGAAGCAACCATTTCATTAATCCATGGCACAACATGGAACAAACACATCAGGACTAGATACAGCAGTCCATCTGCATTTAAAAGACACAGGGCACTCTTTTGAAGACAACAAAATTAATATTTTGGACAGAGAAGATCGCTGGTTTGAAAGAGGGGTTAAAGAGACCATCTATGTCAAAACTGAACCAGCCCTCTCTCAACGGGGTGGGGGTGGGGGGTGGGATACAACATCATCTAACTCCAATCTACAACACAGTCCTTTCAATATTTCCAAGAAGGCTCCACACCAATTTGCACCACTCAGGATCACCTGATGACACAGATCAACCTCCAGATGACCTTAACAACCTGCTAAAAGAATGCAAATAACCAGTCCAGTTCAGTCCAGTTCCCTCTTGAAAAAAGCCTCAACACTAGGGAGAGAAATTCAGCACTTTCTCAGGACTGTAAATTCAGCAAGTGATAGTGGACCAGAAGGTAGCCATTGGATTGAGATGGAGAAGGCCTCTTCAAAAATTGCTGAAAGATTGTGGTATTTTATTGTGAGGTTTTTGCAGTTGAAAATGTACTTCCACAGGAGAATGTTTCCAAATTCTTATAAAACAGGAAAATATTTGGCAACCTGGTTGATGAGTTCCATAAGTTCTATTGATTTATTAAAACTAAATGTATCAGAAGAGACCATAGAAGCTCTGTTTGGAGATTTAGAAAGAAAAACTTAAACCACCAATTTAATTTGTTGAGGGGTTAAACAGGAATACATAGGAAAGAATTGCTTTTTCTCTTGCTACAAATATTTCTCAAATACGCCAATCACTATGGCCAGACTAAAGAGCCCAGAAATTACAGACAGCAAAATAAAATAGTTCATATTAAAATTAGTCAACAATTAATTGCTAAAATTAATAAAATTAATAAAATTAATAAAATTAACTATAGAAACTATAGAAATCGTATTTCATACTTCGAAGTGTTCTGGTATCTCAGTTCTGCTAATATGCTTCTGAAAAAAGTATATTATATATAGGATGAAAGATGATATCAAAGAGATTAATTCAGGAAAACTCATGCTTAAATTTATAAGGATTTAATATTTGGTTGTATGAGTTACGAATATCTTTGATCAATATATTTATGGCAAATCTGTAAATGGCCAGTTTTGGTTACAGACAACTTAGAAGCCACCTCTCCTTCCTTGTGCCTTCAATACTGTTAGCTGCATTGAGTGATGGTTATGATTTTCCTGAGATTACAAAAACAGTCATCCAGGCCATTTCATTTCTCTCTAACCTATTGAATCCCATGAGTCTGCTTTCTCTTCCCAGGTCACCTTCCAAGCCATTTATGTGTTTTGAGTTGTCATCTTTTGACAGTAATGTGAATAGTAGAGTTTGTATCTATTCAAAAATTCATGACAGATCATTTCAAGAGAACTGACTGAGCAGAAATTATTCTTCCAATACTAGAATATAGATGTTTAGAGCTTTAACTCATATAAATCTTTCTTCTAATATTTACAGGCCAGGTGAAAATATATGTGTGGCCAGGTTCCTGGTTCCTGTTTCTCGGCCAATGAGACCAAGAAAGCGGCAGGGAGTGTATCTGTTAGGCTGGCCACACAAAGAGGCATTTCTCCACTCTATTGACGATGCCTGTAACAGAAAATAAACCAAGTAAAGGTGGATAGGCTTACTGGATGTCAGAAGTAATAGATATTGCTATTATGGTTACAGCTTGAACCATGTCATCCTCTGTGCTCCAAATTGAGTATGGTTTAGAAGCTAGTATAAAATTACATGACTTGGTCTTCTTTGTCAATTAAATAATAAATTCCTTTATTTTTCTTATTGCCAACTTTAGAACTGAACAATGCCATTGGGTGGGGTTGGTTTTTAATGGTGGGTAGAAGGGATTGCTGTTTGATTCCTGGACAGTTGAGAAGGTTGACATTATTCCCATGCTGAAGATTAATTCTCCATTTACATAAGAGACAGATGACTTTCCACATCTGGTTCAAATAAATTTCCCACCTCGGAACATTTCACCAAATGTTTCAGGAGCATAAACCTCCGCAGCATCACAGCTGGTAGATGACCCACATCTTCAGAGTGAAGCAGAGTAACAAATTTGCAGCCTCTTGGAAGATACGATTACATTTCAGTCATGTGGCAAGAATTTAGGTCCTCACCCTGAGATTTCACTGTTCAAAAGAATTGTGTAAACATTAGGAGAAAATTGAAGATTTTCTCTGTGGAAAAAAATTCCACATTCCAACCCTAGAATGGAGAGAATTAGTAATTGTAGAGTTAGTTATTATATATATTCCACTTTAGTGACTGAATGTTTATAGTTGAATGCCTATCTATATATTCATACTCCAGAATAAGAGGGCAATCCCAAAAGATATGGGGCAAAATTTATTTTTATATGTTTTTGAAAGATAGCAAGACAGAACCATTTAGTAAGAAAATTGGGAGCTGCATTTTTCAACCAAAATATAAGTAGAGTTCAAATCTCAGAGTGATCAACTATCTTCCTCATTCACAATCCAAAATACCAACCAAATGCCCAGCAGAATGGATTGTCAAAGACATAAAATTAATATATAGAAAAGCAGACGTGGCGCAGTGGTTAGAGTGCAGCACTGCAGGCTACTTCAGCTGACTGCTAGCTGCAGTTCGGCAGTTCAAATCTCACTGGCTCAAGGTTGACTCAGCCTTCCATCCTTCCGAGGTCGGTAAAATGAGGACCCAGATTGTTGAGGGAAATATCTGTAAATCACTTAGAGAGGGCTGTAAAAGCACTATGAAGCAGTATATAAGTTAAGTGCTATTCCTATCCAGCTTGAGTGACCTGGTGGTGGTGGGAGTTGATTTTATCTGTAGAAGTGGCCAGAAAATACCTCTCTCCCTTTCTGCTTGTCGCTATAGTAACATATAGTCTTTCTGGTAGATACCCATGTTTTCCCCAAAATAAGACCCTGTCTTATATTTTTTTGCCACCAAAAAAGGCACCAGGTCTTATTTTCAGTGGGAGTGTCATCCACTGACTCACCTCTCTTGCACATATTGCCCTCGGCCTCCTTTTCACTTTCAGAGGCCTTCAGGAACTTATTCGACTGACAAGGCCAGCAAGGCTTTCTTGAAGGCCTCTGCAACTGATAACAGAGCTCTGGATTGATCCGAAGCTCTGTTATCGGCTACAGAGGCCTTCAGGAAAGCCTTGCTGGCTGCAGAAGACATGGGCTGAGGTGTGCAAGGCCTGGCTGCCACTATCTGAAGGTAAATAGTAGGGCAGCTCCACCCACCCATCCCCACACTAGCTTAATTTTTACCCGTGCACCCTGGTGGAGTCTTAATTAGGGCTTATTTTGGGGGTAGGGCTTAGATGCATGTGTAAAATCAAGCTAGAACTTACTTTCTGAGTAGGTCATATTTTTTGGGAAACACAGTAATAGGTCTGTCTAACGGGGAAGCTGAATGTGAGCCAGCAGGGTATAGGATTGCAAAAAAGACAAATGCCATTTTAGGCTGTATTATCAGAAATAAAATTTCCAACTCATTGGAAGTAACTATTCCATTTTATTATGCCTTGATTAGACCCCACCATGAGTACTAATGAAGGCTGAGCCTATCTGTAGAGAATGCCTCTGAAAAAATTGCAGGCAATTGGCTGCTCAAGAGAAAAAGGATAAAAAGTGCTATGGTCAACCATTTCTTTATCTGAAGCCATAGCTATTGCTTTACATTCTGTAGCGAGCCATCTGGAGAAACCCGGGAACTATGTCAGGATGCTTTTCATAGACTATAGCTCAGCCTTCAATACCATTCTGCTGAGCATCCTTATCGAAAAGCTGACTGACTTGGATTTTCCTTCTTCCATCTGTCACTGGATCAAAGACTTTCTGAGGGACCCACCACAAACAGTAAGGGTTGGGTCTGTCATATCCACTTCCCTGAAGCTTAGCAACTGGCTCCCCACAGGGCTGTGTGCTCAGTCCTTATCTGTATTTACTGTACGCACATGATCGTGTATTGTCTGTGTGTACAGTATTTAAACAATTTAGAGACTTTAATTATCAACTGCAAACCATACTATTTGCCTCATGAATTTTCCTCATTTCTTCTAATTGCTGTTTATGTCCCACCACAAGCCTGTGTAAACAAGGCATTACGAACTCTAGCTGACCAAATCATGGAGGCTGAAGCCAAACACCCTGATTCACTGGCCATTGTTTGGGAGATCTAAACAAGGCAAACTTAAGGAAAGAGCTACCAAAATACTTTCAGCATGTCAATTGTCCCACCAGAGGCAAGAATACTCTTGACCATTGCTACACAACACTAAAAGATGCTTATTGGTCTTTACCACATGCAGCTGTAGGACACTCTGATCATTGCATGATTCACCTTGTACCTGCTTAAAGGCAAAGACTTAAAACCACAAAACCAACAATTAAATCAGTGAAGACCTTGACAGAGGAGTCAAAATTAAAGCTACAGGTATATTTTGACTGCACTGATTGGAATATTTTTGAAGATACCTCTGCAGACCTGGATGAACTCACAGATACTGTAACATTATATGTCAGTTTCTGTGAAGACCTATGTGTACCTACAAGGAATTTGCGAATATACAGTAACAACAAACCTTGGTTCACACCTAAACTTAAGCAGCTACGACATTCCAAAGAGGAAGCCTACAGAAAAGGTGATAAAATGCTGTACAGTCAGGCCAGAAATGCACTAACAAGGGAGATCAGAGCAGCAAAAAAAAGCTACTCTGAAAAGCTAAAGAATCAGTTTTCAGCAAATGAACCAGCAAACATGTGGAAAACTCTTAAAAATATCACCGGCTATGGCAAACCTCCTTCCCAGGCTGAAGGTAATCAACAACTGGCAGATGACCTGAATGAGTTTTACTGCAGGTTTGAAAGGAAACTACAGCCACCTATCTCCACAACCCCCATCTCAGACACACCAACAACAGCCAAGCCTTCTACAACTGACCCCATTTCATTGGGTTCACAACTCCTAGTGATCACAGAAAAGGAAGTGCAGGACCTATTTCACAGACAAAAGCCAGGAAAAGCTCCAGGCCCAGACAAGATAACTCCTTCTTGCTTAAAAGTCTGTGCTGACCAATTGGCCCCCATCTTCACCTATATTTTCAATAAATCACTAGAGATGTACTATGTTCCTTCTTGCTTCAAATGCTCTACCATCATCCCAGTGTCGAAGAAGCCCAACATCAAGGAACTGAATGACTACAGACCAGTTGCTTTAACATCTGTAGTCATGAAAACCTTTGAAAGGCTAGTGCTTTCCTACTTGAAAACCATCACGGATCCACTGTTAGACCCCTTGCATACCGAGCAAATAGATCAACAGATGATGCTGTTAATATGGCTCTGCACTACATCCTACAACATCTTGAGTCTCCAAAGACCTATGCAAGGGTCCTCTTTGTAGACTTTAGTTCAGCATTCAATACCATCATTCCAGACATTCTTCTAACTAAGCTAAACCAGCTACAGGTACCAGAACAGACTTGTAAGTGGATCACAAGCTTCCTAACAAACAGGAAGCAGCAGGTGAAGCTAAGCAAGATCACATCAAATACCTGTACAATTAGCACAGGGGCCCCCCAAGGCTGTGTGCTCTCCCCACTTCTCTTCTCTCTGTATACCAATGACTGCATCTCCAATGATCCATCTGTTAAGCTACTGAAGTTCGCAGATGACACAACAGTGATTGGTCTCATTCGAGACAATGAAGAATCTGCATATAGACGAGAGGTTGAACGACTAACCAATCCCCAGGCACAGATGGACTTACAGCAATATATTATAAAAAGTTACAGGATGAGATAGTTGGTCCACTTATGGAGTTATTTAATCAGATATTGATGGGAGGAGGAGTACCACCATCATGGAGGACTACTTTTATTTCATTGATACCAAAAGAGGATCAGGATTGTACTAAGCCTGGGAATTATAGACCGATTTCACTCTTGAATAATGATTATAAGATTTTTGCAAAAATAATGGCAAATAGGTTAATGGAAATTGTACAACAAAGGATTCACACTGACCAGTCTGGTTTCATAAAAGGGAGACAAATGAGGAATAATGTTAGGCAGATAGTGAATTTATTGGAATATTTGGAAAAGAAAAATCAGATTCCGGCAGCGTTTATATTCTTGGATGCAGAGAAAGCTTTTGATCGTTTGCATTGGGAATTTTTATTTAAATTAACAGACAAAATGCAATTTGGAAATGGTTTTACACGAATACTTAGGGCAATTTATGGAGAGCAAACAGCTCAGATAATAATTAATGGTAGTTTGACAGATAGTTTTAAAATTGCGAAAGGAACAAGGCAGGGGTGTCCTTTATCACCTTTATTGTTTATTTTATCTTTGGAACCTTTATTGGATAAGATAAGAGAGTTAAGGAGATAGAGGGTATTAGAATTAGAAGATATGAATATAAAGTTAGAGCATTTGCAGATGATTTGGTTGTTATGTTGACTCAGCCTATAAATTCGAGTGTATATTTGTTGGAAGTAATTAATCAATATGGAAGGGTCTCAGGGTTTAAAGTGAATCAAAATAAAACAAAAGTGTTAACCAAAAATATGATTAAGAACCAGAAAGAAAACTAGAGGAAATAACAGGATTTGAAATTGTAAAAAGGTTAAATATTTAGGAGTCTTTCTTACTTCATCAAATGGAAATTGTATAAGAATAATTATGATGTGTTATGGAAAAAATTCAGAAGGAAATGAATACTTGGAAAAATTACAATTATCTTTGTTAGGAGAATAGCAGCTATAAAATGAATGTTTTGCCTAAATTCTTGTTCTTGTTTCAGATGATACCAATAATTAAGAAAGATAAAATTTGGATGAATGGCAGATTGGAATTAATAAATTTATATGGGAAGGAAAAAGCGAGAGTCAAAATGAAAATAATGCAAGATACACGGAAAGAGGAGGATTAAAATGCCTAATTTAAAACTGTATTATGAAGCAGTTGTTCTTTCTGTAATAAGTGATTGGTTTAATTTGACGGAGGAAAGGATTTTGAATATAGAAGGTTATGATTTATTATATGGTTGGCATGCATATTTATTGTATGATAAGAAAGTAGATAAAGCTTTTAAGAATCATGTGTTGAGAATTTCTCTTCTGCGTGTCTGGAAAAAATATTATTATAAGTTAAATTACAAAATTCCTATACGGGAATGTCCTCGCACGCAGTAGAGAATATAAATATAGAACAGGAACAAGAAATGATTACTTATAAAGATCTTTTATACAATGAGAGGGGAAATTTACAACTAAAATCTTTGGATACATTAAAAGAAGAAGGGAGGAATTATACTTGGTTTCAATATGGACAGTTAAAG